>NC_044319.2:55103147-55773789 GCF_007474595.2 Lynx canadensis | reverse complement strand
AGACGAGATCCCACTCTGCCTGCCAACCTCCCAAAGAAAAAGCTGGATTCCTGGTAGTCTTGGGCAGCGATTTCTAAAGTGTGAGCCTCAGAGCAGAAGCAGCAACAGCCCCTGGGAACTTGTTAGAAATGCAAATTCTCCAGCCAGTACCAGAATTACTGAGTCAAAAACTAAGGATGGAGAAGGGCAATCTGTGCTTTAACAAAATAAAGGTGATTCTAAGGCACATTTAAGTTTGAGGACCTCTGAGCCTCCCTCCTATACCTTAATAATTCCATCTCTCATTGGTCCAGTCGATCAGCTAAGCCACAAAGATTGAGTGATCCCCAGCTGTCCCAGACTTGATAGAACTATAAAAGAATTGTCTCCACCCTCAGCGTTACATACAGACATGGAGCAAATACTGAACAATTTGAGTTAGTGCGCAATATCACGCTCCAGTGTGTAGTTCATAGTCCTAGAGAGAACCATGTGGCTGTTACATATGGTTAGCAGAGATCAGCCAATTATAATTCAGGTGAGCAAGGAAAATGCATACTCAAACACCACTTCAAACAATGCGAAAGATCTGTGGATTGCTAAACAACTGTAGCAGCCAACGGCTGGCCTGATGCTAATCCCTTGGAAATGGGGTGGCTCTTGGAGAAAAGCATAAAGGACACGAAACAGAATCACAAACAGTTCCAGATTCTACACATAATTGCCTCTGGCTGGAAACCAAAGGCTTGCGTGCTCAGCGTGGGAAGTACTTTTGCTCATGCATCAAGCCATACTTGTGCCCACAGATAGTGATCTCCACATTAAAGGATTCCAATCGCAGGGTCTGGGCAGAGGACTAGGCACACCAATCAGTGTGGTAGATCAGAGAGTTGCATTTTGGATTTGGCCCAGCCAGAAAGGATTGAGGTGTCACACGAGGTCAGCAGAGAAGTGACTGTCAATTAGGCATTCATAGAGTGCCTTCTGTATATAGAACACATTGGATATAAGAGGTGGTTAAAACTTTTGAGAAGTTAAAAAATGTCATAGAAATGCCAAAAAACCCCCCAAAAAAAACAAACAAATAAAGAATTGAAAAGCACAAAGACAGAATCATGTAAATACAGACTGAACTGTCTTTACTGAGAAGAGTTATCCAAAGAGTGACTCGAACCAGATACTGTTAGCAAAGGAAAATGCAACTCAAGTATGGAAAATGAACAGAGGGTACAGATTTAACTTTAAGGAAAGGAAAATAGAATCGATGATGGTTGGAGGCAAGAGGGGGAAAAGAAATAAACAAGATAAAAAGCACTGATTTTTTTGAGAATAAAAACGTAGATCCCTTTGTCAGGGAGGCTGGGAAAGGCCCTGGGAAGACCAGTGAGTAGGGGGACGTTGAGATCTGTTGTCTAGAAACCTAACTCTGTTTCTTTAAAGTCTACATTCAGAAATCAATACAGACTTCTGGGAAGAATAATACCATGTCAGAAATTATGGCTCAAGACTACTCCCCACTTCCTAATAGTGCTGAGAGTGAGAGGGCTCCCTTCTTGCTATGCGGTTGTGAGTTAGATGCAAGGTCAAGAAAATGGAAGAAACGGCACAGAAATGAAGGGAAAAGACTCAGTGGAAAAGTTGCCAACACCCAGGGCATGGTTACATTTTCTCAACCCTGGCTGCGTTAAGAGAACCATCAAATGTCCAACTCCAACCAATTAAATTCTAATCTCTCCAAGCTGACAAGACATTGGGACCTTCTTAAAAGCTCTTCCAATATTGCCACTGTGCGGCCAGAGTTAAAATCCAGTAGGCTAAAGTATCAGTTCTAGGGACAAGGATAAAGGAGCAGTACCTTGGCTAAGATTAGGAGTCTCTGATTCGACATATTTAATTAGCTGGTTACAAGAATTTTCAAAATAGCTTAAGTGTGGTGAGAAGGAAAGATGGGAGTTTAGGGCAAAAGATAAAAAGTGGGAGTTGCAAACTTACAGGGATCCTTCAAGCTGCATTAGCAGGTACACTTCTAAGAGTCTATGGACAGAACAGACAAGCCAACGTGGACATTGTGGACAACTGCTTCGTGGCTTGTAAGAATCAAGGAGGGAGGGGTACCGGGTTGGGGGGCACCTGGGTGGCTTGGTCGGTTAAGCATCCGACTTTGGCTCAGGTCATGATCTCACAGTCTGTGGGTTTGAGCCCCACGTCAGGCTCTGTTCTGACAGCACGGAGCCTGGAGCGTGCTTTGAATTCTGTGTCTCCCTCTCTCTCGGCCCCTTCCCCGCTCGTGCTCTGTCTCTCTCTCACTCTCTCAAAAATAAACATTAAAAAATTTAAAAGAAAAGAATCATGGAACAGGTTATGGCTCAAAGAAATGGGAGATCAGTGAATGAGAGTCAAAGGCAGAGGTAGATCCTCAATGATGATGTTCAACTAAGTGTCTTATTAATACTGAAATCTGATTTTCTCCATTATTCTCTTCCTTCCTTCTGTTTCCATTGGATTTAGGATTACCAAGTGATATCCCAGTGTATCTGTAGACTTTTCCCTGTCTTTCAAGTGATGTTTCCTTGCCTTCTCATCTCTGACCTTTAACTTGTCATTGACATTCCAATAGTATTTTCCTTAGTTTCTGTGCTCTTTCATGCTGTGTACTGCCTAAAAATTATCAAGTGCCTAACTGTATGGATACATCAGGAATGGCTTTCTTATGGTTACCTATAGCTACCTATAGTTATCAAAGTATTGCAAACATCTAGGGCAATTCATACCCACTAATGTTACAATTTTTAACTGAACTAAGAATAAGTTGACCTGTCCTGGGTCTAAATTAATAGCACTATTTTTTTTTTTTGCCTCTAAGCATTGAAGCAAAATTTTCAAAACTTAAAAATCTCAGAAAGATACTCCCTCATGTATCCATCCTTGAAATCTTACTTAACTCAAGTCATTCTTAAGCAAATAAGTAGTAAGAGGAATAGATTACTGTGATAGGTTTAGACTAATCATTTGTAGTAGAAAAAGTTGGTTAGTCAGCCACAGTGATCACTGGGCTGGTCAAACTCTGGCAGATGTTCACCATCAGTGTCCATCATGCTCATCAGAGCAGTTCTCCAACATCACAGTCGTTGAATGTCTGAAACCCTTCATGGTTTCACAAAATTCGCAAAGTCACTCTGTATGTACGTGGCATTGTAAACAACGGACAGGCCGAGGGAGACGGACAACATGTGATGGTCGGGCATGGAATAGAAATGATAGGCGGAAGCCCAGGGTTATTTTGAAAGAACTGAGAATGGATTAATTTGGTCTGTGGTCAGTTCCTTAGTGAACATTTTTATGTTTTGATCACTCTCGCTCTCAACGATTATCTTGAGAGACCCACACAACTCATTTTTCTGATAAAAATATACTTATATTGCCCTACATGGGGGACTATTTGTGTTTATGAGTGTGTATTTCTTAGTTCTCTAGGTGATTTTTCATCAGGCATATCTTTCTGTTATGACCTTTGTTTTAAAAGTGAATCTTTGAAACACAGATCTGATGGAGTCACCTTCTGGGTTAAAACACTTCAGTGGTTTCCCATTGCTCTTAGGTTAAAGACCAAAATCCCTAACAGGGCCTCCTGGAAACAACCTAAGTATCAATCAATAGATGAATGGATAAAGAAGTTGTGATATAGATATAGATAGATATAGATATAGATATATAGATATAGATATATATAATGGAAAATTACTCAGCCATAAAAAAGGAAGGAAATCCTTCTATTTGCAACAAATTGGATGCAGGGGCACAAGGCCTTATGGTGCATTGCCACCTTCTGCCTCGTAACACGCTGAATCTTGTTCTTTGTGTTCCGGCATTTATAAAATGGTTCCATAAGAACTTTGCTCAGCTTATGTGTGACATCTCTTTTGGTTCTCCCAAGTTTTCCTACGCATCGTCAGCTGGATTATGGCAGCAGCCTTTTGGGGCCGCTTCACCTCGTCTTCCTGCCGGAACTTCTCCACTCACTGCTTTGCAAAAAGCCAAGCAGCTCTTGTCATTTTATCTTCCTCTACAGAACTGGCTTTCCCCAGAGAGACACACATTCCCCTTCTTTCCAAGTTCTTCAGGTCTCTGCTCAAATGCTCCCTTATCAGAGACAGACCATCGCTGACTATCCTGAGACAGTACCCCACCCCCACCACTACCTCAGCACTCTGTCCTGCTACCTGATTGATCTAATTTTTGAGCACTTAGCACTATCTAATGTGTGTGAGTGTGTGTGTGTGTGTGTGTGTGTGTGTGCCTACTTATCTATTGCTAATGGTCTGGCTCCTCTCACCAGAGTTGAAGTTCTATGAGAGCAAGGACTTGGTTTTTGTTCACTGCTGTATTCACAGCATATAACACAACACCAGGCAAGTGGCAGGTCTTCAATAAATATTTGTTGGATGAATAAACGAATGAATGGATCAATTGACATTTGTCTTACAATGTCTTCTTTCAAAATGTGTTGACATTTCCGTTCTCCTTGACTGAGTCCAAGCACGCCTCTCCATTTGGGCTGGATTCACAGAGTCTGCAGTGAGGTGCCTCCGTCTGCCAAGGGGTGGTTCCCCAAGGGGCTATCACAAAGAGAGCTGCCCTTTTGTGCGGGTCTGCATGCAAAACATTAACTGGTCTGTGCATCATTTTGTCAGAAGCTAGGCCCTGCCACTTTACCAGGGAGCCCATCAAGGCAGTCAGCAATAAAAGTGGCAGCTTTGAAAGTTCTGGAAGATTCTCCTCGGGGCCCTCGTGGTGAGAGTCTCATTTCGACTCCCCTTTTCCAGGACTCCTGACCATCCCAGTCTTCCTTCTGTCTCCTGCTCTCCCAGCTCGTGAGCACTGCACTTTAAAACTAACATTCGGCCATTCTCCACCAGTCAGGACTACAATGGTGATGATGTTGATGATGAGGATCAGTGAAATGACACTATTTCTCTGACCGTTTCAACCCGCGGGTAGACACAGTTTTGTCAGTCAGCAACGTTTATTGACCATCACACATGGTACAGGTGCCGAGGGAAATAATAAAGGTTTGTGTTATAAAGTAATTACCTTGGCCATGGAAAACACTCAATAAATATGTGTTGAGTGATTCATTATTGAATCTGTATTCACACTCTTATTCAGTTCTTCTTCTGTTAATTTTTATTCTAAATCCAAGGCCTATTTTATGAAAACTTTTATTACAACCCAATGAAAATAACTAATGGCACAAATGAGGAATAAAAGAAAACCAGATAATATAACAAGCCTAGCAATATTTCATTTGAAAGCATAACAGAGCTGGGAAACTGGCTCTTTCTCTCCAAAAGAAGCTCTGGGGGCTACAGCAACACAAGGAAGGTGAAAGGGTACCTGTTACCCTTGAACAAATTCTGTAACCCAGACTCAGATTAGACTGTGTGATGATCCACACAAGCCTAAATTGAATCATAGTCTTGCCCTGTATATATTTTCATGAGTTTTGTGAGACAATGAACAGCTTAAACAAGTTTAAGCGAATAGTTAACCTACTCCAGAGAATGAGGCCGATGGTGCTGGCTGCCTCCTTGGTATGCGTTCTTTCATCCCTCATTACTGACAGAGCCCAGACTTTGTGTAGGGCAGCAGCTTAGCCTAATAGAAGCATGCACCTTTCCAGAATCTTTGCAGCTCAACGTGGTTATACTACCCAGCACAGGATAATAAGGGTGAAGTGTAAGGTCATAGGGTTATTGCTCTAATGAAAAGGGTCTAACTCCGTTGGCAGGCGTCTTTTGCCCTCACCCCTTCTTGCTTTTTCTCTTTTGAGGGTAGATGCAACGCCTAGAGGTGGAAAGAGTTGTCTTGCACCCCTGAGGATGAAAAGTACATGGGGAAAATGGTGGGATAGGAAGCTAGAAAAAGCCATTGCTCCCAATGGTTTCTGTGGGTGGCTACACCAACCTTGAACTACCATGTCGGACCTTGTGGAAGCCACTGTAGTCTGGTTCTGTGCAGTCTAATGCACCCCTAACTGACTGAAGAAGCTTCTGCTGGCCCCATGAACATGCAATTTGATATAGACACTCAGACACCCCATAAATGATTCTTCTTGTCCATGTTATGTTTTCTATCTGCGATTTAGCCTTTACCAGTCTATCAGCCTGGTTCATATCACTATTGTTACTCATAAAATTTTGGTTCTTAAAAATAATGTACAATTTAAAATTTTTCACTGACATAGCCTTCATTAATAGGACTGTGGAATTGTTGCCATCTCTTAAAGTATAATACCATTTTTTAGTTATCTAGTAACATCTATAACATGGGCAACGAAATGAAGAGACACATCTTAGTAGGTAAGTAAGCACAAAGGTGTCATGGTCATAGAAATCGGGCTTGGATCCTTTCTCTCCCCTTTACAAACTTTGTGACCCTGGACATTATTTAAT
The DNA here is from genome assembly GCF_007474595.2 of Lynx canadensis. NCBI lineage: Eukaryota > Metazoa > Chordata > Mammalia > Carnivora > Felidae > Lynx > Lynx canadensis. The sequence goes on along the minus strand of NC_044319.2, from coordinate 55,767,358 downwards.
CTCTCCTCTTGCTGCCTGCCATCCCACAAGTCCTGTGCCACCACATCCATCACCGCACTTACCACATCACGCTGGGATCAACGTCTTACTTGTCTTTCTCTTCAACTGTACTGTGAACATTTTGAAATTAGGGACAGTGTGTTTTAAATGACTTCCTTTTCCCAATATCTAGCACAGTGCCTACCACCTAGAGGATACTCAGTGAGTATTTGTTGAATGCATAAGTAAACAACTCTGAAACCGTAACTAATGAATCAGCTTTCCAGTACGATATTTCCCTACACAGAGAGTTTAGGAAATACAGAATGTGGAAAGAGGGGAGGTAAGTTGGAAAGTGACTGTCATGAGTGCCAGGGGGAATATCCCACCAGAACGTAGTTCGCCAAACCATTATGGTAATGGCCTCTCAAATGGAAAGGCAATGTGCCTTCTCCGTCTCTCTCTTATTTGCAGTGCAACATGTGGGAACTTATACGGCTACTCAATGGAATTCAAAATCAGTTTGAAACAAAACCATCCGCTGGACGTGCAGTCCATTGCTTTCTGTAGGCTTGGCTTCCTTCCTTCCCACCCGTGGAGAAAGACTCTGTGCGCCCTGGACTGGATAGTGTGCAGGGAGGTGGAATCCCCCTCTGCCCGCCTACGACTCCAGCATCAGAGTCGCAGAGCTATGCACCATGTACACGTGGGACCTTCAGAGGGGAAGTGGTGCACAGAGGACAGGGGTGGGTGGCCTTGCCTCTCCCGACAGACCGAGTGGACGGCTTCTCTGAAACAAGAACCCACACGCCGCTATGAGTCAGAGCATCCACAACCCAGATGGAACACCCACTTTATGTAAAAACAAAAAACAAAATTCCTCCAGGAGCTAGGAAGGGGAGAGATATCCAGTAAATGGTGTCTGAGTTTTCTGTTGAGACCTTTTTGCAGCAGGCACTGTGCAAATCACTTTCCACGCCTACCTCACAGCAGCCCTGTGAGATGGGTGCTACTGGTGTCTCCATTCACAGATGAAGGAGCTCAGGCCCCGAGGGTCGAGCAACCTGCTGGAGGTTGTACAGCTAGAGAATTATGGCATCTGGATAGAACCCTCGGTCTGTGATTCCAAAGCCTATGCTTTTAAGCATTCTGATAACCGTCTCAAAGAGCCTAGTGCCTACTGGGAAACACACTCACACATACACATGCACACACATATGCATATCTCTCTCTCTCTCTCTCTCTCTCTCACACACACACACACAAACACACAGCATCCAACCTAGCGCTGCCCTTCTCCTTCACCTTCTGCTCCTCATAAAGGCCCTCTGAGTTAGTCAAGAACTCTCCCTTACAGAAAATGCCATGTGTTTAAAAAGTCTGCAAGGAGCAGAGTCTTAAAAAGACTTTTCAGGGCATGAGATTCTATTCCTGTGTGGGACTTTTTAAATGATCAATTAGGATATCTCATATTGACCTCTTAAAAACACTTTTTTTAATGTTTATTTATTTATTTGAGAGAGAGAGGGAAAGAGCAAGGGAGGGGCAGAGAGAGAGAGAAGGGGAGAAAGAATCCCAGGCATGCTCTGTGCTGTCAGCACAGAGCCCAGTGTGGGGCTCAGTCCCATTAACCATGAGACCATGACCTGAGCTGAAATCAAGAGTCAGACCCTCACTCAGCTAAGCCACCTAAGCACCCCTTAGAAATACTTTTTGATCCAAAGAAGTTGCTTATCTCTAGTCGGTTTTGTTAGAAGTCAAAAGGATGAGTGCACAGAGACCTAATCCTCTATTTCAGGCTTAAAAAAAAAAAAAAGTCCCATCCCATTCTGTGGAATGTTTCCTATTTTTTTTGATACAAAGAAAACTTACTTCTTTTGTTACACATGATGTCACAGACATTGAGAAGACAATCCTTAGAGAGCTTCTATTTGAAGTGGTTCAATTAAAAGATGAGTCACATTCTCAGTACTGTTTTCCAGGTTCTGAGATATTTTCCACTTTTTTTTCTTTCCCACAGCCAACACAAGGAAAATGGACTGTGGGTCAGGTAATGTAGGCAACAGACCACGAGATCATTGCCAAAAATGTAACCACCCAATCGACTCCAAAGGAAAATATTCATTAAAGTGACACATGTTAATAGTGTTGAACTCAAAACACTTGTTTGGACATCCAGATGTCGGAAAGTGCCATATCCTGATTAGCTGAAATATTCTCAGTTCTTTCAGATCTTCCTTCCTTATTTTGATTGCAAGTCAAATTTCAGGGAAATTCTTTCCCACTACTGTCTACTGATCACATCACCAAAGCATTTAAAAATCTTACTTGTTTCCTATAAGAAGAAATGGAAAGCATAACCACAAATATTTGTGTAAATGTCACCATGTATTATTGGAAGCTTTGTTCAGTCGGTTAGAGAGTTATTGCAGCAAGTTCTCCTGGGCGGACCCCTCTCAGACACTCCTACTCGGAACATGCACACCCACACACACCCCACACTCACTCACTGTCAGCTTTTTCAAGGTGGGAATGATTTTCCATTTCTTTTACCCTCTATATGTGGTCCTCAGATAGAAGGTATATATATATATATATATATATACACACATATATGTTCAATAGGAGTACTTTCATGCCAAGGGGAAGAGGAAGGGCAGGAGAGCTGTTCTCTGCCAAAGAAGACAGAAAACAAAACCCACAGAAAGAGAGAGAAAGCGCCTCTGGGAGGTAGCCAGTCCAGTGCCCCAGCCTGTCATTCACCAAAAAGGAAGAAAAAAGTGAGGCAGCGATATTCAGCCTTAACTCTTTCCTGGAATGCTCTGGATCAAATGCCCCGGGTTTCATTTCTATGGAATTAGATCATAAATGGGACCAAGCTCACTGTTCAGTCATTTGCCACCAAATAGCAAGAATGCAATGTCCTAACATGGAAAGAATGTCATGCCCTAAACATTTATTTCTGGCCATGGCTTTCCCAGCCTTGAGATCAAAACTTCAGCTCGTAGATAAACACAGGCCATCGACCCCTCTCCTACCCACTCCTCACTTCCCCTGATAGATAGCACCCTGCTTGTCCAGCCTGGCACGTTCATCTTGTCCACGTTTTAGCCTGGCTAAGCTGCAGTGATCTTTAACCGAAGTTATGTTTATACAAGAAATCTCCCTTGCATTTTCTCACACCCATTCATCCCTCTGGTAAGACCAGGATTTCGCTCTCCGTCCTCCTTTGTCTCACTGGTGTTTCTAGGAAAGCAATTCTGTATTTTATTAACTCAATAGCTATAGGTCATTTCTCCAACTCCGTCACTCATGTATGGCTGTTTCTATATGAGAGGTGTGTACAGGGAGAGTATGTGAGAGGGCACAGGGATCCAATGGGTTTTCCAAGCACTTGGGTGTAGTTGGATCACCTCTGCGCAACATCATGAAACGCCAGAATTGCTTTTATTTGCATAAAATCTGTGCATGAAGAGTGATTCATTGCCTCAAAATCAACACAGCTTCTTGCCCAATAGTCAAATGCTTTGGCCCCTGTGTAGTCCGTTCTGTATCAAAGGAACCGTACTTTCTGATACAGAGAACAATCTAGATTGGCAGTTTCTCCACATTCTATCTTGTAATACTTTGTCTGCCTTTCCATGCCCAGAAGTAGCATTTGCCACATGGTTGCACAGCAAAAATTCAGCGAATTTATTTGATATCAGATTTTCCAGATTAAAAAGAAAAATCCTTAATGATGGAAAGGAAAACATTGGCCAAAATGAACGACATCTGGATCCAAACCAAGAGTCAATACTTTTATCTCTGGTCACACCTTAGTTGTGTGCATTGCTTGTTCCCAAACTATTTGTGTAGATGTGTTGCTTTACATAAGAGCTATGGTACTCCAAAATATGCCACTGGGAGGAGGTGACTACGGACTCTAGGGTTAGACTATCTAGGATCCAGTCCCAGTGGCCCTTCTTATCACTGGGCAAGCTGTTCATTTTCTAAACCTCAGTATCTGAAAAGCAGGAGGTAGCGACAGTACCTTACCTTTTAGGGTGATTGGAAGATTTAAATGAGATATTTCATATAGCACTCTTAGCTCAGCACCCTATCCAAGAGACAAGGCTTATAAATTATTATTATTATTAATACTATAGCAAATCTTATTTTAAGGAAACTATGGCAACTCACTAGTTTATTCATTTACAACCTTATAAAGAATCATTTTGTAAAGGAAAGCAATTGTTTTACAAACCAGAAAACTGTGCCCTTATTAATTGTACATATGGATGGGGGGAGTGGGACAAAGGATGACTGCATCAATTTTATTAATAAATTTTACCAAATATATTTATACACACAAGAAGACATATTGATGTATGTGTATATACATATGTATATATACATACACACACACGTATATATATGTACTATACACACATCAGTGTTGTACGTATGTGCATATATATACACATTTTTTTCTCTCTCTTGAATCAAATATCAGTGCTCCACAAGTGGGAGGATCTACTGAGGACACATACCAATGTTTTCCTCTTCTCCAAAGATCCCAGGAGGGAAAATCCACTTACTAATTCACAGCTTCCTGTACTGCAACACTCCAGGCTCATTTCAGAAGATGAAGTTTAGTGACTTATACGTGTCATCACCATTACTCCTCCCACAGCCTCAGCTTGTAACTACCTCCACAGTCACTGTGGGCACAAACCTCCCAAGTCTACCAGCAGGACTGTGTGGGATTCCAGCCTCTCCTACATGTTCACAGCATAAATCATCACTTATGTTGACTTGAACGGGTCCACACTGAGCAGGACTTCTCCCTTATTGAGTAGTAGTCCTTCAAAGGATCAATGAGATTCTCTTTCCCTCTTTCCCTCTCTCCCTCTCTCCCTCTCTCCCTTTCCCTCTCTTCCTCATAAGGATAGGGAAACTTAGAGTGCTTTTAAAGCCCCTGGGTCCTGCAATATCTCCAAACATCATAAATCTTGCATTTCTCCATTCCATTCTATTCTAACCAGACCCCATCAAATTGTGTTTTAAGGGATAGAGTTTTTCCTTTTCAACAACAACAACACAACAACAAAAGTGGAGAAACAGAAACTATAGACAGAACAACATAACATTCCATCTAATATGCTTTTACCTCTTTGGTTAGGATTCATAAAGTCTTTGTCATTGGAATTCGGGGGTAAAAACCAATTCCAGCCGACATGTACTGTGTATCCAAATTGATGTGGATCCTTTCTCATCAGTGAGTAGAGGTTTCGTTCAGGAACTACCATCATTGAGCTAAACATGAGAACTGAAACGGTTGTTTTTTATCCTTCAATTCAGGGTCCACTTAAGCTTCACAAGAAAGAAGAGAATGGAAGAGGAATGGAAGGGAAAGAAAAGGGAGAGGTAGACAAGAGGTGAAGCAGTTCTTCTGTCTGTGTTAAGAAGCAAAATTAAAGATAGCAAAAGAATTGAAGCCCTGCCTAGTCCCAACTTTAAACCCTATCTAAAACGGTCTCCACCTGCCTTCTAACCCCTTCACTTTGCCTGGGTTCCTGAGCACATTCACCCATCACCTGATTGGCTAATATTAACTAAGAAGAGAATGTTCCATCTTGAATATAAATTTGTCCATACTTTTCATTCATCCTTTGTTCATTCATCCTTTGAATAAAATCCTTCTTGCCCATTAAGTTCAGTAGGCTATAATAGCCTTCTCAGTGTCTTGAATTTCCTTTCCCATGGATGCTGGCTCCCGGTCTTTGAAATAACAATTGAAAGCCGTTAATTTAATTGTAAAAATAACAATTAAAAGCACTCACGTCTAGTTATTTAGGCCCTTAGCAACAGCCATCCCCTGGTTTGTGTAAGGGTGGGAAAGGCTAGGGAAAGGAGAAGAGAAAGCAGAAACCCACTGGGCGTTATTCTAATCAGGGTTCTCCAGTTGGCATCAAGCACAAACGGGCTCCTGTTCTGCAGGGCAGTTATCCCCAGGGTGCTGGAGAGGAGAATAGCAAGGCAGAGCAGGTGCCGAGCTTTCCCTACTCACCATTCAGGAAGATTTCATTTTCTCTGTGCCAGGAAGTCGGTACCGCTAACAAAAGTCTAAACTTGCTACGGGTCATGCTCAAGGGGCAAAGCCAATGGGCAGTCAGTGCCTCCAGACCGGGTGAGGGTAGCAACCTGAGAAAAAGCTCAGAGAAACAAGAACATCTTGGTCTGGAGAATATAATGGCTATTTAGTCAGTGAGCTGGGCTGAGGAATGTCTTTCCCTCCCTCAGCCAACTTCATGGAGGCATATCTCCAAATGGATGATACCAGAGAGCAGAGATATGTAAATGGAAACTGATATCCATCAGCCACAGTGTAGCAGGCTACCAATGGCTCCACTGAGGGCCTGGTTCTCACCGAGGAAGGATTCCTAAATCCTTGTCACAAAAGAGCAACCTGAATGTGACCTCCTTTCTCTAAATGATATGAAAAGAGCCTCCTTGCCCGAAAGCACAGAGGGAGGTTTCACAGGGCTTTTTTTTTCTTTTTGGTTAAAAGTCTACTCTTACTAGAAAGGGGAAAATCTGTTGCTTCATAAAGATTATGAAAATTAGTGTGATAGCACGGAAAAAGCAGAAAGAGCACATGAAATGGGAATCAGGAATTTTGTCCCAGCCTCAGAAGACATGTCATGTAATCTCAACAGATCTATTTTCTCAACTTCAAAATGTGACAATTAGACCTGATTGACCCCAAGACTCCTGCCATTGTGAGATTCTGTGCCTTATGAGACTTTCTTGTCAGATACGGGCACCCTTCTGCAATAGAGCTGTACTGGACATCACACTTGGATGAACAGATCATGGGTCCAGATTCTCTGAGGTTTCTCTCCTTCATCTGTAACAAGAATCAATGCAATAAAACAAAAGCAGAAAAAAAGGAAATCAAATTAACTGTCAGTAATTAATAGCTGTTAGTCTGAATTGTTCATGCTTTTACAAAATGGTAGTCTGAGAGGACAAAATTAAGACTGCATACACAAAATTAAACAGAGAGCATTAAACAAATAAAACTTATAACTAATAGTGTATGAAGGCAAAGGATTAGCAAAATGTGGACAATGGGAAAATGGTGGCAAGATGGCTAGCATTTCATACTGGACTTAGTGGCAAAGTAGGGGGAAGAGTGATATAAACCAATTGGAAAACGCAACAGAAAATCTTGATTAAAAAGTTACTAATTGGTTGCAGTAATTACTAATTCGTAATTAGTAATTAGTAATTTGAGGGGTACTGAGTGTGGCCCCTCAGTTTTGTGGAGTCGTTATCTTCTCAGTAGTAACCATATTGGGATACCATATTGGGAAATTCACAGTCACTTGCCCTTCATCTGGAAAGCCTGGTCAGGTTCCCTGAGAGAGAACCCCTAGTGATCCATCAGACTGTGTAGATAGTGGGTTGAAAGTTGCCCATTTGAATTTCACCTCTTTCCACACCTGCTTTGTTCTCTGCTATCTCCCAGTGCTTAGCACGGTGCTGACACACGCAGGACATTCAGCAAAATTTATTGAATACGTTTGCAAACTAAACAGGTGTGTAATCATCCCTTTGTCTTTTTAATTTTTGTCAGTTATTCTCTACTCATTTATTCAAAAATGATGAATCAGTCACTCCACTAGTTGCTGGGGATAAGATGTGATCCAAGCAGACATCATTTCTCTTTATGGAGACCTCGCTGTAGTAGAAAAGATTGACGTTAGCCAGACAGCCACATAAAAATGCCATGTATAAGTACAAAGGACAATATTTACCATGAAGGAAAAGGTAGAACAATGAAAAAAGAGGCCTGACTTGGTCCTGGTCAAGGATGAGAAGACCTGTTCCAGAAGCTTCCTTGCAGCAGTGACCGTTGAACCAATACCCGAAAGCTGGGTAGTAGCCAACCATGCAAATATGGAAAAAGAGCAATCTGGACACAGGGAATAAATAGCATGACGTAGAACAGAGCATGGCAGGGTGGAGGGATTTGAAAGAAGACTGTGGTAGCTGGAGCACAGAAAACGAGAAGGCACCAGAGGTGTTGTGGCATCCTGCAGGCCCTTAGTAACCACAGTAAGAGTTACCATTGCTGAACAGACACTTTGTGTAGGACACTCTTCTACCAGCTGAGCCCACCAAGAAGGTAAGACTCAATCCCCTGCTCCAAATAGAACTCTAGTTTGTGAAAATAGAATATTTTTTGTACATGATGAAAAAAAAAAAAAGTTAACAAGTATCTTCTTCTAGGGACCAAGAGAATGGGTGACAAACATTCGAAAGATAGAGATCTCTCTGCACTTGGGAAGTTAGGAGAACCAGGAAGCCATCCCGGAAGAGGAAGAACTTGAAAGCACTGAAAATCAGGACAAATTACATAGAATTTTCAAGTACGAAGACGAGGGGAGGAAATTTGTAAGCATGCTTGAGGAGACATCCTAAGATGCCTCGGACATGACCTATCTGACAGCGTAAAAGCAAATGAAAAAAGGAGCGTCGGACAAATCTCCACATAAACACCCACGTGAATGCCTGTGTGACTGATTTCAACTGAGTTTTTCCCCTGAATTCCATCAAAACAGAGAGGAGATGACACACACCAATTTATTTGTTTTGTGTATGTATTCCACAAAGATTCGTTTAGCAAAGGCACAGTCTGCATGTAAATTTTTCCATCTGCAGCAGAAGGAAAATGGATCTGTTCCTACCAACTTAACCCAGGACTCAAGAGAATGAACCAGCAGAGAAGGGAGATGTATTTAGGCATTTGTACTGTCTCCAGGGATAAATTAAGCACACATCCCTATACTTACATGTTTGTCTTCGAACCAGTTTCAACTGCTTTCTTACCACACAATAATGTTAATAAGTGTGTTTCCGGAAGATTTTAAGGACTTGACATATATGAACTCATTTTATCTTCACAACTACCCGAATATGGTTAGTACTGGTATTAATTCCCGTTTCACATTTGATAAACCAAGGCACAGAGAGGATAGCTGACTTAACCAAGGCCATAGATGGTCAGGAGGGGAATTAAGATTTGAACCCAAGACATCTAGACCCAGATCTACACTCTTACCCTTTACATTAAACTGTCCCCCTGACATACATAAACCAGGGTCAGCAAATATGTTCTAGAAAGGCCCAGATAGCAAATGTTTTCAACTTTGCCGGTTATACACCATGACTCTATCGTTTCACTGTTGCAATGTGAAGGCAGCCACAGACAATATGTAAACAAATGAGCATGGCCGGATTTGACCCATGGCAGGCCTGACCAACCCTTGACATAAGCTGTCACTGCAAATAAAAAAAAAGGATCACATTTCATAAATTACACAGTATGAAACAGATTTCACTTATTGGTCTTTTTAGTTTCAATTTGTACATATTCATTTGTTTATCCAACCAAAATATATTGAGTGAATACTCTGGGCTAGGCACTTTTTAGCCTTAAAGAGACATTAGTGAGACAGATAGTCTCTACTCTCCTGGAGCTGTGTTCTTAGTGGAAGAAACAAGACAATAATCAATAAGAATATGCTGGATATTTATAGAATATCGTGTGACAATAAGTGTAATGAAGAGAAACAAAGTAGGACAAGGATCTAAGACTGACTTTGGCAGCTGCTGCTGAGATTGTGTTCAGGGAAAGTCTCCCGGATGGGGAGATTTGTGTTAAGTCTGGCTGAGATCACATAGAGAATACGTACAGCTTGAAAAGAGAATAGGTCTGAGGACCAAGCACTACAGTCCTCCAACATTTGAAAGCTAAGAAGTGAGGGATCCAGCAAATACTGAGAAGGGACAGCCAGTGGAGTAGGAGGAACTCGAGACAGTGATATCAAGAATCCAGGTAAGGAGAGCCCCCTGGGTGGCTCAGTCGGTTAAGCTTCTGAATCGTAATTTCAGTTCAGGTCATGATCTCACTGTTGGTGAGTACAAGGCCTACATCAGGCTCTGACAGCACAGAGCCTACTTGGGATTCTCTCTCTCTCTGTCTCTCTCTCTCTCTCTCTCTCTCTCCCCTCCCCCACTTGTTCTCATTCTCTAAATAAACAAACAAACAAAACAAACAAACTTAAAAGAAAAAAGAAGCTGAGGAAGGAAGCATTTCCATAAGGAGAGTGAAGTCAAGCGAACCAAATGCTACTTCCATTCACCTGGAAGAGGTCTGAGAGGTGCCCATCAGTTTTGGCAATGAGCATGTTCTTGGTGACTTTGACAGTAGCATTTCCAGAGGAGAGAAGAATGCTTGATTGAAGGGGATGTAAAAACAAGTGAAGGAAGAGAAGGAAGACGTTTCCTGATTGTGGAAAAACTCCTTCCAGGAATTTTGCTCTCAGGAAAAGAAATACAACAAGGTAGACACAGGATGGTACAACATAAAGAAAGCATGTTTGGATTTTTAAGTAAGAAGATAAAATACAATATGTTTTCTTACTAATAGAAATAATCCATTGGAGAAGGAAAAATTGACGAAAGGAGACAAACAATAAGTACACTTGCATTTGAAATTGGTATCCATCTAGTTAACAAACATTAGTATTCTTTAATTGTTTCATGTAATGCTGATCTCCATCTCATGTAATCTAATGTAATGTCCATGTAATGGACATCAGTCCATCTCCAAGGTACACAGGTATAATTCAGGTGTCATTTCCATGTAACAGCTCAGTGAATGCAACACAGAAGCGGGGCTGATATCTAACCAACCTTCACCAGTGCAAACATACCAGTTGTTTGTGGTCACGATTCTGATTGTTTGAGGTAAGTCTAGTAGTTAGACATTTTGATGATCATCCCTGCTCAGGAGCTTTCATTATAATCATCATTTTTATACATAGTCATTTTATACATAATCAAAGTCTCCTAAGAATTTTTGCTTTTCTGTAGAGGTCACCAAAAATGAAATAAAAAAATATATGGATGTTAGATTTAGAACACTAAGCATAGGTTAGTAATTTTCTAATAATTAGTCGATTTTAGATAAAGCACACTCCTCTCTTACTCTGTCTACATTTTGGGTAGTCATTCAGAGTTGCTTGATGTGGGCATTTTTAGAAATATTAGGGTACCCCAAGTAGAATGATAATCTCATTCCCAAAACATTTTGCTGCTGGGTTTTCTTAACTAAACTGTGGGGGATGCAGGCACAGAGCAAGTGTGTGTGGACTTACTGAAAGCTCTGAATGTGCCCAACCACAGCAAGGATTTCTGCAGGGTTTATGACAGTAGACCTGCTGGAAGGGCAGCCTCAACTCGCTGCATTCCTGAGATGCACAAATGCCTTTGAAGGAAAGGTATCCTGTTTGGAGGAAATGCCAGAATCATTTTCAAATTCCCAGGTATGGAGACAAAATTAAAAATTAAGTAACACCATCAAACTCCTATTAAGAATACATGATGAATAATGCCAAACTTCCTTTAAGATATTTTCCATTCAACGTTTTCTCATTTTCTCATTTTATTTTATACTATAGAACATATAAATTTGGTGTAAGAAGGGGGACAGTTGGAGTAGATTCCTGAGCTCCGCAAAGGCAATCACCCTGACGTTTTTGTATCCCACCAAATGGCACTTAGGCAGGTGTTTGATGGATGAATGGATAAATGAATAAGCAAACACTGAGAGCCCAACTTTGCATCATATCTGATCTCTTGCACACTGTTTTTGTGATTTCTATTGCGTGATTTATTTATGTCTGCTTTGTTTTTCATACCTAAGTAACTCAAGTCCAATCTCTCAATCCAGATTTAGTTAACAAAGCCTTTAATGATACCTTAAATATTTATGACCCAGTACTAGAGACATATTTGGGGTATTGTTTAGTGTGCTATTCATTTTTTATTTGGTTCCTCTTCTTTCTTTTTTTCCTTTCTTTTTTTATTTCTTAGAGAGAGATTGCATGCAAGTTGGGGATAGAGGCAGAGGGGGTGAAAGAAACAATCTTAATCCGGTTCCACACTCAGCATGGAGCCCAATGCAGGACTAGATCCCAGGACACTGGGATCATGAACCTGAGTCCAAATCAAGAGTCAAACTCTCAACCGACTGAGGCACCCAAGCGACCCACCTTTCTGTCTTTTTAAATAAAGATCTAGCCACCACTCTCTTATCAGGTCATTTATTCATTTAACACACATTCACTAATATGAGGTAGACCAGTGTCCTCAAAGCTGGAGACACTCAGTGAAAGAAGGTGCCAGACTTCTGTGAACTCACTGGCTAGAGGCTGTGGCCATGACAAAGCCTGGGGTTATTTTAACAACAGCTCCTTCCTCCATCACCACCCTCCTTGATGTCTCTAACATTCATCCTTGAATCATCCAGGTCAAGTCAGGGTCTGAATCCTGCTTGTTTACCCTTGGAAATATATCTCTTCAATGATCATTAGCAAATGAATTTCCCAAAAGCTGTAGCATTATCATATAACCCTCCTGAGGGCAAGACCCAGGATTCCTTAATATTCTTCAGCCTTTAAACACAGATGACGATAGCTATATGTTATCTTGGAACGATTTCTATTCCTGGTCTTGGCTGCTGGAGGAGCAGGAGGGTTTATAGAGTTAGAACCCCTCTAACCTTCAGTCTCCTTGAATATAAAATAAGATCGGTGGAGTTGATAGTCTTAAGATCTTTCTAACCTCCAATGACTGTGATTGTTTAATACTAAAGAAATGTTCATTACTCAGCTAGAAGGAATCTCTGGCACCTAAAAGTATATTTTGAAGGAAGTGTAGTTTCGTAGTGAAATTTGACCTCTGAAGTACCTTGAAGAATCAGAGACATGCTTTCAGATGCAAATACCCACTTTAATGCAAGTGACTTAAAATTAAGAGCTCTTAAAGAGTTGCAACTAAATAAAAAGGAAACTACTTTTGCTGAACACTGCACCCAATTTTCTCAAGCCAGTGGCAAACAAGTACTTAAATCTGCTCAGAGACTTTTTATTTTTAATCTGATCTTCATGTTCTGGGAAAGCCAAGGCAGCAAGTTGTAGGAAATGAGCCCTGGAGTTTGGAAACTCCAAAGCACGAAGACTTGCCACCCAGCATCTGATCTAACAGCAATAACTGAGGATAGTAGACACCTCCCTGTTTTCTTGTCCAACAAATCAAATGGTCATATCCAGAGACTACAAACAACTTATGCAGTTCTGTTGTATCATGGTTTTAGGCAGTCTATAACATTAGTATGGTTATATCCTAATATTTCAGAAGCCCTATACAGCATCAATGTAGCAACATTAGATACTCAATGATCCAAAAACCTGTCATTGTAGTTTTATTTTAAATGACAACAAGCTCATAGTTTCTCGTACTCAAGGAAATCCAGGAGGCACAGTTCAGTTCAGCTGATAACCAAGCACCTACATATACATGGACCTGGCTGGACACTATAGGAGACGTAGAGGAATCTATCATAGACTTTGTCCCCAGGAATCACAAGAAGGACATGCAAGGTACATACCAGTCATTCATTCCTTTACAATTGTTCAAGCCCGACAGTAACAATGCCAGACACTTTCTGCTCCGGGTCCCTTGGGAATAGAGTAGAGAGATAAAGTCGAGCACGAAGCAGTTAGAATTCGGCGGAGGGAGGAAACGTGGCACGTTATTGGGATTAAGAAAGTTGGCAGGTGAGTAGGATTCAAGAGGATGAAATGTGAAGTGAAGATTAGACAACGGGCAGGAGTCTGACAGGCAGAGGTAGAGAGAAGAGCATCAACAACTAGGTAGACTGCAGGGGGCATGGCTTTTCCAGTGCCACAGGCTGACTGGACATTAGAATATGGAAGAAGCTGAAGATGAGACTTGAAAATAGACTGGACCAGAGAAGCAAGTACTCGCATGTCCCTGTTCTTATTCAGCCTGATCCCACGAGGTATTACACGGATGCATGGACATTCACCGTGAAAGGGTAGAGCACATTGCTGCTTTAGAAAACTTCCAAAACATGCCAAAAGGAAGCACAATTCCTTCCTCTTGGGACCATCTTGCGTGACAATGTGTGCTTCAGGAATTAAAATAGAAGCTTTGTTTATTGTAAGTGAAAAACTGGCCAAAAGGAAGTGATGCCTTTATACAGTGACTTTCTGACTTTTCTGGATCATAAAATGTTCTTCATTATTCATTACCACAAAACAGAGGCATTTCTGTTGTTTGCATTGAAGACTTACGTAGCTATCATCCAAAATACATTATTGACCTTCATTTACCCAAAGGAACAAGTCTATTACTTTTCACCTATTGTTTCAAATCCTCCTTTTTCATTATGCTCTCCTTCCCTCCTTGTTCCTCTCCATGCTAATATATATTACAAAGGCAGAAAGGACTATCACGTAGGATATCAAGTAATAAAATAATCCCATTTACAAGTGTTTAAATAAGATCCCATATCTACATATAAGCCCATGTAGGCAAGTATTCGGAAGAATTATATAGCTGCATGGTCAAATTCTGCTTCCCTGAGTCAACAGATAAAGAAACTTATACAAAAAGAAACCAGAAAAATTATCAATGGTACAGTAGCAGCTAGGCAGTTGAAGAACCAGGAACAGAATACGGGAGCCCTCTCTGCTCATTCTATTTCATTATTTCTCCACACTGTCCCCTTTAGAGCAAAGATAACACCCAACCTTTCTTGGAAAGCACCACATTTTTCAGGCTATGTTTCTTTTGGAGTTGTTCTGGAGACAACAACATCATTAAAATTTGAGGCAAAGGACAGACATAATGTCTATCTGGTTGCTATTAGTATTTTGGAAACTCCAAATGAAATGCTTCTTTCTAGTTAGCAACTAGAGGTGTTGATCAAACAATAGTTTCCCAGCCAACCTAAAAACTGGATGTACCCAGATGACTTTGCACTCAAACATTGGGATTTTGAGGGCATGTGGATAAAGCTTGATTAATGTCGTACCGCCCTTGGTAAAGCCATAGAATACTTTGGTTTACGGTGCTAAGTAACATGACATATATATGACAAAAATCTCATACACTGACTCAGTGGTATTCCCGAAACAGTCACTTCACATGACAATACCAGCTTTAAAATCCAAAGCAACTTTGTTCCAATGCCCTAACCCATCAGAGTCAGCGGTAATCTATTGACTAATTAATCTCGTAACCACTCAAGAACTCTGTTTTACCAACTGAGAATATACTTAGGCATGAAAATATGGGAAAGCATTCAGATATGAATTGCTGAAATAACTACAAGGAAATCGCACTGCACACATACAAGTTATGTTGACATGGAAGAATATCTCCCCATCAGTCTGA
This sequence comes from Lynx canadensis, assembly GCF_007474595.2. NCBI lineage: Eukaryota > Metazoa > Chordata > Mammalia > Carnivora > Felidae > Lynx > Lynx canadensis. Next base: position 55,752,058 of record NC_044319.2, on the reverse strand, counting down.
GTAAACTATTACATAACAGCTAAGCTATAATAAAATCCTGATTCCAAATCAAATAAGTCTCCCAGACTTCTAAAATGAGTCACCAACAGCTTTATAAACATACAAAATACTTGACAAGGAAATCTCTGATAATTTTTTAGTAATTATGTCTGCAAATCGTTCCTTGCTGACATCACCATTAGAAATGGTTTCCCATAAGTTTGCATTGCCTCTTCACATCTGTTCATTAATCACTAATGCTTTGAATATTTCTATCATTATTAGGTAATTCACAGGGTTTACATGATTCCATAGCACTCTCCTCAGTGGAATTCTTAATTAGTGTAATCGATGTGATCAAAGCCATTATGATCATGGTCTCATGTTTCTTGCAGTATTTAGTGCAGGTTCACAACATTGACATACCTTTATCCTAAAACTGTGTTTCACAAACAAAGATGACACAACCTCTAAACATCTCAAAACAATGCAGGAGAAAGAAGGGAGCAGAGCTCGCGGGGGAAGTAGGGGAGGGTGGTCACCGAATTGACATATTTCGTGTTTAAAGACATTTCAAAGCCCTGGCGTCATCTCTCTTTGTGTTGGACATGAGATTTAAAGTTCTGTTCTGACATGTGATTCACAAACCAGCCCTGAGCCAAATATGAGTGTCCGAAACTGGGTTCTTCGTACTGTATTGTCTGGCAATGGGTCTAGGGGAGAGTAAGAACTATGAGAGTAAGTAAGCACTGCTGATCTGGAGTAAAGAAAGAACAGTCACAGCCTGGGCTCCAGGGTGGGTTCATCCTGGGAAGGAGGACAACATTGCTGAAAATTTCGGTCTAAGACGAAAGGAAAGGGGTTGGGAACAAGAGGACTCTTTGGCCTAAACCAGGCCATTATAATGGATGTGACCCAGAATAAACTAAGTCCTTGATCTCTCTGTAACTGTACTCATCCAGTGATAAACACTGGCTCCCTGGAAGCCTGAGAAAGTACAATATTTAGAGGAGTTCAAAATGTGTCTAAATGGAATTTGGATTTCTCCCTAAATGACCTGTGTGGTTGGCATGCCAGAAGCTTGCCGCTGGAATGCCACTGGAATGAAGATGGTTGAACAAGCAAAGGAATAAGCACAGTACTTCCTGTTGAAAAAAAAATTGCTGTCTTCACCAGGCCTGAAGCCTTCAGTTGAATATGTAGAGTAAGGACATGGGAAAGATGTTTTCTATGGGAAAATGGTAGTTTTGAGGGTAGGCTTTAGCTTCATACAAAAGAAAAGCTTTTTATCATGGAAGTTATCCAACATAGTAATAGGTTAACTAGTAAATTAGTATTTCAGAACAGGAAGCACTCAGGTAAAAGTTTTATATAAGTGGCATATAAGGGATTCATTCATTCATTTATTCATTTATGGCATGGCATTTATGGAGTGACTATTGAACATAAGGGCTGATAATGCAGAGACTAGTAACATAGAGCCCCTAACATCCAGCAATTCATGGAATACTGAATAAGCCAGACTTGCAAAAAGAAAAGTAAAATACAATGTAGTCAATGATGAGCTGACAACATGACCCAATTTGGGGCCATACGTAGAACACTACTTTATAAGGAGCTGAAGGAAATAAATATTCTTCTACCAGACTTGTGATTGGTGGCTTTTCTGTGCTTACAAAACAAAACAAAACAAACAAAACAAAACAAAACAAAACAAAACCTTCAGATCTATCATTTATATTCCTGGAAAAGACAATAAGCCTACTCCTTTAATTTAAAGAGAAGCAGCAAGTTGGAATAATACAAAGAGAATAGCAGAACAAGCACTACCACCAAAAAAAGTGAATCAGTTGGGGAGAAAGATAAAGGGAGAGTAAAATGATATCAGTAGACCCTTGGAATCATGCTTTCTATGGCAAAAACTTGTTCTCCCTCTTCTGTGATCCAAGAAGCAAATGTCTTCTAATTACCCTAGTTATAAGACCCTTGTGATTTCAGAAATTGCCCTGATGGGCAATTCCCTCTCTCTCTCTCTTTCTGTCTCTCTGTCTCTGTCTATCTCTCTCTCCAGCTTATTTCATTCAATAAGTTAATGTCAAAAACTTATAGTCATGTAACTTATGCCAGAATGTTTGAAAATTTAGGGAAGAATGAATGACGAGAAAAGAATGAAGAAAGACAACCACTTATTTTATATAAGATTCCTGCAATAAGAAAACCAAAGGATGAGAACCATGAGCCATGGTCAATTATTTTGAAGAACTCTGAAGAACAGGAAAAGTGACAGAAGCCTGGGGAGAGAAAAATGTGGTTCTGGACCAAGCTCACTCTGGGTTCACTGAATTAAGCAAGAAGTATTAACTTATTTCCTGTTCTGACAGCTGAGAACTTTGACCGTCTGGGGAGGACATTTGACAAGGTGAGTCATGATGTCCCAATGGGGAAAATGAAGAAATGTGTACCAAAATGATTAGTTGGTTGGTGACTTTATAACTGTCTAAATGACTGTAACCTAAGCGAGGTAGCCATAGAGGGCACCTAACCTGGAAAGAATATTCTCACAACAAGCCATGGATGCCCTAAACGTATTTCTCCCTGAATTCAATGAGGACACTGCTGATGTGCTGATGACCTATATAGACAACATGAACCAGAAAGAGATACCTGATTAATTAGTTGAGAGGATTCTGCTCCAAAAGAGATTTTGTCAGTCATGAACAATCAGCCAACTAGCAAGGAGAAACGTAATAAATTTAAATAGAAAATTCTGTAGCTGATCTAAAAAATCCTATTTCAAAAGTAAAAAATAGAGACACATGGTTTAAGAGAAGAAGACTTGAAAAGAACCAGAATACATCATGATATGCTACTGAAAGCCAATGTGACATTTCAGTAGTATTAAAGTATGATTGTGGGGCACCTGGGTGGCTCAGTCGGTTAAGCGTCTGACTTCAGCTCAGGTCACGATCTCACAGTCCGTGAGTTCGAGCCCCGCGTTGGGCTCTGTGCTGTCAGTTCAGAGCCTGGAGCTTGCTTTGGATTCTGTGTCTCCTTCTCTCTCTCTGCCCCTCCCCCACTGATGCTCTGTCTCTCTCTATCAAAAAATGAATAAATGTTAAAAAAATTTTTTTTTAAAAAGTATTATTGTGAAGGTAGAACACAGACTAAGTGTAGAAATTGAAAGCATGCAGATTTCAGTGCAAAACAAAGAAGAAATTTCTTATACCTACACTGTTGAAAATATGATGGCTTTCTGGAGGAGGGTCAGAGCTTATTGGAGTGATTTTTTTCCTTTGTGACTATATAGGTCTATGCTGTCTGATACAGTAGCCACTAAGTGCATGTGAGTATTGAGCACTTAAAGTGTACCTCGTCCAAGTTAAGATGTGCTTTAAATGTCAAATACACTGGATTTTGAAGACTTGGTATAAAAAACTTGAATGTGAAATACCTCAGCAATGTTTGTATGATTACATGCTGAACTGATAATATTTGGGGAATATTAAGCTAAATAAAATGTAGTATTAAAGTTAATTTCACCTGTTTCTTTTTACTTTTTTTTATAAAAATTTTTTTTAACATTTTTATTTATTTTTGAGAGACAGAGAGAGACAGAGCGTAAGGAGGGGAGGGGCATAGACAGAGGGAGATACAGAATCTGAAGCAGGCTCCAGGCTCTGAGCTGTCAACACAGAGCCCAACATGGGGCCCGAACCCACTAACTGTGAGATCATGACCTGAGCCAAAGTAGGACCCTCAACCGACTGAGCCACCCAGGCGCCCCTGTTTCTTTTTTACTTTTAAATGCGATCATTAGAAATTTTTTAATTACATATGTGGCTTTATTTTTGGTTCAGATTCTGTCTTTAGTGGATGGTACTGGTGTCTTAAGGGACTGGACATTCACAGAAAATGTGGGATGAATTTACACATTGGATGAGGATTGGGCCCAATCTCTACATCTTTCAGACTCCAAATTTCATGCTATAGGCTAAAAAGACTACCAATAAAAACTGAAAAAGCAATTAATGCTTCATTGCTAATTTGAAAAATGCCTTTCTAGCAACTACCATTTGTTGATTTAAGAGTCCTGCTTAGGTTAAGACCATTTGTGGAAGAAGCGAAATGGCAGTGACTCATCACACAAGTGTCTTTGGATTCTTGGCATTTTCTAATAGAACCATCATGTTGATCAGCCATCCTGTTGATATCTGTAGTCAGAATCTTAAACTAGTGTTCATTATCCTTTATAAAAGGCACTTTTATTGATCATATTCAAGAATTTTCTAATTCTTATTTCTACAGCATCTTATAGATACGATGTTTAGCAGTTTAACAAGTGAATGGGGAAAAAAGCTTCAGAAAAGAACAAAATACTCAACTTTGAGTATGTACCCTGTGTGTTAAGGAAAACCAAAGAGAACAAGTACAGTCTATGTTGATAAATTGCTTTATAATCATATGATGCTCTTCATGTTTCAAGGTTAAACTGTTTATCTCCTTAACTAGATTATTATATCACTTTGAAATCAGCATGCAAGTCCCTTATATGAAGGGTGAGCTTTGCATAAGAAATCTGTGAAATGCAGACAGATGCTCACTGCATGGACAGATTACTGTAAGGCTCATGATTTGGAAAGACTAGTTAATTTTCAGAGAGAAGTAGAATTTTCAGATAAGCCCAGAAGGCAATATAGGAACTCATTCTGTTTCAGATCACTGTAAATTCTAACACCCATCTACCTCCTTCCAGAAATCAATAAAGCCTTCAAAAAGTTTATAATCTAGGAGATCGCCATCATGGATCATAGGATTTTAGAGCTGGAAGAGCCAATCCTGAAATCTATATCTCCTAACTCTAGTCTTGACCTCTTACATTCTACCCGTATGTTACTACTTAGTATCTTGTATGATTGTAAGGTGTTAACATTTTATGGCAGGGGGGACGTCGTGGTTAGTTTCATGATAATCCTGGACTCAAAATGCTCTGCTTTTCAGTGGCCTTCATAAAATGCTGATCTAAAAATTCTGACCAAATTTCAGGATCCCAAGAGCTCTGCAGAGACTGTTTATATAATGGTTATTCATATTGTTTTACAGGCATTTGGCTCGATTGAAAGCTTATGATGGGCACTTAGAAGTCAAATGACAAAAGTCGTCAAAATAGCCATGAAGGATGATGTAAAGGCATCTCCATTTCAGGATGGGGAGAGCACAGAAATGTTCTACCTACTGGCTCATAGATAAAAATAGCTGCCTCTACTGGTGCCAGGTACTTTACACGATTCTCTGTTTATCCTCATAGCCACTTTATGAGGTGGATGCTATAATATTCCCATTTCATACGTGAGGAATTTAAAACAAAGAGAGCTTTTGCTACTTGTTGGACGTTACAGTCACTGGGATTGGAGCTCCACCTTACATTGATCTGATTCCATTGATCTGCTATCTGAAGACCTGCTGTCGTACTGAGGCCAGACTGCCCTTCCCAGCTGGGAGCCAAGACGGTCTCAGATGAGTCTCCCCGAGACCTTCATGGCCGTGAAGAGTTGTTTCCTCTGAGGTATGAGGGGTGCTCCTGAGAGCAGGAGAAAGGGCAGGTGAATTGCCAAGACACAACTTGTACCCTTGGGGGAGGCTGTGCCCAGAAAGTCCTTGATAATAAAGGACCTCACTCCAAAGATCCTAGAGACCTTGTAGCTCCATGCCTCACTCGGGAAGGTACCTAAAACAAACAAACAAAACAAACAATCAAAAACAAAATCAAAAATTACCTAAAATTAGGGCTCAGTAATATTGGCAGCCGAATGTCACTGACAGTTAACTCTTTAACTGCCACCAGAAAGAGGTAAAACAATGCCTCCTATTTCCCATTGAAACTTGCCTCTTATTTTTTTTAAATTATTTTTAATGTTTATTTATTTTTTGAGGGAGAGAGAAAGAGAAGATGAGTGGGGGAGGATCAGAGAGAGAGGGAGACACAGAATCTGGAGCAGGCTCCAGGCTCTAAGCTGTCAGCACAGAGCCCAATGCGGGGCTTGAACTCACAAACTGTGAGATCATGACCTGAGCCAAAGTCAGAGGCTTAACCGACTGAGCCACCCAGGTGCCTGAAACTTGCCTCTTAGTAAGGAGGACACTCTTCAGGATGAGCACTGGGTGTCATATATAAGAGATGAATCACTGGGTTCTACTCCTGAAGCCAAGACTACACTCTATGTTAACTAACTTGAGAAGAGAGAAAGAGAGAAAGAGAGAGAAAAAGAGAAAGAAAGAAAGAAAGAAAGAAAGGTGCCTCTTTTGTACCCTTCATCATTATGGTGCTTCAGAGGAGTTCTGTGCAAATTAAAACCCCTTATGAACTTGCTATCTCTGTCTTCTGATCCAAATTTAGCCTAAAAAGTGAAGGACTCTGGTCATAATCAGAGGCCAAGAAAAAAAAGGCATATAAACTCATTACCATTAAACCTCAGAGTTGTTATCCTAACAATGTTGAGTCAGAAATGTTATCTACGAGTAAAAGAAACCAAGCAAAAGAGAGATGATGGCATCCGTCTCCAAGAGACAAGCAGGAAATGATCAGAAATGTTGGATGACCCCACATCATTGCCTGTGTAAACGGTGCCAGTACCAGATCAAGTTCTGAAGGCATCCTGAGAAAAGGAGGCGGAGAAAGAAGAAGGAGGGCAATGACCACCTCCTGCCAGAAGGAAGCTGGAGCAGGAACATGGCATAACTGAAGGAGCCCAAGAAAAACAAGAGCTGGGTGAAAGAAATGTCAGAGGGGGTGAATCTCGGTTTTGCACTTCCTCTAGGTCCAATCTCTGACCAAATTTAGAAGTAAACAACAGCTGGGAAGGAAGAGGAAGAAAAGCAAGAAGAGGCACATTTGTCCAGGTGCTGTGAAATGTGAGGGGGAGGCGGATCTGCAGGAAAGTGGCATCCGATGTCAATGAGAGAACAGAGCGTCAGTGGGGAGCCCTGAAAGCCAGGGACAGCCAAGTGCCACAGGAGAAAATGCCGGCAGATGGCTCCCCAGCCAAAGCGACGTTGGAGGAGTCAGGAGGGAAGCAAGGTAGGGGAAAGGAGGCAGAAGGCCTGAACGGACAGACGGTTGGAAGCAAAGAAGACATACTTCCTGACCTTGAAGAGTTTATCTCCACATAACCTTTACTGCCTGGCTTACTTGTAACCACCAGATCCTCAAAATTATAATAAAGACGAAAATGTTTTCCACAGCTCACATAGTCAGTTAAGGTTAAAGGGGAGGGAAGGTGAAATAATGTGGATCCCTCCACCCAAACTCAGCCTTAAAAGGATAACTCAAATCACAGAGCCTAGAAGAGAGCACTCTGAATAAGAAGAGAAACTTGCTGGATAGAAGAGCGACGTAGTCAAGGCAGTCAATTATCAGTACAATTCAAGTGGCAGATATTTTAATCACCTATTTAACGGAGTTAAATTTTGTGTTTGCCCTAGCTGATAAGAAACAACAATCTGGCAATAGAACCAGTTGGTGACAAAGTACTATTTAGGAAAAAAAAAAAAACATTCCATATTTAATGTCATGTAAAGGTAATGGCCTCATAAATGTGCATCCGAATGACACATAATCAGTGCCATTATTATTATTATTATTATTATTTATTAACAAGAGTGGTATGGAACCCAATTTCCCAGTGGCTGAGGTCAGCCCCAAATGGATGACTCACACACATGGCTGATCTACATAAATAGCATGTGCTAAGATTACCATCTGGTATAACAATCTACATCACAAGACTCCACATTTCCTGTTACCCAGGGTAAGTAAATTTCAAGCATGAGGGAAAATTTTAGCAAGTTTCTCCAAGTACCTTCACTGAGAGACTAATGTGGCTTGTGCAGAGAGGAGGGGAAGGGAAATTATGAGGTAAAGGTTATTCTCTCTTTCATCTCCCCCTGACTTCCCCTCACAGGAGAGAAACACCACCTTTGCCATTCTGGTTCACCTCATTTAGAAAATCAAATTTGCCTAATTAATGTCTAACAAAGACACTCCAGGCATTGTGTGAGACAAGCACTTGAAACAATAATGGGTAGTATACATTTGAAAACCGTTCTCCTTTCCTTTCTCTCCATGTTCTCTCCTTTTTTTTTTTTTTTTTTCCTGGAATGAAGATAACAACATGTGTCATGAAAACACGCAAGGAAAGCCATGGCCCATGTAGATGACTCTGGTCTTTTGTATTTCGTTTAAATACACCCACATTTGGAATCATTCTCAGACCCAACTAACTTTGATTCATTTTTAAAGACTTGTCTGCCTATAAAGATGTGATTACTGTCATAACAAGAGCTGCTGGACTTTCCGTCTGAGGCAGGTAAGGAAGCTCCTGCCTGTCTGCCTGCAGGAGGCTCCCTGGTGCATCTTCTCAAAACCCAGCTCTTCTTCCGAGGGCCCCCCTGAGTCCACCAATCACAGAAGCCCCCCAAAGGCTTTGGGGAACATAAGACACAAGCCAGGAGCTCCCCTCTTAGTTTGGTTCTTCAGATTCTTTTTGGTTAACTTTCTCTTTTTTTCTTTACATTTTCACAAATCTGGAAGTTGGCAATTTTGCAATTCGGTTGTTAAAATGAAGATTATAATCCATCAAGGGGCACCTGGGTGGCTCAGTCGGTTAAGCATCTGACTCTTGGTTTCAGCTCAGGTCATGACCTCCTGGTTTTGTGAGTTCAAGCCCTGTATTGGGCTCTGTGCCCCCAGTGTGGAGCCTCTCTGCGATTCTCTCTCTCCCTCTCTCTGCCCCTCTTCCGTTCATGCTGTCTCTGTCTCTCCTAAAGATAAATAGACTTTAAGAGAAAAAGATTACAATTCAGCTAGGTAACAGATTTCTTTCTCTCTTTGCTATTTGTTAGAATGTGGTGTTATACAAATTAAAGTATAAACAAAGAAATGTACTATAACTAGGAAAAAGCAAACAAATAGTTTACAACAACCTTTGCATGTGAGCAAGAACTCTGCTTATTATTAATAATACAAAGCCCTTTGCCCAATATAGCAGGGACTGACAAGCTTTTTCTGGAAAATCAGATAGTAAATATTTTAGGCTTTGTGGAACCAGAATGGAGGATATTGTCTAGGTATTTAGATAATAAAAGAGAAGACAAATTGTCACAATTTTTATTAATAAAATTCAAAATACAATAATAAAATTGGCTGTAATTTTGTATAGTATGGGTCTACTAATAAGAAGATAGAAATTATTGGGGGGGGTGGTAACATGTTTTATAGTTGGGGTTTAGAGTTGATGTTCCCTATCAGTAAAGTGAGGCGAATGCTCACCGGTATCGCTCTTGGCTCACGGGCTGTGCAAAAACAGACAATGGACTAATTGACCTAAGCGGCCACCCACCGTCTGCCAAATTCTGCTTTGTACTCTTGGTGCTTTCACGTGAGTAGAGGTTCTCATATCTATTATCTTATTTGTGCTTCACAACAATTCTATGAGAAGTCTAGATAGATACATCATACCCATTTTGTAGATGAAGTTCCTAAAACTTCCACAAATCCTGAGGGAAAAGCTAGTAAATGCCGGGCCCAAGGCTTAACCTTGAACTTCCTAACTCTTCACACATTCCAATTTAGGGCAGATAGAGGAAGTCTTTGCTTCCTCTCATTTGCCAACATAAAAACGGTCAAATTAAATGCTAGTATTACTCCGAGATGGTATTAATGTTACCCCCAAAATTCTTGTAATCCCATTTTTGTACTGTCTATCAGAATATCTTCAATGACAGCACATTTTCTTCCTTAGACAATGATTTGACTTTTGGAAAGAGCCCTGAATTCTTTGATGCCAAGTTTCATAACACAAGCTTAGTTTGAGAAACAAACAAGGGTTAGCTACAATGTAATGAGACTTTCTCTCTGGATTGACCTGAAAAAACTAATTGTGAAGACAACGTCCAAGCAGAAATCCCTACTTCTGCCCCCAAAAAGCAAAGAAATCTTCCCTGGATAAATGAATAGCCTTTATATGATTATATGAATATAATCTTTATACCATTCTAGAATTAGAAAGGACTTTGAAGATAATTTTTCCAATTTCCATCATTTACAAAAGAAAAAGGAAAAAAAGACTCAGAAAGATTACTTTGCAGAATAGCATTCCTTTGGATTGTAAAATCTAATATTTAGTTTTGAAACCCCTTGCTCAGCAATAACAAACATTGAAGGAATTCTCTCTGCAATATAGCTTATAAATAACACTGGGTATAGTGACATTAAACTGGCAAGGGTAAGATTCCCCCCCCCCCAAAAAAAAAAAGATTGGAAAGTTTGATCTTTTAAAGGCAAGCTACTGGTTCAGATGACATCTCAAAAGGTTTTCCGGCCTCCAAACTCCCTGATACTGTGTAAAATCATCTGGAGTTAAAGTCACGTTTTGTAGATAGTAGTGACCATTTATTGAGTGCTCCCTATGTCTTGCAGAGTGCTCAGCTCTTAGCTCATATAATCCTCACAGCAATCCTATATGATAGTTGGTGTTATCCCCATTTTATAAATGAGAAAAGCCACATAGAGAGGTTTGCCTATGACCACATTTATAGCTAGAGGCAGATATAGGAATCCAATTTAATCAGTTAATTAGAGTTCAATCCAAGAAGCAAAATCACCAGGAACGATATATATTTGACCATACACAATCCTAGGAACTGGCTAAACAGTTTAAGTACTGTTGGACCTGACGTCAAAAGGGAAGGGTTTCAGGAAATGAAAGATGGACACAAAGTAGGGGAAAGCAAGAACAATCCATGAGGACAACTCAACAAATCCATGAAGATAGGCTGGAATCTATGACGCTAAACCAAAACCAAAGTGAGCCTCTTACTGCCTCCGAGTCTCCAACCCCAATGATAGATGCATCATTGTACAGAAGAGCTGTATACTCTGCCACGGTACTGCATGGGACCCTCTCCAGGTTCTCAACTTCCAGTTTAATGAAACCATTGCTGTTTCCATTGTCTTGGGAACTAAGACCTCTAGACCAACAGAGAATGGACATGAAGAAAAAATTCCACTCGTTTTTCACTAGGGGTGAGAATAAGAGAAACCATCCACATTTCTATCTCTGTGAGATAGATCAATCCTATCTAAAAGAGAAAAAGGACCATCTGTTGCTCACAAGTTTAGGGCAGATAAAGCACCTTGGAGGCTATTACTATGGTCATCCGTGCTGTTGACATCCAGTTGACTCTGTAACAATTCTCCAAAAAGCGACATTACCATTCTATCAGGCCAAATGCTTCAGAGTGATGGGGACCCAGTAAGACCACTGAATTACATGAGTATGAGCCCACTGCAGTATTTAATTTCCTGTAGAATAAAGCCCTTTGTCAAAAGCAATGTTCTATGGCGGTCACGGTATTCTGTAAATCCACAGATAGTAGTGTTAGCAGAAGTGTTAGCGGGAAGGTAAGGCGAAATCTACTTCTAGAGTAAATTCTAGCCCAATAAGAACAAAATGCTGGTGTTGTCCCTTACTAGAAGGAATTGACCCAATGCAATCAACCTGCTACCAGGCATTCTGGTTAAACCCACCAGGGAGTGGTGCCATGTTAGGGGCTCAGTGCTGCTCTCTCCTGTTGGCAAGGATTTGTCACTAATTTTCCAGTCACTAATTTTCCACTTGAGTGCCTTCCAATTCTCTGACCATCTAGAAAAGCCAATAGCCGCAGCCCATGAACCATTGTACATCTCCATCTCTTACTCTCTCCTTCTAAGCAAAACGAACAACTAATTACACTGCTTAAAGTTTTGCACACTAATAGACTTTTCCTTGCTCCTGTCTTTAGGGCCACCGCAGAGTGGACGTATAAATCTGTTACTATTTTCTTCTGGTTAGTTCCAGTATGCCATCCAGAACAATCCATAAACAAGGTATAAATGAACCTCTCCTCAGTCAATTGATAATAGGGAACTTCCATGAGGACATATGCCCATGCTGAGACAGAAGAAGCAATGTAGCAATGGGATGCCCTATGAGTATCTCTGCTTTTGCACGTGCAACTTACTTTTGCCTTCAGGAACTGTTTTAACCTAATCTCATCTATACCACTTCCACTTAATAACTGAGCACTTCTATGCACACACAACTTTACTGACCCAAATGCATGTGCCTCCATAAGCCATGATCTTAACTATTGTGTTCTATTGCTGTTGGAGTTCATAACAAACAGGAGTGTTGTATTTGACCCAGAAGGAGACATCAGGGAACCATCGTTCTTTCCAACATCAATGCAGACACTATTTGTGTTAACACTACTGATTTCAAATATAGAGCAGACTTAATGAAAGAGTTGTAGCCCAAGCAACCCTGGAGAAAATGATACTGGAGGACGCTCGCTTTACATTCTTGGAGATGATGACCTGTAACCAGTTAACTATACAGGAGAAAAGATCTCCCAAATTATATATAATTTAAGTTCTAAATATCTTTTTAAGTAAATAGGTACTTCCAATTTTTTATTGTTGCTGTTAAGGATGTATTTCCATTGCAAAGGAGAAAGTATTCAGCCTCCTATAATTTTTTTTTAATTTCACATATTTAAAAAAAAATTTTTTAATGTCTAGTTTTGAAGGAGAGAGAGAGAAAGGGACAGAGCACGAGTGGGGGAGGGGCAGAGAGAGAGAGGGAGACACAGAAGCCGAAGCAGGCTCCAGGCTCCGAGCTGTCGGCACAGAGCCTATTGTGGGGTTTGAACTCACAAACCATGAGACCGTGACCTGAGCCGAAGTCAGACGCTTAACCAACTGAGCTACCCAGGCGCCCCATCATATATTTATTTTCAAATTTTATTTTAGAGAGTGAGAGGTTGCAAGAGAGGGAGAGGGACAGAGGGAGACAGAGGGAGAGGGAGAGAGGGAGAGAGAGAGAGAGAGAGAGAGAGAGAGAGAATTTCAAGCAGGCTCCATGCTCAGTGTGGAACCCGACACGGGGCTCAATCCCACAACCCTGGGATCATGACCTGAGCTGAAATCAAGAGTCAGACGCTCAACCCACGGAGCCACCCAGGCACCCCGTTCAGCTTCCTGTAAACTCTAATTTTCTCCTCAGGTTTTCTAAAATAAAATATTATACAAACTATGATAACTGCTCACAAATATGTAACATTATTCCGTCATCAACCTTAAAGCATTTTGCATCCACATTTTGCAAATGTTATACACTATAACTAACTATAAGCTTGGTTGTCCCTTTGGGAGGTTCTAATTTGATTCAGGCACATTTGATTCCTTTCCTCCACAAAGAGGGAGAAGGTAAGAGGAAAGAGAAACACTTCTTTTGTGAAGCATGATGGGGGAAATATCTTATCTTAGGAAACAGAGTGCAAATAGGATATTGTACAAGTATAGTTTTGATGTCAGTATTACTATTTCACCCATCATGGACCAAAGGAAGACTCCATGTAAGTTGAACCTGTGAATAAAAAAATGTTGGTTTATCAACATTTTACAAATAATAATAAGGGTATGATTTTCTTCCAAAGAGCCCGCTGAGCACTGCATTTCCAACGATTACAATTAGAAGTAGAGCGAAAAATCCCCAGAAATTTGAGCAAGAACTTTTCTTTCTAGTCTTTGGGTGACTTTTACTCTCTGGGCTCCACAATGGTGGCTGAGGCCTGAAAATGTGGGCATCCCTACCTAAGCCTTTGGCACCCTGGGAATTTTTCTAGTTTCTCCTGTGGTGATTGTCCCACCCTGGCTACTATCGGACATAAGTTGAGAAAAGAGGTTGAAAATGCAATCGCTGTCAAGGCTTAAAAAAAAAAAGGGAGGGCGGGGGGGGGGGTAAGTGGTGACAAGGATAATCCAAGAACTGCAATGACTGTCGAAGGCAAGCAGAATCTAAGAATTGCAGTTAAGCCAAAGAGTATTAATGCTTGGCTTTGGAATGGATCATCAAATTTAGGAAGCCTTCTTGTTAAACTCTAACAAATACTAAAATGAGTCTATGCCCTGGGGAGATCCACCAACTCGGAGTTCTGGGAGGCCGGCCTGTACTTAACAGCTTTCTTCAGCTGACGTAGAAAATGGGCACTGCACATAGATTAATGGAGAATTGATTTTGTATGTGGAGTGATGAGAAATACCAGCGAGGTAAAGAAAGAGAAGAGGTGAAGCCCGAAGGAGACACATTTCGCAGGTACCCAGGCCCACACTGCCGTCAATCTGATCCGAAATTCTGTACACCCCGTACTGAAGAAGACACTTGCAACTGTCATGGGTCACAACACGAACTCCTTTATTCCCATGGCAAATAGCATTGGCAAATGGAAAATGATGCTCCATGCAATTAAGGTTGGTTGGGAATTTTTTTTTTTCTTTTCACATATGGCAATATTTATCTTCAAAGTTTTCCTCTTTGGCTCAGGGGCTCCTTTGTAGAGCAGCTGGTCTTGTGTGGCCTAATTGTGAGATGATTTGTTGTGTGATTCAGTAGCATTGTTTATTTGTACAGTGGTTCAGTGGAATTTATAAACTGCATAATATTGTTCTAGACTGTTTTCTTTTTATTAAGACGCCACATTTTCTCCAGCATTCATGACTGGGATTATAATTAGGTGGAGCATTCAAGATATTTTCATCCCAACTTCCTCTGTTAATTAATGGCATTAAACAAGAAATGTTTGCATTTCAATGAAAAGATGGAGGCAGGCAGGGAAAGAGGACGAAGGGATGAATTGACTTGAAATCAATCTTTGTTTTGCATACAAGAGCTTGTTAACAAATACTCAAATAGAACGAATACAAGCTGTAAGTTATTTCTAATCAGTCCTAGCTGTTCTCAGGAAAACCAAGTCAAATCATGGAGTCTTTTAGCAAAGATCCCTTTTGCTATTCTTGGTCTGTCCCTGAGAAACCCTCAGTAAATGGTCCCAGTGACTTGTCACACGTTCTTTAATGATGAAATGTTCCAGTGTTGCCAGGCCTATAAAAAGTTCTAAGAGCAATTTGACCTTCCCACTTAGTTTCCTTTATTAAAAAGAAGCCGCATGTGGGGTTTTTTGTTTTGTTTTGTTTTCTTTTTTTTTTTCCAATCAGAATATGTCTAAATAAAGTACAAATGGAATTTTCAAGGGGCTTTGGCCAGGGGTGGGGGGGGCGAGGGGGAGGTTATAATTCCAGAATCGAGAATGGGACTCAAAAGCTTACAATGCTAAGATATGTTGGAGCTGGAAAGAAAGGCTTGAGGCAACATAGGGATGTCACAAGGGAAAAGCCAGCTAGCTATTGGTCAGGCGGTTTCCAACATGGCATTGCTTTGGTGAATGAGTCATAGAACAGAGTCTGGCCCCTGCCTTTTCAGTCAGCAACTGGACCTTATCAATAATCCCAGACGTCGTCAGAATCTTGGGGAGAGACTCACACTCTCAGTTCACGGGAGATTAATGTTTAAACCAAAGGTCAACTTACTAATTTATTATGAGGGATATCTATGTCCAGTGTCCTAAATGCTTGCCCCTCCCATCTAAGACACCCCTTTCCATGGACGGAGTAGCTAGAAGGCTGGTTATTAATCTGAATGTTGCTTGGCTGGCGTGGAACTGAAACAAATGGGTGGGGGAATGTCTTGAGGATCATGTCATCTAAGCAAAGATAAGGTTTAATGAAATTCCCATCATCTCGGAAACACTATACAGATATGTGTCCCAAATTCAGTCATTTCAATCCTTCAGCTAAGACTTAACATAAATCATTAATTCTGTTTTTCCTTTCTTTTTGTGCTGCATGTCTTTATTTAAGTGTTAAGATTGGGGTGGTGGCTTGGTCAGTTAAGCGTTCAGCTTTGGCTCAGGTCATGATCTCAGGGTTCATGAGTTTGAGCCCCGCATCGGGCTTTGTGTTGACAGCATGGCACCTGCTTGAGATTCTGTCTCTCCCTTTCTCTGCTCCTCCCTCCCTCTCTCTCTCTCCTTCTCAATAAATAAATAAACTTAAAAAAATAAATAAATAAGAAGAGTGTTAAGGTTATTATTAACCAATTATCAAATGGCTATTCCTGTGGGCACCAGAAAGTATGCTATCTACTTCCATTATAGGCTTATTTAATGTCTCTAAATCTCTAAGAACATCTTTTTTTTTTTTTTTTTTTACCCCATCTCTAAGTTTCTTGGAGAATCCTTGCCATCATCCCAATGTATCAACTTCAAACTTCAGGATTCAATCATCCACTAAAGGTATGTTCGTTTATCTGGAATGTATTGAGCAAATGCTAAGCGCAGAGGACTAGGTTGGGTACAGTTAAAGTCATAAAAGGCAGAGGAGATGAGCCCTTCTGTCAGGAAACCTCAAATCCAATTAGGAAGATGAGCTCTCCTCACATGAATTCTAAAGAACAGTGCAGTACGTGGCTTGGTGCCAAATGTGTAGCGGAATTCAGAGAAAGCAGAACATAGGGTCCTGCAGAGAAAGTTCCATGGAAGAAGTGGAAATGAGGAGGGAAACTGTACATTGACCTCAAGTTAAGGCAGGGTTTCTCAGTCTAGGTGCTATTGACGTTGGGTGGGGACCTGTGCTACGCGTTGTAGGATGTATAGCACCATCCCTGGCCTCAGTCCAACTGGCTGGTGGCATCCACCCACCAGGTATGACGGCCACAAAATCTCCACACATTGTCAAATATCCCCTGGGGGACAACATCACCTCTGTTGAGAACAGGGGTTAAGGTGGCCACTCACCTAAGTGAATTATTCACCTGACCCTTAGAGATGGGTGACCAGTGCCTCGCAGACAGGTTAACGCTACAGACCTGGAGTTAGAGCGGGCAACACAAGGATGTGAACAGTAACATCAGGGAGGCAGGGATAGCGGGAAGAATCTAAGCGATGTGGGCCTGGGACTGGAGATAGCATAGTGCATAACTCTAGTTATGAAATTTATTTTTTATACTTAAGCTGATGTTTCAAAAATGTTTACAATGTTCCTGCCTTTATTCTGAATTGGTACTTCTTTTTTTTTTTTTTTTTTTTGATATGTGATTCATCTTTTATAAAAAAAAAAACCTCAAATAAAAAGCAAGGTTGGCTGCATGCAACTAATTATTTCAGGAGACATTTAAGTAACCTATAGGAACAGATAGGATTATAGGTATGACATCAGAACAAGAGGTTTTTTTTCTTTTTTTAGGGGCAGAGGGCTCACTCCTGACTATACGTGATTTTGCTTGAGAACATGAAATCTAAACTGAGTGCGGAAATATATTATTATTCCAGGACACGTTTCAAAATAACAATCACCACAAGCAATGTCATTACAATCCATTATATAATCCCTTTCCAGGGTAGTTTCTTTCCATCGGGGCTACATGTGAGCAAAAGTCTCAGCCATCAGCAGCCACTAGTTTTCCCGAAATGCCTAATGTAACAAGCCAGCTTTGGAGGAAAAAAAAAAAAAACCAAACTTGTTACCTCTGCACAATTTGTGACTTTGCTGGTGGGCCTAGAAGGGAACCCAGGAAAGGCCCGCCGGCAAAGGGGCCCCTGATCCTATGCCGGGAAGTCTTCCTCGGGTTCACCGTGTCCCAGATTCATTTTGTAATCGTGCTAGCAGGAAGTGAGAAGGCGCAGCGAGTGGTGCGGAATACATCCTTTAAAAAAACAAAAATCTAATTGACCTTTCCAACTTGTGCAGATGTTCAAAACCGTTTTGCGCTTTCTGCGTGTCTGTAACTCACCCAAAACCAGGTACCGTGTTGGTCCGAGGTGATCCGTTGACACAGAAGGTGGCGGCCGGGAGCCTAAAGAGGCACAGAGAAGGGCAATCAAATGAGAGAGGAGAGCGGGATCTCTCTGAAACCAGACTTAACAGCCGGGTTAAGTCAGCTTCCATTCTTTTGATTCCACTCTTTGCCTGGATGCTAGCACCTCGGGAGCAGCGGGGCAGAAACAACGCTGATTCAGAAAGTCTGGTTGCCAGACTTTCTGTCAGAAACAGAAAGACGGAAAGGATTCTGTGCTGAGAAGGCAAGCGGGACATGGTAAGGCCTGTTCTCCTCGCTTGCAGAGGGAACAATCAGAATCTCTGGAGTCAAAAAAACTCAGCCTGGAAAGCAGCCTTAATTTTCTTTCTTTTTTTTTTGAAGTGCTCACTTTCTTCTGATTTCCAGTGTCTGGATTGGCTTCCATGGGAAATGCCACAGTGGGGGAAGTGTTCTCACACAATGTCTTGTGCCTCTCCTCTCCCAGACAAAATCATTTCTATGCAATGGTTCTTTGAGGCTGTGGATAAAGGTTCAGGGTAATTTTTACTTGGTCCCAAGAAATTCATCTCTTCTTTTTAATCCTCTCCTTCCCCGTCCATGACTAGTTGCTTCCTTTAAAAAAAGAAGAAGAAACCACTCACATTATGACATACACTAGAATAACTCCAAGACCTATTCTTAGATTGATATATAAGGAATTTACTCACCACTCCCTTCAGGATTAAGGAGCATTAACCTTTGGAACACAGTCTTTATATGCATGTCAGAGTATTTTTAAGAATGGGAAAACCCAGGATACAGATAAACAACACGGGTTCCAAACGGGGGTTATTTTTAGACCTGAGATTCCAAAGTGTATAAGACCACAGATACCAAAATGGTTCTCATCCTCATGGACATGCCCTCCCGTCACCTTCACAGACTGTTCTCCCCTTGATCTGGTGCACTGTCTGTACATTTGCAAACACACGCACACGTGCACACACACACACACACACACACACCTCAGACCTCTTCTTAAAACCCCACTGACACAATCTCTAGTTTTGACCATAACCCAAACCATGATGAGGAGTAGAAATATTGAACTGTCATTTCCTGCACATAAAAGGCCATTCTTACTAAGCCTTCCTCCCAAAACCTTTCTTAAAAATGCTGGGGTGGCTGTGAGTTTTTCTATCAGCATTTAAATGTTAGTTATTCCCACGAACCAGTCTTGAACGCGTGAGGGTCTAATGGGAAATGCTGTGGATGCTCTCCTTCCAGCAGTTCCTACCAACAGCCAGTCTCCGAGAAATGGACAGAGGAACCGCTGAGAAGAATGGAGAAAGCTCCCTTACGTGACATGGCATATAACATGCACGATGGAAAAAAAAAGTACTAACACTTGAAAGTTTAACTCATTTGTGCTGACCTACAGCACTCCTTGGAGGTTTCACAGGGAACACGCAGAATCCCATGCTTATTCCCAAATTGTGGATCTGTCTAAAATACAGAGTACCCTTTCAAGGATCTTCTGTCTTCCTCTCATCTAGGACACACGTCATCCCCTGCAGGACTAATGGGATCTGAGGATAACGTGAACTGTTTGCCTGATTCTTTTGGAAAGAACAGCAGCTGTATGGTTCTGGCACCTGGAAGGAATCGACTTTTCTAGTTGGCTTTGCCCAAATTGTCTGAGTCTGTTTATGTTCTAGGGAAGGAAAAAATCTTTATGCTGATGATTTTTATCATCTTAGTCAACTGATCCAGTATCTGGGATTTGTTCCAGAATAGTGCAGTGAGGGGAAGAAGAGAGTGACTGAAAACGTAGACAAGGCCCGTGTACCTGAGGGTTTGTTGTGCTGTTCATGCTACTTTTGTGTATGTTTGAAATTCTCCATAATAAAAAGCTTTTTAAGATTTTATGTAGCCACTCATTTATTTTCAACATCAACTCTAAGTGACTCTGTCAAAAAAGCACATTTTCCCAGTTTAATTTACACGGCCCAAACATACTTACAGCTAGCAACCTAGTCTGGAGCATTATGAGGCCGAGCAAACAATAAGACACCCAGAAGCTCAAATCCTGGTTTCGCTACTTACTAAGAGAGAGATTTCAGGCAAAATTACCTGAATTCGGTAATTTCACATCTAAATTGTAGACAGTAATGCCTGCAGGATCATAGAATCGCTGTGAAGCTTGAAGCTAAGATATCGAAAAGGGTCCTGACACAATAGGTGATTAATAAATGTCGGTTTCATTTTTCAACAAAACCATTAATGGAAGATAAAATGCTGCAGTTAGCTCAAGCTCCGAAGAAACAGAACACGTGTTCCTTTGAGCATGTACTTGACCTACATGTATTAAGCCTGTTTTGTGTGATTCGAACTGAGCTGGACACAACACAGAATAACACAGGATCATAGATTTACAGGATTCCGTAGCCTAGTAGTAGGCGGGTACGTACATTTATACAACCAGCTGGGGGAAAGTCAAAATAAGGGTATGTATGAGGAACTCCTGGAGCCCTCGAGAAGACACCGTGAGCTCAGCCCACAAGGGGTCACTGAGTGGTTAATCAGGCACTCAGTTAGGGCATCCTACTGACCACTAAGCCCTGCTCCACAGTCTCCCGGGGAATCCATCCAAGCTCCCAGCCAATCCATTGCCTCCCCTGCCCATATCCTAGGTAACCAACAGACAGCCACGGAAACGGAGCATACACAGTGGAAGGAAACCAGAACAAATAACCTCTGGCATTTCCACTCATTTCAGGACAGTACGTCTGAATTGTTAATAAACAGAGAACAGAACTGTTGGAAGGAACGTTAGTAGATTGGAGGGTCCGGCTTGAGGGGCTGGGGTGAGGGTTTGGGAGGCCAGATACAATGGGGACACTTGAGTACTTGAGAGGCTCTGAGGGGTCAGTTGCAAAGCCCCCCGGGGCTTCAGAAGTCGGTCTCTTGGAGGCTCTGCCTTTGGTCAGGGGACAAAGAAGGTTTGAAAACTGACAAAGAGAGAAATGGCTGGGTGGTTGGGCACAGAAAGAGGCAATGTGCAAATAACTGCCCCCTCCTATTTTCTATTGGCACTATAAATACCATTCTAAAATGTTACCGTAACTTAATGAGTCTCTTTTAGGAAGCATTTGGTAGTGAGTCATCTCAAAACTATGTATGAAGCTGAACACCCGGCTCTGATTCTGTGGAGCTCCTCAGCTGGCTTTCACTGGATCTGCTTGGAAATCCCATTTCAGTGGCGAGGAAAGGCCGGGGCGGTGTGTAGACAAGGTCACCTTTGCAGCCACCGTATCACAAACTGCATTCACTCCTGTCTCTCCCAGGGGGCTCTCAGGAGAAGAAGGGGAAAGGGTTCAGAAGCCACTTTCAGGAAAGGAAGGCAGGGGCTGATTTTAACGAATAAAAGGTTTTTGGAACAAGATCCTTTTCACATGATGGGCGGCAGACAAAAGGGAACTAGGCCGATGGCTCAACACAAGGGATGTAGAGAGACTGGACACTATCCCCAAACATCCTAGATCCACTTCCCTCTGTTATCACTGCCGCAGCGCTGGCCAAGCCGCCATTTTGGCCAACTGCCTAAGTAAGCTCCACTCGCTTTCCTTTCAGACCTCGTCCGACTCTCCACCTCGTGGCTTCTCAGAAAGTCAGCGAAAAAAATCATGGGCCTGCACTGGACAACAGTCCTAGCAAAACTGTTACATTACCTTCCAAAGTGAGGGCCTTGCGCGTTGCATCAAATCCTCAACTGTGCTGTGCAAAATAGGCCGTGCTTATGAGCCCGAGGTTTTTGGTGTTGTTTAATGGTTCTGCCTTTTGAATGAGAATGATTTGTCAGTGTAATATTAATATACGTTTACTACATGAAGATTATAAGGTGAAAAACCAACACAGAGAGATAAGAACTATTATCCCACTCCTGGGACATAAGAGTGAGGAGCATTTGGGTACATTTCTCTGCTGAATTGCACAGGGCTTAAGAGCATAGACTTGGAGACAGTCACCTGCTTTTACATTAGAGCCTCCACTTGAGACCTAGGTGACTTTGGCCAACCTATTTGACCTCTCATCGTCCCACATGCCTCATCTGAAAAATGGGGGCTATAACAGAATCAACCATAAGGTCATCATAAAGACTTATCTTCAGAAACTGTGTGCTACAGCAAAAAGAGACATAACAGACAGGGGTTCTGGGGCACCTGGGTGGCTTCGTCGGTTAAGCATCCAACTTCAGCTCAGGTCACAGTCTCACGGTTCATGAGTTCAAGCCCCACGTCAGGCTCTGTGCTGACAGCTCGGAGCCTGGAGCCTGCTTCAGATTCTGTGTGTGTCTCTCTCTGCCTCTACCCTGTTCATGCCCTGTCTCTGTCTGTCAAAAATAAATAAACATTAAAAAAAATTAATAGATAGGGGTTCAGTAATCAAGAGCAGAGGGGAAGGAGGGGAAAATTATTCCTGGCAACCTGTGCAAACTAACTCCTGGGATTGATTATAAAATTTAGCTCTGACTTCACTGGCAGACAAAATAAAAATAGATCACTGATGCATCATGTTCTCTTATAATCTCATTAAAGAAAACTTCCTGTTATATCAGGAAAGACTTGTATTCTATTAGCAGATGACTGTAAGAGGAATATTTGTATGCTCTTTTATATGTGGGACCAAAAAGAACACAGTCAGGATATATTTTAAATATTTATCAAAATATAGATGTTTCCGGAAATCGCCTTTCATCTTCCCTTCATGCTCTCCAAGTACATAATTACTTGCTTTTAAAATTAAATAATACCTGTAAAAACAAACTTAAATCACCTCACATACAACAGATCATCCTTGATTTAGCAGCTTTTACTTGGCTTATCATAAGTCTATGTGGTTTAACATAGCATTTTATTTTAATGCTATATTTAAAACATTTTTTTTTTAACATTTATTCATTTTTGAGAGACAGAGTGCGAGCAGGGGAGGGACAGAGAGAGAGGGAGACACAGAATCCGAAGCAGACTCCAGGCCCTGAGCTGTCAGCACAGAGCCTGACACGGGGCTCGAACCCATGGACCACGAGGCCATGACCTGAGACAAAGTCGGACACTTAAACGACTAAGCCACCCAGGCGCCCCTCTTTTACTGCTATGTTTAAATTTTTTTTTTTTTCAACGTTTATTTATTTTTGGGACAGAGAGAGACAGAGCATGAACGGGGGAGGGGCAGAGAGAGAGGGAGACACAGAATCGGAAGCAGGCTCCAGGCTCTGAGCCATCAGCCCAGAGCCCGACGCGGGGCTCGAACTCACGGACCGCGAGATCGTGACCTGGCTGAAGTCGGCCGCTTAACCGACTGCGCCACCCAGGCGCCCCTTTACTGCTATGTTTAATTCCTACTTAACAGTTTCTTAATAGAAATATTAAAGAACAACATTCAGCTGAGTAAAATTGAAAGCCTTATTGGCTTCATTCAGTGATTCATGAATCCGACAGCACCTCACTGGACAGCGGACAGAGCAGAGCTCCAAAGAGTTGTACGATTTGAGAAGGTTTTATAGAGCAAAGTGAGCAGGAACAAGGAAGTTATTTTGGGCAAAACAAACTGGTTACTGTTATAAGATTACTTTTCTTATATGAAGCAAAGGGAGCCCTGTCAGGTAACTTGTGCAGGCAAGCACTGATTGGTTGACCTAAGCCTTTCTTTTCTGGGAAAGTCAAGCATAGGAATGTGGGTAAGCTTTGGTTTGCTGATATGGGGCTTAGCATAAGGGATTCCATCTTGGGCTCAGCCTGAGATAATGCATGAAGTTCACTCCGCTTGAGAAGAGACCATGAGTTAAAAAATAGAGCCTAACTAGTATGTTGATTATGGCATCAAAAACAATATTTTTTTACAAAGCTTGGAAAAATGAATTAGAACCAAGATTGCACTGAACTTATTAAACATGCTTGGGAATAATTTAAAGCTCTTCATAAGTTGTTTACATACCAAACACTGACAACAACTAAAAATAGCTCTTCTGTGTTTTATCTGTATTGTCCTTTTATTAAGCCTCCCAAAACCTCTATTCTGTAACATTTTCTTTCTCCCAGCACTTTGAAGTGGGACCGAAACTTTGAATACTTG
This sequence comes from Lynx canadensis, assembly GCF_007474595.2. Taxonomy (NCBI): domain Eukaryota; kingdom Metazoa; phylum Chordata; class Mammalia; order Carnivora; family Felidae; genus Lynx; species Lynx canadensis. The sequence goes on along the minus strand of NC_044319.2, from coordinate 55,728,215 downwards.
AAAATATCAATGTTGCATTTTTAAGTGACATCTCACAAGTAGACTTTCGATTAATTCAAATGGTTCAATTAATGCATCTCTATAATTAAAGCTATGTAGATACTGACAAGATAAAAATAGCTCAGTGATCAGAACCAGGCCCCTAGAACTATAGAAAGTTCCAAAACCGTCCATGGAACAGGCTTCCTTTTTGAACAGCTGGTTTGTGTTGCAAAAGATCACAGAAAGCTCAAGATAGCATTTTCTTTGTATATAAGACTTGTGAGTAAGAGTTAACAAGATCTGTAGTTAGGAAATTCCATCACAAATTTTCAAGGGGTGTGTGTGTGTGTGGATTTATTTTGTAATTTGTGCACTGACTGGTGTTTCTGATAGTGATTGTCGCTCATGGAGGTGGGAAGAGGGGGAGCCTTTTCATACCACCTGCAGTGCCCTCCTGTGATGTGAGGCCTGCTTTTGGGCTCACTGTAATGGTATTGGAGGTGACTTAAGGTTCTAAACTACTCAACTCTTCAGGAATGGTCCCTGAGCTTTGCAGATTGAGCATCAGATGGCCATGTCCAAGTATCAGCCACATTACATAGCACCCAACACACCCAGGCTGGGGTGGGGCTGGGATTTAGGCAAGAGAAATGGTGATGTAGTAAAAGAGCCCAGCATACAAGCTGAGGAAGAAATTTCTGCTCTAAGGCTCCGTGCAGGATTCCAATTGGTTCCCTTTATTGGTAAAGTTTTTCTTTGTGGGTTTTCTTTCTGGTCTGTTGAGGACTTGACCAATAGCCCCTGGAATGTGTCAGCTCTAATTGCCTGTGTGGATTGGCACAAGTCATGCCTCAAAATTGGAATGCTGTCACATATAACATAGTCCTGCAGAGGAATAAATGTGGCCTGGAAAATGTTTTATCCAAACATTCCTTAAAAGCAATTGTGTTCTGCCATGGTAAGGGGGCAGACAACCTTTACAGGACCAGCTGAGTGAATCGCCAGGAAGCCGGAGTCTCGACACGCGTCAGGACGCTGCTACCTCTCCTGGCCCCTAAAAAAAGCAGATTTCCTTTTCCTCCCAGGACATCAAACAATGGCCAATCGCACTCTGGGGTACCCCAGCACCGTCGTAGCCAGGGAAGCTTTCCAAAAGAAGTGGGTAATTGGAGAGCTGTGAAGACAGACGAGGCATCCATGGACGCAGATTTGCTTTGGGGTGAGCCTCCTAATTGACGAGTGCCTTACACAAGTGTTGCCTGATGGGCAGGTAATAGCTGCCAAGCAAACCTCGTTGGAACAAGTTTGAGGAAAGCATGGAAGCCGTCTTCAGGAGGAGATCTGCCACTAAGAAAAAGGCCACGAGCTGAGGATATAACATGATTAGAGAGATGAAGAGAGAACACCGGAATCTATGCAGCGTCTCATAGGTGCCACTGTGAGTTGGCATTTTTACCAATATTATCTGAGGACTCTGAAGGTCAAGCACTCACATTCTTTGGCAGCACCTGTTTTCTTTAGAAATAACTGCGGCAATCTGGTTCCTGTGAACCAATTAAGCGGTAAATATCGGGGCGCATAGACACATTGGTTCTTTGCTTATTCACTGTACTTCCCTCTGCACCTGGCAGACAGGTGCTGGGTGAAAAAAACAGGTACCTGAACCAAATACTACCACATAGTTGGGAAAACATTCATTCCTCGTGTCATAAGCCCAGAATTATTCCTCTTGCCTCAGAAATACACCTCAGTAAAGGCACACGGCAGACACCAAAGCATTGTTGAAAATAAAAACCCCAGTTATTTTGGCTCCGTAAAACTTATCAACTAGGTGAGTGACTTAAGTTTTTGAGAAATTAGCAAAATTGACTTGCTCTTTTTGTCACGAAAGATTGAGTTGGGTGGCGACTAGTAGCGAAGCCAGAACTCTGTATCCGTTGGAGAGAGATAATCAAGAGCTGCCACCAGGGAAGGACTCTCTACAAGAGAAACTCTCCAGAACATTCCCATAGAAAAACTCAGACCCACAGGAAATGTCTAGTTGAGATGATGGATCACAGACCACCCCACTTGCCAAACTTCCATTTCAACCTCTTGCAGCCACCATCACGTGAAGAAACAATTCTCCTTTCTGTCCTGGGATACATCTTTTCTTGGGAAATGACAAACTGTGGTTTCTAAACATTTCATGTTTGATATGTGACATTTTCCCAAGAGACCTGTCCCTATCCTCACCGTGCAATGGAATGGAGACAAAGATGCTTCTTTTTCTAGGGGCGTCTGGGTGGCTCAGTCAGTTAAGTGGCCAACTCTTGATTTCATCTCAGGTCATCATATCATGGTTTGCATGATTGAGCCCCATGTAGGGCTCCGCACTGAAAGCACAGAGCCTACTTGGGATTCCCTCTCTCCCCCTCTCTCTGATCCTTCCCCTCACTCAAACGTGTGCTCTTCATCCATCTCTCTCTCTTTCTTTCTCTCTCTCTCTCAAAATAAGTGAATAAACTTAAAAAATTATGCTTCTTTTGTTAGAGAAGAACAACGCTGTTTTTGGAGGGCCAGGCAGATAGGCAAGCATCTCCCAGCAGAGAATGGGACCGAGACCATCAAGATCCCTGGAGACATGACATTATTGATACTATCTTCAGACTGATGGTCTGTCCAATGCTTGCAGCGTCTGTAAACTATCGCTTCCTGAAAGGGTCTTGTTTTTATGAACACTGTTTCATAAACTCAATCTCCTTGGCTAGACCGTAATTGACAAATGCTGGTGTTAGATGCTGCATCAGGTTTATCTGGAACATTTTTTTAAAACACTGTAAAATCCCCTTCCCGTTCTCCAAAATGATCTGATTCAGTAGGTCATGGATGCGCCTAGGAATCTTCAGTTTTAAAAGTTCTCCCCTGCTGTGTACCCTGGCTTGGGACCTTTGAGGGCAGGTGGAGTGCTTGTCCACATGGGAGTTTAGAGTTTTGCTCTACCCCACATGGTAGATTTTTCTTTTTCTTTTTTTTTTTTTAAGTTTATTTATTTATCTTAAAGAGAGCAAGCAGGGGAGGGGCAGAGAGAGAGGCAGAGAGAAAATCCCAAGCAGACTCTGAACTGTCAGGATGGAGCCCAGTGCAGGGCTTGAACTCGCGAACCGTGAGATCATGACTTGAGCCGAAATCAAGAGTTGGATGCTTAACCGACTGAGCCACCCAGGCTCCCCAGATTTTTCAAACCGCCTTCAAAGAGGACCTGGCAACAGAATTTGGTCTGATTGGTCCAAATCTTAATTATTAGCAGAAATATCCAACCATTTTAGATTGATAAAGCCTGTTTTGTATACAGTTTATTATTCTTTGAACGTTCTCAGGAATAAAGTAGTCATTCTCCTCTGTGCTTCTGAGTTAGATTGCTATAGGTTGAATCATGTTTCTCCCAAAAATGTATGTGGGAATCCTAATTCCCAGTACTTCAGAATGTGACCTTATTTGGAGACAGGGTCTTCACAGAACTAATTAAATTAAAATGAGGCCATTAGGGTGGGCCTTAATCCAATATGACTGGTATCTTTGTTAAGAGAGGAAATTTGGACATAGACACGGGTAGAGGAAAGATGATGTGAAGAGACGGGAAAAAGATGGCTGTCTGTAAACCAAGGAGAGAGGCCTAGAATAGATCTTTCCCTAACAGCCCTCAGAAGAAACCAGTCTTGCTGACACTTTCTGATTTTGAACTTCCAGCCTCTCTGGAAGGAGCTGTGAGGAAATAAATTTATGTTGTTGGGCCACCCTGTCTGTGGTGTTTTGGTACAGCAGCCCTAGGAAGCGAGCACATAAACATCAGTCAATCTTTGGTGGCCCAGCCTCTGTCTTCCTTCTTAATAAATGTAACATTTCTCCTGTGTAATTATGTTTTCCTAGTATAAGTAGTCTTGCTGGGAAGGTAACTCTCTTTTGCTACCCCACTGTAGAAGCCAAGGCAACCAGATTTTTCTTCTAAATCCCCATATTCTAGCAAAGGAACTGGCCAATGCCTTAAGCTCAGCAAATTGGATGCTCTCTTCTGGAACTTTCCATTTTGAGGGAGGGAAGCACAGACGGAGGGGGCCTGAGGGGGCTCAGCAGCCTCTGCAGCACTGGTGGCGGCCTCAGCAGCATCTCTGCGGGCTGTTTCTGTAGCAGGAAGGTGGTTTCTCTTTCCTGCCTCCAGTCCTTCCAGACCTTCCTTGGTCACCACTAATCCCCAAGTCTGATCTGCCGGAATCTTGTTTTTCTGAACATCATATGAAATTATCAATAGTCAATCTTTGTTATGACTTGCAAAAAAACCCAGTTTCATATGGTTCAACCTAGTAACTTTGCCAGAGTAATTTTCTACTATTTGTTGCTAAGAACCTCAATACACTTCCAATGCATTTCACACATGCATTATTATAACCCACTAATACAATTTCCAGGTGTCCAACACCATTATATTCCCAATACCTGTAGAGTGCTTACTGCATTACAGGTATTCAATAAATGTTTCGTGGTTTGGTTGTTTTTGACTTTCAGATTGTATTTTAGTTATTTGTAGATCTGTCTCTTACAGGAGACTGTGAGAGCCTTGTGGCCAGAGGTTGTGAATTTATCATCTCTGAATCTCCAGCAACTTACACAGTTCCTGGTAACATAAGTTGTTGAATGAATGAACTCGGTGAAAAATATAATTTTTGTAAGAAAAAAAGGATCCATGAAAGCACCTAGTAAGTTTTTTTACTTACAGACTCCTAGTTATATCAATAACTTAAAAGTCATGAAGCTAAGTTCTTAATTTCAAAGACAAAAAGAGTAATTGTTCCTGTTATCCTTGCTGTGTAACCAATCACCTTAAACTGATGGCTTAAAATGGCAATAATTATTTTTATTACCTTTCCTGGTCCTGAGCACTGACTCAGCTCAGCTGAGTAATACTTGCCTGAGGTTCTTTGTGCAGAAAAAGTCAATGGCTGTTCCTGGAACTGTCTGAAGCCTTCTTTACTCATGTGTATGACAGTTGATGTTGACTGTCAGCTAGGATCTCAGCTGAGGCTTTTGGCTAGAACACTTTTAAACATGGTCTGTCCATGTGGTTTCAATTTCCCCACGGCATGGTGAGCAGTTTCCAAGAACAAGTGCCTGAAGAGAACCAGATAAAAGTTACACCCCCTTTTATGATCAAGCCTTGTGTGTCATGTAGTACCACCTCCATTACAGGCCCAAGTCCAGTCAGATCCAAGGGGACAAGACATGACCCCCACAAGGAATGAGAAGATTGTCCATATCATAATGTATGATGGTCATGTGGGATGATATCTATTGTGGCACCCAACCCCTCCTTCGAAACTTCCATGTCTCATGCCATAAACTTGAAGTCTAGGATTTTGTCATTTAAATAAGATCCAAATATGGATAAAACCAAGGTGAAAATCCTTAGGTACATCACCCTGAGTACTGTTTCTCTTGATCTAAAGACCTATAAACTAAGTGTCCGATGTAAGATGGGAAGAGTGTTTTCTTTCCTCAAAGGAGATGAGAGGTTTATAAAACTAAGTAGGAAGAAGATAGGAGGCAACTTGATTAGAATGTAAAAGAAGACAAGAGGACCATGACCCCATAGCCTTCATCAGACTTGAGGAGCATCCAAGTCCCCATTTTCCCAGACAGCCAGCCTCACTGGGTAGCCAAACATGGGACCTGAACTGTGGAAAACAATGACTGAAGGAGGTGTTTGAAAGGATGAAACTAAGGAAGCATCAGAGAGTTTTACGAATTCGGCATGAATCAAAAACAAAAACAAAAAAACAGGCAAGAGTTTCCAACCCCTCTGAAAAAGGCACAGAAGTGTGGGAAGGTCAGCCAACCACTAGAAACATGGGAATGGGATGTGGACAATGTAAAGCATATCTTCCTGACAACGAGGAGGCCACAGCAAGTCCTCTTATATCAGGGCCACATAAAGCAAACACAGAGGGTATGGTGATGGGCCTGGGCTTGTCTGCCATGAGATCCATTCCTCATTGTCCCCCTACTCTGTCTGCCAATATGGGGAAGCTACCCCTTACAGACTGCATTTCTGTGATTCCCATCTCACGTGGCTTCCCACTGAGTTTAACTAGGGGAGATACCGGCAGGACATGGGGCGAGGGGAAGGAGGAATCTAGGAAACCTCTCCTGTCTTATTTTGCCTCAAACAACATTTCCAGCAAAGGTTGGGTGTACGTCAAGCCTTGATCTCCCAACAGGGAGGCTACTCTGATGCAGTCCCTGAGCTCTGGTGACACTGTTTCCTCTCTTGTCCCTCTGGCTTAGAGGTGGTGGCAGCTTCCCGCTGTTGCTCACCTTTGAGTCGAGCTAAAAGTCCCCCGTGTGGTTTCTCAGCTCTTTCATCACCTGGGTGACCAGTTCTGCACACTAGATTTCTATTTCAACACCAGTGTTTTTCATTTTCCTGTTTTGGCCCTGTCTCATATAGAAGATCAGTTCTTGGACATGATCTGATGGGTTCTGATATACCCCAGGGATCAGTGAAGAGAAAAGAGTACCACAGACCAAATACGTGCCTTCCATAGGCCCCATACGCCTCCACCGGGAACCACGTGTTACTTAGGGAAGAGAGAAAAAAGATGAGTGGGCAGAACAAATCCCATACTGAGTAATTAGCCAAAAGAAACAGCTTGTAAGCTGAGGTGATAGTTATTTTTACTTGGCAGGCTTTATTGTTCCGCTACCTAAATGAAATGAGAGGCTTATAAGTTAAGGGGATTCAGGATAAAAACCTACAATTCCTTTCTTCACATCTGAATACACAGTCTTAAAACAAACATCTGCCACGTTAAGGATTTTAAATTTGCCCTCTACACAATGGCAATGCTCTGAAGGCTTCTAAGCAGAGGCTGACATATTTGATCATTGCTTGAGAAAGATCCTCTTGCTGAACTGTGAAGAATGTTTTAGAAGGGACAAGATAAGAGACAGACAGACCTGTTTGTCTTTTTATAACAGCATAAATTGAGGGGTCCAGAAGTGACCTTTTTTAGGGATTTGAACAATCCGGTCATAGAGGACAATTTTATATACCCTCCAATAAGTGTCCCTATTGATAAAGATGACAATACAGTCCCTTTTCCTTCATTATCAAATACAGATCCCAAAACAAATTTCCTTAAAGACTCTGAGGAAAATACCATAAACACAAATCCAGAAAATAAAAAACATTAAAGCCTACTTTCCCAGACTTCTGAGCATGGGCAATGATATCACATTGCAAATGGAGCCTTTTGAATACACACAAATTGATGCAAAATTTGCTTCGAGACCCTCTGGTTGAAATAAACGTTGGAATTCTCCCTCTTGCTACCATGCAACTAGAGGGTCATTTCAGAAACTCATCGCAGTTATTCACACTATTTAATAATTTTTCACTGTCTCATGAAACACTTGGTAACTGACAAATGGTGAGGAAGTTCTTGTCTACATCAGAGTTTCTCAATGACAGAAATATTGACATTTGGGGGCCATATAATTCTTTATTGAGGGAGGCTATCCTGTACATCATAGGATGTTTAGTTGCGTCCTTGTCTTTAACCACCAGACGCCAGTAGCCCTTCCTGAATTGTAACAACCCAAAGTATCTCCAGATCTTGTCAAATATTCCAGAGGCAAGGGAGCAAAAGTGCTCCCACCTCAGAGTCCCCGGTTTAGATGGAGTCACCCATGGGATATAAATCAAGATACACACACCTGTAAGCTGCACTCATGATTTTGTAGATGATGGCACGCCTGACAAAAGAACGAATAATAATGATGATAACTTGGTTCATTGTTTCTTTCACTGTAAACTGTGAGCTCCTGGGGTGCACAACCAGTTACTTTTGACTTTCAAGGATTATAGTAGTGGAATGAACATCAGAAGCCCTATTTGCTGGTCCTCCATTTGCATAAAAAACATTGTTCCAGTCTTCCTTCTTTATGAAAAGCGGTTTATCGATTCTCTTGCGTGAATTTGCAGAGTTGGGTTATCTCACACAGGGTTTATATCCCAGCCTTATCTCTGTTTGGCAAATGAAAGCCTTTGCCCACTGACAAGCTCTGATGGAGAAAGCATTTTGGGAAGTAGAGGCTCTTCCTTCTCCTGTATCTATCAAATCAAGTCAAAGAAGTGACTGCGGAGTCTGCCTCTATCAGTGACGGAAACCACGTCTCAGTGCTGGCCACAGGGAAGGCACAGTGTGAGAGCAGATTTTAGCATCTTTCAGGTTTTCACCGAGTGAAATCCCTGCCCAAACAGAATTTACTAAGGGCAGAGGTTACTGATTCAGCCTGTTTTGTTCACGTTTGTGAACCCAAAACCTAAAACAAAATCTGGTATATAGGATAAGCTCAGTAATTATTTGTTGAATGAATGATAATTCCTACTCACTGGTCCCATAATAGAAAAACACAGTAGGGCAACCTACGAATCAGAAAAAAAAAAAAAATTGTTAAGCACTTTCATAGATCACCTAATCCACTACTTTTGTTTTATTGAAGAAAGAAATACTGAGAACCCTCTCAGACAGTGCCTCAGTTGCAGAGTTGGGGCTGTAACACTATCCCAGGCCTTTCCTCAATTGAACAAACATTTATTAGACTTCCATGAACTAAATTGTGCACTAGGTGCTGGGAACCCAAGATAAATAAGGGCTGGTCCAAAGTAGGAAACAAAGGATTGGGATGGCTCTATTCTGAGAGAGATGCCTGGGGATGGGATGTGACCATTCCCAAAACCCCCCTGCAGCAGGACAGAGGCAGAGAACAAAGAGCCACTTCTTCTGGTCACATGCAAGCAGCAGGTTGGCTTTTAAAGACTCCTAGTAAAAGATAAGAGCACCATGGGATTCCTCCTTTGAATCTTCCCCATGAAGTGAAGCCCAGTTGACCACTTCTCACTACACTTGTTTGGTTGCTTTGGTATCACATACAGACATCAAACCCTTTGGCTAAATGTGAGCTTCCTGCATAGGTGCTCACTATTCCCCCCCCCCCAACCACACATGCATTTCCCTTCTGGTCCCTTTCCCTGTGTCCCCTCCTTCCTTTCACTTCCACTGTGCCCTTAAGTGTTCACGGATCTCACTATTCCAGATCCCTGATGAAGAGTAAATAAATCAGAATCGATCCTAGCACCTCTGAGTTAGAATTGGTCCTTGTGCCACACCACAGCAAAATTGAAACACACACACACACACACACACACACACGGAAAATCCTACAGGAGTAATTCCTCATTGTTGACTATCAGAGGCTGTAACAAGTAGGCATATTCAGGGGATGGCCAGACCTCCCTGGGGCTCCATGACACCTGCCACAGCAGCTTCTATTGAGTTCACCTCTGTCAGGCTCTGAATGCAGCCAGTGGTTTCTCAGAACACCAGGATATGAGCAGGGGGAAGATGCCCGCACACACATGGCGATGTGAAATTCGATATTTCGCAAAATGAACCACCACCACTTGATTGAAAGTTCTTAGTTTTCTGTACTGTTTAATTTAATTTTGTTTCAAATGAAGAAATTAGCGTTACACCCATATTTGAGGACTAGCCAAACTGCATGACTTCACATCGCCTTTAGAGCAGTGTTGGATTACATAACTTTTTAGCTTGTTTGCTCCCAACATCCTGAGATCCGGGACTTTCTATATGGTTCAGAATGGAGATGTGGGCCTGAGAGGGTTTCCATCGCTGGGGCTGGCCAGACCTTCATGATGTCACCTGAGTAACACATCTGTGTTCTTTCAGTTGGGTTGGCATGTGTAGGAGAGAAAATCCTACTTTGGGGGAAAAGCCGGAGAGATTATATTGGGCCTTTTTCTTTACCACTAATTTCTTGCCTTGCTCTTTAATTATGTCTGTTCTCACAGGCTGATTTCCCTAGTTTTGATCACACAGTACAGAGCCTCCCTCAGTACGTTCTGTTCCTTTCACTAGGTCTCTGACCAATTACAGGAACATACTCCTCTCTTCTCCAAACAGCCATTACTGGCTGAAATCAAGAAACCAACTCAAAGTATTTCAGGGAAATTAAGACACAATCAGGAAAAAACCTGAAGCGATTCCTTCATTTTTTTAAAAATGCCATTAAAAAGGCATTCTTATTATAATTTCAGGTAATAACTTTAATAAGTTATTCATATCTATTGATATAATTACCAAATATGTATATTAACAATTTCTGCAATCTCATGGGATCTCGTTGGATATTTCAAAAGAGATCTAAAAATAACATTTCCTTCATTATCTCTGACCTGGAATATTATAAACCAGGATCTTATTTTCCTTTGTTCAGCACAAAAAAACGTGGTTGCAGAGTCACAGGGAGGGCAGAAAATAGAGCAACTGATTTAAAATGATTTAAAACCAATTTTTAGCAGATTAACAATAAAGAGATGAAACCCAGTTTTAGCTAGAATTACAAGGTAATAGTCTTTGATAGAAACAAAAGCATGTGTCAGCTTAAAGCCCAGAGGCAGGTTTGCAGTAAAGCTCTTAAAATTCACAATGTCCTGGCTTTTCATTTTTATAGGCCCTTTCTAAGGCTCTGAATCAAATTTTGTATTTGTAATTTCTATTCCTTAAAAAAATGACAAAAAACACAACTCCTCCCTTATGTAAGTTTCCTGAATATAAAGCCTAGATGCACCCATCTAAGGCCTATAAGCCAAGGAAGCTCCAATACACCTTATTTACAGATAGAAAAGCCATGTCTTCTCAAGACCAGTAACTCAAATGAGCACAATGAGTGTTTTGACTTTTTTCCCCCTTAGACACAGCGGTAAAAGTTCTCACAGGTATACAGATGAAGATTTCTACGGACTGAAAACAATACAATATTTCAATGACTCTAGAAGTAGGTTATACTGTCCCTCTTAGTAGCTTTGCTGCTATGTAACCATCCATTTTATCAAGAGTCTTGTCAGTGGGGCTTGTATAATATTTGTATTTTCATTACCACATTAGTGAATCGGTGCCAAGTGTTAGGTTGAACCCTAAAGAATTGCCAATATACAACAAATCATGACCTGAAAAACTAGTTTCATAGGGTTTAGCTTAATGGTGTTCAACCATATGTTAATTACAAAAGCAAAAGCTGGCAATATACCTTATGGGAGTAGTTTAGCTTTTGTTTCTAAAGAGAGTTGCTTCCAAATTCTACACTAGAGCTGTCTAATAGAAAAAGAACTTCCAGTTTCTGGTTCTGCATGTAAAGAGCTTGGAAGTGGCCACTTCATCTTAACAACTGGTACAAACCTGAACAGTCTGAAAAATCAGTAAGTCTTCTTGGATCCATAAAAGAGGAGAAAACTGCTGCCTCTAGAACTGGAGAAACAGACAGGCAAATACAGGCCATCACTGCTTACAAGGCTAGAGACTCACGGGGTGTCTGGGTGGCTCACTAGGTTAAGTGTCCAACTTTGGCTCAGGTCATGATCTTGCAGTTCACGGGTTCAAGGCCTGCGTTGAGCTGCATGTTGACATTTCAGAGCCTGGGGCCTCCTTTGGATTTTGTGTCTCCCTCTCTCTCTGCCCCTCCCCTGCTCTCTCTCTCTCTCTCTCTCTCAAAAATAAAACGTTAAAAATAAAAATAAAAATAAAATAAATAAAATAAAATAAAATAAAATAAAATAAAATAAAATAAAAAGACCAGAGATTCACAAGCAGGAACCAGTGCAAGAAACATTGCCAGGGTAGGAAAAACTGAACCATAATGCATGAATTGCAGAAGATTCAGTGCAAACAACTCTGAGAGATAAAAACTCCGGAGGGACACAGTCACACGGGGGACCCCACAATATTGTAAGATTTACCTCCAGGAGCTCTACCACGGGAGAACAATTCCATAGTACATCCAGCATGGAGAGCAGAAAAGTAGCCACTTTGAAATATACCCAAGCACTCTGTTCTTGACATGGCCTACCCTTGAGGGCAACTAATTAACCAAAGGTTAACTAGCTGGAGTATCAGAACTTAATGGACCTAGAAAAGGGAAAAAGCAACTCAAGCCCACTCTAACCATCATGTGCCACCTAATGGTGGTGGAGAAAAAAACTGGGAAACTCTTGTGAAGTTCACAGTCCAGAGGCAGAGGTTCCATAAAAGACTGAAACCTCACCAATAGACTACAGAATGCTTCCCCTGCTGACTCAACACTAAGCTAGTAAGACCTGTTTATTGCAGTTTCTTTTCCCCAATGTCGTGTATAGCTAGCAAGAAAAAATTACAAGGCATACTAAAAGGCAAAAACATAATTTGAAGAGCCAGAGATAGCATCAGAATGAGACATGGCAAGGATGTTGCAATTATCAAATTGGGAATTTAAAACAATTTTGACTAATGTGTTAAGGGCTCTAAAGGATAAAGTAGACATGCAAGAACAGAGAGATGGATAGATGGACAATGTAAGCGGAGAGATGGAAATCCTAAGAACAAAAAGGAATGCTAGAGAAATAGAACATGGGGTACAAATGTCAGCCACGTATGTAACTTTAAGTTTTATGGTAATTGTATTAAAAAAGTAGAAAGAAACAGGTGAAATTAATTTTAATAATATACTTTATTTAATCCCATATAGCCAAAATAGTATTATTTAGACATGTAATCAGTATCAAAAATTAATGAAACATTTTACATTCTTTTTTTGTAGTGTCTTTGAAATATGATGTGTGTATTTACACTTTGTTATATCTCAGTTCAGATTAGACATATTTCAACTGCTCAAAATCCACATATGCCTAGTAGCTAGTGTATTGAAATTCTAGACCCTTCCCTTACAAACTGGGGGATCCTGGACACATGATTTAACCATTCTGCATCTGCTCACTTCCTTGTAAAATGGGGTTATATATATTTTAAAAACCTACATCATAAGGTAATATGTGAGCTTAAACAGGTTAACAGAGAACAGTACCTGGTAGGTGCTCAGCAAACTGCAATTATAGCATCACCATCTTAGGAAATGGGTCATTCAACTAGCCATTTTGTCTCTTTCACTTTGAATTTTAGTTGGTAGACATAAGCAAAGACTTACACGAACATTTCCCCCGCTATTTTTAACAATTTCTGGTCAGACATGTAACCAAAAGTTTAACAAATAGAATCACAGAATATTCTCAGAAATAACTGATGGTTTGATCCATTTATGAGATTAGAGTCTAGAGGGCTTACACATTCACTCTCAAAGTGGGGAAATATAGGCCCAGGTTACAGTCTGAAGATAAAAAGCTCATTACAGTGGAATTGCTAAGAAGCCAAAGACAGAACAACTTGAGAAATATCAAGACTACCATTTACTGATCAGCAACTACAGGCCAAACACCAAAGGAAATTCTTTTCATGCGTAGATTCACTTAACAACAAGGAAGCAAAAACAAACTGTGCAAAACCTGTAAAGCAGGCAGTCTCATCCTCATTTTAAGATTAAAGAAACAAGGCTCAGAGTGGTTGACAAGCTTGGCGAAGTTGCTATGGCCTTTAGGTGATTCTCTTCTTTACCTCGACACCCTCTTTTTCTTATTCATCACATGAAGGTGATGTGGGCTGGGGGGGGGATAGGCCTGGTACTGGCCACTCTGCAGAGAAGTGTGAAATAATTGTGCTCAAGTGAAACACTTCCTTTATCAAGGAGTTGAGTATGAAAGATGAAACACAGAGGATCACAGAAAAGGGACTATTCTCTATTCTACCTAAACACTTGCATTGATGGTTTGTTTCCATGGGAGGTTTAGACAATGGGCACAAACTGGTTCTTTCATGAGATAAAGCAAGACAACCAGATTGAGCCCCAACTGCTTTTCTATTTGTTCCATTTATTAAGAGACTGGCAACTCACTTGCAAAGTCTGGTCTTATAGGCAACAGCCAAAGCACTTTGCGGGAACCAGGGTTTTTTGGTGCAGTGGTCTGGGTGAAACAGAAGAGTAGTTGCTCCCAACACCCATCCCAAAGAGCAACGTGGCTCTTGTTATATCTGGCTGGCTCCGCAACTATCCAAGTTATGGGGCTACAGGGGATACTGTCTAGACCGGTTCTTTTGGCCCTGGGGTTGGCAGAACATGGAACCAGAAAGCCGAGGCATGGCTCAAACATCTCTCTGCATTTTTTCTGGTAGACAGTCAAGCTGGATGGAAACTAAATCTGAAACAATGACCAAATAGCAATAAACAAGAGAATAAAAAGACTGCACAGGGCTTTCTTTAGTCCTTGGTACATATGCCCTGGCTCATGGGCTATAAACCATGACATTTCTGAAGTGAATATCCTTGAGAATAAGAGCACAGTCTTAAAGATGTATGACTTTCCCAGCTTGAGATGATTCTCATTGCAGGAGAGGTGTTCTCTAGTCTCAATGATAACACCATGATAGGAAAAACACATCAACATAGAATTGAAATAATTTATTTACCACTAGAGCACCACAAAACAGACATACATCATGTTAAAATACAGCATAATCAGTCACCAAAATACAAAACAGCTAATCTTATAGTCCATTTCTTTTTAAACCATGCCAACCAGAAAACTGTACTGCTGCTTAACATATAAAAACTGCAGCCCCACCCCACCCGTATACTAACATCTTCCCCTTCCCTCCCGCATCCCTCCCTGCCCGTGGCAATATTTACTTATGGGAAGTAAAGACCTTACAGAACCCCCAAACTTAAAAAAAAAAAAAAGATTCAAGAGATCTTAAAATAGAGCATTTAAAATATTATCAGTGCATTCATGAGGAAAGACAAAATAATACAAAACAAACGTCATTCTATCTGAGAGGAAAACACCTGCAGAAATAAAAGTGATTTACATAGAATTCATCGAAAACGGAAGGAAAAAAAATCAACACACTCATTTCTGGGATTGGGTTACCCCCAACACAAAGATTGTTCACCAGTAGGGCGTCCCCCCTCTCGCTTTTCCAGTTTTCAAATTTGCGAATCCAATTTGTCATTTAATGAACGGCCAGGAAAAGTCAAACATCTAGAAGTACAGGTTATCAGACAATTTCACTTGGATTCGCACCTCGCCATCCTGCCCTTTAGGTGACGCTGCAAATATTCCATTGTTTTACCTATTAACTTTCATCTGACAGTTGAATAAGGGACAATTGGCAAACTGTCATCTCCTACAAACCCTGGCGGAAGGGTACCTTCCCTGCAACGATGTGGCAAATCATTCATTTATTAAAGCAAGGTAAATTCTCGCCTCAGATCTAGAGAAGTCTCATTCAGAGAAAAAAATGACTTTTTGATCATGGGAGGATTTGGCTTGTACCTTTACAACCCTCAAAGAACACACATGAAAACCTTAACTTCCGTGAAATAAACTGAGTGACTTAGGCTGACCAGGGCGTTTTTTTTTTCTCCCTTAAAAAAAGAAATCAAGAAATATGTAAATCTTTCCATTTCCCCCCTGAACACTAAAAACCTGATTAAAGGAAAAGATGTTTCCTACGAACTGTCTGATCTCTACTAACAATAGAATTCGGTGAGCATACTGTTTAAGCCAAGTTGCAGAAACCTTTCTTAACTCAGCCACAAAGATTCCGAGTTACAGTCAGATCCTTAGGCCTCTGCTAAAACTAAAATATTTCAGCTCAATTATGTATACATCTATAATATTCCCCAATTTTCCTAAAATAGAAGACTGTTAACATCTGAACTGATTAGTAAGGATGCTTAGAAGACGGAGGAAGACTACTGAACTTGAATCTGTCCTTTTTATAAAAGAAAATCTACAGGACAAGTGGACTCAGGTAGCTTATGTCATAATAATGGACAATGCACAAAGCACAGTGGAGGAAACACTATAAAACACAGATTTGTAGTGCAAGTCAAACTATAGGGGCTTTACTCGAAAGTACTGGCCAGCTAAAGGAAACACACAGTTCTGAGCGATCATTAAAAATAGAGCCCCAATTTAAGTCCAATCTAAATCATAGTTGACATTATTACAGAACATTAAAAATATGGTAAAAATTTACACATTGCATGTAAAGTAGTTAACGTTTTGATTTAATAGTTTGCAAAGGAGATCTGCAGATGTGTTTCCAATTATACTGGCTTCTATACCCATCTATTATAATAATATAGGTATGGTTACATATATCTGAAACGAAGGAAAAAACCAATAGCATAGCTATACGGCAATACTTTCAGGTCCGAAGTTTGACCAGTACGTATCAAAAACATTTCAACATTTCACTGGTTTAACTAAACTGACAAAGAACCATTTACAATTAAAAAGAAAAAAAAATCTTCCAGACTTATTCTGACTGAAAGTTCCTTTATTAACAGGCTTTTCAGTTTTGAACCTTACAAGAAGCTTCCTTAGGCAGTTGGTACATAGCATGTGCTTTCAGGGTCTTTATCTTAATGCAGGCTGGCTTGGTCATATAATAACTCGCTTGGGTTTTCATCCCGTGAATATGACCCCTTTTTTTCTGGCTCGTTTGAGTTCAAGTTCCTTAAGCCATCCATGAGTTTCTGGCAAAGTATTTGGTCTCCACTTTATACACCTGTTTTATTTTCCAAGGGCAATGAAATGTTCGTTATATAGTAACACACAATAAATAACTCACCGTTAACTCTAAAGGTAAGAACGGGAAGGGTCCCTATTGCATAGCAATACAGAAAAATCAAGTGAGGCATGGGATAGGAAAAGTATGTACAGCAATTCCACTTAATGGGATTTTCCTGTTTGTTTGGTTGTTCCTTTCACATAATTAACACTAACAAATTCTTCCAGTGTTTATTTTTGTCTTAAAAAAAAAAAGGTTTTGCTTCTTGTCTCTCTCGCTTACAGAGTAGATGAAATGTAGAATAAAGCCTTCAATTTTTTGTTTTGTTTTGTTTCAGATGCCATTTTTAACAAACACAACCACAAACTTCCAACGTGTTTGAACTAGTACCGCTTTTTTCAAAATGTTTTTAACACTGTTGAAGCAAGGCTCTCTTACGTTTTCTTGTTACAAACATTGTCATTGTTCTTGTCGTCCTCATCATCATCACCACCATGTGATTATCGTCCTGCCACTTCTCCAAGAATCTTAGCTGCATTTGCAAGACTTTACAATCATATTTGAAAGCTGTTCAATCTTGGGTGTTTTGCCGATATAGTAGAGAATGGTTAGCGGTTCTAAATCCTGGGACACACAGCAAGGAGAAGCAGATGCTTCTGGATTTATGGTGTTATATAAGCTGAGAACCTGAAAGGACACAGGAGAAGGAAGAAAACATAGGAAAAGACCCAAAAAAATGGGGTGGCAATTACTTTAAAAAGAACCATTCCATACTGTTATCTTATCAGTCACAGTACTCAGTAGATAATTTAAATTATTTTTGGTCAATTTCCTTCTCTTAACCCCCAATTATGGTCAACTTGATATATGTTCCTAGTAATCACTGAATTCATCATTTTCCTACAGAATCCTTTTGTCATACATCGTAAACAGATGATTTGGTAGAAGCTCAGATTGCACAAAATCATTCATTCAACAGATTTTACAGTTTCCCCAATAATCCTTCACTTCGATCTCTACTTTGCTGCACATACTTGCCTGGCCGTCGAAAAAGCTGGTCCTCTCAGTATCTGTTCTTGTGTCTACACTTCCTTGTAACCTAGTGTATATTTCCAATTCCCATCTAGATTAGAGTTCCCTTGTGGTCAGAGATTCTCTGGACTTTGTTTTGACCTGATGGCCCTAGTAAGTCTTCTCTGGATGAAAGGAGACTCCTGTACTCGGTGAAGAAGTGAATATATGGAGAAGTGGAAGAATCACAGGTTTCATTAAAACTACCACCAAAGCTTTCGTCTACCCTTAGCCATAGAAAAAGACACCTGTCTGCAGTGTGAAACCTCTCTGTGCTGTGTCTTCTCAGGCCAATTTAATATCACCTACATTTTCATTTAAAAGAGAAAAAGATGCAAGTCTTTTCACTTATCATTGCTTCATAAATACGATCGAGAGTTCAGCAGTTAAGAGTTAATTAAGAATGATATTAAAAGAAATCTGTATTTTTACGCATTCACTTTCTCACGTTTTGCTTCAAACAACAATGATAATCAACCCTCCATTTAGATTTCACGTGGCAAATGGTAGTGCCTAAGTTGGAGGGCGGATAGCCAGCCCTAAAATGGAATGAAGAGAAAGTTCTAGAGTCGGTTCTATGCCCCTAACTCCATTTTATATCAAAGGACTATGCGACTTTTACCAGTGGAAGTATGTAGGTTCCCCAGTGATGATAAAGAGACATTTCCAAGGATTCCATTAATGTGTTAGGCAAACAGCAAGTGACCTTTTCCTCGACATTCACGGCCATTTTTTCAGCCTAAGACAGAAGGTCTGTTCAGTGCAGCAACACTGACTACTTTATTAAACTACCTCTGGCTCCCTGGGTAACTGTCCAAACCACATATTTGTGACCATGACAGTTATTCTTCCTCTCTCCTTGAAAAACAAGCATGGTCTCAGCCTGCACACACTCCCTCTGTGTATCAGGGAGGGGAATTATGTTTCTACTTGGCAATTGGGCCTTGCCCACATTACAGCTACTGTGGCCACAGCCCAGTTGAAGCAGGCTGGCCAGAGAGCTCAGACAAAGGGACAGACATGAGCAAGCTTTCCTCACATGGCCAAGCACATGGTCAGCCTGGAGTGCCAAAATCTACAGGGGAGTTGGGAAAACAGCTGAAGGAAGGAGAGTCCTATTTGTCAATTTAAAGTCGAGCATATGTAGGCATTTATAAAGAAATAGACTTCATGTTCTGCTAGCACATGATTTTTCATATGCATTAAAGAGAAATTTTATAATGCAGATGGTCTAAAATAATTGATAACCCCAAAACTCTTGAATTCAGCTGAATGCATTATGTGATCCTTCTGGCAGCAGATTCATTTTCCTACCCTGCAGTGAAGGCAATTTTTCTAATGCCTCTTTAATAAGGAGATTTACAGAGGCATAACCCCAATGTGTAGCCACATTTCAGGAATTAAACTCAGTAAGACAGAGCAAACGGAGGCCTGGTTATAAAGCCAGGAAGCCTGCCTTCCAAATGCCTTCCAAGTTTTGGTTTGTCACCAACTGTTTGATCCGGGGCAAGTAATCTACACAATCTGGACCCGGATTTCTTTAGAAAAATGAGATGTTTGGACAAGATAACTTTCCATCTCTAAAACCCTACATCATGAGGTACCAGGAAAAAACACTTGGCTTGGACAGGCATCACTACATAGAAAAAGTCTTTGCTGATCTGGGCTACTAACCCATGACATCCAATCTAGGACTTGCTCTCTGAATTAGCCTTCTACCCTCACTGAAGTAACTTGACAGAATATTTAGATTCTTGTTCACTTTGGGTTACGAAGACTTGGAGATCCTAATTTTCAAATCATTTTCACTTATTTCCTCGTCTTGCTCTTTACATCTATTCTTGAGTTTGGCATTGTTATTTTAAAGATCACTTTTAACGTAAACATTCCTTGTTACTGATAAGAAATTGAGGCTTAGAGAAGTTAAATGACTTTTTAATCTTTATTTTTTTTAATATAACTTATTGTCAAGTTAGCTAACATATAGTGTATACAGTGTGCTCTTGGCTTCGGGAATAGATTCCCATGATTCATCGCTTATATACAATACCCAGTGCTCATCCCAACAAGTGCCCTCCTCAATGCCCATCACCCATTTTCCCTTCGCCCTTGCTGCCCCCATCAACCCTCAGTTTGTTCTCCATATTTAAGAGCCTCTTATGGTTTGCCTCCCTCTCTGTTTGTAACTATTTTTGTCCCTTCCCTTCTTCGTGGTCTTCTGTTAAGTTTCTCAAGTTCCACACATACGCTATCTGTCTTTCTCTGACTGACTTATTTCACTTAGCATAATACCCTCCGGTTCCATCCACGTTGTTGCTGCAAATGGCAAGATTTCATTCTTTTTCATTGCCAAGTTTTATTCCATCCATTGTGTGTGTGTGTACACACACACACACACACACACCACATCTTCTTTATTCATTCATCAGTTGATGGACATTTGGGCTCTTTCCATAATTTGGCTACATAAATGACTTTTTAATTGCCATACGCTGGTGAGTCATGATGCCATGCCATCAGCTGAGGTCCTCAAAGTTTTCTTTACTATGACAGTCCCTGATGTAGGTGATAACAGATCCTCTTTTAGATGGGGACCTGGGTCCCTTCACATCCTAGCTGTATATGTGACACTAAGTGACATATTGATTTTTTATAGCTACCAATCACTTACAGCTGTTGAGAATATAAGATAAAAAGAAAGCAATTAAACAACACTGTCTTCGGGTTGCCTATAATCTCATCGGGGAGGCAAAACCTACTCTTCAAACTGGTCATTGTTACTTCTGATTTCACCTGCAGCCGGCATTCTTCCCCATCACTCAAAAGGATTTCTCCAGCACCCATTCAAGTGTGTTGATGAGTGGGCACCAGGCTAATTAGAATTCACTGGACATACTCTCAGCAGGTACACATTAGCAACCCAAGAATAGAAGAGACACAAGCCAAATACTTACCCTACTGTGCTGAGTGTCTGAACTCCATAAATACGGGCAAGCTCCAGCACAGAAGTTGGCATTGTACCCTTTAGGTTCATGAATCCATTTCCACCCAAGATCCCTCTTGAAATCAATATAAAGTGGACGTAGGCAGCAATTATCCTGCACATTTCTGTTAGAAGAAAGAGCGGTGGAGATTTTAAAGCTGATTTCCCCCACCCCTCATTCCAAGTCAGAAAAATGACTCATTCACTCATTCAAATGGCACCCAATGAGCACATTTCATGGGCCAGGTTTGAATGGTTTTATAGTAATCTCGAACGACTTCCACGATGGAGTGTTACGATGATTTGCTGGACTACTTTCCCTTGTGAATTCTATACCCTGAGTCTTTTGGCCATACCCTTCAACGTCAAACCTTTCCCTAGAATGACTATATATACGCAGAGAGGTGGCTGGAAGAGATCAGTTTTGCCAACCAGCCTCGATTGCCCTTTCAAATATAAAATGAATCAAGTATGACAGCTATTTTCAAAGAACCACCTAAGACATTTTCCTTTGAGAATGAATCCTTCATTTTATCTCATGTCTCTTGATCCAGGAACGAAACAGAGATCAAAAAACGTGGAGCCTTGCTTAGTGCAACCATCGACTGTGGCGAGCAAAAAAAGCCATTTTACTCATGAACTCTTGGAGCAGTTCTCATCAGTGAGAACCCCTCACTGCCCACCCCCTCCCGCCCCAGCTCTCAAAATAAAAAGAGAAACTTCCTCTTATGAGGCTTGATAAGAAACCACAGGAGAACACTAGCACTCTCTCCACCATGAACTCTTATAAGAATGGAAATAGATTTGAGTTGCCTTTAGTCCCTCATATTCTGTAGCTAACGACACAATAAATAGCATTCTGCTTCTATTTCTCTTATATCTGTTACTATGACAAAAGGTATGACCATGGGCACTCTACTGTTGGGGGTGGGGGAGGGGAGCGTTTTCCAATACAGATAGTGAGTCTTTCCAATTAAGGACCCATCATCATACCCCTCAAGTAAACTTGTATTTGCTTTGGGGAGCAAGGAGCTCAATTTCTTCTTCAGCCCCCAGGTGCTTCCGAGAGATCTGGGAAACAACTTCAGGAGCTAATTTTCTGACTTCACCCTTGGTTCATTGCAAGAAGCCGATGACTGCAACGCAGAAAAACTGTTTTAAGCCTCTGGGAAGAATGACCTTGGGAGATATGATGGCTATACTGTACTGTATGTACCTGGCCTCAAGCAATAAGTGCAGTTTTTAGGTCAATTGGTAAGAAAGGGCAAAGGCAGTACAAGAGTCAACAGACATAATTACTTCGTCTTATTTTTATTTCCTTTACCTAAAACAATAGGCTGCATCCAAAGCACGCTTCTTCCGCCGGTTGGACTGTTGTGACTCAAGTCTGTAGGAGGGCAACAACATTAGCAGGAGGTGTGGGGTCTTTCCACTGTTTTTTTTCCTAGTGGACTTTATAGTTTTCTGATCACCACTGGTATATGTGGAGGTGCCATCAATACCTTGAAAAAATGCATTTGGGTAACAAACATTTAGCTTTACCTTCATCAAATATAACCAGCCTTTTTTTTTTTTCCTCTGTATACTGTCACAAATGGCAGTGATGACCACAACAGCATCATCACCTGGCTATAGTCATTCCCCACGTGAATAGGACATAAGAAGACAATTGGAGGTGACAAGGAACACTTCTAACTGCAGCTGCTCTCGTCAGGAGGCAGCTCGGTGTCCAAGTCAGGGCTTGTTGGTTATGAGGATCACTACAGAAGAGGCCTTTGACCATAGTCCAAGGGCAACCTAGGTCGTTTATTTTAGTCAACCCTCAGTTGAGGCCACGTTCAGTCCCTCAGCGACTGAAAAGAACATGCCTTGTCACCCACCAGTCCACTCTCTTCCTAAGACTACTAAACTCAGAAGATTTCTCTAATGAACATAACCCGAGACTTACACTAAATTGCAGTGAATTAAGTTCAAGTGAAACAGAAGTCACCCTTACCTAATGCTATTTTGGGAAGCGGCGAAGAAAGGGCTTTTTCATTTATTTTATGGCATCCTCAACACTTTCCTGATTCCATCTGAGATTTAGAAACTCGAGCTCCCCAAAGCATGCTCAAGAGACTGCCAGTTTAAGCATTTAATCTCCACACTCTAGAGAATCATGGCTAGGTTAGAGACTGAAATAAATCTCTAGACTTCTGGGAGTGTTTTTCCATGAGTAAGGGCCACTGTAGCCTTCTGCATGAGGATGAAGGTCTCAGGTGGTGGTGGTTGGGAAGGGAACTCAGCTCCCAGATGCGGTGGTATGGAGTCCATACAGCACTAGCCCGCAGTACACTTCCTTCTTAACGCTCATCTCCAATCTGGTTATCTAATAAGAGAAGTTGCCTCAAACCCTTGGTATCTCTTCACTCTCCTTGAACTTTGGCTAATCACTAAGAGGGAAGCAAAATGGGGGAAAACTAAAGACTTAGAGTTATGTGTTTTTTAAATGATTATAAAAGTCTGGTAAGGAAGCCGTTTGCTAGGAAAGGTGGAGTGTTCTGATCCGTATAAGGTTAGTTAAAGAGGCTGTGGTGTGAAGAGATTCCCTTCTGTGAAATACAGTTGTGAGCTCCCGACATTGGGTCTGGGGCATTATCAATGGATTTCCTTGAATGTCCGCTATCGTCATCTATAATACCAGCACGGGTGGAAAGTTGGTTCGCTTAAATGAAGACCAAACGGGTTAATGGACTAATAGTTTGGGAAGCTGATGAATCAGCCAGTTACTACTGCCTGGTCATCACCGGGCACTGAGCAACATAAACAGGGAACCAATTCCTTTGTCCCAATCCTTTCTGCCTTTATATATGTTTATCCAACCATCTTTTTACCCACACAACTAAAACTCCCCAGGCCTCACCAAACAATCCCGATTTCACCTGCAAACTGATTTCGTCCCCCATGAGACTATCAATATAGGCCCTTCCCTCCCCCACCTCAAATGACCAAGTTTCAGTTACCTGCAAATCTTGCTTCTAGCTCTTCACTTTTATTGGGAATGATGTAATTATTAGATGGCACAAAGGTGCAGCAGGGACAGTGTAAGCTTATTTTAAATCCCAGGTTTCTGTCTGGAAAACATGAAGTCAAGGAGGTCATTTGGATGTGTGACAATACCCTTAAATCTGCAATCAACTTACAATAACTTAAGGTCACCGAACAGCTAGGGATGAACACAGAGGGTGGTTGTAAACCTTTATGGTGGAGCCATTCATGAACGGCGTCAGTTACATCGAAGGAAAGCCATTCGCCTTCTGCCCTTGTCTTCACGACTTTGCTGTCAATGTAGCGCTGGGTTGGAGACGTTAAGTCTTTGGATTTGAGAATCTGGGGAAGGAAAGGAGAGAGAAAGGAAAAAGCTCAGCTGGCATATGGACAGCATGCCTAACCCAAAACCATTAACGCTATTCCAATTCATTATCTAAACGTAGCTCCACTCTGGTATCATCCCCATGTATTGTCATTTAATAGCATGGCCGTGAGCATAAAAACATAACACCAGGCCATTTGCCATGAAAAATAGAGCTACTAAGTCATCTGTGTGTTAGGATAAAGGTGACAGGAACCTTAAAGCCAAGTGTCTAAAAGAAAGTGACAGTAATTATTTTTATTTTGCTGATATAAGCTTTGCAAGATTTCAGCCATAAATTCTATTCCAATAAGTTAATGGCTTTGTTGTTCTGCTTCTCCATTTTTTTTTGAATTTGGGGAGCTGGAAGGTGGGGAGGGACAGGAGGAGCGGGCCAGTTCAGAGGATCCATGCCCACACTCTGGAAGGCTCTGAATTAGAAATCTCCTTCTAATAAAGACAAAAAGGTCTCACCCTGGTTTCTAAATCCACCAACATTAATATATGTGGCATGCCTCAGCTTTTGAGGTAAATCTCTAGCTGGGATTTTTACTCTCAATGTGACTTGTTATGATTTATAAAGATATTCCATATCCCACAGACCAAGAATGAATTTGGGCAGGAGCAGTCTGGCAGTGTGTATTAAGAGCCTGAAAGCAAATCAGCCTGAACACTGAGACTTCAGAAGGATTCATTTATTTCAAATACGTAAAGAGCAACTATAGGGTTTCTATAGGAAGTGAATGTTTTATGTGGTTTTTAAAAATTCTGTCTGTCTTTAAATGATAGTGTTTTATGAACCAGTCAAACCAAGATCCCAGGTCTCCTAGAGCTTTATTAAATCCCTACCCAAACCTGTATCTTGCCTTTCCTTAGTACCTGGGGTCTCAAGCCCTATTATGTGATACCTGCCCCTCCTGATATTAAGTCTAACTACTCTGTGCTCATTTCATACGTGTAGGTTTAGTCTCTCCATCAAGTTCATAAGCTTCCCCATGGCCATGATCACATCTTTGATTTGATGCCATTTCAAAGCACTGCACTCAATTTAATCACTGTATATTACGTGACTCTCTGAATACCCAGAGAATCACTGTATATTACATGACTCTCTGAATACTCCTTTAAACCTTGCAAAACAAAAATGCATACTCTTCTTGCTGATTTCAAAATGAACTTTTCTTCCCTGTGTATACATGATTTGTTTCAGGTACTTTTGCAACGAACGCTTCCTAAGATATTTGGCGTTATGGTCGACTTTTTTCTGGATTAAGTACATTTAGAAAAGGAGAGACATTCACACAATTGAATTTTGGGAGGCCTTCAGTGAATTTTAGACAAAACCTACTCTACAGTCTTGCCCCTGAGGCTCAACAAACCCCCACTAACTGAAGACAATCTAGAGGCAATCATGATTCTACCACAGGCAAGAGATGTTCTTTGTGAATTAAAGGAAGCAAGTAAACATGGCTTGAGGGCTGTGCTCACTGGGTTCTGGGCTTGGCACACATGATTTCATTTCATTTAATCCTCAAAACATTCCTGTAAAGTAGATTGAGGAAACAGAGACCTGGGGAGGTTAAGTAACTCATGCAGTGCCTCATGGTGAACACGTATTGAGAGAGGATTCAAAACAATCCCCTAATTTTCCTGTTTCAGTGCTGGATTTTGAAGGCCAAAGAGTTATGGGGGTCAGTTTTGAATCATGATTCATGCTTACCCCTTTCCAGGTAACAAAAAACATTCAGTGATAGAAGCAGAGATTTTTTAATAAGATTATAATAAATGTTGGTACAAGACGGAAACATAACGTGTGGAATGTACACACAGTTAATGCAGTCATAAACCTATAACTTTAAAGGTACAGCTTAAAAGCAGTCCACTTCTCTGTAAATCAAACCATGTTTTGAAAACACTCCCAGTTGGGCAAATAAGACACTACACATCCAATTCATAATTAATGGTATGATTAATCTAACCTAGGATAACAATGATATAACAATGATTGAGAAGTTTTCAGCATTTCCATCTGCCTCACTGCTTAAAGATTAGTAGGAAATCCAGGGGCCCTTGGGTGGCTCAGTCAGTGGGGTGTCTAACTTCGGCTCAGGTCATGCATGATCTCATGGTGTGTGGGATCTAGATCCGCATCGGATTCTCTGCTGTCAACGTGGGGCCCAGTGTCTCCCCTGTTTGCACGCGTGCGCACGCGCGCGCGCTCTCTCTCTCTCAAAAGTAAACATTAAAAAAAGATTTTAGGGGCGCCTGGGTGGCGCAGTCGGTTAAGCGTCCGACTTCAGCCAGGTCACGATCTCGCGGTCCGTGAGTTCGAGCCCCGCGTCGGGCTCTGGGCTGATGGCTCGGAGCCTGGAGCCTGTTTCCGATTCTGTGTCTCCCTCTCTCTCTGCCCCTACCCCGTTCATGCTCTGTCTCTCTCTGTCCCAAAAAAAAATAAATAAACGTTGAAAAAAAAAAAAAAAGATTTTAAAAAATCAGTAGCAAATCCAGAACTCATTTTTCTGATGTTAAATTTCTTCCCCTCGTCAACCTCCTATAATGATGAATTATTTCATAATGCTTTTATTGGCTTTGCTCCTAATCAGCACATTGCTTTCGTTGTTGTATTAATTACATATTTTGCATATGTAAAATATATCAAATGTCTATGATATCTAGCTCTGATATAAATATATAGAGAGTCCCACTGAAGACACAGAATTTGTTTTAACCACCACATTGACCAACTCAGCAGGGAAAACACAGACTGGCAAGTCTATGGAAATTCTTCACCTAGAAAGAAGAGGTAAATTTAGATGATCTTGCTTTAAAAGCAGACCAAAATGGAGCGAGAAGATTCTGAAACTTGTTTTCTTTCTTAAATCTCATTTTCTAGTAAGTGGTCCCTCGGCCACAAAACACCACGAGGTTCTGACAGCAGACAACTTCATATTCTCATAGCACTGAGAGGTTCTCTATGTCTTCTCACCAGCTCAAGAACAAGCCCATTTAAACCACCCAAGAATGACAGCTAGTTAGCTGCCCACTTCGGAAACAGAGAGGTGGCTTTGGTCTTGTGGGTTTGCTGTCTCAAACTTTATGGCCAAGGAGGTCTTAAACCGACTTGTTGCAGTGTAACTCCATTCTTTCTTACCCAGTCCTCAGTGGAAACAGGAAACAGCTGCTCTCCATCACTCATAGACTATCCCTCATATTCTTGGAGACTATTATTAAGTCCCCCTCAGCATGCCTGCTCTCTCTCTCTCTAAGCTAAATAAACCCTGTTCCTTTAGCCCATATTTAGAGGGGCAATTTCCCAAACCTTTAATCAGTTGGGTCACTAACTAGGATGAATGATGCTATATAAAAATACTCCTCCTACAGCTTCATGGTGCTGTTTCAAAACTGGCTAGAAAACCTTCTAATCACATCTCAGAGTCTCAAATCTTAACTTGAAAGGTATCTTCTTTCTAAGAATAGGCACAGCCTCCCTATTCCCTGTTTATCTTCCATTTATCACCCACACAAAATTAAACTGGAAGGGAAGAAAATCAACCCACTGCTATTATCGATTAGTACTTCCTTAAATTCAAGAGTTCATACAAAAATGACTAGATCAGTCAACTCCCCACTCTATTTTAGCTTTTGCTGTCTGTCTCTCTCCTATCTCCTAACAAGTGTATTGAATGTGAACAGTCATGGGAATGCAGCTGTTGTTTTTTCTAGAGCCAAAGTCGCTTCTAAATTCCTTTATAGATATCGTATCATGACCAAGATAGTTTAGTTGAACAGTAGAAGCTTTCTTAGCTGTCCTCCACTTAGCTGGCCAGATTAACCAGGATTCTCCATTTGTTCTATAATATATATTAGCTTATGTTGGGGTTCATTTGCTGGAAAGCTACTCTCTACTATGTTCCAAGCACTTCTGATCTTACCCGTTGAGTCGTATGCTTAGCAAGTATCAATTGTACATGTTTCTAAACTTGTTTATGATAGCTGGACTTGATATTATAATGTTACAGGTGAATTAAATGGCCTAGAAATGATGAAATACAGGACCAAAAGTGAAGAGAGCTGTTGCTTCTGTGAAAACCAAGTTGAATGCTTTGGAAAGTCTTCATACATACAAGTTGCTTTAAAATAGTTTTTTTGGGGGGTGCCTGCGTGGCTCAGTCGGTTGGGCGGCTGACTTGGGCTCAGGTCATGATCTCGCAGTCCGTGAGTTCTAGCCCCGTGTCAGGCTCTGTGCTCAGAGCCTGGAGCCTGCTTCGGATTCTGTGTCTCCCTCTCTCTGACCCTCCCCTGTTCATGCTCTGTCTCTCCCTGTCTCAAAAATAAATAAACGTTAAAAAAAAAAAAGTTTTTTTTTAACAGTTTGGTGGTTCCTCAAAAAGGTAAACATAGAATTATCATTTGATTCAGTGATTCCACTCCTAGTATATACCCCAAAGAACTGAAAGCAGGGACTCAAACAGATACTTGTGCCCCAATGTTCATAGCAACGTTACTCATAATAGCTGAAAGATGAAAACAACCCAAAGTGTTCATCAATAGATATACAATCTAAATAAAATGTAGTATATACACATAACAGAATATTATTCAGCCATAAAAATGAATGAAATTCTGACACATATTACAACATGGATGAATCTTGAAAACATTATGCTAAGGAAGCCTGGGAGGCTCAGTCGGTTAAGCTAGTCTGACTTGATTTTGGCTCAGGTCATGATCTCACGGTTCATGAGATCGAGCCCCGTGACTGGCTCTGCGCTGGCAGCGTGGAGCCTGCTTGGGATTTTCTCTCTCCCTCACACATGCTCTCTCTCTTTCAAAATAAACATAAAAAAACAAACAAAAAAAAACCCATTATGCTAAGTGAAATAAGCCAGACACAAAAGGACAAATATTACATGATTTCATTTACATAAGGCAGCTAGAATAGGCAAATTCATAGATATAGAAAGTGGAATAGAAGTTACCAGAAATGGAGGGTAGGTAAACAGGGAGTTATCATTTAATGGGTACAGAGTTTCTGTTTGGGATAATGGAAAATTTCTGGAAATAGTAGTAACGGCTGTATGACATTGTGAATGCACTTAATGCCACTGAATCAGGTACTTAAAAAATGGTTACAAGGTAAATTTTATGTGTATTTTACCAAAACAAATTTTTCTTCTAATTTTAGATGTCAGAGAGACAGCTATTGAAGAAATAACAATAGGAATAATCTGATAAAAACCTAGAAGGATCCTGCACGCCCGTCGCTCAGCAAATTGGCCTGAAACTTCTTTCTTATTCAAAGAAACAAAAAACCCCAAATTGTAGATGATGCCTAATGGATGTCGTTCACGAAAAAAATACAACATGCGTTGGCAATAGGCAGAATCAGAGTCCAAGAAAAGCCCTTGGCCTTTTATAAAAAAACACATATATATGGTTTAAGTTAAAATACTCATCCCCCACACTCACTCACTCCTGTTTCTATAATCCGCCCGCCCCTTTGACTTTTTTCAAGTAACAGACCAACAACTGTTTCTGACCGAATTAGAAAAGACAGCTTCTAATACACTGACAATGAGATTTAGCTGTCTCTCACTTAGCTACCACCCACAGCGGTATGAATGTTACCTTCATTACATTATTGATATACACACATTATCTATAATACATGCAAAATATCCACATACTGCCTTTGGCAAGGCAGTGAATTACAAGACTCCCTACACAAAAGGATCCATTCATCTCTCTGCCACTGGAAAGCAGCCAATCAAGAGTGGATGGAGGCAAAAGTCACTGATGTTACCCAATCTTTTGGGGGGAAAAGAAAGAAAGAAAGAAAGAGGGGACTAGATGCAAATTACAGCCAGAGGAAAGCTTAGTCTTAAAGGTATAATGTTGTAAATCAACTCAGGATTTGGCTTAGACACCAAGGGCGATACCCATTCCGCTCCTAGGAGAGGCTGCAAAGAGGTATAGAAAGCATTAGGTATTTTATTTTACTTTGCATATGCAAACATCAACGGACCCACAGGAAAACCAGGGGGCCAATTCAACCACACTTCTAATGGAAAGAGAAATGTAACAATAGGGCTGTAGAGAAAAACCGGATCCTGGTTAACCAGTTGCTGTTTTTAAAGGCATTTAATGTTTTTATTGTACTTAACATTTAAGTGTATTTAAATGTTTGCGGTTACTTGCACAAAGTGATTAGCAGTTGCTGAATTAAGCGTTTACTCCATTGGCCACATTCTCTCAGATCTGCCTGACCTCACATTCTCTAACTTTACTGGCATGAAGCGTCCGTGTTAGAAAGGCACTTGGGGGCCATGTGTTCCAACCCATACGATTCATTCTCTAACATTTTGGTCTCTGTCTGAAGACTACTCATGAAAGTAGCCTCGCTACTTCTTGAGAAAGGCCATCTCGCTTCTGAGTAATTTGTATGCTGTAATTTTCCTTATCTGGGATTTTCAATATCGGAGCGCCTAGGGGGCTCAGTTGGTTGAGTGTCCGACTTCGGCTCAGATGATAATCCCGTTAGTGAGTTCGAGTCCCACCTCGGGCTCTCTGCTGTCAGCGCAGAGCCCTCTTTGGATCCTCTGTCGCCCTCTCTTTGCCCCTCCCTCTCTCTCTCTCGAAAATAAATAAACATTAAAACTTTTTTTTAAATAAAATCTCCTTGGGGCGCCTGGGTGGCTCAGTCGGTTAAGCCTCCGACTTTGGCTCAGGTCATGATCTCAAGGTCCGTGAGTTCGAGCCCCGCGTCGGGCTCTGTGCTGACAGCTCAGAGCCTGGAGCCTGTTTCAGATTCTGTGTCTCCCTCTTTCTCTGACCCTCCCCTGTTCATGCTCTCTCTGTCTGGAAGATAAATAAATGTTAAAAAAATAAAATAAAAAATAAAATCTCCATCAACTAGCCTTCCTTAATGACAGTACCACTGCTCCACATTCATACAATCACTTGCATTTATTCAAACATTTGCACGTTTTCATGTTTTTTAGTCTTCCAAAGAACCCTGTGAGGTGGACGTGATTATCTACAGTCTTTATTATCTACAGTCTTCAGCTAATGGAAAGAGGCTGAAGTACTTACTTGGGTTACCAGCGCCCTGTAGGATAAGTCTGGACTGACACGTTGCCCTCTGAATTCCAGCGGAAAGGGCTCCCCCATGTTGGATTTTGCTCTCCGGAACAGATGTAAAATGCTTTTTCCATGTCAGGCACCAGCCATAAGAGGTGGCTTCTCTCCACTGCTCCCTCAGGACAAGGTTTGAGGTCCCTCACCATCTTTGTCAAGCCCCTTTTCAATACTCGTCTATAATAATTTCCTCAACACACTCAGGTGCAATCTAGCAGAATGTGGAGAATATTACAGAATGTGCCCCGCGTGGAAGAGAGGGGCTCTTGCCCTCCTTGTTCTGGTCACTATTTTTGAGGCAAACTATTTACTTTTGTCAACAACCACACCACACCATTGAGTCAGGGTAAACGTTGTATAAAATAAAACTTTTGTCCTGACACAAACTGTTAGGTCGGATTTTCTACCCCAAATCCTTTCTGGAATGACATGGAATAAGGAGAAAGAAATGAAGGAAGGCAAAGAGGGAAAGAAAAGTTGGTTTATCTAGGCCCATGGTTCTCTAACTTCAGCCTGCAGTGGAAACACCTGGAGGGCTTATTCAAACACAGATTGTGGAGCCCCACCCCCCAGGTTCTGATTTTTTTTTTTAATTTTTTTTTTTTCAACGTTTATTTATTTTTGGGACAGAGAGAGACAGAGCATGAACGGGGGAGGGGCAGAGAGAGAGGGAGACACAGAATCGGAAACAGGCTCCAGGCTCCGAGCCATCCGCCCAGAGCCCGCCGCGGGGCTCGAACTCCCGGACCGCGAGATCGTGACCTGGCTGAAGTCGGACGCTTAACCGACTGCGCCACCCAGGCGCCCCCAGGTTCTGATCTAATAGGCATTTGCCTTTCTAACATGTTCCTAGGTGATGCCCAGGCTTCTGGTCCACTCTGAGAACCACTGGCCAAGTCTATGCTTATACAGTTCATTCTTGCAGTTGGTTAAGTGCAAATTACACATTATCTCTGTTAATTTGGAACTTATTGGACTCTGGCCTTTTGGGAGCTCTCTGAATTTTGTTTGTTACTCCATGTATATGCTATTCTTTGTGGCCACATAGCATCAGCAACTGTGTGCTTCATCAAGGTGATGAGAACAATGTTAAGTTACCCAGAGCCAAAACCATACCCTGTTGCCGGGTCCTTGGGTACTTCTTTCCTGGTGGGCCCTGTTTCTTTGATCAACATCCTGTGGTTATGTTGCATGTGGCAGCAAAAAAGGAGAACTTCACTCGTGTAAGGTGTGAGGCCCAATTTAGGCCAGGAGTCTTGCCCATCTTTGCCAACTAATAACCAGTCCTGTGGTCCCTTAAGTTTCTTTGAAGAACCCACGGGGTTTGCCAAGTGCCTTTGGAAATCATTAATGCAGTGAAAAGTTTCATAGGCTTTGAAGTCAGGCAAACATAAACTATCACTTACTGGATCTGTGATCTTCTTATTTATGACATGGGTTAATAAGACACCACCTTCTATGTTTGTTAAGAGAATTAAACAACACACAAGCGGAGAAAGCACCTATCACATTGCTGGTATTCAGTAAATGGGAATTATCACGATAATTATGTTCCTTATCTGGTCAAAATCTCCCAGAGGCTTCTACTATCTAATGAATAAGCTTCAGATTCCATAGGTCAGTATTTCAGACACAGCTTGTCACCAATCCGTCATCCCAGACTCACCTCTCATCCCTAGAAACCAAATCTAAACAGTATCCCTAAAATATATATTCCACATCTCAACTCTGCATTTAGACTGGTATCCCTCAGGACACCTTCCCCACTCCTCCCATTTTTACTTAAAAACAAAAACAAACAAAACAATAATGAAGACCTTCCTATTCTTCAGCCTAGCTTTTCAATGAAACGGTTACTTTCACTCTGAAGTCAGTTTTCTTATCCTAGGCCCCCAGCAATTACTGGGGGTGCTGAATAGTCAGCCCTTTGCCCACAGTGGCCTCGAGGGTAATGCTGCATGAGTGTAAGTATCCATTTTTTTTTCAACGGGGTAGTTAGTAAGCTACTAAAAGAGAGAGGGAAGCATGCACTTATTTATATCTCCATAATCCTTGCATTCCAGTTGGCTGACACTGGAGGCTTCAAGAATAACATTCACTGGGGCGCCTGGGTGGTTCAGTTGGTTAAGAATCCAACTTCAGCTCAGGTCGTGATTTCACGGTTCGTGAGTTCGAGCCTCATGTCGGGCTCTCTGCTGACAGCTCAGAGCTTGGAGTCTGCTTCAGATTCTGTGTTTCCCTCTCTCTCTCTGCCCCTCCCCCACTCATGTTTCTTTCTCTCTCTCTGTCTCTCTCTCAAAAATAAATAAACATTTAAAACATTAAAAAAAAAAAAGAATACATGTTCACTGATTTAATTTTGGAGATTCGACTCTCTGGGTCGAAATCTTGCTAATGCCAGCGTTTACTCTCATGCAAAGACACACTCAGCACACTGATGAAAGTGTTTCTTGGCTTATCCTCAGGAGGAACAACAGATTCTCCAACATACCACTTACATTGACTGTGGAGGAACCTTTCGCCCACATGACAAAAGCCAAAAGCCAAACCGACCTACATGTTCTACAATGTTTAATACAATCAGTTAATTTGTTTAGTTACCCATCCATCTGTTGGAAAATTGCTGGGCCATCTTATATGCGCCCGAGTCCTCATTTATTCATTCGTTCCCATTTATTTTAGAGCTCACTCTCCCCAGTTTAGTTCAACAGATATTAAGCACTTGCTGTGAGCAAGGCCTCGCCCTTCTGTCCAGGACAATAAGATGGTCCCTGTTCTTAACAGTCCACACGCTAGTAAGGGAACGCAGACCTCTCGACAACAAGTTGAAGCGATGTGTTCATGGGGCAGAATGAGGTCACCGAAGCCGGGCACTTCCTGGAGCAAGGAGATAGCTATCAACGAGGTAAAAAGGTTAACTACTAACATCTGAAAGGCTGGCAAGAATCCTGGGCACTGTGAGAACGCAGTCCAGGCCACAGAGATGTGCTGGCTCATTACAAAAGAGAATAAATAAATGTGTTTTCCTTTCTCTGCAGGACTCCTTCATCCATCCTAAGCACTATAAGCTTGAACTTAGGGAGAGTTTGCTCGGTAGGCATGTTAGACTGCCAGGGCTGCCTTAACAGAGAGGCTTGAACAAGCAGAAATTCACTCTACCACGGTTCTGGGAGCAAGAAGCCAGAAATCAAGATATTGACTGGGCCACGCTTCCTGGGAAGCCTCCAGGAAGCCTTCCTTACCTCTCCCAGCATCTGGTGTCTTGCCAGCAATCGTTGGCATTCATTGCTTTGAAGCTACCTAACTTCAACCTCCGCCTTTGTCTTCACATGGCATTGTCCCTGCATGTCTGTCTTTACACAGTCATCTCTTATAAGGACTCTGATCACACAGAATTAGGGGTTTACCCCCTACTGCAGTAGGACCTCATTTTGACTTAACTGATTGCATCTACAATGACTCTATTTCCAAATGAGGTCACATTCTGGGGTCCTGGGGGGTTAGGACTTCAACATATCGTTGTTGAGGGGACATAATTCAAACAGTAGGTGTTCACAGGTTATCCTGGGTTGCGTATGTGCTAAACGCTCTATGAAGTCCTTCAGAGCAAAGGACATTCTGGCCCGTATTCCGCGGAGTCTTTTCCACTGAATTTGCACAGTCCCTTCTTGGTAAATTCCGATCGACTCATTAGAAAGAGGCACACAATCAAGTGACAAATAAGCCCTTGGACAATCAGTCTTTGAGAGTGATAGAAAACTTCTTGGAATTTGGGGGTGCCAGGTGAGCATCCGACTTCACCTGTGAGTTCAAGCCCCACATGGGGCTCATTGCTGTCAAGGCAAAGCCCTCTTCAGATCCTCTGTCTCCCTGTCTCTCTCGGCCCCTCTCCCGCTGTCACTCTCTCTTTCTCTCTCTCTCTCTCTCTCTCTCTCTCTCTCTCTCTCTCAAAAATAAGATAAAAACATTAAAAAAATAAACTACTTCTTGGAATTTTATGTACACACATCACAAAGATTATGTATGTATGTATGTGTGTGGTACATCTCAAGGACAGAAAAAAATCATTACTGTAAGCAATTTTATACTGCATTTTTACCCTTCTATTTAATACATCTCTTTGTGGAATGAATATAAGGGAGAAAAGGCAAGAAAGAGCACCTGCAAGGAAGAGAAAGCAGGGCCTTACAAAAGAATCAGAAGTGGGTGCAATGGATTTTCTTCCGCAGACACAAATGTAGCTCTCTGTTCCTGCTGCCCCGTAGCCCCCCGTAACAACGCTGGGTCGCTCTGGGGGTGCTTGAGAAACTGACTGCTGGTTATCCTTTAGGAGTGGCTGAGCAGACCCGATACTTATCTTGCTGTTGCCACCGCCCTATCTTGTAGTTGCCATGGCTCCTTTGAAATTGCATCCCTCTAAGGCTGTATACCTCACAAGAGCTTCGAGAGAGTCTGCACAGTAGACTCCCAGGGAGTACGTATCAGCTTCAAAAGAAAGACACACATAAAAATACAGTCTCTCTGGAGCTCAGATATCTTCATTATTATGTCACGACCTTAAGTCTTTCTCCTTATAGTGCAGAGTTCCTGTATTACGTATACTCATGTGCGATTATGATAAAGAGTGGCACATATAGATCATTAGTGGTCTTTATGGAAAGGTCACCAGATACGTCTTCAAGCTACACACACACACACACACACACACACACACACACACACACAGGAAAGCCTTTCCTCTGTGATGAAAACACCTTATAATTCTCTATTGTTTCCTTCACTTTTTTAAATTCCTCTACAGATGGGCCTTTGTACTGACTGCACATATGCATAAACAAGTAAATTCATTTCCACAGGTCTGAGGGATGAAGGAGTCCTTTGTGTGAACAGAAAGTCTCTCAGATGTCACAGCTCAATAGCATTCATAAGACCGTCATATATAAATCACACAGCAGAGAAAACACATTCAACTGCACACAAGTCACATCAGTATAGGCAAGGAAAGAGATATGTGCAGGACAACCTTCAGTGAAAGCATCTGAAAGGAAACTATGTCAAGACATGCAGTCATGTCAGTCCTTGTGGCTGGACCACACAGCCTAGTGCTATGGAGTTTGATAATTCCAGTTGTTTCCTGCTGTGAGGGGAAGGAGCGTCCCCAAGAAGACGGCAAGCTCTCTGGGGCCACATCTTCTGATTTTCTTGACTGATCTCCCTTTCCAATTCCACTCTGACTTAATACCAACATACACATACTTGAAAACCACACTTCCAACACCCTTTCCTACTTCCTGGCTACCAATAACACATCTGGCCTACATTATAATTTAAGTCCCTTCTTATATTCAGCTGAGAACTTTAATTTAGGGGGTGTGATTATAGAGCAATGAGTCAAAAAAATAAAGTAATGAGCCTGGTTTTTCTGCAAACAGGGAGAGTTTATGGGTTACCCAAGAATATCAGTCTAATTAATCTCTTACATAATTTTCTTTTACCTCCATGGTTATTATCCACTTAACCAGCATTAGCTCTGAATATATAGCAAAAAATGAGTAGATAAGTTCTTCTTTCTTTATCAATAGTTAGATACCTTTCAAACAAATGTAGCAGAATTTCCAAACCCAAATAAAATGTTTCTCAAAAGAGTCCCCTTGGGATACGACACACTTATCTCACAACATTTCCTCGTACTTGAATTTTAGTTTGAAATGTTTCTTAAATTCATTGGAAAATGTTTGTTGAGCACCCACTACGCACCAGGCACTGTGTTCCGGGAACTTGTCCCTCAGGGTGGAGATGAGACCAGAAACGAGATAGAGACACAGCAGAAGATCAAGCACAGCTAAATGAGCAGGGAGGGAGCAGGGTGCAGCGGAGGGCGGAAGTAGGAAGTATTGGGAAGAGGGGCCCTGAGATGCTCAGGTGACCACGAAGGCCTCTCTAAGTGGGTGACATCCAAGGAAGCACCTAAGTGAATAAGAGAGCAGGAAGAAGCGTGTGGGAGGAGGGCACAGCGGCCGTAGGCTTTAGGAGGGAGTGAGCTCAGGTGTTTGAGGCACAGCAAGGAGGCCAGTATGGGGGAGGCGCCTGAGTGAGGGAAGTCAGGCTGGGACAGGTCCAGACACAGAAAGGACTTTGGCTCCTAGGCCAAGTGAGGTGAGAAGCCATTGCAGGACTTTGAACAGAGGATTTAGATCTGACCAACATCCTAACAGGAATCACTCATAACTGCTGTGCTAAACACAAGCTCTAAGGGGGCCGGGGGTGGGAGTCGTGGGGGGTGGGGAACGGCCAGACCAGCCAGAAGGCCATTATAGAAGTTAAGAGACGAAAACTGCTTAGGCCAAGTAGCAGCAGGCACGGTCTGAGAAGCAGCTGGATTTCAGATCTACCTTTTGAAAAGTGTTATCATGTAGGAAAATTCATTGCTTTCTCTCCTCCTCTTCAGCAGAATTTTGGCAGTTTTCAAAAATTAACACTACCTTTCTCGGAAGTTTGGATTTGTTTCCATTGAAGGAATTCCCAGTTATGTAGCTCTAGGCTCTGAGCACAGCCCTAGAACGGCAGTTCCAAAACCAATTCTGAAAACTTGCTATCAAGAAATAAACATCTGTCCTCCTTTGGGACAGTCTTCACTCCAGTGGAGGTTGTAGAAAAGTTGGCATACATTAACAGTATTTTTAAAAACTGGAGCCTTATTAAAATCAATCCAGGAAGTATACATCGTGCCTGTTCGTATGGTGGTGAAGCAGGAAGAGGTAATAAAGACGCCCGCCCCGGGGTCGGCCACTCCATAATCATTCTTCGAAAAAGCTTTCTTCAGAAGAAAAGCAAGACACATCATGGCCCCAGCCCGCCATTGGTGCCCTTAGAGTTTCGATACAGCAAACACGCGGGGCACTGCAACCATGCCTTCTCCCCACAACCCTGCACTGCCCCAGTGATAACAGGAAATCGGTCAGAGGAGACCTCGTCCAACCAGAGATGACTGACAAAATCACAAGCCATCTCTAGGGGAAATACAACCCACGTTCTGGATGACACGCAATAACGCGTCCCTCACACATCCAACGCGCCAGGCACTTTACATGGACCCTCCTCGCGGTAACTCATCAGACAAGCACCAGTATCTTCATTTTATGACGGAAAACAAGCTCAGAAACACGAGTAATTGGCAAGAGCAAAAAGCTAATAACCAGAGGTGGAAGATGAACCCAGGGCCCACCGGCTGCAAAGACTCTCTTCTCTCCCGTGTGGAGCTGCGCATCGGGAACTGAATGAGACCTCCATGAGCAGAACGAGTTGGAAATAGTATTTCAGGAGGCTCTGAAGCAAACTCCTGGGACAGCCATTGAGAACCTGACCCTGCAGCAGTAGAGGCCGGGCTGAGTTTCCATTTTTAAGAGATTCTGAGCAGATCATACATTTAAGAGACTGTTTCTTGTAAAATTTCAAACTCAGTGCTTTGGAAACGATAGGAATAATAACGATAGCAGCCACGGAGTAGACCTGCCTTGTGCTAGGGGTTTCCATGCGTTCTCTCTTTGCTTTCCAAAGTCCCGGCCAAGTAGGTGTTTTTACCCACATTTTCCTGATGGGGAAATCGTCTCATTGACGTGAACCCACACTGGCCCAAGTCCAGAGCCCTCAGTGTTCCTACTTGTATGGTAAAGTGGTCCAGAGCATGGCCTCTGGGGCCAGTCTGCCTGGGTTCAAACACGGTCTCTGCATGGCCTGGGCAAGTTATTTAACTTCTCTGTGCCTCAGTTTCCTCATTTATAAGGCAAAGATAAGAACCCACCTCATAGAGTTATTATAAGGATTAAACGACTCTATTTAAAGCACTTAAAAAAGTGCCTAGCATACAGTAAGCCTGTGTTAGCGATGATTATCATTACTGTTACCGAGTTCTATTACACAAAGCAAACATGGAATTATTAATTACTATTGCATGATTATCAACATTTCTTTGAATACAGTGGGGAACGACTACTATTCACATCACTTTTGGGGTCCTGTCTGCTCACAAGGTTAACAGACATTTGGTAATTTCATAACAATGCAAATGATAACGATCCGATTTTCTGCCGAGGCAAGCATGTCATTCGATCAGTCTGAAAAAACCTGAGATATTAACAGCCTTGTGCAAAGTATTGATTATACATACCTCATGGCTTTTTTTTTTTTAAGTGGGTTACTTTACTGTATGTGTCTCCAATGTGGCACCAAAGTTAGGATCAGCATTAAGGGGACCGTATGCTGTAAAATTCTGTACAACAGGAGCAAAGTATAACTTTTTTTTTTTTTTTTTGGTAGCACTTTTTGCAAATCTAATTGAACAGTCAGTTTTTTTGGCTGACCTCTTTTTATTTTACTTACCCTTGGGCTACATGAGAAATGAAAACCGACCTCTGTGTGTATGTGTGTGCCCACGCACATGTGCACGTGCATGTGTTTGGGGGTAGGGAAAGGGGGGGATTTTTATTAACCCCATTAGTGCTATGCTCCCCACAATGATAGGAACCTCACCCTTCATTCTGAAGCATTAGAGTCCCTTAAAAAGCAGGCCTTGACCATCAACCTTGAATTTGCATTGTAAAGCCTCAGGGGTAGGCATAATTTAAAATCTTTGGCAGAGATTTTATATGTAGCAAGTGTTTATTAAAAGTGGCTGGTGATTCACTCCTCCCTACTGAAATTTTTGCTTACTTATTTCACTTCACAAACATCAATTCATCTTTTCACCCCCAAATATGAAAAATCATTTAATATTTCCTGAATAGCTTAAAGCCAAAAGTAAACAGATACACCAATGACTTAGGATTCAGCCACTGTTTTATATATCCTTGCAAGTGATCTCCTAAAATGTGATTTCATCACCTTTGACAAATTGGTTACTGTCTAAATTCAAACTCAACCACGCATTAAAATCCAAATATCATAGCGCCTGCACGGCCCAGTCAGTTAAACATCTTACCCTTGATCTCGGCCTAGGTTACGATCTCACGGTTCGTGGGTTCGAGCCCCGCATCAGGCCATGTGTCGGGCTCTGCACTGACACGCAGTGCTTGCTTGGGATTCTCTCTCTCTTTCTCTGCCCCTTCCTCCCTCTCTCTCTCTCTCTCTGTCTCTCAAAATAAATATTTCTTAAAAATAAAAATAAAAATAAAATCCAAGTATTAAAGAAGAAGGTCAGAGAAAGCCGGAGGACGGATTTTACTTTATTCTTCTTTGTCAAAGTTCTAACAGAGTATTTTGTAAAGGGGGGGATTTCCTCTTGTCAGGACGAAGGTGACCGAAGCTGGGTGTTCTTCCTCCCTACAAAAGAGTGCCATTGCTTCTTCTAAGGTCGCGGACAGGAACTCTAATGTTCCTCTGAAATCCATTGAGCTCATTTCATCTCAGCACGTTTATCTTCTACTGACTAACAGGGACCCATCAGCAGATTGTATTCTACCAAGCTACCTGGCACCAATCCTGGGGGCCTCATACCTGGTGGCCATGTGAAAAGGTGACATTTTTCTCCCGATGCTATGAGGTATGAGTTTAGTACATCACACTGTCTCCCAAAGAATTACTCTGCGTGATTTTGTCAGTGGTCGGAAGCTAACAAATTAATCTGAAAAATAATCTGGAAACTGTCTTTGGCTGATAATTCTGTAGACAGCTCTTCTGCTTAGAGGAATCAAAGACTTTGAAGCCAAAATCTAAGAGAGGACACGGAAGGGAGTGAACTAATAGATGTCGCGTGCCCACTCTCCATCTGGCAGTTAGAAACGTTGCTTCATTTCACTCTTACAATAAATACCAAGCAAACCAGGATTATTACACAAACTTAGGTCACAATGTTCATGCCACTGGACACTCCACCGTGTTGCCTCACAAAGGGTGAACAGACAGCACAGACGTAGTCATCGAATCCCACGATGTTAGTGTGCACATTGAAACACCATAAAAGGGGTTCCAACATGAATAAAAGAAAATGCTGTGCATATCAACTACCCAAACCTGCTCCAATCTCAATCCAGTTTATTCAGATTTCCCTACTATAAATATTGTTGGGCTCAAAGGAATCTCTTGATTTCGATAGATGGCTCCACCCAAGGAGACCACCCAAGACATCAGGCTGCCCCCCCGCAAATTCTCACAGCACCCTTTCTGGAAGGAATGAGTCCTGAGGTATTTCTCTGGATCCTCCAGCTTTTGTTTTAAGAGCACCTTGGGTCTACCTCTATTAGTGGGAAGACTGTACTTTTGAGACATAGTGTCAAATAACCAATTGTTGTTTGAGGCCATGAAATTTTGGGGTAGCTTATTATTCAGCGAATGGATTGCCAAAACAGTCACAAAGGTACAAGTCTTATTATCCCAGAGGTGGTCAAGTTGGAAATGAGTAGTTAGTGTGAAAAAGGTGTGAGTTAGTGAGAGCAAGCTAGAAATATCTGAAAGCTCCAAGGTCCTCTGAAGTCAGTATAGCTATCTTAAGTATTGGTTGGTGGTCCCATGGGGCCATGAAGTCATGAATGCCCTTAAATAAGTTATAAATTTCTCAGGGACTCATTTCTTCACTTGTAAAATTGGGGCTTTACCCCAGTCCAAGATGGCGGGTGCCCTGGCTCATGTTGGTGATACTCAATGTGAAGAATATTTCTTTCCTTTTCTCTCTCTCATAACTCTGGG
The DNA here is from genome assembly GCF_007474595.2 of Lynx canadensis. Lineage (NCBI taxonomy): Eukaryota > Metazoa > Chordata > Mammalia > Carnivora > Felidae > Lynx > Lynx canadensis. Next base: position 55,686,415 of record NC_044319.2, on the reverse strand, counting down.
CATGATTTTAATCATAAATATAGGAGCAAGCTAATCAAAGAAAGATGTGTTCAAATTTCCAAATGAGCTGAGAGCTATTCTAAATATTGTAGGTTCGAAGGGACTCCCAGAGCACTGGGGCTTTATCTGATCGTATTCCAATAAAGTCTGCCTTTGGCATAAAGCTTTAAAAACATGGTAAGGGTCATTCCCATTTGGAAAAAGTTCAGTTTTTATCCTTTTTTTGTCTTTTCTTTTTCTTCATCTATCAAAGGGCTTTATCTCTTTATTCCCTCTAATATTGGTGTATATTTGAAGTCATACAGTGATCACAACAGTATATGCTATTTAGAGTCTGTCAACAGAAGTCAGAGAGAGCAGGAGGACAGTAAGGCTTTATTTTACCACCATTCATTAAAGTTCTGGCAGACTATTCTGTAGAGACAGGAGAGCAGTGACAACTCCGAGATCCTTTGCCAAGCTAAATAGGACTTCCATGGAAGCTCGGGTGTCCTCACCCTCCCAGGCAAGGAGAATCAACAGATGCACAGCCCTGGACAAGTCAAGCTCTGAACTCACAGAAATGCTATCTTACGCCCTTCTAGCCTAGTATTCTGACTCTAGAGAGAATACCTATACACATTTTATGATACAGAATGACTCCAAAACCCTTCCTGAAATCTGTGATTCCCAGTGGAGAATGATCATATTCAAATAACTATGAGAGCCTTTTCAAACCACATCTGTCCAGAAGCAGTTCTTTTTTTTTTTTTTTCTCCAGGGAGAATCAGAATCTCCAGAAAAGGACTGGGGGAGTCCTTGCAAAAGCTCCCCGCTGCAGGACTTTCATAGTTGGGGGAGTGCCTGTGCACACACATGAACCTGCATGTGCACACACATAGACACACACATTCTCCCCCTGCACAAAACCAATGCCCTAAGGAATCCTAATACATTATCCATTCAACCATCTGAACAGCCTGAGAACTTATTCAGTCACCCCACCCTTCTTCATCTAGGGAGCAGAATGTCAATTATGTGTCAATTAATATGGTAATCAAAGGGCATCTAGAAACTTCAGAGACTTTGTTCTTCTGAAGAGTTGAGCTTTCCAAATAGCTAAATATCTTCCCATGTAAGCACCAAGCCTTTTTTTCCCTCAAAATAACATGTCAAAAATTCTGGACATTAAACTCTCTGAAATTTTACTGCATGTATTTAGTTTCCTGAATATAATTTAGCCTCACCTTCATAATTCAAGGCTCTTATCATGAGCACCGATTTCCATACTGGGGCTGGAAAAGGGAGTTTACTCCTGAAGGCTGCAAAGGCCTCCAAATGGCTGCTAAAGGCAAGTGGAAAGTCGGAGAACAAGCCAAAAATGGGACTCCAGAAAGGCACCACAGTAGACTTCAGAAGGCCAGGTGGGATGCCATAGGTATAAGGACCGGCTGGGTGAGTTCTAAACAGGGTAAGATTTAGAGAAAGTGTCCGCAACAAGCATTGTATTCATTCTGTGACCTGACTTTCTGGCCTAGCATCACCAAGGTGCACGGGCAAAAATCTCGAGTCTAAAGCATCATATGCTCCCGTCAGAGTATCTCCCTCCAGCCCTCCCCTTCTAATTCAGTGCTTCTAATTTCCTGTGGTTCTAGAGATAACCAATCTGGCCACAAGTGAATAAAGGGCCAAAGACTGCCTTTCTGGTAACTCAGCTGTCTATGTATTTTGTGTCTTCTGTTAGGGTGTTCAGGAATCTCTGACTGACTTCCTAGACCTTGGCTGTGTTTCAGGAGGTTAGATTGCTGCCCCGCTGAGTTCCAGATAGATAAGGAGTTGTTTTCTTCTTCACTTTTCCCCTAAAATTATCTCCTTCCAGGTTCCTGTGTTCAGTGACAGTGAACCCGCCCACACTCCCCCTCTTCTTAAAACATGCTTCAATCTTTGGCTGTACCTTTTCCACCTGAAGACTCCAATCTGTGGATCTTATGGCCCACGGGATGGGGGCAGCAGGTGCTGCAGTAACTCTAAGAAGGTACACATCCTCTAAGAAATCACTAAGGACCTCTAAATTACCAGCCTCAAGGGACACATCCCTTCCTGGACGTGAGATGGCCTCTGTGAGTAAGGCAAGTGATCAGTAATTCCACTATCAGAGGCCACTCCTCAGAGCACCGGGCCAGGGGCCAAAGAATGACAGCTTATGTTACAGGCAACAAAATGTAAGAGATCAGGCAATTGAAACAGGGCCTGGGAGAACAATCCATGATGCTATTGTCCCTACCGAGAGACATGTGTGAGCGACTTAATTGAAAAAGAAGAAAAAAGAGAACAAGGAATCATATTCTTGTTTTTGTTGTTTGGAATCACCTCGCAATCTACCTGGCTATCCTTGATCTAACTTCTTTTTCAGAGAACCAGTCTTTGCTTTCTTTCCAAACATCAACCCACTTTCTAGCTGGCCTACTTTCTCTTATTTTTCTTCTATTCGAGCTGATACTGAGGCACAGACGGAGAGAAAGCACAGTGTGTGGTGAGAAGTGAGCATCTGGGAGTCACAGCTGGATAGGTATTGCCACCCTGCCACTTTCTGGCTGTGTGATCCTGGCCAAGTGACTTACTTTCTCTGTGACTCAGTGTCTTTCCCTGTGGAAAGGAGAAAGGTCACAGTAATAGAAAGAATACCTTAAATGGGTGAATGTGGGGTCAAAAGGCACAAACTTCTCGTGATAAGATAGATAAGTCCTGGGGGGTTAAGGTACAGCATGGTGACTATAGCTAACAATGCCGTGTCGTATATTTGAAAGTTGGTAAGAGAGTACATCTGAAAAGCGCTCACCACAGGGGGAAAAATGTGTAACTTTGTGAGATGATGGATGTTAACTCAACTTACGGTGGGAAACACTTTGCAGTATGTACGTCTCTCAAATCATTATGTTGTTCACCTTAAGCTAATATAATGTTATATTGCAATTATATTTCAATAATTTCTGGAAAAGAAAAGAACACCTCATCATGCCAGCTTCACAGTATAGCTGTGAGTATTAATGGAGACAATACTTGTAACATGTTGAGCTCCAGTACCCAGGAAGCTGACTCTGACACTATCCTAGGGGACAGGAAGCAATGGCAGCCCTCACGGTGCTCTCAGAACATGCATTAAGATTTGAAACTCTCCAAAAACTAGGTCCTTGCGGATTCATTTTAAGAAGTAAGAATTATTTTTCATGAACACACATGTAAACTAGTACTTGAAGACTCTTTTCAAAACTTTAAAACTTATTGTCTGTGGGATGCCTGGGTGGCTCAGTCGGTTAAGCATCTAACTCTTGGTTTCTGCTCAGGTCACCATCTCACAGTTCATGGGTTTGAGCCCCGCATGGTGTGGAGCTTGTTTGGGATTCTCTCTCTCTCTCTCTCTCTCTCTCTCTCTCTGCCCATCCTCTACTCATGTGCTCTCTCATTCTCTCTCTCAAAATAAATGAATACAATTAACAAAACCATATTCTCTGCAATCTCATACACAACATTTATTACTATGGCAATTCCCCATTTTCATAATAAACACAAAGAAGATTCTCATCCAAATACTGAAGTTTCCAAGTGCTTAGAATCCAGAACATCTAGAGGTTTCTGCATACAGATGCCAATTCCTTTCTTTTCCTCAAGTAAGCCCTCTCATTAGCCATGGAGTCGTACAGGCCTCCTCCTTAGCGTCGTGGTTCTCCTATCAGTTCTGAACACTTTTTGGCTTCCCCTCCCTCGAGTCTCTCCTCACCTCTCCTGAGCACCATCTATGCGGTTCCCTCAACAGGCCCCTTCAAGACTGTTTTTGCACAGTTCAGTCCTCTGTCAAGAATGATGGTCCCTCATCCTGTTTCAACAGATACTTCTTAAGGCCCCCTGCTCTAGAGTCCACTCCCTGGTGAAATCTCTCCAACTCTGCTCTCCACACACACTGTTCATACGACACAATGACACACGTAAATTCCCCGGGCACCGGTCTGCCTCCATCCCCAGACTCGGGGCTTTTAGACCAGTGCTTTAATATGTACGGATCACCCAAAGGCCTTGTGAAACACGTAGGTTCTGCTCCACATCTTGTGCATTCTGGTTTGGTGAGTCCGGGATGAGGCCTGAGATGCTGCTTCCCTCACAGCTTCTAGATAATGCTGATCTAGTGCCCTGCAATCCCCTTGAGAAGCTTTTAGGAACCTGAAATGTCAGTGACTTGGCACTTCTCCATCATCATCATCATCATCATCATCATCAACAACATCTTTTAACACAGCTGCCCAGCAACTGTACTTAAGGGAATGAAAGAGATGTCACAGTGGCCTGAAATAATGCAGGGGAGGGGCAGACAGAGAATGGGGACAGGGATGCACTGGAGAGAGTGGGTAGAATCAGAAAAGGAAAGGAGACAGAATGAGGTTAGGGAAGAGGCAGGAGACAGCAAAGAGAGGAAGAAAAGAAAGTGAAAAACTACAGGAGGAGAGATGATAATAGGAAGGAGGGGAAAAGGAAAAAAAAGGAGAAAACGATATCCATAGGATGAGAAAAAGAAGGGGGCGCCTGGGTGGCTCCGTGGGTTGAGCATCCAACTCTTGGTTTCCTCTCAGGTCATGATCTCAGGGTTGATAAGCTCCAGCCCACATCAGACTCTGCACTGACAGCACGGAGCCTGCTTGGGGTTCTCTCTCTGCCCTTCCCCCTCTCGTGCTCTCTCTCTCTCTCCCTCTCAAAATAAATAAATAAACAAACATGAGAGAAAGAAAGAAAGAAAGAAAGAGAAAGAGAGAAATAGAAAGAAAGAAAGAAAGAAAGAAAAAGAGAAAGAAAGAAAGAAAGAAAGAAAGAAAGAAAGAAAGAAAGAAAGAAAGAAAAGGAAAGGAAAGGAATGCCAGCTAACTTCTTCCCTTGGGGTGGAACTGAATCTACATTGTCTGACTTTCCAGATTGAGGGGTGGACTTCTGGACGCCATCCCTCCCAAGGGTGGGTACTCCAGCCATTTGTGCCATTGAAGAAGTGTGCTCAGACCTCCATCACTTCCTTCCAAAAGTTCTTCCTTCCAGACTGACTGTGGAATGAGCTGCCACTGGCAGAGTGATAGCCAATGAGAGCCTCTGTCAGGATTGTGCATGTACAGAGTGGTTGATATCAGCTCAGAAAATCTATGACCAAGACTTCAAACTGATTTTCCACCAAAACAACCCCCACAAAAGTTACCTGATACAGTTCGATCCTTTGTTCGGGCACTCTGGCCTTCGGGTTCTGTAAACGAAAGACTCTGAACTCCGCTTTCACCAAATTGGATGCATTCTTCTCCATCGCTGAGACGTCAAATCGGACAATTCTGAAGTAAGGTCTGTAGAAAGTGGGCGGGATGGCATCTGTAAAAAGTTAGGGCGATCATTGAAAATGATAAAATCCATTGTTCTCTCAAAAAGACTGTGCAGCATGAGATAGTCTCAAGAAAACATAAGGGATATATCTACAAGAACCATTTAGTTTCCAATGGCCAATTTAATACCATTAACAATTTAACCAGAAAAAAAAAAAAAATAAACGTGCATGTGGTTACAGGGGCAGCAGATTAATAGAGATTAACAAACCACTTCCAACTCCATTTGAGGGCATGCAGTTAACCCTATCCTTTGAAAGTTGACAGCACAGTGGAAAATCCTAGATGGTTCTGAACTGGATCAAGATCTTGACAGTTGATGCCTGGAGAGACATGTTGGGCTTGCATACACTGTAATCAGATGTGCCAAGAAAATAGCTCCTAATGGCCAGCAGTTTGCCCACGTATTTTTTTTTTTCTTGAAGTTTTGGCATCCAAATACTCTATCCAAGTTCATGTATTGCCTCTTTTCTGTCTTCAATATTTTGGTTTTTCCCACACATATGACCAAATGCACCCTCTAGTTAAGTCAGGGCGAGAAAAATTGAATTCACAAAAACTAAACCCCCAAATTGGCTGTATCAGGTCCAATCTTAACATTCTTCACTTAACATAACGTCCATTGGTGGGAGGGAATCCCGGCTAATGAAGAGAAAGAATCAGCCCCACTTCGTTCTCTTCTGAGCCATGGAAACCACAAAGATGCAGATGGCACACAACAATTTCAACTTCATGGGTTGCTAGAGTTTCACTATTGTTTTGGAGTAATCTGCCGTTGCCTTTGAATGCGCCACTGGGCCGCACCAACAAAACCAACGGAGGTCCTAATTCTCTCCACGTGTTTCACACCCAGCACCCATTTATTGAGCACGTACACTGGGCAGCCCACGTGTTACAGATGTTTCTACGATTCTCTTCTATAACCTTCTGCAAACGTTCTCTCATTATTCCGGAATGCTCCATCCAAATCTTGTAGCTCCATTACTTTCTACCCTACTTCTCAACTATGTAGCTTCATTACAACATAATAATTCACAGTTGTTTATGGCTTTTTACAAGTGCTTTTATTACTTCTGTGTTATGTTTGTTTATTTTGTTTCCCCCCAGGAAATTTTAAGAATCTTGAGGGCAGAGACCATATTTGTCAGGTCTTCCCTATTCCACATACCTAGGGCAGGGCCCTGCACACATGGAATTCACCAACTACCCACTGTTTGTATAGTTGGTCATCAATGGGAGTCTTGAAAGACTCAGGCATCTGGCTACTGGCAAGACTAACTTCTTATTAAATAAATGAGCCGTCTTGCCAATCTTAAAATAGAAATAAATACCTTTCGTGATTTCTTGGGAAATCCATGCCCTGACGATCACACTGGGGAAAAAAAAATGCTAGGAACACACCGACATTTGCTGATCTTAAGAGCCCAGCACTTTTTTCCCTCAAGGGGGCTTTCCCCCGTGCCCTTCCCCGTGTCCTGTGACTCTCAGAAAGCTGTTCATGGGGAGGCAGTGGACTCCAAGCCACGTTCTGCCCGATGACTGCTTCACACACGCCTATGTGAATTGAAGCTTTGTAGCTCGTGAGCCAGGAGCCTCAGAAACAAACAAACAAACAAAATAAAAACCCCAAAAATCTAAAGCATCCCGGTGTCAGAGAAAAGGAAGTATTCATGCAGACACAGTGATGGCCCACTGCGTTACTACCGTGAGTTAGCTGGTGGATGGTTTTCAGGCAAACATTTCATCCAGGCAGCCAGGATTTTGGAGCCCCCTAGCACTGCAATTTGAAAAGGTAGCTGCTGGGAAGAAATCGATCTTTCTCTCCTCTGGAGCATGCCCACCCCAGGTGACTGGACAAGCTGGTACTGGCCTGACCAGCTCAGCTGAAAACCGGCCAGATGCCCAGGCAGAGAAGCTGGGGCGAGGCTGGAGCCAGGCTCTCTGGCTTTCTACACCCTCTAGTTTGGCCAGAACCCTCCACAGGCCTAGTGGCTGCATTCTGCCTTCCCGTTAGACAGCAGAAGCTTCAAACATGCTTTGAAAGAGCATCCTGAAACAGCAAAGCTAATTCAGAGCATTTCCTGTCATTAGGAAGAATAAACGTCCTGGGTGTTCTCCCCCCGCCCCCACTCAGTGGAACCCCACAGGACAGCTCTCCTTCCCCAACCGCCCATCTTTCACACCCACCCGCCCCAATCTTATCCTTCCATCAAGTTTGTAAATAAGTGCTCTTGAGATTTATTTTTATTCTCTTTTGTGTTTATTAAACTTTGAACCACTTTCTTCCCTTTCTGGTCTTCTGCCCGAACTCACTCTTTCTTTTTATGGCTGCTTTGGACCACGAGGTCAATTTTGTTTCTTCTTCTTCTAAGCAAATCGTCCAATGATCCTGTCCTAGGCTTTTGAGCTTTGAAGGGGCGTTTGCAAATATTTACAGGGGTAGCTTGATTAGTTAAGTGCAGCTGTTCTCTGCTCCCTATACGTTGGCAAACAGCCTTCCTCTCCTCTGGCTATTAAAACCAGTCATTTGTGTTCCAACTGCCTGGTAATACCAATCTGAGTGTGTTTTGTTTTGTTTTGTTTTGTTGGTGCTTGATTGAGAAAGAGAAGGAGTCAATGCACCAGGTGACATGACGGCTCAGCAGCCCCCACCAACGACTCTGCTTTGCTCTTGTCACCACAGTGAAGGGACCAGGCCAGGAGGAAGCAGCAGCCTCCCCCACACCCCCTGCTCCAGCTCATGAGAGCACGAGATCATTCGGTAAAGACTGTTGACCAAAGAACTGACTACCGCTTCCAAGGGCCGCCTGCAGCTGTCCCCTGCTGTCATCTGCTATGGGTCACCAGCCCCCCGCCCGACGGAGGAACTTGAATGACTTGGCATATGTTTCTACAATTGAAAAAAAAAAAAAAAAAGGCACAGCAAATTGCTCCGGCCTTGTCTGTGAACCTACCCTTACCTCATAAAAGCTTTTGGATGCGTGGTGTGGGGAGAACAGACAGTGGTCCATCTACGCCCAGCCGGGAGGCAGCAGGCTCGCTCCCCGGGCTCAGGGCGCAGAGCGACAGGGTAGGTATTTAAATGGCTTGTGCAGCCCTGATCCACCCACTTAGCCTTGGAGGGATGGAGCTTTTTCCTCTGCATTCTCCAAGAACTCATTTCCCCCTTTGGAATGGGAGTTCTCCCCAAAGTCCTCTGTAATTCCAATCCCAGTTCCTATTCCATCGCCAGGTGGTCAGGTACTTGGGCTTGACCCTTGCCAACTTACCCACACTCACATCCTGCTTGGCTCTTCCCTCTCAATTTCTGACCCACTTTTTTTTTTTTTTTTTTTTTTTTGTTCAATCAAATCGATTTTCCTGCAACCCTTTGGATCAGACCACCAGGCTGATTCTGCCCCTCCTCCCGGGCTCTCCTGTGTGCCTGCCTCTCAGGGAAAATCTTACGCATGGGAGATTCCAGAATGACATCAAGTGAGTGGTGTTCCCCTCACCTCAACCCTGGCCACACATCCTTACCGAAACAAATTTTGGGGAATGGACAGAGGGGAAAAAAAATGAGGAAATCTAACTAGTTATTAATTTACAAAGTAACAGTGCACAGAAAGCCTAATTCTAGCACTTCATCACAAGCTGCTTTTTATAAGCATTGTACATTGACTTGTTATCTGTTCCAAATGATTCACTATTAGCTCGTTGTATATTATCTTCTCCGTAAGTAACCACTTCAAGTTCAGGAACATTTACTTGCGATTCTTTGGTTCTCCACAGCCCAGGGCTGGCTTCATGGATATGGGACCAGTACAGTTACACAGAGACTCCATGCTCAGAAAAGCCTCACACTGAAGTTTAATGCTCTATGCTCACCATCGTGAAATCCTTAATAATTTCATCTTTGAATTTCAGTTTTAGAAGTTAAGTCTGATGGGATAATGAAACAGGGGCAGGGGACATAAAACTTGGGCCCATATGCTATCCCACCTCCCATGACCTGCAGGCTTCCCTAAGATTGGTCTTTGGCCTCCTACCACTCACCCTCTGGTGCCCCCAGCCTCACCTGGGAGAGTCAGGGTCATGTACACATAACCAAACTATCCCAGGGCAGCTGCCAGGCTGCCCCCACCCGAGGCTGGCAGTGTTGCAGAGCATTCAGAGGGCAACTCTGGCCCACTCTTGATCCGGGTACCAAGCACGTCACAGAGTTTGCAATCCTATGGGTCGAAGTGGTGGTCCCATGGGAAGGGAGATGCCAGGTTCAGTGTGGCATCAGCCTGGTAGCTGGAGGCAGGGGGAACCCAGCTGCCCAGCACCAGGGTAGTGGACAGGGCCCCCAGTGCCTGTGAGCCTGCTCCCACTCTGGGACCATCCCCATACCCAGGGAAGCACGACATCAAAAAGCACATGGAGGGGCGCCTGGACGGCTCAGTTGGTGAAGCGTCCGACTTCGGCTCAGGTCATGATCTTGCGGTTTGTGAGTTCGAGCCCTGCGTTGGGCTCTGTGCTGATAGCTCAGAGCCTAGAACCTGCTTCGGATTCTGTGTCTCTCTCTCTCTCTGCCCCTCCCCTGCTCGTGCTCTGTCTCTGTCTCTCTCTCTCTCAAAAGTAAATAAACATTTAAAAAAAAAGAGCACATGAGGGGCACCTGGGTGGCTCGGTCTGTTACGCATAGGACTTCGGCTCAGGTCACGATCTCATGGTTTGTGGGTTTGTGCCCTGCATTGGGCTCTGGGCTGACAGCTCAGAGCCTGGAGCCTGTTTTGGATTTTGTGTCTCCCTCTCTCCCTGCCCCTCCCCTGCTTGTGCTCTATCTCTCTCTCAAGAATAAATAAACCCTTAAAAAAGTTTAAAAAAAAAAAAAAAAGAAAAGAAAGAGCCAGTGAAAACACCACAACGGGTCAGGAGAGAGGAGAGAGAGAGCATGGAACAAAGGGGAAAGTTTTACATTTTAGAACCTTCAATAGTGTCTCTTCCCTGCTTTCTAAACAAGAGGCCCCACATTTTCATTTTGACCCTCTTCAAAATGAGAGTGTCCCACACATTTTACAGCTTAGCCCCACCACATTGAAATAGAGATACGGGATCTTAATGCAATGAGGAACCTTTAAGGCCATCTGAATTTTAATCCCAAGTCATCCAGAGCAGGCTATATGGCAACAAGGACGTTATTTGGCTTTTCTGAATCTGTTTCTTCATCGATACGATTTAAGTAATTGCCTAGATCACACGCATCGAACCGTGCGGTCAGGATTACGAGAGTAAGTAGATGGAACATTTGAGCACTGGTCCTGCACTGATGTCACCTCAGAAAGGTCCCTTCCTGTCCCCTTTCCCATTCTGCAGCAAAGCTGTCAAGCGGCCATTGGGCCTTCCCTGAATATGTGCAGGGAGACTAACACCGAGAAGAGAAGGGAAGAAGCAGAAGGCGCTGAGTGTACTGGCATTTGGTCAAGGACTCTACCGGAGTCATCCAGAGTTCCCTCGGACTCTCCTCCACAAGCCTTCCGTATTCCACCTGATTTACTGAACCCTGACATCAGAAAGGTGACAAGAGAATCTTTCTTCTCATCAGACTTCTCCACGATGCTCATAATAGGAGTACTAAAAAAGAAAAATTTAAAAATTTAAAAAAAAAAAAAGGTGAGCAAAAAAACAAAATCTGAGGAAGGTTTTCCAACATCACCAGCATGTGATGAGCTCTGACAAAGAATGTGGATTTGGGGCCTGAAAGAAATACCCCCAAGAATGTCCAGAGCTCAGCCTTTAGGGAGGCAATGCCTCACTCACCCAGCTGTTTTTATTTCCAACTAGTTTTGTCTTCTTGCCCGAGGCCTTCGCCAATTACCTGAACCTTAAATACAAGGGAGTCTCCCCTTCAGAGAAAAGGCTGCAAGAGGCCTAGAGAGCAGTCCAGGCCCCTGATGGTTAGTGGGTGTGGAGTCTCCACAGTTTTCAAAGCGTGGGCATGGGGTAGTGGCACCCGCAATTCATCAATCTCCCTGGGCGATGCTTATGTTCCCTAAAGTCTAAGAACCACTGAAATGAAGGACAGAGGAAGAGAAATCCACACAGAAAGACAAAGGAGCACCTAAGATAGGTTTTTAAAAATTTTTTGAAAGCACTGATCATCTTCTAACATACTTCTAAAATTAAAAATATTAATTAATTGGTCTATTATTTATTATTTATTTTTTCAATGTTTTATTTATTTCTGAGAGAGACAGAACATGAGCCGGGGAGGGGCAGAGAGAGAGGGAGACACAGAATCCCAAGCCGGCTCCAGGCTCTGAGCTGTCAGCACAGAACCCGAACGGGGCAGGGGGGGGGGGGGGGGTTCGAACTCGCGAACCACAAGATCATGACCTGAGCCGAAGCAGGTCGCTTAAACGACTGAGCCACCCAGGCGCCCCAATTAGTCTATCTTTTTTTTTTTAATTGTTCATTTCCATAAATTGTCCATTTATATTCCTGGAGAATATAAACTCCATAGACTGATCTTTGTTTCGTACAATGAAATATCTGAAGTATCTAGGAAAGTACATAGAATGTAGTAGTTCAATAAATAATTTAGAATGATTTTTTTTAAAGGAAAAAGGAACATCTAGACCTTCTTAAGAAGAAAAGTTATTTATTTGGAGCATCTATATTTTTGGTCAGGCATGACAAACAAAGAGTAGGATGGAGAAAAGACACAATTGCAGCAACATGAGATTTTGAGGCTCTTATTATAGAAAAATAAAATCCCCCCCATAGTTTGCACTAATTGTCTACCTTGACTACGCCTTTCAAACTAAAGAACTTTGAAAAGAAGAATGCCTGGGACCCGGCCCCAAAGACTGTTTAATTGATTGGACTCGGAGTGACTTTTCTCAGCTCCTCAGATGATTCTCAGAGACAGGAGCGAGAGCCCAATCCCTTAAAAGGAACTGATAATACTGAGCTTGAAGAAAATTCAACTTAGAGACACCAGAAAGATTCCAAGTATCTCAGGGGCTTGCACATGGGAAGTTCTTAGTCTCCAAAAGGGCAGGGAGGTCATAGTTTGGCTCAACATACAATTTTTCTAATAATTTAGAAGAGGTTTTAAAAAAATTCACTGTCCTTCTGGGTTGGGAGCTCTCACCTCACTGGAAGAATCCATTTGGTTGCAAGCTGAAGGATGCAGCGGGGTGTCTTGGGTCTGATGGCAGGTTGAACTAGATGGCCACCCAGGTCACCTGCTGCTCTGCCATCACATCATTCTCGTGTTCGTGTTCCCCACTCATGAAACCTCCAAAAATTGTTTTCCTTCCCTAAATTCTGCATTAGATGATTGTCACTCACCGCCTGAGTCGGCGTTACCTGGGTTGGCGGGGGATTTATTATTATTGTTGTCTGGCTTCATCCCCCAGACCTACCATCATTTCAGATGGTTCTGTTTTACATTCAGGTCTGGGAGCATCTGCCCTAGACTATGGTCCAACCACTAAAAGTTGGCCGGCCTTCCCTTCTCGTTACTCAGTGTGGCGAACTAGCCAGAGATGAATAAAATATGTCCATCACCATCCACACCCTAAGAAGAATGGCCTGGTCTCACTATAGCCTCAGAATTCTGCTTCATGACCCTTCCCATTTTATAATAGCTTCATATACTTCGTTTCTGCTCAGAGGGTGCTTTGTTTGTTCATTTTTTTTATTTTGATTTTTTTTAGAAGGAGGGTGCGTGTGCACATGCATACAGAGTGGGGGGGCTGGGGCGCAGAGAGAGAGAGAATCTTAAGCGGGCTCCACGCTCGGCATGGAGCCAGACACGGGGCTCTCTCTGTCTCACAAACCGTGAGATCATGACCTGAGCCGAAATCAAGAGTCGGATGCTTAGCCGACTGAGCCACCCAGGTGCCCCTCAGAGGGTGTTTTTAATCCCCATTTCACAGATAGAGAAATTAAAAACGAGGGGAGTGAAACAGCTCTTGGCTAAGGTCAAGGTGAGCCTGCCCATTCAGTCAGTATCACTGGCTTTTCATTATGATGCCTGCCTTTTGTGCAAAGGAGTCCCTTGCCGGGAAGGCATGAATACCACCCTGGGCAGAAATACCCACACGGGCATTAGAGCAGAAAGTCGCTCCCTTCCCACTAGAGATCAGCTCGACCTCGCCTTAAAGGTCAAGAAAGTTCAATGCAAGATCAAATATTTTCACTGATACTCCTTAAAAGAATGTCCCTGATTTGGAGATCCTGGGGGCCTGCTCGGTGTGAATGTTTCCCTATGAGACCCTCTCTGCTAATACCGGTATTGTCCAGGATCTTATGGACCCCGTAGAGCTGTGCCTGGCGGCCGCAGCCCCACTACCCTCCACTGACTCTTACCCCAAGCTCCTCGAGTGAACACAACGACACCTCCCTCTCCAGAAATGACCACTTTTCCTGCAGGTCTGCAGTAACTGGCCCGGACTCCCGACATGCTTAATGAGCGTAGCAGCCCCTCATTCCTGACACCCCCCAGCTCTGAGGGAAGCAGTTTGGGGTTCACTAGACATCCCCCGGAGCGCGGCAAGACAAGCGACCCACTGAATGGTTGGAGGGCAGTAAACTAGCTTCTATTTGCGTGTGCACAGACACAGCCAGCAAGAAACGAAGACAATTGCGTTCTGGGGTTTTCTGAAATTTGTCTTGGCACACCGGCTATGGATTTTATTTCACTACCACATCCCAAACGCTGCTGACATTCAAGTCACAGCAATTTAACACAAAACGACTGAGAAATAAACAGCGCATCAGCGGTGGTTTCTGATTTTCTCTCCCGGCCATCCGTCCTATTAAATGTAACACAGCACCAAAGCATCTGCCATTTAAGGGGGGGGGGGGGAGCGTCTCCAAGACGGGGACAGTGTCTCACTCGACATGCTGTTGGCATCTGCGAGGCTAATTGTGTCAGCGTCGGCTTACGTGACTTGGCCTCCGCCTCACTGCTATTTGAGACCCTGCGCACCGTCAGCCCGAGTGTTCGGGCCCCTTCCCGCACAGGGCAAAAGCGGTAAGATCACAGTGGTGCCGGCCCATGGTGGTGGGTTTTCTTGAACTGTGGCAGACACGGGCTTTCTAGCGTCTGCTCCCCAGCTCCCATCAGGCTCCTAAAACCCCGCCTACGTGGAACCGCCTCTTCCATTTCAATCCCTCCACGCTTCTCAACCGTCACGGTCAGGGCTACGTCGGAGACGCGCGTAGGGCCTGCTGGGCGTTGGCGGTAAAATCCATGCCTATGGAAAGGGGCGGGCCAAGCGGCGCTGCCGAGAGGCCAGTGGGTGACACAGAAAAGTATCACAGACAAAGAGTGTGGCGAGGGCTCCTGGACACTCCTCTGTGGGCAGGCATCCCATGAATGCAGCATCTCCTTTTCGAGTGACCTCACAATGGCAGGCTGCCCTCATGGTTGCAACAGGCGTTGGTGGCGCTCTTCTCTGCCACTGCCTCATTCTTTAGAGCATATAGAGCTCCCTTGGTTTGGGTTCCTTCCTTCCTTCCTTCCTTCCTTCCTTCCATCCATCCTTCCTTCCTTCCTTCCTTCCATCCTTCCTTCCTTCCTTCCTTCCATCCTTCCTTCCTTCCTTCCTTCCATCCTTCCTTCCATCCTTCCTTCCTTCCTCCTCTCTCTCTCTCCATTCTTACCTCCTCTCCTTCCTTTGGTCCATTTTCTCTCTCTGCTCTTGCTTTCTTCTCTTCAATGTGTGCTTTTTATTCTCCCTAGGATATCTAGGGGGCAAAATAGTCATGATTTTGGTTCCTTAATGGCACTTAGAGAAGCCAGTGACCCCACCACATAGTTATCCATACAGCTATTCTAGAATTCAGCAACTGCTCCCAACAAGGGCAACTGGGGAAAAAAAGGCAGTACGGGCTGACTTCACTAACAAATCAAACTTGGAAATTTAGTAGGTCGACCTTAATCTCTTCATAGATCAGAGGCATGCTTTTAATCTCTTTTTACAGACTGAGAAACCGAGGAGTAAAATCTTTCCAGGATTACACCAAACGTTGACAAAATATGGATTAAAATGCACAACCTTAGGGATTCTTGTCCATCCCTGCAAAGAGAGCATTCTTATCCCCAAACTTCAACATCCCCCTTTCCAGAAACTACCGCGCTTTCCCCTGCAGCTCTATAATGCTTCGCGTGGATTTTCAACATGCTTAATGGGTGCAGTGGCTCTTTCCTGGGCTGAAAACCTTTCTCTGATCTTTCTAAAAGTATGGCGGGGATGCACATCATGGCCAAAGCATGTCTGGTTCCGCGAGCTTCTGTGTTTGCTGCAAGCTTCTTGCTTGTGGCCGAACCTCTCTGTCAGGCAATTGCCTAATGACTTTGGGGCGCTGTGCTGCTCTGTTACTGCTCTGCCCTGAAGCTGAGCTAATAAGCCGCGAGGCACACCCTGCTAGGATTGCAAGCTAGTTACCAACTTAACCAAGTAACATGGGCTATTATTACGAACGTATTAAATTCATGGCTTGGGAGTCAGTAAATATAAAGAGGAATGGATGGTTCGGATTATCCAGTTTGGGAGAAGGAAAACAAATACGGCCAACATTCTCTCTCTCTGCAACTCTTCACTGCACTTGGAAATGAAGTGCAAGTCTGGCGCCTGTCAGGGCCTCTCTCGGTGGTGTTGGTACCTAATTCCTCTTACTGCAGTGTTCTCTCCAAGAGGAGACCGGACCGTAGCTCCCAGAACTCCTCAGTGACAGAGAACTCAAACTTCAGGCAGATGGCCTCCTACGATCTCTGGTGGCTCCAGTTGCCCCAAATCTCTCCCCTATGCTGGGCTGAGATCTGCGTGCTCACAGCCCTTCCCGAAGGATCCAGTTCTGCTACACGAGATGATTTACTTCCTTTCTGCTTGACTGTGCTCAGAAATTTTGAAGCCAGTTCTGAAGTCTCCCCGCCCGTATTTCTTTCCTTTTCTAAGAAAACATCCTCACTTCCTTTCATTATTTTTCACGAAAGCCTTTTACTTTCGTGGATGTTTCCTCTTTGTTCCAATCTTAAACTCCTATCCTTCAAGCTGAACATAATCCCCAAGGCAGAACAGAGTAGACCTATCACCTCCCTTACTGTGGGAGTTACATTTTTATTAATGCATCCCAACAATAAATTATCCTTGCTCTCTCTTTTTTTTTTTTTTTTTTTTAAATTTTTTTTTTTCCACGTTTATTTTATTTTTGGGACAGAGAGAGACAGAGCATGAACGGGGGAGGGGCAGAGAGAGAGGGAGACACAGAATCAGAAACAGGCTCCAGGCTCCGAGCCATCAGCCCAGAGCCTGACGCGGGGCTCGAACTCACGGACCGCGAGATCGTGACCTGGCTGAAGTCGGACGCTTAACCGACTGCGCCACCCAGGCGCCCCATCTTTTTTTTTTTTTTTTTTTAACATTTGCACTCATATTTTTCTGTGTGTTTTTAATGCATAATAAATTACAAGTCTTGGGTCTTTTCCATACAAACTGTTTTACAGACGCTATTGTCTTATTTCTTACACCCTGAGGCTTTTTGTGTATGTGCGAATTTTACAATCATTCCACCTTTCTTCAAATACCCCTCTTTATTTGACTTGATTCCTCATTTCTGGTACGCTGAGATGGATTTGAAATCTGATTTGGCAAGCCTGTGCATTCATTTGCTAAATGATATTGCAGAGGACAAAATCTTAAAATCAGAAAGCCACTTGGCATATATTTCATTAAATCCCCTACATTCACAGATCATGAACAAAGTTCCTAAACTTTGCTTGGGTGAATACAGACGTGAATCTATTCTAGAACTTCTTCCTTTGAGGGGTCTCCACTGTGGCAGGCACCATCACTGTGCCACTCATCTCTGTGGGGACAGCCAAGTGCATGGGAAGGGACCCCCCGATGCCACACAATCACCCACTTAGTGCCACAGAGGTTTCCGTCTGCCCAGCGGCACAGTTTGCTCAAGGCAGATCGGCAGGCCAGCTGTGTCCAACTGCAGATCACCAAGTAAGTGGCCAACGGGACACAGCTGAGGAAGGTTCTGGAACCCACCTCACCGAAGAATGCCGATCTTCTATGAATCAGCACTCTGAGGGTTAGTTTCCAAAGCTGCATGGAAGTTCTGAATTGTTCTTTGTGCTGAATGCCAGCCCTGAATCTCAACTATAACAATGGTAGGGAGTAAGAATTGCTTTGAAGGAATTTTTAGTTATCAGATATTCTTCTGAGCATTTCAGAAGATGGCCACTCAGTACCTTGTAAAAAAATATTAGAGTTTCAAAGGATGGTGCTTTCCTTGGGTTGGTAGATGTATTCAGTAAGGGTGTGTACTCTTTCCCCATCCTGTTTGTACTGGCAACACAGCTACGGGCAATTAAGATATGGGACCATACAGGAATTATAGGAATCCAGATTAACTGCGGCGTGAATGCGTGCTGGAATGGAGCCGCGGGTGTTAGGCTTGTTTTAAGAAATCGTGTTCATTTGGGTGCTAAGCAACTTTCTGTTCAAGGAGGGGCCGCCATTTTGCGGGAGGAGAAGAAACCATCTTTAGAACAGGAAACCTCCATGGCAGAACTAGAACCACAGCTGAGTACTTTAAAATGTTTGAGTATGGTTATTTTTATGTAAGGGTCTGAGAGCAAGCCCAATGGTTTAGCGTCAATCCCATGATTTGGGTGTACAGAGGCTATAAGATATATGAAATGTAGCCGCTCTTAGGGACTTAGAACTGATGCAACAACAAGATCCAGGACGTCCAAAGAGTTAATCCAACCCATCCACTTTCTTTAAACCCCCTGCAAAGATGGAAGGGGCTGCAACTTTGAGAAGAGAGAGAGAATTCTTAAGAAGAAGAAGAAGAAGAAGAAGAAGAAGAAGAAGAAGAAGAAGAAAAGAGGTTCTCCTCTTTAGGAAAGCTTAATCTTCCAGCTCTCTAATTTTTCTTTGTTCCGGAAAACATCAGAAGTCTTTCTGACAAAGGGTCAAAACTCAGGTGGTTTCTGAAGCTTTCTCTATCTACTCTGTTTTCTCACGGCACAGGACAGATGCTTCTCCTCAGTCCCAAGTCAGCGGCTCTCCTCCGCTCCCTCAAAAGCATTTACTAAGTCCCCTTTAAAGAAGAGCTCTTTGAACAAGGCTGGTGCTTCTTAAATGAAAGCAAACAGAAGTCCCAGAGAACCAGAGTGGTATCTACTCACGTGCTTAAGCAGAATAAAATAGCACACGAAGGTAAAGAGATCGGGTATACAAAGGTAGCAGAGGGCTACATAACGTACATCCAAATGTACCTTAAAGTCAGTGGAATAACTGTTGCCATGTTAGGGGGAGTGGGTTATGCCTTTTTAGATGCCTATTTCTTGTCATTTTGCACTGATTTCATTAAGCTGCTTTTTAAATGGAGATATAATTGACATATAACATCGTATTAGTTTCAGCTGTAACTTTAGACCATTTTAAAAGGCTAGACAACATATTTGAAAGACTTCCCTGTGTCTTGTCTCCATTATTATTGCTGAATAGCTATTTTTAGTGCCAAGAGCAGAAACATCTTCCTCTAAAAGCACAGCAGCCCGGGGGTGCCAGTGCGGAGAAGGGGCCGAGATGCAGAAAGGGACTGATGTTCATTTCAGGCAGCCACCTTGGGGACCGTGATATACCATGACCTCTGTTAACTGGGACTCTGAGAATGACCTAGGAATGAGACAGAGAGAGGCAGGAAGAGACTCATGTCCCCCAGTTTCAGCAGGAGATGTGCAACCTCTTTAGAACCCTCTGCTCTCTTCCATGGTTGGGGGGGAGAGACTGGATCACGGGCAGCTGCCGCGGTGGCCGCAACAAAGACTTTGAGGCACCTTTTGACCGTCAGCCTCAATGACAAAATCACTTTTCAGAGTTCAGAGAGAGTCTGGGAGTTTATATAAATAAATGTGTGTGTGTGTGTGTGTGTGTGTATTAATTCTGAGACAGAGCAGGGGAGGGGCAGAGAGAGAGAGACACACACAGGGAGAGAGAATCCCAAGCAGGCTCCATGTTGTCTGCAGAGCCTGATGTGGGGCTCAATCTCATGAACTGTGAGATCAGGACCTGAGCTGAAATCAAGAGTTGGACGCTGAGCCGGCTGAGCCACCCAGGCACCCGTACAGCGCTTTAGAATCTCCCTTTGGATGTGGAGCACCAGCTGTGGGCTCCCTTCCCCTAAGATGGCCTCACGGAGGCCATTCTGCTTGGACAGACAATCAGTGCAGCCCAAACACAGATGGACTTTTACAAACTCCAACTGATCCCTTTGCTAATTTTTTTTTTTTTTTTTTGAAACCAGCTGACCACACATTATGCTTTTGTTGTAGGAGGGAAGCTAGGAGGGCCCAAAAAGGCAAATATGGCTTCTCCAGAATGCTGTAACTCGACCCTATGTCTCATCTCACACCCACTGCTCTGTGGGTGCACTGTGTCCTCTATGGATTCTAATCTTGCAGAACACATAGATGTGTGGCTCTGCTCTTGGTGGACCTTCCAGGCTGCATTCATTTCTTTTTTTTTTTTTAAGTATATTTATTTATTTTGAAAGAGAGAGAAAGTGTGAGTGAAGGAGGGGCAGAGAGAGAGAGAGAGAAGGAGATAGAGGAAGAGGGAGAGAGAGAGAGAGAAAGAGAGAATTGCAAGCAGGCTCCATGCTGTCAGCACAGAGCCTGACGACGTGCGGCTCAAACTCTAAACTCTTGAACAGTGAGAACATGACCTGAGGCGAAGTCGGATGCTTAACTGATTGAGAAGCCCCTGGCTGCGTTCATTTCTATGACGAATAACACTGAGTAGGTGGGTGATAAGGGGATGGGGTAAGACCAACAGAGACATGAACTTCATGGCACGCTTTGGCACCCTCAAATGTCTTGGAGGAGGATCCCAGAACCCTAAAAGTACTTTAGAGAGAGAGGGAGGGAGACGGCCAGCATGGAGTCAGTGTTATTTTCCCAGCCTTCAATCGGACCTAAGTCCAGGTGGATGATGAGGGAGGGGCTTTGCAGAAATGAGACTGAAGAGACTGTTTGTCCACAGCCCTCACTGTGGCGCATCAGCAAACCCTCCCGCGCTCAGTTCCTCCACACCTAAGAGGATGCTGGGCTTGGGCTCCACGCTTCCGTCTAAGGCTGGGAGAGTCCCCGCCTTCCGCTGAGGTTGCTGGGCTTTAGAAAGCACGGACTCGGCTACAGCTTGGCATGCCTTTTCTAGAAGGTCGGGCACCACGGGGCCAAGCAAGCTCGCCTCCATGCTTCCCCATCCTCTCCTCCCTCTTAATCTCCAACCACCGACGTCTCTACAATAACGTCCAATAGCTTCAAAGAGACAACTTCACGACACGACTGGCTTTGTGACCCTGTGACCCCAGCTGACCTTCCCAGCTTCACGGGCCCTCTGCCATCTGTCCTCCCTCCCGCCCCTGCCACGGTATATTCTGCCCTAAGTGCACCTGTGATTTCCCAACCGGCCAGATGCCAACCCACCACCACATCCACATCCCTGCTGCATTACTTCTTCTCTAAGAAACCCTTGACATTTGGCAAATTCTACTCATGCTGGAAGGTCCAACCTTGGTGCCTCCTCTCCTCAGAAGAAGTTCCAGCTCTTCCAGAGCGAAATCGATTTCTCCCCTCTTTGTGCCCCAACGGCACTGGTCGTATCGTATATCATAGCCAGCTCTTCACATTTTTTACCCCATAAGATGTGAGCAGCGTGAGGGCAAAGACTCAGGCTCATTTCTGTTTTTAATGAGCTAATGCCAACTCTTGCCTCTAGGAACTGCTGTGAAGGGTTAGATAAAATAATGAATAGGAACATAACAAGTAGCCAAAAAAACGTAACGTCGTATTGTAACTGACCATCCAGAGTAGCAGCAGGAAAGCTGTATCTACTCCAGGAGACTGGTGTCAAGGGGACTCTTCCAACCAGGAAGAAAGAAGAGGTCCCATATGTCAAAACTGCAGCTGTACCCAAAACCCTGGGGACGGGAGCCATCCTTTTCTCTGCTTTCCGGAATCGAACGCACACCCTCAGTGCAGCCCTCGGGCCTGCCTCTGCTGTTCAGTTTACAACGACGAGAATCAGAGACCTGTGAGCACAGGGGAGCCCGATTCAGTAGGACGTGTCTTAGAAAACCACACTCGGTTTCACCAGATTTGCTGACCCCCCGGCTTACTCCCATCTACACCAGGGGTAGAAGGAGACTTCTAGTGATTCTGCTATTAAAAGTACCCACGTTCACATACCACTTACAAAACACTTTCTTGCACACAATCTTTTGAAACCTAGTGACATCTCACGTAAGTACCGTCTGTTGACAGCGTCTGCTCTGCGTTAGATCATCTCACCCCTTGCGGCTCCCAGGGTATAAGTGAAAGGACTGGGGTTTACAGGCAAGCCACTTGTGAAGACAGCCAGAACAGAGAAGGGGCCAGAAATTGCAAACCGAGTCTCTCTGTTCCCAAGTCCACCCTCTATCCGTGGCCCCACGTCTCCTTCCGATAAAGGTCTGTTCTGTAGTACTTTAAGGACCAGGGGGTGGAAAGTCCCAGAACAACGCAAGCTCATTCAAGCCTTCCATGGGTCGAAGCTATCCACAGAAGAAGCTGGTAATTTGGGAGCAGTCTTACGACAGGAGTCAAGGAGAGATGGCAGAACCAGATGGCCTTTCAAAGGCGACCCCCCTGAGGATCTGCCCACTATGCTGAAGTTTATCAAGCCAGCCTGGTACTAGCAGTTTGAACGTTCAGTTTTCCTAAAGAGGACAGAGGGAGGGGTCAGACACACCAAGAGTTCAGAGACCGAACTCGTAAAAAGCCTCATTTGGATTTTGAAGGAGCCGCTCTGAGGTCTGGGTCACAGCTCCTTCTCACCAGCGGAGGACCCGCTGTGTGTGTGATTTGCTAGCCCCGGACCCAACGCTGTCTGCTGTAGCTCAGTGGGGAGACTTTGACCTTCGCCTTGACATACGGTTTTATCAAAACGCTTCGGTTAAAAACTCCCAGACTGTACAGGGAAGGGGATGGGTGGTTTATGCCATTTCTTAGTAAGAATTCCCATTTGCCTCTGAAGCGGTGTTGCCTGGGGGACGACCCCATAGCCTCTCTGTGCCTGGCGAACTTGTGACTCGTTCACGGGGCTCCAGTTAGGTTCAAATAGGGTGACGTTAGTGCAAGCGTTTTGTCCAATGTAAAGCGACAAATAAGCGTAAGGTGACAGAGCTGTACTTAAACTTATTTTCAGGCGTCACTGAAGAAGTTCAGGCCGTCCACACACCGGGAAGTCATTCCAAGATAACAAGCATTTGCTTACAGTACCTTACTGAGTCCCCTGGAAATAACTTTGGAGATAGATCTCTCGCTCTGCAGATAAGTAAACTGAGGCCCAGAGCTTGAGACCGGACAGCACTAACAAGCGGTTACCAAGCCCAGATCCTGACCCCTGACAGGTGTTCTTTCCACTCAACACATCACCTCAGACTTGGGAAGGGTTCGTGCAGATTTCAAGGCAGAGAACTCAAGCCACCCTCAGGACGGTTATGTGCGATCCCTGTGACACCAGTCCCATGAATGACACTTGCCTGGGGCTCCGCCTGCACCCGGGGCAGCCTCAATACACCTGCAGCCAACTATTGTTTGCTCTCCCAGCTTCACTGAGTGGCCTTACAGGTCCCCCTTCCCGGTCCCAGGTCAATCTAACCATCCATTCGAGACAGATTGGAGTTTTGCCTTCTGTTCCTTTTTGGCCACACCTTACGGATGGGAATGGACTATCCATGGCCCCTGAACTTAAGGAGGTGAAGGGGTGCCTGGGTGGCTCAGCTGGTTCAGTGTCCAACTCTTGATTTCAGCTCAGTTCGTGATCTCACGGTTCGTGGCATAGAGCCCCATATCAGGCTCGGTGCTAATAACATGGAGCCTGCCTGAGATTCTCTCTTTCCCTCTCTCTGCCCCTCCCCCGCTTGCACATGTTCCTCCTCTCTCTCTCAAAATAAATAAAATAAATCCTTAAAAAAAAAAGGAGGTAAGAAGTGAGGTGAAGCAAACATATGGTAAATCCACTGCCTGGAAAGTCAGCCTCCCAACATGGAAAGGGCCAATAATAACACCAGCAGCTAAGAGCCTTCCCTGGATTCTCCCCTTTAAGGCTCACAAGGAATCTACGAGGTATATCCTATTTTCGTTCCCATTTGCAGATGAAGAGGTAAGGCTTAGACGGACTAAGTGCTGTATCACTGGTCACACAGGCAGTCAATGGCGCAGTCAAAGAAGTGTCTTACAACGGACCAGTTGTAGTGCATCACTTCAAAAGGTAACACCAGCCCGTATTACACAGAAGCCTGTTCATAATAATGGAGTATTTAACATTCTTGCTTTTCTCAGCGTTTCAAATCTCCCACATACCTGCAATGCTTTTCCATGTCAAGTTTTTCTAATTCTATTCTCACACACATAGGTATGTTGATTCTCTACAGGAAAAGGATTATAACTTTTTAATCCTATAAACCAATGAAGAACCAGATGCAGTCATTAAAACTAAGAAAAATACCCAATGATATTGAATTCCTTGTCTCTTACTTTCTCCTTTTTTTTTTTTTAATGAATTAAGAGGTCCTGGAAGAGGAAGAGGGGAAAGCCCCGCAAATTACTTTATATGATTTAAATAAACTTTCTGTAGATCTCATCCCTATGGAACTGACACACCACCACAAAATTGTCGTGTGTGACAAAAACTCCCCGATGCCAAAATGAAGGAAAGGGTGGAGGGGAGGCATTCTAGGTCATTTCACAATTCTCGGGATGCCCCAGAATGTGGTACTTTTTTGTCGGTACATGTTGACTCTCTACCTTTTTAGGTGGGGAAATCCAAAGGCAATATTTTTTTATTTAAAAATGCCCTTCATAGAAAGTTCTTCAGAAGCTTGTGGTTAATTCTGTTGCAATTTCTAACTCCTTGAAACCTGACTCATGAAACATATCACCAAATTTTGTGAGCCCTCTGACACGCACTTTTGTTGAAATTCGTCAGTAAAAAACTCCCAAACATCATAGTTAAAGGGATGAGCAGTTTCTGCAAGGATTTTCTAGTTGCCTCTGAAGCCATGACGAGCCTGAGAATCTCCTTCCTGCAAGTTACCAGCTTTCCCATCAAAAAGAAGGGACCTCCGAAGGACAAATTAACACTCCTGTCATTACAGTTCAGAATGTTATTGTGTTTTTGTTAGTGTAGGTTTATATTTACAATGGATGATACATTTTTTTAAAAGACACATGCTTTCCAGCCTTGCATTCTGAAACCTCCTAAAAATCCCTTACAAATCCCAGGAGGATTAAACATGGAAAAAACAGGGATGTCAGATTCTGTCTACACGTGAGGTTCTTTTGCTCTCACAGTGTTCCAATTAAACCCCTGTTTACATCATAAATCCAGTTCTGCAGCTTTCCTGGAATATCCACGGGCAGAATCCAAAAGTTTAAGACTCTTTCACAGTTTTCTTTCCTCCTGGTGGAGCGTTGCCTTTCCATTGGCTGTTTTACTCTTCCCTGAAACCCTTCTTTGTCATCTAATGTTGAATTTAAAGCCCAATTCTTTCCAAGAAGACTCTGAAAGCAATTTACAGTAGGTTCGTGTCATATCACAACCTCCTCACCCCCGTAAAGACTTCTTTGCAAACACCGAGAGAATGACGAAAAGACTGACAGCACGCCATACCTCCATACGCCCCCAGTGCTTGGAAAGGAATGTCCGCGAAGCTGGGAGCTCCCCCAGAGACTAGAAGTAGCCGTTTGAAGATGGTCTCGCACGGTCTGGGGAGCCGGGGTTGGTAAGTCCGGTCCTCCTTGGCCTAATCCCGACTCTCAGCACTGGCTGCATCCCTGCAGACCGGTCACCCTACTATCTCCTGCTTTTAGGTTTCAAATGATGGACTCAGTTTCCTGTGTCCAGATGTTCCACAGGACCCAGTGGCACTGAGAAGCCAGGGGAGAAGAAAAGCTAAATTTCCAGAGAATGAACCTGACTACCTCCTTTGAGTCGGAAGTGAAGCCGGGTGCCCACAGCCCGTCCCCGGACCAGGCCAGCGTCGGCAAGAACCAGTGCCTGCTGAAGTCTCGAGGTCCGTCTCTGCACGGACGAAACTACCGGGGAGCTTCATTTCCCCTTTACTTTTATGATTTTTCCATCTTCGGCTAAAACCACTCCGTTCGGAGTGAGATTCAACCAAAGCACAATCCCCCAAAGCAACAGGCACGGTGGTGGAATAAAGGCTCTCGCACGGGGCCTCAGGGCCTTCTTGGCTCTTCTGTGGATGTTTCCAGCCTCATTGGAAGACAGCCCCGAGCACTATGGGGCGGAGGTGAGGGTGGGAGTGAGGGGCTGCTTCCCTGGCCGGGGCTGAATTTCCTGACGCTGCACCACCCGCCGCGCACCCCCCTCCCCTGCCCCGCCCCTGCCAAATCACAGCTCTGTTGAGGGTCCTAATGGCAGAAATGCCCATCTGGTAAAGGCAGAAAGAACTTTCACCATCTCCTTTCGCTGACCTTGGGGATCTTGTTCTCGGCACCATTTACTCATCAGATGAAGTGATAACGAAACCAAAACACGGGACATGATACGTGTATTTCTCTGGCAACAGCTGCTCCCTCTGATTTGGGAATAACGCTCGTCCGCTCCAGCCTGCAACTCCCCACGGGTGCACACGTGTACACACACACACACACACACACACACCCCTAATAAAGTATCTCATTTACGAGCTCTGTGTATCGACATACGGGGTTCAGGACGGGCTGTCTGCCTCAAGCCCCTTCTGTTTTCGGAACAGCACACAACGCTGCGTTTGCCCAGAGCTTTGGGGTTTGCTTTTGTCCGTAATCTTGGTGCTGGCACCTAATGGAGACTCCCGCTTTAGCACAAGGAGGCTGAAGTTTTGTGATTCGGCCGGCCCGGAGTCCACTCCTGGCTTTGCCACCGAAAAGCCCGCCTTGGGACGAGTCTCTTCGCTCCGTTAGGCCTCAGTTTCCTCATTTGTAAAATGTGACTAACACCCAGTTGGAGGGTGGCTGGGAAGGCCAGAGGAAGGGAGAGTCAACGGAGGGGCTCGTCTGACCCGGCTCGGCCGCCCTCACCCCTTGCTCTTAACCAGTTTCACTTAAAGTCAAAATACAGACAGACCTTGGAACGCAACCCGGGCAACCCACTTCAGCCTTGAAGACTGCACGCTCCCCATCTGCGGAATGGAGATGACACAGCGTCTCCCGCAGAGCCATGGGGGTGCAACAGGATTGGGACCTGAGCCTGGCGCTCGGTCAGCACCCCAGCACGCGGGTTGGGCCTCTATCATTTTTTCCCGGACTCCAAGTTCGTCAGCAAAAGGGCTGTCCCTGGCAAATGTCTGTTCACCTTCCCCGCTACCTACTCATTCAGAGATTCCCCTGAACACCCAGCTCCCTTCCAGGCGGCCTGCCCCGCCCCCAATTCGGCTCAGCTCTGCTCCTCATCACCAGATGAAGCAAAAATCTGGTAAATATTACACTTACAAGGTAACAGGTCTGGAATGCTTGGCATCCCGGGCCGAGTGCTGTTACTTGTTGGCCCCAGACACGTATATGCTGCAGTCCAGGGCCAAACTACATTTGGCTGCTTTGTGCAATTCAAATAAAGATATTAAAAATCCTCCAAGTCTATAAACATTTGTACTGTTTGCTAATCAAAGGGCTACGTTTCTTTCTATTTTTTTTAAAGCCATCCGAAGAGAACTTGGCATGTGGATTGCTCTTTCCTGTTTAGAACGCAAGGAGCACTGTGCATATGTGTGCCACATAGGCTTCCAATATACATAGACACATGATTTATCTATTTTAGTCCAAGTGGACTCTACTTCCAGAGTGGACTGCCTTTCCCCGAAACAACAGACCTAAGCAACTTTCATTCCAGAGTCTAGATCTGTAAGCATCGCAACAAAAGTCACTGCTTTTGGGGCGCCTGTGTGGCTCAGTCGGTGAAGCGTCCGACTTCAGCTCAGGTCACGATCTCGCGGCCCGTGAGTTCAAGCCCCGCGTTGGGCTCTGGGCTGACACCTCAGAGCCTGGAGCCTGCTTCCGATTCTGTGTCTCCCTTTCTCTCTGCCCCTCCCCTGTTCATGCTCTGTCTCTCTCTGTCTCAAAAATAAATAAACGTTAATTAAAAAAAAATAATAATAATAAAAGAAAAAAGAAAAAAAGAAAAGTCACTGCTTTTGGGTCACATGACTGGTGACCGATAGGAGCTTCTAATTCATGGAGGTGACAGCTATGGGGGGTATGTGTCCTGTCTCTACCACTTAACTGCTGTTGAACTTGGGCAAGTTATTTAATCTCTCTCTGTGCCTTGATTTCCTCCTATGTTGAATAGAGACAATAATAATACCTATCAATTATTGCCAGGATCAAATGAACCAATATCTCTGAAGTGCTTAGAAAAGTCCCCGGAGTATAAGAAGCACTACATAAGTATACGTAGTAAATGTTATTGTTGTTGCCATTATTGTTATTATTGACCAAATACCAAGTGTAAATAAAAGACAGAATATAAAGATCCTAGCAAAGGGTAACTTGTTCCTTAAGCAGAAGAAGCTAAATGCAATTAGACTTTACCAGGCCTTCCTTTCTCCACTAACAACAAGTAGAGGAAAATGGTAAAATTAGATTACATCACAACCAGCGACTTAAAGTTGGACTTCACCAATTCAGATGTCAGGACTGAACTTTTCTCAGTCATAAGAACAGAAAAAAAAAAAAAAAACATTTTTTTCTTATTTTTCAGTTTCTTATGTATTTATTTTTGAGACACAGATGGGGTGGGGGTGGGGGGTAGAGGGGGAGGGAGAGGGAGAGGGAGAGGGAGAGGGAGAGGGAGAGGGAGACACAGAATCCCAGGCAGGCTCTGTGCTGTCAGCACAGAGCCCAATGCGGGGGCTCGAACTCACACACCATGAGATCACGACCTGAGCCAAAACCAAGAGTCAGACACTTAAACAACTGAGCCGCCCAGGTGCCCCTAACCTCAGAATTTTTAAATAAAACCTCGTCCCAGATGGCCACCTTGAGAAAGCACACGAGTGGTGGCTTTGAGGCGCAGGTAGGAACAAAGAAAGGGGCAACATTTTCCTAAGGATAAAGAAAATGTCGCACACTCTCTTGGTTTGCTTTTGCAATTAAAGGTAAGAGTGAGGCCTTACTTCCCCCATGGGTGACAGAAGGTCATGTTTCAAGGACAGCTCGAGCCTGCTGGCAGACATCCCTCTGGCTCACTGGCCCTGGAAGGTGCTGCTTGAGCCGGTGATGGCCATGGGCCCAAAGAGCAAGCAGGTGAAGGCTACCTTTGTGCCCTTTCTACACCTGTTTGTCTCTTACCCTTCTCGTCCCCTCCCTGCGTCCCCCTGGCTCCCTCCACCCCTCCTAGTACATCCACAGCTCTTGCTGTTCATTCAGGTCCCTTCTGTGTAAGAAACAGAAGAGACAAGCACTACCACATAGACAATGAATTAGAACTAAGGAGATGGTGGCAAACAGGGGGCCCCCCGCTCACGTTACCGAGGAACAGTTAGAAGCCAGTTATAGTTGTTAGAGAGACAGAAGGAATTTGTATCCAGCAAGACCCTCTGGGACCTCGGACTGCATCCTTTGGAGGCATCTATCTCGCAACCCCATGACATGGGGTAGACTTTCTCTCTGGCCACAGCCGGACAAGGTAGAGGAGAGGACTGGGCTTCCCGGGGGTCAGCAGGGGCAAAGCTATCCCACCAAGGCTCAGGCACCAAGCAACAGAACAGGACTTCTGTTCTTTGTACTTGAAGAAGGCTAAGTCTCTCTCCATATAAAGTATATTAGGGGGAGGAGCACTGAACTGAATGAATCACAGTGCTGATTTGGGGGTGGGGTTGGTGGGGAGGGATGTCCTTGTGGTTAACCACATTTTACTGGGGTTTTTTATTGATTGCAGTTGTATTGAAAGAGACATGAGTCAGACATACCATATCCGAAGCCACGTATAGCGCTGGGTTCTAATGGAATTTCAATGTAGGAGAATGTCACGAACTGTACTGTGAAATGTGAAAAGCTTTGTTATCGACATAGACCTCGTTTGCTTCTGTCCTTCCACGGCTGAAGAACAGGCTGAGTTTTTTCTAGTTCCCTTCTCCTTGTAAGGCTGTGGCTATTCGCTGCTGAGGTACACACACTGTTCCGTGGACAAGTACAGGTGGCTTCTCTTAAAAGGTGGTTTCGTTAACCAACCACCTTGCCCTTGTGCTACCATTGTCCTTTGTTGTAAATATCATTCAGCAATTTTCTACGATTCTGCTTTGTAGAGGGTTGCCAGTGTGTAGACCTGTCCCCACAAGCAGGCTACAAGTTACTTGAGGGCAGATGTAATAGAACAATAACAATTTAAAAATTACAGCAATAAAAGGAACATGACTTGTTTGGAAAGGCGTGCCATCCGTCGCGTACCCCACCAGGATTATCCCATTTTGGTGGAAGATAAGAAACTGAGGCTTAAACAGGAAACATGCCCAACCCAACATATGGAACTAGAAACAGTGCCACCTCGACTGTATCTGGATTATGTGACCCCAGCGTATTCCTCTGGGCAGTGCGCACTGCCTCTTCCAGAAGGGACCCGCTTTTTATCCGCCCGTGTGGTTCAGGTACCAAGCCCTTGAGGCACTATATGCTCAGTAAATATTTACCGAATTAAACTGAATAAAACAAAATTTTCCACATCAGTGTTCCCAGGGACAAGCCAGGCAGGGATTAGAGACACAACAAGGGAGGCAGATGTACCCACTTCGTTGCAGAAAGAGTTAACAACACACATAGTCCTTTTAGGCAAGTTCTGAGAGCTTCAAGCCCTCCGAGAAGACAAAGAATGTCATTCTGCCTTACTTACTTCCATCAATTTTTAAACACTATCTCTGATATTATTTCCTCTTATCAAAGTTGCTGGCACTTCTTAAAATTCTTTTCATAGACTTTTTAAAAAATGTATGCTTGGTTTTCTCAACGTATGGAAATTGAATATTAAAAAACATGGGCTGGAATTTATGGTTTCTCTATAGTTCTCAGGATACAAAAGCTAGAAAGTGAAGATGTCACTGATCACCCTGAAATGAATGAATGGATGAATGAATGATGACGGTTTACTTAGCCCCTACCCTGTGCAAGTTATTTTTATGTATTATTTTTTTGAAGTCCCCTTAAGAAGCAGATTTTTAAAAATTCGTTCTCATTTTAGAGAAGAGAAAGATGAGGTTCAGAGAAGGTAGCTGACTTGCCCGATATTACACCGTTAGGATTTTATCCAGGTCTCTTTTATGCAAAGCCTGTATTTTCTTTCTATTATATCATAGACTAAGTGCCACACTCAAGAGTCATCTTTGGCTCATGTGTGAGTCACTTTCTTGGCTTTATCAACCATAGGTTAGGATCAAAAAAACCAAAGGCTGTCATCTTCACAAGTTTAAAGGAAGGGACCACCGTCTGTTATAACAAAGCAAAAGAAACAGAGAGGCCCATTATATGAACCCGTCTGTCTAGACAGATGACTAAACAGGGGTCCCTCCAGGGTTAGACTTGAATTTCCTCCGTTCAGCCTGTTGGATATTTAGCAATAAAAAAAAAAAAAAAAAAAAGAAAGAAAGAAAGAAAGAAAAAAAGAAAAAAAAAAAAAAAAAGCGCTGCTTAAAGGCTGTAGTGCTAATCCACCCCCTTCGACACTACCCAGAGAGTAGTTTAAAAGTCATTCCAGTGCAGCCTGCATGTGTTAAAGTTTCGAGCAGAAATCAGATTGAGACAAGAAGGGCCCTAAAAATACTTGTGCTGTCTGGCTAAAGACCCAAGAACACAGGCCTAACCGTCCCTTTATAACTCCAGTGACAGCAGTGTGAACTCGCAGAGGGAGCAGGGTGCAATCCAGGTGTCCCCGTAGGACTCTGCAAGGCAAGCCAGCATCAGAGTGGGGCTTCTCCTCTTTCACACGGGCTGGGAGGTAGCTCCTCCTCCTGCTCCTCCCGTGCCCTTTTTCTAACTTATAATATGAAAGACACTACTGCCAGCTGAAGAACAAGTCAGCCTCCTTTCATCAAGGCTAAGAGAGATAAGCAGAGGCTGGTGATGTTTTCAAGCCCATTCATATTGCTAAGCTTTGTGTACAGAAAGGTCTCCCAGGTAGGCAATTAGGAGTTGGCTACCAGACTATGTGGCCCCAGGCAGAAACTGGAAGCTTACCCATTAACTAAGATCTTTCTCATCTCCCCGAGAAATCCTTAGCAACATGGAAGGCACTGTTTCAATCATGGCCCATATTTGCAAAATTCATTCACTCCCTCATTTAACAAATAGTTACTAGGTGCCCGAATCTACAACATGCTTTCATATGTATGGGGATAGATAGGACTGCCAGGAACGGTGGTAGAATCTCTAGAGCCTTAGCCTGGTACCATTCTGGACTTTTAACAGGCATTCAAGGATAAATGCTGTAGTTTAAGTAAGGACTCAGATTTACCAGCCTGCAGAAAAACAACAACGATAACCACAGAAAGGTTGGTCTAACCAAGGAACAAAACGAGAGACGCCCGGATTTTGTGTTCCACACCCCAGTGATTCCGCGATCTGGACAGAAGAACTACAAGGAGGCACCACACTTCATGGCAGTTCACATCACAAGAAACCATTTCCATTCCCCAAATGGGGAACACGGAACACAGACGCGCTAAACTCGGAAGTCACCGCCTAATTCCCACATCCGTGTTCAAGCCCTCAGGTTCTGGCGCGTGCCTTGAACTTTCCTAGGTTTTTAGGAGCAAAATACCGTATTTAAGGGAAAAGAACGAAGACATCCAAACATAACATTTTTTCTTTTTTCAAAAAAGAATAATTTCTTAATACTATAGACGCATATTATTCTCAGTGAATGCCCCTTTTCTGACATCTCATCCTTTCATCCAAAATTTTATAGTTAAGTTTATCATCTCAGGGGCCTGACTGATAGGATGAGCTTTGGAATCAGAGAGACCAAGTTCAAGTTCTGGCTCTGTCACTTATTAGCTGGGTGACTGTGGGGAAATTCCATGATGCCTCTAAGCCTTGGTTTCCTTACCTGTCAAACGGAGAATGATAATTGTGTTTACCTTGTAAGGCTAATATTTAGCACGGCACCTAGTGCAGCTATTCGATAACCGATGGCCAGCGTTGGCATTATTTTTCACCTTAATTAACGTTACTAAAGACAGAAACTGCCCTCTCCCTCTACCAATACCCCTACTCAAACATATGCCCTTTCTTCATGCAGAAATTCACTCTAGCTGGACAGAAAATCATAGTTTCAACGAAAGCTATGGAAGCCCCCAAAACAGAGGTTCTCCACTCTAGCTGAACATTAGAATCACCTGGGGTTCTTTGGAAAACAAAAGATGCCCGTTCCTCCCCTGCCCCCACCAGCTGAGTCAGAACTTTGGGAGGTGGCCCCCAGCATATCAAATGCCCCCTAGGTGACTCAGTGCGCAGCGACGCGGAGAATCTCGACACTACAGCCCTCAGACGGCGACCGAGGCGTCGACAGTCAATGCTTCCAATGAAGGGTCTGAGCACGGTGTTATCTGAAGTCCACGGCCAAGTCCCTGCCACGGGGCCAGCGAACCTGTAGGTTAGCTGTCCTTGGTGCTCCCCTGATCCCTCTCCGAAAAGACCGCCCTCTCCCTAACACTCACACTCAAGGCAACAAGCCCTGAAGCGTCCGTGGCCACAGTTCCAGAGGGAGCCGCCCTCTCGCTCCCCTGAGTGTGGGCAGCGGACAAGGTAAGTAGCAGCCTTGGAAAAACAAGCCACACTGACCAGGAAAACAGAGACGCAACCCCTGCTGCCGGCACCAACGCATGCGAGTCAGCTCCACTTCAGAGCAAAGGTACGATCCAACTGAATATTAGAAAAACGTGGTCTGACCGTTTCGATTTCAGAGGATCCAAGACCAATTGTGACTCGAGTCAGCGGACAAAGTTCACATTCAGCAAAACAGCCCCAGCAGCTGCCCCAGGCACACAGCGGGCCGATTCAGAGACACAGATGTCCAGCCGTGCGCAAAACAATGCTTTCATTTTTTTCTGCTCTTTCCCACCACGGACCTCAAGGGCAGGATGGAAAAGCCCATCATCTGCGGCCACTAGGGACAGGCCGTGGAGATGATTATGAGTGTGCCAGACCAAGCCACCGAGCTTGCTCAGGGGCCATCAGCACGGACAGGCGGTTGTCACTGTGTTGGGAGTCACACGGGAGATGCCCCATGCCCGCAGGGTCACTCTCCATTTGCTCACTGGACACAGCAGGAGGGAGCATGAGTCTAAGCAACCTACCTAGTAGGTCGCTGTCAGGAGACCAAGGTTCGGATTGGACAGGATTCTAGGCAACCACACGGCACGTGACGTTTCCATTGTCAAACGGGGATGGAACGCACATGCATCTTGTGACCTACTCTCCTGGGACGCAGCCTGGGTCTTACTGGGGACAACATCTATCAGATACTGCTGGGCGCGTCAGGACCATGGTGGCAGTCTGAAACCCTGAGGCTACGGGATGTCACTACACTACATGGTGGGGAGGCAAGCTTGAGTTTTAGGCTTTCCCGGACATACGTAAGTTTCACCTAACACATCAGGGCTTCCTTCAAAAACCCAGTACTGGGGCGCCTGGGTGGCGCAGTCGGTTGAGCGTCCGACTTCAGCCAGGTCACGATCTCGCGGTCCGTGAGTTCGAACCCCGCGTCAGGCTCTGGGCTGATGGCTCGGAGCCTGGAGCCTGTTTCCGATTCTGTGTCTCCCTCTCTCTCTGCCCCTCCCCCGTTCATGCTCTGTCTCTCTCTGTCTCAAAAATAAATAAACGTTAAAAAAAACAAATTAAAAAAAAAACAAAAAAAACAAAAAAAACAAAAAAAACCCAGTACTTGCCAACTGCGCCATTTATACCAGATAAAAATGGAGAATGACATTTATGTCTGTCTTATAAAATCAACCTACTAATTATTCAGTAAATATCCATTGTAAAAGTCCCCATAATTCCACAGACAAAGCAAGAGTGTGAATCCAATCACGTCACACACACGATACAGAAAGTTTTCGGCATGAATGAAATCTTTCTTCCTTCCCCAACTCCTCCACCTACACTGTGGTGAATGGTATCAGTTGTTCAAAATGTCTGCCCCTCTCCCCTGGGCCCATTGCCCCCTGGTGTTCACTTTTGTGCTCCCTTCCTGTGCTGTTGAAATCAGGTGTGGCCAATGGAACCTGGGCATGGAAAACGGCCATATCTCCTGGTCCAGCCAGGAGGTCAGCATGCCCAAGTTAGAGGCTGCTCCTTTACCTGGGTCCCGGAATGAGGATGTCATCGAGCAAAGCCATAGCCAACCCAAAAATCCTTATAATATGAGCGAGAGGTCAATTTTGGGGGTATGCCATTAAGAGGAAGAAAAAAGCTCTAGATAGTGACCTTGAGCTTGTAAAATAATGCCATATTCCACAGAATCCCATGTGACCACAACACATCACCATCTAATGGATTTTATAGGCAACAGGCAAATTGTGTCTGCTGAATGTATCAGCCTTGGATAAGAAATACTTGATATAAAACTCCTATCCCCTAGGCTCAGTATTTCCAAGTGGGTCTCCTTAAGGAATGTATCAGTTTTTTCAAAGACCACACCAAGTGCTCTGCTGTTTCATGATTAAGATGGTAGTCATGCAAACTCAGAGAGGAAGGAAATAATACAAAAAGGGAAATCTCTTCTTCCAGAGAGCATACACGGCTTCCTATTGCTGCTTGAGGACTGCCAAACGGTAATTTCAAAGGTTGTCCCTCAAGCGGCAGGTATCACCTCCCCCAGGAAGACCTCCTTCACCTCTTCAGGACAAGTTAAGCAATTCTTCTTATTTAGAATCGGGCCTCTTACTTAGATAGAATCGACCATCTGGTGTTGGCTTTTTGGTTTTGCTTGGTTGGTTTGGTCTGCCTGACTTCCTCACTCAGTTACAGGCTCCCTGGGGATAGGATCCACACCACATTCCTCCACCTGTTGGCCTACCTAGCACAACACTTGGCCCACAGTAGACTGGATAGATACTTCTCGTACAGACGGATGAAGGAATAAGATCGACATTCCAGTCTTACGGTTCAAAACTTAAAAGTTAGAAAGCAAACTCTGGTCCAACAGAAATGCTTTTCAACGAATAAGAGACACAGTTTTGCAAATTCCCTGGCTTATGACCTCATTTCAAAGTTTAGGCAAAGGCACTAGGCACATCTGGACACATCCAAATACGCTTCTAAGCCCAACTTTCTAGCTGACACGAGGAAAGGTAGTTTGTCCTTCTTTCAGGCCAGTACATCATCCCCAATGAGTTTAGTGCCCCGTGTCCCTGGCCGCTGAGTCAAAGATGGCTGAGAAGAGGCATTACAGCGAGTATGAACTCTAGTTCTGCCATTCCACACTTGTCAGCACAGATGGGAGACCCAAGAGGTTATCTGAAAACACAGATAGCTTCTTCCCAGAAAAGAAAGGGCAGGTGAGTTGACGATAACTCAGGAATATTCGTTTAAAACACTAAAAACAAACCATGTTCTACATACAGAACCCATGGTAGCTTGCCTATCAGATGATTACTAACGGAAGAACTCAGCACTATTTGAAATGCTTGATATAGTGAAGTTTCACACAGAAATGCAGCTGCCAAACGGCCGTCGCGATGCATTACGAAGACCTCCTCACTGCACCTCATGCCCCTACGTCAGTCACCCTGCGGACTATTCTCAACTTCACAGCCACCAGGACAACCTTGACTAAAACCACCATCCTCCCTCTGTTGCTCAGAGGAAAAGCCACAGGCTTTACAAGGACCTGTCTGTCCAATACCATCTCTCTCATTTCCTCTCCTAGGACGCTTTTGATCATCCTGGAACACGACCAGAGCAGCACTGGCTGTCCCCTTTACCAGAAGTGGTCTTTCCCACACAGCTCCAGGCTCTCTCTGACCTCCTTCAAGCCTCTGCTTAAATGCCACCCTCTCCACGAACGCTTCCACGCCCAGCTTCTCTGAAATTCCAACTCCCCTCTCCAGCCACGACCCTGCTCCACGTTTTCCGCTCTAACGTTTTCAAAATTCTGCCATTCTTATTTCGTTTTTTAAAATGAATTATTTATCTTCCTCCAAAAGGTGGACCTCTCTAAGGACAAAGGTGTTTTGCTGTTTGATTCACTTATCAGGGTCACTAGCGCCCAGATCGGTGCCTGACGCACGGCAGACACTCGGTAAATACTGTAGAATGAACTAATATCATAAGAGTGTCCTGTTTCTACCTGTGCCTTCCCACAATCTCTGCATGCATTTGACATTCATTTCTCTCAGAACTGTACCTGTATTTGTAATTAATGTAGAGATCTTTTCATTAAAAGCTTTGGGGGGAAATAGTATTTTTTTAAATTTTTTTTTTAACGTTTATTTATTTTTGAGACAGAGAGAGACAGAGCATGAATGGGGGAGGGGCAGAGAGAGAGGGAGGCACAGAATCGGAAGCAGGCTCCAGGCTCTGAGCCATCAGCCCAGAGCCCGACGCGGGGCTCGAACTCGCGGACCGCGAGATCGTGACCTGAGCTGAAGTCGGACACTTAACCGACTGAGCCACCCAGGCGCCCCGGGGGGAAATAATATTAATACCATCTGCGTTCATTCTTTGCATACTTTTCATTCATTTCATTCTTTTCATACTTCAATCGTGTGGGATGGTTGGTGATATAGTCCATGTAGAACTGAACATTTCTGTAAATAGTTTGAGAGCCCCAAAATCCTACAGTAGTTACAGAATATCCATAATGTGTGGCCGGATTCAAAATACTTACGGTTCCAAAACCACATCAGAATAACAGGAGGTACAGGACTGCATAGATACCAAGCAATTTATCATTAACTTTTCTTTTCAATAGCTGGTCAGATTTGCACCTGCTCTACTACCTCTCGTTGAGAAAAACAGCATTTGGAAAGAGGAAACTGCCGTTACTCA
This sequence comes from Lynx canadensis, assembly GCF_007474595.2. Classification (NCBI taxonomy): domain Eukaryota; kingdom Metazoa; phylum Chordata; class Mammalia; order Carnivora; family Felidae; genus Lynx; species Lynx canadensis. The sequence goes on along the minus strand of NC_044319.2, from coordinate 55,648,945 downwards.
AAGCTGAGTTTGGCTGAGAGAGTGAGTAGAGTTTACATTCCATTGTTGGCTAGATCCTTACCCCATGGAATGTCTGAGAACAGAATTCAGGCCATGAAGAGGCCGGCAGTGCTTTGATCCAACAGAACCTCAAGAAATTAAACACTATACATTGACTTATACGTTATCTACGTCACTTACACATAATACACGAGTTTTCCAAATTCTCCTTCCACTCACAGTCGCCCGGTTGAAGGCACTTGAGCGGAAAAATTCACCCCCATGCATAACTTCCAAACTAGGCACCCATTACCCCGTGTGTCTAATTTATTTCCTTCCGCACTCATCGCTCCCTCTGTGGTGAAGAGTGAGCAAGGGAAATGTGTGACACTATTGACAACAGCCCTACCTCGGTAAGTGCACGCGCGTGGGAGAATGGAAGGCACGGGGCCAAGATTCTGCTGTGCCGTGGATTAAGGGTCCCACGCTTGCAGGACCAGCTGATCAAACCGAAGCCCTACTGGGTCTGAATCCTTCCATGCTGAAGGGCTGTGAGTACACAGACCTGCACAATCGGAGCATCCACACGCGCGAGTGAGGTCAGAACAGCCCTCGGTGTCTGCTTAGGTGTCCAGGTGCCTCCACTGCCCCCGCCCCCCTCCACGGATCTTGAGATCCACGGATCTGGTCTGAGACCAGGCCAGGGGATCTGCTTTCTGTGACACCTTGGGAGATACAAATGCAGGCCACGCTTTGAGAAACACCATCTTTAAACCTTCACGGGGCTACTTAACAGCCTCTCATTCAGTAAATTCTCAAAAAAAAAAAAAAAAACCAAAAAAAACCGAAACCAAAACCAAAACAAAACCCCAAACCACCTGAATGAATTTGCCTTCACAATTTTCAATCCATTTATCCACAGGGAGCCCGTTCCAGCTGCTGATCTTCTGGCTTCTTCTATCTCATTAGGAAAAGCTTCAGGCAGGCTAACCTGATCTCAACCAAGATGTTGGGGGGGGGGGGGTGGTGATGAATTTAAAAAGAGAAAAATGATTCAGCAGCCACATGGGCTGTGAGAAGCAAGGACCATTTCGTCCTCCAGAGGATTTCATTTCCAGCTGATGAAGCATCAGCACCGCCAGTCCAGTCGTGGGTGTCAGAACACGGAGTTATCAACTACACCCAGGTTAGAGAGTGAGAACAGCAAGAGGCGCCACAGGCCCAGCTCCCTCCGGCCGCTCCCAACATCTCCTTGGAAGGGAGAGGCGGTTCACACAAGGTGACAGGGATGGCCGTGGAGCCGCTTGGCACAGGCCAGCCTCCACTTAACGAGCGCTCAGGATCACACTCAGCATGGAGAAATTCACCCTGACCCTGGACACTTGCCCCCTGGCACCCACTCACTTACATTTTTACTCAATTACTATTTCTAAGAACAGAGACAAAAAAAAAAAAAAAAATGCAGAGCCCCACTGCTCAGCGGTCTTCTATGGAAGGTCTGAAAGGGGTCCGCGGGCTCTTCCCACAGGCCTGAGGCCGGGGGTGGGGTGACAGAGCCTCCCACTGTACGGGAATCGACATGGGGCTGGTGCCCTATCTCTCCTTTCCACACCCTCGGAGACACTCCTGATCTTCCCAGACTCGCTGAAGAGCAGGGTGGGTTTCCAGTGTTTTTTTTTTTTTTTTTTTTTTCACCAAAGAAAGAAGGAAGCTTGTAGCAATTAAATGACCGAAAATAACCCCAAGTGAGGAGTGTCTGAGAGGAAAAACCACACAAGGAAGCAGAGTGGGGCTCTCAACTCGTTTACTAGGGGAAGAAAAGCGGACAAGGAAACGAACCCCAAGTAGTCACCGAGAAAGTGAGAAAAATGAAGGGGGCGAGATTTCAAAGGGGACGCAAAAAGGAGGCAGGAAAGTGTGGGAGCTCCGTGGCCTGGTGGAGGGCGTGGAGGCCAGACCTGAATTCAGATTCTGGCTTTGCCTGTGCTGTGCCCGAGGACAGGGTCTTTCCCTGTCCAAGCCACGGTCTCCTGACACGTGGGGATCGTCATCCAGGCCGTGCCCAACCCACCGACACGGGGAAGGGGTCAGGATGATGCCTCTTAAATGCCAGGGACACAGGAGGGAGTCAACAAATGTTTTCCTCCTCTCATTCCATCCTCCCTTTCCTTTTCCAAAAAGCTAGTGGGACAAACACCAGACAATTAACTCTTCTTGGTTTGGACAGTGAAATGAAATACACATTACGGACCGAAAACAAAATCTAATCTGTCTCACAAAAGGGAGATCTAAAAGCATGGATTAAACTTTTCACTCTTTTCACATGGCAGTTCTTAGCCACTTCAGTGCATGAAAATAAATGTATCGTCTCAGTAGAATCAGTTCTTTTTGAGGAAACCCGGACTAGCCCATTGGAAATAAACTACTTTAATCCTTCATTCCTTGATTCCTAAGAAGCAAGGTTGGGCATGGTACATTGCAGAGGAGGATATACCAGTGAATCAGGTATCTACCAGGGTAATAAAAACGTTTCTTTTGTCCCTATCCGGGACCTCCGCCCACATTTAGCACCAATATCATCCAAACCTTCTTGGGGTCTCAAAAATGCAAGTGAACCAATGCCAGGATTGCAAATTCATTTCATTTCTTCCTGAACATGGATCGGGGCAACTTCGGACCCCTGAGTTCTTGAATACCTCAGGATCATCTGAGTCCTATTGTGCTGTGGTCTCCCTGCTCGGCATACAGTAGGCACTCAATAAAGGCTGGCTGAATTGATTACCGTTTCGAATCAGAAAGCACTGAGACCGCTGGCTTCAGTGCCCCTCGGCCTCGCACGTGGTACTGGCTCTGAGGGGTGTGCGCTTGTGCTGAGGGTCAGGGCTGAGTGGCCAGCTCCCACGTCCAGTGGGCCAAAGGCCTGACCCATGACAATCCACTCTCAGGCAACCCACAAATGACACCATGAAGGTCACAGATAATGGCAACTTTCTCCTAGGCTTCCCTATGAAGAAGAAAAGCTCCTTCTTCCCCTTCAGTCGAGTACAAGAAACATTAATTGAGCAACTACTGTATGCCGGGCAGAAGAACATAGATGCAAAAAAGATAACAAACAAATGACACTTGATGTTTTGGCCATGCTGTTCAACCCCTCAGAAAGCATCCTCCATGGGTCGGGGGGGGTGGTGTCGCAGATCCGTCTTTCGGATCACTATGCCACCCCCCGGGACACACATGTCATATACCCACAATCCGTTCTTTCACATACAACAATTAAGTCATCGGTTACTGCAAAGCTGTTCACAACTTTTTCTCAGGTAAACTGTGACTGACACTTTGGGGCGCCTTTGTGACTATTCAGCAACAAGGCTGCACGTCAGAATTCTATCTTGCCTCTGACAAGTTCCCCACAGGAGACACACACGAAAGATGGACTGGATGTCACTACATCAAATGAGGTATAAAGCAGACAAGTATACTCACCAAGGTACCCACAGAGCACCTGGGAATGTCTGGAACACAAGCTGCCCACTGAGCCAGAGGGTGTTGTAACAACTGGGCAGACAGCTAGGAGTTTTAAAAAGCACAGTCATTAGCTATTTTACTGAGGAGACGCCTCGCACAGAGCTATACAAAGATTCAAAGTCCAAGGGGCCTCTCTGAACATACTTATTCCCCCACATACATAAGGTCCCTGCTACTCAGGGACCAAGGAGTTACGAGGGATTCTGGATTCTGGTCCCAGATCTGTTGATCTCTTAACCACCAGCCATGCTCCTGAATTCCGTTTTCCCTTTAACACTTAGCTCTAGCGTCAAAATAACAATGCACAATTTATATACGGAAATGGTAAAATAAATACCGTGACTTATATTAAAGATGAACAGGAAGGGCCTTGACCTCCTTTGACAAAAGACAGCCTACCTACTGTGAATGAAACTGAATGTTTCATTTGGTTGGCCTAGATTTCAGTTTTCTTAAAACCCCCATCGTCATTTCTAACCCGCGTGTGGAAACTCTTCGAATAAGTCAAAAATGCGAGTGGATCTTGGTTCGGGGCTGCTGAGCTACAGTTTAGAAATCTAGGGCTGCGTGGGATGGATTAAACGCATCTGCCATGACCGTCATCCCGTCATGAAATTTTGAACTTTTCTTTCTCTAAAGTAACAGCAACTACGTCTCGTATATCGCCCACCATATTTTTATAAAAGAAAATGCACCGAAAAATACCTCTAATTGAAGAGAAAACACTCTTGAGTGTTCTGTCTGGGGTGGAGTGAATGACAAATGGATTTTTGCATAAGAACATGTAGACTGAGGGGCGCCTGGGTGGCTCAGTCGGTTCAGCGTCCGACTTCAGGTCAGGTGGTGATCTTGCAGTTTGTGGGTTCAAGCCCCGCGTCAGGCTCTGTGCTGACAGCTCAGAGCCTGGAGCCTGCTTTGGATTCTGTGTCTCCCTCTCTGTGTGCTCCTCCCCAGTTTTGGCTCTGTCTCTGTCTCTCTCTCTCAAAAATAAATAAACATTAAAAAAAAACAAAATGTAGACTGAAACCTTTACCCTGTCCCTGGTTTCCTGTGAAACTCTGAACAAATCCCCGGACTTACCCAAACCTCTGTTTCTGTAAGATGAAGCATATGTAACGCTACCCCTGAGGGGTTTTAGAAGATCACAATGACACTGGCAAATTGAAGGTGATCGAGGGACGTAATACTATGAGTTATCTCATCTGATAGACGAATCCCCGACCGGCTTCCAGACCTGGTGTGAACCTACTTCTTCCCGAGCTCCCCACCCAGATGTAAAATTCATGTACCTTCTGTTCACCTAGGGTACGTCCTCCAAAAGCGGTTATCACTGCCACTCTTCAGACCTGACTTGCAAACTTCTTTTGACCAAAGACAAAAGCCTTGTGGTGGATGCTTCTCTCTCTCTCTCTCTCTCTCTCTCTCTCTCTCTCTCTCTCTCTCTTTTTTTTTTTTCCAGATTTGTGCCTATTTTATCTCTCACTTTGAAAATGGATAAGGAAGCCTTTTTTTTTTTTTTCCATACCCTGTAACTTACCGTCTCCAACGTTCCGCCCACTACCAAGACCCCAAGGCCATGCTTTCACATTTCTGTGGGTTACACCTTCCGGCCAGAGCCCTGTTTTGTGGAGACTCTGGGACTCCGGATGGCCCGGATGGCATGGAAGACGAAGGCCAACACCCAGGTTTCTGCAATATGCCACTATCATCTTGCCACCATATGCCGCTACCAGCCGGCATCTGCTCACACGTGTTCTCCCCAATGAGCAACCATGTTGTTTATTTTTAGAGCCTCGACACAGCCTTAACAGGGAGAAAATTCCCTCGAATAACCCGTCAGCCAAGACAGGAAGCTACACTGGGTATAAACTGTTTGTCGCAAGATTAGCAAGTCAAACAAAATCCTCATTCATATCTGACCTCTAACAAGAGATGCTGAAAGTTATCTCAAATAAAAATCTCCAAGACTATAGCCAGAGAAAAGCAGAATATGCAGAGGAAGTCGCTTGGCTAGCAACACTTTTTCTTCCAACTATGGCCCTGTGCATTTCTTGGGGGGATTTAACTCCTTTTCCTGGGAAACAGCACCTTCTTCAGGCCAGTGGATGTCGTGGTGCCGGAAGAGGGACAGTTCTAGTAACAGAATCCCGATCTCTGAAATGCCCCAGGTCACCCAGGTCAGAGGAAGTCTGGGTGGGACCAAGGCAAGGTAACTACCGTCATTTGCAATTTCCGGCAAGTAGTCTTCAAGTATGCACCTTTGGTTTACTTTTACTCTGTTATAAAGCTGCTGTGTTAAATCCTTTCTTTCCTTATTTTCTTGCTTTGTTTTGTTGGTTTGTTTTTGAGCAAGGCCAAAAGACAGGGCGCTCTGGTGCTGATCCGTTGTGCAGAAGTAAAGACCGGAAATCGGATGGAGACAGAAGTGATGCTAATAGTGATTATTTAGGTTAAAGAAAGCAATTCTTAGCTTTTAAAAAAATCAGTCTCAACAATCCATATGACTAAAGTGGCACGGTGGTAGGAATATGCTTTTTTAGATCAATGAGTCTTTGGATATGTATGAAATGCTGTATAAAGTGTGAACACCTATGAAATTCCGAGACATGAATTAGTTTTAGAGAAACAGTCCTTTTTAGAAGTATTTGGGCACTCACTGAATGATAATGGAGGACTATCACTCGTGTTACGTCGGAAGATAGAAATGGTCCTGAATTAAAATTTTGCATGGGTAGTTTGCAAAATGCCTAAAAGATGACGATATTAACTGTAAAAGTTGTAAGGTTCATTTTGCCTGTGATGACACAGCTAAGGAATAAAGCTAAGGAACAAAACAAAAACAGAGTGTTTCCGGAGCGTCTTCTGGAGCTCCTGCCTAAGAATCACCTGGCTTTCTTGTCAAAGGGCAGGTTTCTGGAGCCCACCTTAAAACTACTGAATCCCGGGGCACCCTGGGTGCCTCAGTCGGTTAAGCATCTGACTTCAGCTCAGGCCATGATCTCACAGTTCCTGAGTTGGAGCCCCGTGTCGGGCTCTGCGCTGACAGCTCGGAGCCTGGAGCCTGCTTCCGATTCTGTGTCTCCCTCTCTCTCTGCCCCTCCCTTGCTCCCGCTCTGTCTCTCTCTGTCTCTGAAAAATAAATCAACATTTAATTTTTTTAAAATAAATAAAACTACTGAATCCCAGTGTGGATGGAGGGTAGGAGACAAAAGTTTGAGAAACCCCATTTATAACAAGCACTACTACTGACATAGGGAATTCTTTTGCATGGTAAAATTTGAGAAACTTCGGTATAGGTATTTGTGACTTATAGTTCAAAAAGGACTTTTACAAAATCTCACTTGACCTTGAGGCAATCCAACCAGGTGGATCAGGGAAAAATCAGCCTCTCATAAAGTCTACTCTTCTGGGTAAGTAGTGTTTTTTTGTAGTGTGAAAGTGTCTATGAAAGAGAAAGCATTTCTGGCTGCAAGATAGCTTAACCATAATTAAATGCCATTACAAATGCTCCAGTAAACTTGGTGTGGAATTAGTCCCCACCTCAATCCCTCCAAACCTGCCCCACAAACATCCTTCTCATGACTGCAGCAGTTTCGTACGTGGGTACTATCATCTCTTCCCAACACTTACTACAATGAGTCTCTACTTCGCGAATTCCCAGCAAATGTTACTGAGAGAGGGCAGACTGCTCATCCCAAATGTATAATGACTCGGGGTCAGCTGGGCTCGAGACCCTCTTTCTAGAATCTGGACACTAGTGCCAAAGAATTAATGAAATTAGACATGACTCTCTACACATAGTTTCATTGTTGACGGTGACATTTTGTGACAGTGGAATTCTCCCAAAATATGTCTCTCTCCAAGACAAATTAGCACCAGTCGCCTTATTCTATGGGGGAGAGAAGCACAAGTTTAGGGAGTAGGCAAAACAGTGGCGGTTCAGGGTTTAGTTCAGACAACTGACCAGTAACTTCCATTAACCAGTGACTTCCATTAACTTCCATTAACATACTTCACTTTCATTAACATACTTAACTAGGGCTTTATATTCTGAGGGGTACAAATGAGTGACTAAAATTATTATTCAAATCAACATGACTTTTTAACAGACTATTTATTTATGAGAGAGAGAGAGAGAGAGAGAGAGAGCGTGTGTGAGCAGGGGAGAGACAGAGAAAGGCGGACAGAGGATCCAAAGTGGGCTCTATGCCAACAGCAGTGAGCCTGATGTGGGGCTCGAACTCACCAACTGCGAGATCATGACCCGAGCCAAAGGTGGATGCTCAACCAAGTGAGACACTCAGGTGCCCCAAAAGACATATCTACAGGTGAGCACGGATCCTTCCGAGCTTGAGGAGGCGGCCAGAACTCAGCTCTGGTTCTTGTCCAGCTACTTCCAGTTAAAGCTAGGAATTCTGGCTCACTCCCATCTCTGTTTCTTCCCCACTAACATCCAGAGCCCCAAATGCCAAGGTATGAGCTTGGATGTGGGAACATTTCCCCTCAGAAAGCCCAAACAGACCTCTGAGGGGGCAGCTCTTTTTACCAAATCGCCTAACTTCTGGGAAAAAAAAAAAAAAAAAAGTCCTCAGTCTGTGATTTTTTTTTTTTTTTTTTTTTTTTTTTTTGTCCTTCTAAAGTAGACTCTGAGTATGTCATCCACTCTTTTGGGTGCTTTCTCAGCCAGGCACTTACTTCTAAGCCTTTATCATAAAGCAGGGAGCAACGACTTCAGTGGTATTGTCATTAAGACGTCAAAGCAGAAGTGAAAATGAGATTAAGCCAATGGATGGAAAAATAAATGACCAAATAAGAACCAAACTCCCAAGTGGAACCACTGTTCCACTGCCGAATCTGGTCTAGAGAGAATAATCTCTGATCGATCTGGTCTAAAAACAGCACTGAATTACCAATACTGAAATGAGTCCAAGACTCAAAAATTAAATTATATTTTCCCGAAAATTCCCATTGACGTTTTGAAAACCATACATGTTTTAGTGCGCTTAAAAGACACCAAAAAGTGCTTCCATCTAGATTTGCAAAGGCCGCTGGACTTGTGGTCTTTCTCAGAACCAAACTCTGCATTCCTATTCCCAAGATGAAGTAACAAATAAGGATCCTTACAACAGCCTAAAGTTATGAATGAGTAGTTATTTGTGAACCGGCTCGTCAAGACAGATGTGGTATTTGTCAGCGTGGTGTGGGTCAGATAGGGAAAGCCAAATGAGCAGAGCCAAGGTCTAAGTCGCAAACATTTTTCTTTTTCTTGCAGGAGACTGGAAAGATGCTGCAGGATTTCCTGAAACAAACAACATCTCCCAAAAAAGCCGTCGCATGCTGAAATAGACATTGTCAGCAAGCCAGTGTCTCTGCTTCAGGAAGAGCCCGCTTCCCCGGTCCCAGCATGCAGGCAGCAAGGAGGGCCTGACCGAGAGCGGTGCTCTCGCTGAGGAACGCGTGGAACGTGCCAGCAAGGGCAGACAGCTGCGGGGGGAGCAAGGAAATGCATCTGAACTATTTTCAGAAGGTTTGAGCTTCACAACCTCCAGAAAGCATTTTCCGTTTGCCTCCAATTGCTCAGTCCCCGCGGTGAAAGGGGTATCGAAGCCCCACGCTTCCAACTTGTCGGGTGATAACATATCCAAGGGCTCATGCGAGAGAACGAAGGGATCGTCCTGGTCCACAAATGATGGCTTTCTCGCCTGTTGAGAAATCCAGCAGAGGCTACATCCGGTAAACGCAACTCCGCCTGGACGGCAATGTTTTTCTCACACCAATGAAATGGCTTCAGTCGGCTGCCCCAGGAAAGCAGGAGGCTCCCTCGCACGGAGAACATCTTGCACTGGGAACAGCCGCCCAGGGCCTGGTGAGGCCTCTCCTCTCGGCTATCACCTCCCAAGTTTTCATTTCCTCCTCAGACCCTTTGTGGTGACCCTGGGCCACCCTCTCTCCTTCCTGCCATCCATCTTCCTCGTGAAGACTTCTACTCCCTGATGTCATTTGTCGCTAAGGCCTTTTTAAAAATGAATCACCTGACAGCTAAGAAACTGTTGCGGCCAGTGCTTGGTTATGGAGGTGAAATGAGGTCCACCACAGCTTAACTTTGGCTGCCTGACCTGGCTCAGCCTTGAGTGCAAACGGCCTGGATTCCATCTCAGCAGACTCTCGCTTGGCGGGAGAGGGGGCGGGGCAGGGGCAGGAAACCTGTGAAGAAGGACTGAACCAGGCCCAGAAGCACCTTACACAGAAGCACCCTCTTAGTATCAGCCTCTTAGGAACGACATCCGCTCCCTGCGTCACTGCATTTCAAACTTTCTGGCCGAGAAAGATAAAGGGGTGAATGCTACGTGAGCCATATGCATAGTCAGAGAGATCCGTTAAAATACTTGGGACATGTTTTCCCTAAACATGTATACACCCCTTGAAACAGTTGGTAACATCTTGAGATGTCAAAAAAAAAAAAAATCAAAACTGGAAATTAACGTGCTGAACTTGCGCCACAAGATGCCCTTGAGATTCAATGCAAAGCAAGCCTAGTAGGTGCCGGAAACAGCTGCACTCGATACTTTTTTACCCACGTCTTCATCAGTCCTTTCTGACGCTAGGGAACGGGTGTTATTGTCTTCATCTTTACTTTTTTTTTAAGTTTATTTATTTATTTTGAGAGAGAGAGAGAAGAGGGAGAGGGGCAGAGGAGAGAGAGAGAGAGAGAGAGAGAGAGAGAGAGAGAGAGAAAGAATCCCAAGCAGGTTCCGTGCTGTCAGCACAGAGCTGAATGCGGGGCTCGAACCCACAAACTGCAAGATCATGACCTGAGCCAAGGGTCGGACGTTTAACTGCCTGAGTCACCCCGGTGTCTCCTTCTTTATCTTTAGAAGAGAAGAAACTGAGGTCAGGTTAAATAAGGGGCCACAAAGCCGCGAATGGCACAGTCAAGCTCGGAATTCAGCAGGAAGCAAGTTAAACGTCCCTCAGGCAGTTTGGACAACAGGCGCCGAACCAGCGAAGCTGCTAACTAGCTAACTAAAACAAGACCACGTTCTAACAACTGCCATCGGCCTTGTGTTTGATGCTATCCCCGTGCTCATTACCACACCAACCTGCCTTCCCCAAAACACTAATTCTCTGAAAGAGACAGGATGAATCCTCCTCCCATCAAACCTATCAAAACGTTGGTGAAGAAATGGCTGCAGCTCCAGGCCAAAACCAGGGACTTGATAAATCAGCATTTTTGCATCACCCAAATATAAAGATAAAAGTTGAATGTGTTAAAGGCAGGGAAGAGGACCATGGGAAAAGGACCATGGCCTCAGTGGTATAACGCCTTCTGTAGGGAAAGAACTCGGAGCTTAACAACATAATTCATGGTAGGAGAGGAGAGATACCACTCTTCCGCGGATGTGCTACATCGTTTTGCAAGAGGGCCAGGAAAGTCAGGCTCTCCATTTCCTGGTCTCTTATTTTAGGGTCTCGATTATCTGTGGTACCTAGGAGCCTTACTTTAATAAGTCACATCCCTGATAGAAATAGTTACGTCCAGGTCCTCATATGTCCCTGGGAAAATACTAGTACGGACTTTATAGGGTTACTGGTGAGGATCCAATGAGGCCTTGCATGTAAAATATTTAAGACTGTGCTCGACACATCGTCAGCGCCCAGCGAAGGTTGGCTGCCATCATTATCATTCTCACCATGATGCTCTTTATTATCTGTAAAACCGGAAACAGGAAATGTATGGGTACGAGAAGCCCAGTGTTGCCGTTCCCACAGCGATAGGATCCATGGGGCACATTCTCTCTGATAACGAAGGGGAGTCGATTTCATCTCTACATCTCCTGGTCCTGATGCTTGGGAACCATAAATCCTTCGTCTGGTAGGTCGATCTTCTTCTCTAAAGGGAAATGCTCATTCGTTTATGAGGCAGGTATTGAGCAAATACGATGCGCTAGTTTCTGTGAGAGTCAGCTCCCGTTCTGAGGCAACTTACAAACCGGTGAAGAAGCCAGCTGGAATTTGGCTAGATTTTCCCGACGGCAAAAGAGAAGAGGCCGCTTGCCGTAGAGATGAGTTATCCGTCTTGCGAGGCTGCACAGGATGAACTAATTCACAAATCAAAGGCTTTGACATCTGCCTAAAGCTCAAAGGCTGTTGAAAGGTGTTAAAAGATGGATCTCCAAGCAGAAGACACAGCACAGACAAAGGCCCGGAGGCACAAAAATAAATGGCCCGTTTGGGTAAAGGCAAACAGGCTGCTGTGGCCAGAGTGTAGTTTTCATGCAGGGATTTAGCAAGACGTGGGGCTGAGCAAGGAGGGGCCAGACCCTGAGAGGTCTTGGATTTTATCTAAGAAATCTGAAATCTTACCTAAGAAGCCTAAATTCTCAAGGGCTTCCTGTACGAAGACAGACAGCACTAGACCCAGTGGATTACCAGCCCTTCCCGCCTTTGTTCCCCAGTCTCTTAGGCCACAAAGGTCACCTAAAGTCCGATCCAAGTAAGCAAGGGAAATGGATCCATTGAGTGGAAGTAATACAAAGACAAGAATGAAGTGAAGGTACCGGTGATATTCCAGGCTGGCGGGAGTAGTTCCCGGAGCCCTGCTTTTAATCCCACTTTAATATCTCTAAAATCCCTCTTTTTAATGAGTCTTACAATTAGCGGCATGGTAGAATTGATGGTCAGTGATATTGCTTTCTTGGTGCCACACAAAATAATGGCGCTTCTGAAAATCAATGATGTTTGAGATTCAATGAACCAATAGCTGCAAAGAAGACCTACTACGTGCTGCACGCAGAGCTAGGCGCTTCTTTCCGCAGGCCATCCTCCACCCGACAACCCTAGGACACAGGTATATTCTCCATCTTTAGAAGGGAAGAAAGCGAGGCCTGGTAAAGTGAAGGTAACGGCCATGCACGCAGATATTCCAGAATAGCTGAAGAAGAAGGTAATGCAGAGACTGTGGGGAAGAGGTCAAAGGGCAGTTTTATGCAGAGCCAAGGCCACCAAGCCGGCCCCAGGACGCAAGGTGGTCACAGGGCAGTGCAGTTCAACACCCACTTCCGGATTTCCGACGTTAGGAAAGAAACAAATGACTACCCACCCCGCGGTGGTTGCTGCAGGATGCGAATTTCTCCTAAACAAGCGAAGAGGCCGGCTTTGAGTCTAGGCAAACCCATCCAAGAATCTTTAGCGAGCTATTTAATTTAAAATACCTGGAGAACGCTGAATCCCTAGGTTTAAGACGATCTTTGTTTAAAGAATATTAAAAAACAAAAGCGCACCATATGGTTTCAAAATGACAATGGAAACATTTGTTTATCTGGGCCAAAAGCACATTTCATCAAGCTGTTCCGAATCTGCAAAGTGGAATACACCCTGCAGGAGAAAGGCTGCCTGCGTAGAGCGAGCACATCTGGCAAATCCAGATCCTCTCTCCAGGATCCGTCAGGACCGGAAATGCTACATCAAGACAGCTGAAAGGGCTGTTTTCAGAACTCCTTCTCGCAGCCTCTCTGCCCTGAGGCTGCTCACCTTACAGCAGAAAGCGGGGAGGGGGGTGGGAGCGGCGGCAGGGGGCGGGGGGCGGGGTCGGACCGAGAGCCACCCGGTGGTCGCCAGCACGCCCGCCCGGGGCCCGGCTCCTCCACTCCGTCTCCCTAACCTTCTAAAAATGCAGCCCGAAGTGTGTTGTAATCTCTGGGCGAAGGCCTAACAGTCAGTGACCTCCTCGGTGCTAACCCAGATTTGATGTGGGATCAGCAGTGAGTCATTAGCCCTTTTTTTTTTTTTCGCGTCTCAGTTTCCTCTAGGAAAAATGATCTGTCATTCTTTCATATCTTTATATGAAAGATGCTCGGACTAGGTTACATCAGCGTCTTCTCGCCAGGGAAAAGTCAGAATTTAGAAAGTGCAGCTCCGTGAGTAGACCCCAGGGGTCGCTGTGGAGACACAGAGGGCTCCAGGTCCCTCTGCCGGGTCAAGAGGTCCCCACCTGCCCCTCTAGCTTCGCAAAGCCCAGCCTCCACGGGATGGGGACGCCTCAGGAGAAGCTTGCAGCGAGCTTGGTCTCACCTGGCAACAAAAGCGGCCCAACTCCTTCGGTTATAAACAGCATCTTTCTCCCAGTCTTTGAAAAGCAAAAGGAGGAAAGGAGAGGAAATCCTAAAAGAATGTGACCTAAGTTCAATGGAACCACAGTCAGGCACTAGAGTTAGGACAAGCAATGATACAATTAAAAATGCAGAAATTAAAGTCTGGTCCATTGTGTGTTAATAACTCAATCATGGTAGAAGTCAAGGGGTCAAATCCGCTTGTCTTTGATCTTGCTCTCTTTCTTTCTCATACCTCCGGACACACAGAATCTTAAAAAATAAAACCCCTGAATATAAAACAAAAATACTACTCTGTTCCAGCAATTGCTAACATTTGCCTTCATTGGGCAGCTGGCCAAGAGTCCAGCAATCCGTATACAGAAAGACATGTCCATGAATAGAATCTTAAGTCGAAGTCACCAAAACCATAGTGCTATTGGTATTCATTCTACATTTCATGATTTCACTTGGAAAATTACAGGGGAAATAGAAAAGGAGGTTGTTTGCTATTGAATGCTTAACTCTCACGTGCCACAATTACAAAGGAAACCTCATGGTGATGTCTCGGGCTGTAGCTTTCAGTTTATCTAGCTCAATTGGATAGAATGAACCAACACAATTATTTACTTTCTTCCGGTGCCTAGGGTGGAGGGTCTACTCTTCATTAACACGAACTGCTGATTTTCCTTGCAAGGAAAATCCAGGACAGCTCCTCACTTCTTCTTGCTCTGTTCTAACATCATATTGCTGCTGCCCGAAGTCACTGATGGGTGGGGCAACATCATTATTTAGGCTAAATGAATGGGGAGTTTTGATGTCTTCAACTTAGGTGCTCGGAGAGCATAATAAGAATGTACATATCACACCACACTGGTCCAGTACATACTCCCACTTAATTAAGATAACTTTCCGATTATCTTTCTATTCGATGCTCTCAGGTTAATGTCCTTTTGGACACTCAGTTATTTTATGGTTAGGATATTACTTTTAAAATGGCACTCCTAGCAGAACTGAATAAGCCAAAATCAATACCAGGCTTACTAGGGCTTCTCAACATGCACATTATTGACATTTGGGGCTGGATGAGTGTCTGATGTACGTGGTGGTGGGAGTGGAGGGGGGGAATCTGTCCTGTACATTTTAGGGGGGTCAGCAACAGAACCCGGCCTCTACCCAGTCAATGCCAGTAGCACCCCTTCCCTACCAAGTCATGACAACCGAAACTGTTTGCAGACATTGCCACAGGTTCCCGGGAAGGGAGGGGGAGGGCGGAATCACCACCTGTTAGGATCCCAACACTGCCCGATCTGTGATGATGAAAAAAGTAAGAGGAAAGATAGAAAGTGAAACTTTCTCTTTCTTCTCTTGATTGTCCAAGCCTCTACCGATTCCAATTGTCAATCATTTGGATTCTTACCCTAGTTGACGGAATCACTCTCAAAATTTCTAAAGCTGTGTGCAGTGTCTTTCAAATCAATGTGCCTTGAACATCAAGTGCATTGTCAAAAGGACTAGACGGCTACTAATTCCCACTGGGTAAACTATCGGTAAACCTTAGCATAACTCCACTTTGAGCCTTAAACCAACAGCATGTGAAAAGATCAATATGAATAAATTCAAACCTAATCAGACCCCTTCTTTAAATGTTGACACAGTATTATTTATATCCCATAAATACCTTCTTGACTAAAATTCATCCTAGGAGATTGGCACCTGGCCAGTTCTATTCATATTTACTATATTTATACAGTATGCTGGGCCAAGGATAATATTTAAAACAAAATATGCCTGAGGGCATATACAATATCTCTTATATTTTTACTTTTAAATCTCCACATTGCTAAAAATATTTAGTCTGAACTGTATAAAATGTCCCACAAAGGGCTATCAGCAATCTGTAATGATATATAGCTCATTGAGTATAATTAGAGCATATTTGTAATATTTGAGCTGAAGTCACTCCCTGAACACTAATAAGTTGGTGGTAAAAAGTGAACCAGTGATCTTTCCCATGCCTTCATCTCTGGGGCTTATGACCCTTGCCGGATTCACTGCAAGAAATGACAGGCACACTCCTCCCCACGGTTACTTCAGTGACGCCCGAGTTAAAAGCTGGGTGGAAAGTCCTAAAGAGGGAAAGCTGGTATATAAGCCAAAGCTGTACTTTCAATTTGCTCTTTAAAAATATGGTGGAGTGATTTCTTCTTTTCTCCCTTTTTTTTGGAAGGCTTCACTATATTCCAGTATAACTAGAAAGTGCTGGTAAATCAGTTAACCTACTTTCTATAAAATTATCCACAGCCCTTGCACAGTAGTATCGAATCTGCTCTTAATATGGTTTTCTGCTCCTAAACTTCCATAGAAGGCTGCATTCTTTGTATGAAAACTGATAGGATCTGCATATATTTTTTATACCGGACTTTTCAGAGCTTTTAATCTATTTGGTGGCCGGAGGTAGGATAGAGAAGAGAATCCACAGGCTGATCTTCAGTGACATCCTCTGAAATCCCAACAATCTGAGGATTTTTCCAGTTTGCTGATGATCATTATTCTGGGCTGGATCATCTCAGCAATTTGGACCGAGATGCACCAGAAAGGGCAAGGAATCAACACCCTCTTAGGTAACTTGCTCTCTCCACACCTGTCTTAATGAGGAGCAGAGATCAGACCTCCTGTCTGTTATAAAAGTGCTGGCAATTCATCTGAACTTTCGCAGGTAAATACGGTGCAGATTCTATATAACCTCCCTTACCTACCAGCCCAAATACCCGTAGAACGGATACACGTGCTTGAGAAAGCACACGGACTCACTCGACTTTCTGTTTGGTCTCAAGCACTGTGGGCCAATTACAGTCAACTTTCTTTCCTAATATCTCCTTGGCTCCACCCCAGGTAGAAAGCTTTACTTCCCGAGGGGAGTAAGCGGGGTGTCTGCATTTATCACCGCGGTTGAGGAAGGCCCTCATGACGGTACTAAAACCATCCCGCTGGCCAGGATCCCCCGCATCTGCTCTGCTCTTGAACAAGAAGTCGAGAAGGTGCAGCCAAAGAAAGGTGGCCAGGAAGACTGGGGTTAGATACACGGGCTGACGTTCTGAGACCCGCAAGTACGAGCCATGGGAAAAGTCGCAGGACTGGGACTTGTCAGACTAAAAAGAAATATTAAGAAGGAGAAGTAGCACCCTGCAATTAGAGCCTCTAGGACAAAAGTACTAAGATGGCCATATTATCTATTTAGGCAAGACACAGAGACTTTGTGAAGGCGGCCAGCAAGTATATAGGGCATGGAAAGGGGAGGAGAGAAATGGGCAACCAATGAAAAGTTTATGACTGGGGATTTGGAATAGCAAATGTAGAAGCTTTTTTTCTTCTTCTTCTTCCTGGTATTTAACCCTCTCAGGTATCACTGGAGGATGGTGCTTTTTTTTTTCTCTTTCTTTCTTTTTTTTTTTTTTCTTTAAGAACTTGGATACCATTCTCAGCTAACTGTCCTCTCCCCGCCCCCCCCCCAAAGGAACTGCACGATAAATCACTTTACTACTCCCTCTGCTACTATATGCCAGCTGCCCTCCGAGAAGCCAGTTTAAAAAAAGAAAAAATCGGCTGTCTTCTACCCTACGTGAGATTTAGGAATGCACCAAAGTTACTGCAAGGAAGCCTGTGCAAGGGCCGGGAGCCGAGGCTCTAGGAGTAGGAAAGATAAACGGTAAACCCCGTGAGGAAACCGATCTGCTCCAGCAGCGATCTTAAGACAGGTCTGAGTGGATTCTGGAAAATAACGCCAAGTAAAACGCTTTTAAGCCCCGTCAGAAGCGACGTTGTCCCTTCTACCACTCCAGGTGAACTCAAAAGGGGACGTGGTGACGAGGGCTCGCTCTGCGGGGAGTGTAAACACCCAGCTGTGGCAACAGATGCGAGAGTCGAGGGTGTCGAGTTAGTGTTCGAGGGGTCTCCAAACCGGGTTTTGTGTCGACGATGCTGACATTTTTCGGGGCGTTAGAGACAATAGGGAAGGCTTGGGGAACCCGCTGATAGGTCGGCCCGGAAAGGGGCGCCTTCCGGAGAGGCTAGCTCTGAGCCACTTTTTTTTTTAACCCTTGGTGCGCCGGCCCGGCGGGCTCCGCGCCAAGCCAAGAAAACGAGCCCACCGGGACGTCGCAGCTTGACCCTGCCCTAGGGAGCGCCTCTCGTTTGACAGAGGAGGGGGGCTGACTCCTGGCTGGTGGCCGAGAAGAGACTTTCGGGGGCCAGAAGGACAGAATCGCGCCTCGTACGGGACCGAGGCGTTGGGGGAAGGGAGAAATGGAGAAAATTAAGTCGAAAGTCGCCGACTGCAAGCCTAACGTTCTCAGGCACCCGACTGGCGAGGAGGTGGGTGGGACGGAGGACGGGGAGGCGGGGGGGGAGCGCAGACGGGGACCCGGAGCGGGAAGGGCGATCCCTGGAGTCGTGGCGGCCCCGAGAGCCTCGGGCAACGCTAAGCCTCGGGGAATGGAAGCGAAAAACAGTACTTACTTTCCGAGGGGAAGAAGGGCGGCATGTCTATTTTGTAAACCTCCTTGGCGTAGTACTCCTCGTCGCTCCTCTCGCGCTCGCAGGCGGCCGCCCTCCGGCTCGCCTTCTCCTGGAGCAAGTCCCGGGTGCTGTTGTAGATGGAAATCACCTCCGGGGGGACTTCCTCGGGCTCGGGATAGTCTTCTGGGGGGCTGGTGAGCTTCAGCTTGCTCAGGATCTGCCCGCGGATCGCCTCGATCCTCTTGCGCATGAACTGGTCCATATCGAGCGTGCTGCAGGTAGACAGGCTGAGCGCGGCCGTGACCAGATGCAGGAGCAGAAAAGCGCTCAGCACACAGTAGTGCATTTTTTTTTCAAAGGTGGAAAAAGTTAAAAAAAAAAAAAGGTAAAAAAAAAAAAACTAAGGAAAAAAAAAAAGAAACCGACAACTCTCAAGTACAGATCAGGTAGATTTTTTTTTTTTTTAATGCGAAACTTTTGCAAACAATCGAGAGTCAACGTCCAATGGAAAAAGGTATCTTGCTTGAATTCCTTTAAAAAGAAGATGCAGGTCGTTCCAAAAGTGGAAACATTAACACACGGTGGGCAGGGAGAACCCTAACTTTGGGGAGTAAGAAAAAGTTTTCTTGGAGCGACGAGTTGGGGGGGGGGAGAGACGAGTGGCTATTAGGCAGGAATAAATTTAAGAGGAGGAAACGGAGTTCAGTGTGTCAGTTTCGGGTGCGGAGTGGCGGATCTGAACTCGGCTCCTCCGGC
Source organism: Lynx canadensis (assembly GCF_007474595.2). Lineage (NCBI taxonomy): Eukaryota > Metazoa > Chordata > Mammalia > Carnivora > Felidae > Lynx > Lynx canadensis. The sequence continues at coordinate 55,630,079 of NC_044319.2, read as the reverse complement.
CAAAAGGGAAGAGATGAAAAGGTCCCGGGGCTGGCAGCTGGCGAGCTGGCGGGAGGGGCGCCGGGAGCGCTGTGCGGGGGGCCGCCGAGGCTGGCCGGGCGGTAATTTAGGTATTTAAAGAAGGAGCGGTTCGGCCCTGCCTTCCACTGCGGCGCTGAGAGCAGGAGCAGCCGCGGCTCCGGAGCGGAGAGCGCACACGTGTGTGAGTGTGTGAGTGTGTGAGCGAGTGTGTGTGCGCGCGCGCGTGTGCGCGCGCTGGGGGCGAGCCCGGCGCGCCGCGGGGAGGCGGGTGCGCTCCGCACGGCGCTCGGGACTCGGTCGGGTCCTGCGCGGGCCGCGGCGGCGGCGGAGGCGGCGACGATCCTGCTCCCGGAGCTGCGCGCGGTGGCCGACACCCCGGCCGGCGCGCGCCGACCCGCCCGGCTACTCCACGTCGTGCCGCCGCTCGCAGACGCGTCCAGCCTCCAGCGCCCTCCTTCTCCTGCTTCTCCTCCTCCGCTCGCTCCGGACGCCAACCCGGCCACCGACGACCAGCTGCCGCCGTCGCCTGCAGCCCCGGGGACGCGCTGACTAGGGAGCGTTATTCCTTAAGGGGGCTGCGAGAGGGGTCCCTTGGACTCCCACCCTTCCCCACCCTCTCCTGGGTTCTCTCCCACTCGGACTTTCTCGCTGCGGGTAGGTGGGCACTTGGCACCCTGAAAGAGACCCTGTCCTTTTCCTTTCTGCAGCCGGGCAGCTCCTCACTTTGTTCCCGAATGGCTCCCTAGACCGTTATACTATGTTCCCCATCCCTGTCCCCGTGTCTCCGTCACTTGCGCTCCTGCTCTTCTGTTCCTTTCTCTGCCTCTCTCGGTCTCTGCCTCTCTCCTGTCTGCCTGCCTCTCTCTCTCTTTCTCGTCGGGAGCTTCTGGAGCTCCCCTCGGAGCGGACCTTCTGCTGCCAGCAGATAACATCACGATCTTGCCTGGGAGGAGAGATTTATAAGTTCTCCCTGAACCACGTGTTTGCCTTCAACAAAGTGACGTGCTAGGATTACAGTCAGAAGTCCTCTCGTTTACTTAGACCACGAGCTCTCCCTGAACCGTTGAGGGGGTGTGGAAATGAGGACGGCTGTGGGGAAGGGAGGGAGGAGGTGGAGTGTGCGCCTGACAACAGTGATTTATGGTATTTACTTTATATAGTCATTTGGACGCGTCTGTTGAAGGACAAGCTATCAAGCCTCCCGTTTTTACTCAGCATGGCTCACTCACAGCCTCCCAAACCAAATCACTTGCTCTAGAATGTCTTTCCTCCTATATTGTACACACACACACACACACACACACACACTCTCTCTCTCTCTCTCTCTCTCTCTCTCTCTCTCTCTCTGTCTCTGCAAATGAGCATCAGTTTATTCAGGATTCACCCAACCCTGAGACCTGCTTCCAATCCAAGATTCACCTCTTACTTTTTAGTGGAATTATTTTCTGGGATTCCACCAGACTGTTGCTAGTACCTTTATCCTGAAGCTTATTACAGTTTGCTGTTTACTGTCTAGTCCTCCATTTGACAGTGAATTGCTGAAAACATAAAACAGATCTTCATCTTTTTTATCTAGAGAATGAAATCCATTTACTTGTTTCATTCTTGAAATGAATGAATGGGTATCTGAATTGGCTGCCCACACCACTTTTTGCTATGGCTCTCTCTTCACCTTCTTCCCCAGCTAGACATGAGTAACCACCTTCATTCTTTCCGTAGCATACATCCAGGAAGCTGGAATTGTAAAGTGTTTGATGTCTGCTGTTGGGCACTACATACAACTTGACATTTTCTGTTTCACTCTAGTCTCAGATGAATCCAAGAATGATTCTTGCCACTGTTCACTTTTCCCTTTGTCTTTTTATTTTATTTTATTCAGTTACTCAAAGTCAGCATTTTCATTTCATCATGACTGTGGCCATACTGCCTAGCAGATGATTTCAACTGGAAACTCTCGTTTTCCCCCAAACTCAAAGCCTCTACAAGCTTTGAGCTCTACATCCTTTGTTCAGATGTTCTTTATGATAGAAAGGTCACAAGGAACTTTAACTTCAGTTTACATGGGGGTGGGGGCCCGTATCATTTGTAAATAAAGGGTTGAATAATAGTCATAATTATAGCGGACATATACTACCCTTAGTAATGTGAGACAGATAGGTAGAGGTATATATATGGTCTTTTAATCTTCACAAGAACCCTAGAAAGTATTACAATTATCATTATTTTGCAAATGAGAGGACTGAGGTGCAGAGGGACTAAGTACCTGGTTCAAGAGCATAGTAAGTGTAGAAATGGATTTTAGAGTCGGGATCCATTGTCTATGTCCTTACCCACTATGGACTTCTAAGATGCCCTGGGCACACGGCTATGTCTGACAAACGTGGATTCCATAGTGAAGTAAGTTTGGGAGATACGTGGATCCCCGTTGCTTCTTGCAGATTCACAGTCCCCATCATCGTGTTAAAAGCTCTGAGAATCTTGCAGGAAAAAAACCCAAAACTGTTCTGCTCTTTTATCTAGCATATTCTGAACTCTTCTGAACATGGAATTATTTACCTATGAGGGCACATCGGAAAACTCTGAAATCAAGAGACTGTTCCAATCCACTTCTGAAAATTATGTATAAATCAGCATTAGCAGTTTCCTTTCCTTGAGGCCAGTTTCAAATCCAAGCAGCTCGAAAAGACTTGGACAATGAACTGCCATTCCAATAGCCGAGGCAAAGTGTCACCCAGAGGAGATGCTGTGGGGCTCGCAGTTTCAAGTTGCTCTCCCCTTGAGTTCAGTTTGAGAACTGCAGTCTGCCTGTACATGAAGGGGGAAAGGTGAATATTCGCATACCTCAGGCAATTCTAGAAAGTAGAGCAAGGCTTGCAAACAGGACCTCGGGACTACAGATGTTGCCTTGGAGTATGGCCGGTTACCTCCTTCACGATACTCCACTGAGGACATAGGGTCAGCCTCCCCGCAAATCAGGGAGACTACCCCCTCGGTGTAGACACAAACTCACCAGAGGTTGAGTAAACTCAGATTAGAGTGGGTTAGGTTAGCAAAAGTCCACCTGCATTACTTCTAGGAAAACAACGGAAGCCATAAGCACTTCTGACAGCCCTTCCCAACAAAAACAGACACACTTAGGCCCATAATACTTGGTTTGTTGAGCACTTATTGCTAACTTAACAACGCCTTGGACCTCTTGCTTATTCATAATAAACTACTTTTAATTTCCCCAAAGCCCAGGAAGGTAGGACAGAGGAGGGGTTGGTGAAATGTGGAATGGACAAGTAGAGCCACTTGAGGCCACTGGAGCCACCTGATACAGGAGACGAGTCCCTTTCTACCTGTCAGGTAGAAACCCTTTGAAGATGTAACAGGTTAACCCTGTAAGAGATGCCTCCCTGAACACCACAAGTGGATCCTTTCTTCTATTAAATAACTCTTTTGGAACCTTTTCATCTCTGTATTCAAGAAGTAAACATTCACTAAATTTATTGAGATCTTATTATGTGGTAGGCACTTTAGACAGTCTTCACAGTAAAAGGGTGTTTAACCCAGATAGATCATCTTGCTTACCTCAAAATGGTATTTAACCTACATAAACAGGCAGGCTCCAGAGTCAAGTTTTCATGAGTTCAAGTTTCTGCCACTTTTTGTTTCTGTGATCCTGGCCAAGTTACTCAGATACTGTGTCAGTTTCTTTGTCTGTGAAATGGGGATAATGCATGGTACCCACAAGACTACTGAGGATTAAAATACACAAGGTACACAAAACAGTTCCAACAAACCTGGCACTTAATATGTGCTCATTAAATGACCCACCATTTTCATATCCTGTCACTTCTTCATTTTTTCAGGGAACGTGTAACAAAACACATGTGGCCTCTCCTCTTTCTCAGATATAAATAGAATGAAAAAGCCAGGGTAGATGCTAATAAGACTTTGCCTCATGGTTACGCCTCTGAGGAGTTTGGGGAGGTACATTCCCATTCAGTTGTTTTAAACATTATGGCTTTTTGCTCCCATTAATTCTAAGAAGAAAGGACAAGAAAATATACTTTGGGTGAATAGAACTCTAAATGACTGAAGTCCAGTTAGGCTGAAATTCAAGATTAAGGTCTCTTATTATTTACCACCCTAAAATGGACTTCTTTGTTTCCCAGATCAGAGGGGAAAGGGTGCAGCTCTTTCGAGCACTAGACCTTCTCTGCTCATTAATGGGTCCATTCACTAAAGGCCTGCAGAACTCCGACAAGATGCTAAACAAATGTTTGATATCACAACTACTCATCTCTGTCCAGGGTTTTACCCTCTGAATCCTAGGCAAGAGTTTATGATGTCATAGGTCCTTCCTGACTCTAATGAAAGAAGAACTTTATTTGCAACAACTTTGAAAACTTTCCACAAGGGTTTCAACTATTAAAACTCAGGAGGTAGAAAAAAGAAATCTATAGAACTACTGTAATTGATTACATTTTCCTCTAGTGATACCTGCTAAATGCAAATAACGCTTGAATGTGAAAATATTAAGCCTTTTTTAGTTCTTCTAATTTTATATTTGATGCAGTTCAGAAACACTGGCCGTGTCCTGTTCTGTTTGCATTTCTAGAAGTAAACAAATTTCTGCTCTGGACTAATGAAGCGGAAAGGTTAGTGATTTCCCCAATTATTATCTCCATTTTGTAGCTACAGGTTAATCTAAGACAAAGTGATAAAGAGAAAGGAGGGAACAGCGGGCAGGGAGAAAGGCTTAAAGAGAAGATCAGAGGTGGTGAGAGATAAAGGGATAAACTCACGAGATAGGGACAAGACAAAAACAGCACAGCAGAGATAAACACCCTTTAATGATACTCTGTGGGAACATTCGTCTTACCCTCTGGAATTTATGATTAGTTGATGGATTACTGTGTTGGCTTTTGGACACTCCTATCTCTGCATATCACTCCATTTCTGCTCTGTGAGAGTTCCAGCAGGAGGAAGTCTTTCTTTCGGAGGCAGTCTCTCAGTGGCCTGGGCTTTGTCAGCCCCAGGTCTACTAAAATCTGGTTTGCCTCTGGTGAAGTTCATCCACTAAAATAGCATTTAGGGACTGATAGAAAGAAATGGACATACGAGGACAGTTGGCACCGAGTATAAAATGGACACCTGCTTAATAAAATGCTAGTGTTGTTACAAAGAAGCTAGCCGTGGGATTTTCCTCAGTCAGGGCAGCGTTTGCTACTGAAGCTTACAGAGCGTCTATGACTTTCCTCACCCACCACCCAGCAGTCCAGACACACTTCCCAAAGCAAGAAGCCAGGAGTAGGTTGCTGGGGAGAAAGGCAGAGAGAGAAGTATTTCAACAAGGCACAAATAAAAATGAAAGAAGAGTAGGGAAAAAGAAAAGGCAAATGATAAAGACACGATTAAGTTCTCATACTTAGAAAACATGAGCATCACAATGTAAAGTAGAATTTTTATTTTCCAAGATATGTCATCTTCTAAATGAATTTGTCATCATCTCAGTGGGTATCACTGTGTGAAATTCTGAACGTGTGCATTTTCATTAGTGAAGTTACCAACCTGTCTCAAACAACCTTGTCTTCCCGTTGCCCCGATTATCCTTGCAACTAAAAAATGAAAACGACACAAAAGTCAACAGAGCATAGTAATTGCACATGAAAAGAAAACCTGGGTGTAGCTTTTTATGTTGGAAGGGAAAACTAGTGAATAATTATTTTAAAAAACAGAATATAAGTATACTCAATAAATACTTTAGAAAGCAACATTATGTGAGTGGCAATAATCTGTAAAACCGGAGACTCAAGACTACAAACTTTCCCTGATGTGTAAGTCTCAGAAAAGAAAGCTCCTACAACTGGGGTGACCATACAATTCATCACACAAGCCTGAGCACTTTTTTTTTTTTTTAACGTTTATTTATTTTTGAGACAGAGAGAGACAGAGCATGAATGGGGGAGGGGCAGAGAGAGAGGGAGACACAGAATCGGAAACAGGCTCCAGGCTCTGAGCCATCAGCCCAGAGCCCGACGCGGGGCTCGAACTCGCGGACCGCGAGATCGTGACCTGAGCTGAAATCGGACGCTTAACCGACTGCGCCACCCAGGCGCCCCATGCCTGAGCACTTTCAAGAGTAAAGAGGATGCTGTTCATAAATACATTAAGATAGAAAGGGTAAACGAGGATTGTCCCAGATAGTTACCCTATTTTGAAACGAAGCCACTTTAAAATCTGAATCTGTAATATCAGTTAGACATTCACCCGTTCTTGGGTGCAGTAGTGATATATTTTGCACATTTCCAAGCCTCTTGGTTTTTATCGATGCTTCAGATTCCAATAATCACTATCAGAGCTTAAATTTGAAAATGCTTCCTTGTACAGCCTTAACATTTATATATGCATGCACCACCCCAAACTGAAGGCCCTAAGAGGTGCTTGGTCAAGATTCTTTTGAGCTCCATGAAAGCCAGTCTCCCAATGGAAAGGAAGAAGATATTAATAATTGGGATTAATGAGCATTTCATGTATCCTGTCCAAAAATTGGTTTTTAAATTTTGGAAAAATAACAATCGATAAACGAATTCGAAAAGTAAAAATGAATTCTGTCCTCTCATTTTAGTGTATGGAAAAAAGAACAGAATGTTTCTGTTTGCTATCTGGTGCTTATGGGTCACCTAATACTTTTTTACATGTTGATCTCCCATGTTTTAATAAACACTAACAGCTTCACAAAACCAGAATTTCACTTAATTAAAAGTGTTGTTTCCTGTTAACTTGAAAATTTTTGCGATGGAAATCCCTACAATTTCTTCCTCCTTAGATTATTTCAGTTATGCCTACATGCTCCTTTAAGTACAAAGGCAGTATCCTTACAGTTTCTGTCAATGGCAGGCTATTTACCGTAAACGAAAGAAATACATTTAGAAAATGGGTGTGTGTTATGACCCAAAAACAGACTTCATAATACACAAACAGGATTTTGGTTGCCTGGTCAGTATAGATAAGGTTTTGGGTTTCGCTTCTTTCAGAAATCATCATCTGTTAAGGTTAATTAAGGTTATTAAACAACAGACAATTACAAAGTCAACCTAGTTATTTGATGAGTTGTAAAAATTAAATCTAATCAATGCCACAGTTGTATCCATTGTTCAGAAACTAGCCACTCATCTGGTTGTAGGGGGAAAAAAAATTCTATCAATCAGTTAATTCAATGATAGCTTAAATCATGCCACCTAGAGGAGAGCAGTGATATTTCTCACAATTTACTATTCGGAGAAAACCAACATGCTCAATTTTCTGAGTATTTTCATCACAGCTTATTAAACAATCATACAGTTGTCATTTTGCTGTAACACCTTTTAATAAAAACAATCAACGGTTTCTCCTCAAGAATATTTCCCACTGATTTGTTGTTACATTTCCAGAGGAGAAACACTACCTAACGAAAACTACCGCACAAAAAAATGAAAGCTACAATTTGACATTTTGAGAACATACACTTTTAGAAAAGATCCCAGGTCAGTAGCAATGGAACTTCCTTAATTCTAGTTATCTCCCAGTCGGTATCATTCTAAGCTAAAGCCTAGTCTTCATTCCTAAAACATAATTTAAATATCTAAGTTCGTAATAGCAAAAATGTCAGCACTTACATTTTCATGAATCATCGAGTGTCATTAAGGAATGAACAGAAGCATCTGGGCCATATATTGTATCTTGGGAATGAAAGGAGCAGCCGTCATGTTCTAATAGACAGAACTACTCGATCCTAACCCACTAGTGACGGCAGTTGCATTTTGCAGGATCCAGATAATTAAAACGTTTCAATCACCAGACATACTCAAGACCTAAAATAAATTCTTCAATAGTACATCGTAAGCTGACAGCAGCTATCAAAATGAAGCTTGAGAGGATAGGTGTTACTTAAACTCTAAATTGCCACTTCCAGGAAGGTTTTCGCCTTTTTGATACTTACCCGTTTCAGGCCATAGGTTGGTGTCCTAAGTAAATGAGACTGAAAAATAGAACATGTGCATTTAGTTTTTCGGAGCAAAGTTGGATTTCTAGAATCTCACTGTCTATGAGACACTAGTATCATCTAAAATGTAAGGAATTACTGTTGTGGATAGCAGCTCTGTTGATTCAAGCTTGGACTTGACTGTATTGGCTGTGACCTTGCCTGTTCCCTCAACTGTTTTTTGGGGGACAATAACAGCATCTAAAGGCATTATAAGACACTGTACTCACGTCTGGCACATGATAATTACTGTATAAATGTTTGTTGTTATAATTACTTGTTCTGTTCCAATCTAAACTTGAATGAAGGATGGGGCTATCAAAATAAGATGGTTGAGTGTGAAGCAACATTTTTAATAAATCAAGGAAATATTCTTATTTCAAAATAAATTCTCATCAATCAAGAAACACAGAGTGACACATGAAGAGACAAGATTCACATTTTTTATGTTAGATGGTCAAAGCCAGGTAACTACTAACATTTAAAAGAAAAAGGATTCTAGCCAGCAGGACTCTTGCTACAGTCGTCTTTGCACTTCTCCCTATCAACCCTTCAAGGGTCCTAGGTAAGACGGCATTTTAATGTTTCAGTTCTGGAACAGTGTAAGTAGGCAAAAAGATAGGTTTCGTTGTAATATCTCATTAAATGTCACAATCTTTTTACTCAGTGTGAGACTTGTCTTTCACACTGTCAAAATTATCTTTACAAAAGAATGTATTCTTATATTCATCTAATGAATTTTGGCATTTAAAAAAACTGATCCTATCCATGTTTTTAATTTTACCTTTTCAGTGACTGTACCACTGACACACGTGTTTCCACCGGTCTTCAGAGCCATCATTCTAACTGGGAGCAGAAATGTGGAAGGACCGAAATTGGTGTAAATGATCTCTTATCACTGAACCTGTAGGTTGTCCAAAATTTCTTGCCATTTAAAACAATGCTACAGGGGGCACGTGGGTGGCTCAGTCAGTTAAGCATCCCACTCTTGGTTTCGGCTCAGGTCGTGATCTTGAGTTTGTGAATTTGACTCTACATCGGGCATATGAGGCTTTGTGCTAACAGTGGGGAGTGTGCTTGGGATTCTCTCTCCCCCGCCCCTCTCTGCTCCTCCCCCACTCGCTCGCTCTCACTGTCAAAGTAAATAAATAAACCCTAAAAAAATTATTAAAAAAAAAACCAACAATGCTGTAATACTGTTCACACAGCATTTTTATAATCAGGATTTTTTCCCGAGTAGGGTTTCTAGAAGAAGGATTACTGGGTCTCAATATGTATCTACTATCTGCAGACTATAAACTTTTGTTGGGAGGGGGGAGAGGAGACTCTATCTAGAAGAGAAACATTTACCATTACATAGATCAGAAACGAATGACAAGTCTACACGCACAGCACCCGGCCCTCGAAATGCATAGTAGAGACCCTCCCTACTCCACAGCAGGCACTGTGCTAGATAGGCATTGTGAATACATTATCCCAATCCTCATTATATGAGCAAGTGTATCCCAATGCCTGATTTATATGCTAGTGATATATAATTTCACCTATCAGTAAGTGTACTTGGGAGAACCAAAACATGGCACTCGTGTGTCACGTGATCTAGTTATTACTAGTGCTTGTAGAGAAAGATAATGTGACCTGGAATCTTGTGAACTATCAGCTTTTATATTAATAATACATTTAAGAGAGCCCAGCGTTCTTGTCCAAAGACAAATATTATATAGAAACAACCCTGCCGTTATGCTTGGGACTACACGGTATTTCAGGGGACTGCTGTGTCTGGCTGCCTTGCTGGTGTTTTGAGGGCTGATGTCAAGCCACTGTGTATGTCCACTCCATGGGAGGGGACACATTTTTACCTCAGATTGAAGTCTGGTTCTGCGAGCGCAAAAAGGCAACTGTCTAGTAGCCTGAGGGTGAATGGACAGCTGCAAGGCCACCCACGTGTAAGGACACAGCTCTCAGCTGTCTCTCCATTCAGAGCCCCAGTTGGTCCTGACCCCATACAAATCTGGTGTTCTCGCTTTGATGTTTATGAACCGATTGCATTGAAAATGCAGGATAATGATTCAGGGGTTAGAGAAACTGTTATTTATACAAATGTGGTTAACACCTCATCATTTTAAACTGGCCGTGCTAATAATGCTCATTGCGCTCTTTGTTTTCTGTTTTTTTGCCCAAATCTGCAATCTGCATTTGCTCTGGCAGGATGTCGAGTGTGTGCTGAAATAGACTGGAACTGGACAAGTCTAGAGCCCTGCAACCGAAGGCACGTCTTCAGGGAACTTCCTAGCTTAGATGGGATCTGGGATCTGCGGATCTGGCAGGTCTCCAGATGTCCTTTTTCCTGTATCGGGAACCTGTTCTCTTAGAGAATCAATATGATTTATTGGTGTGTTCATTCTGAAAGCTGCAGACAATTACACTTAAAAAAAGTGAAATGCTATTTGTTATTAATAGTGGCCTCACATTTGAGGGCAACAGTTACCTGAGAAACAGTGTTAATTGTAAAGCAACTTAATATATCTTCTTCAAAATACAAATAGTGAAAAAGAGAACTCGACAAGAATTCCATCGATAAAATGACACCGATATTTGTATGTACTTAAACTGTATCCATAAAAGTTTGTCAGAACGCATAGACATGATTTCGAAGTTTACTGATATATTATCAGACTAAATATATGCTCTGTAACATTATTCTCTTTAGTTAGACCATGACTAGCCACATGTAGCTGTCAAAATTTAAAGTAATTAAAATTAAGTAAAATTTAAAACTCTGTTCCTTTGGATCACTAGCTACATTTGAAATACTCAGTAGCCACTTGAGCTACTGTATTGGATAATGGAGATTTAACATATTTCTGGCACCACACACGTTCCTATTTGGACAGTACTGACTTGAACACTGAAATTATAAGGAATTATTTTCACTTCTTTAACACACATGCCTGCTTACATCCTTGGTTGTGAATGCTACTTACAAAGAGCATTTTAGCAGAAAGCTCAATATGAACCCCTGCTATTGGAGGGAGGGGCAAAAAAGTGGGAAGAGGTGAGCAGTGCTAGATTGGTGATTCTTGACAAAACATGTTTTGTGACTCTCTCAGGACACCTCTTGTGAGCACAAAAGGTTTATCACACATGTAGATAAAAAGCCCTACATTATAACTCCCTGAAATCATGCTTAGTAGTCCAGATGAAAAATATTACTGTGGTTCTCTAAGCTAAAGAGCACTCTTTAGAAAATCGAAAATTATTTGAGAAGCATTAGAAGTTATCTTCCACCTATAAAATTGTGATTAGATTTGTTGCAACTTAGTATTTTATCACTGTTCTAAATGTCTTAACATGAACTTCGAAGACCATTCTACTTCCAAACCTGTTCACAGGCCCTCTTGATTAATACATCTAATTAGGTCTCAGGAGAAGTTCACCCAGTGAAAAAGTTCACCGGGCCTACCTTTGCAGCAACAGTCACTGAGATTCATGTATCCAGCTGGCCAAAATTCAGACTCCTGTTTTCTTAGGGAGAGAAAGAGAGAGTTTTTTGTAGGTGTGGAGTAGTCCTCCCTCCTGTTTCCAGAATTTGTTCTTACTGCCAGTTCACCTCAAACAGTCCTCATACTCCTATCTCCAGGCCTTAACAGTCTCTCTACCTATCACTAACATATCGAATGGAGACAAATATGTCACATTAATTCTAAGAGGTGAATTTTAAAAAAGAGCAGAATGAATTCAGCTTCCTTCATTTAACTTTCTAATTGTATTAAATTTAAGTCAAGAAACAATGGTAAAATTATTCTACATCTAAGTTAAAAATGTACAGTTTGCTATTTTACATACTGCTATGGATTGAAGATGTGTCTTTCCAAATTCATATATTAAAGCCCCAATCGCCAATGTTATGGTATTTGGACGTGGAGCCCTCTGAAAGGTAATTAGGTCACGAGAGTGGAGCCACGGGGTTAGTGCCCTTCCACAAAAGACTGAGAAAAGATGATCTTTCTCTTCCCCAAGGAAGACACTGCAAAAGGTCAGCTGTCTACAAACCAAAAAGAGGGTTCTCACCAGACATCAAATCTGCTGGTACCTCAATCATCCCACCCTATGGAACAATGGGAAATAAATGTTGTTTTAGCCAGTCTTTCCTATTCTAGTATAGGAACCCAGGCTAAGACAGACACAGAAAGACAGACACACACGCTTCTCCTTAAGAAATTACAAAGGTTGGGTGTCCAAACACTTCACTTTGGCTCAGGTCATGATCTCACAGTTCGTGGGTTTGAGCCCCATGTGGGGTTGTGAACGACAGTGCAGAGCCTGCTTGGGATTCTCTCTCTCCTCTCTCAAAATAAATAAATAAACTTAAAAAAATTACGAAGGTCCAAAAATGTATCTAATTTTTCAAATGTTTTTAAAAGTGAAATTCATGTTGCACAAACAGATCTACATACTAAACACAATAGTAGTACTCTGAAGTCATTAAAAAGACTGAAAAAATGAAACCTACATCCCATTTCACTTCAGACTCTTTATTTAGCACATATATTTATTAAAATCTATCATAAAAATAACAAAAAATAAGTAAAGATAAATAGTGAGCAAAAAAATTGTCCAAAGGTTGTGAAAGTATCACCTTATTTATTTGACCTCCTCCTCTCTCTTCTATAGAAATACTTATGCTCTTTGGAGATTCCTTTTCAGGCATGGCCTAGGCTTTACAACTCCTCTAACTCCTGAGCAACACAATTTATATCTTCAGTCTGTCTATGTTTCTGTTCACACTTCAACCTCAGGACGTCTCTGCTACTATATGTTTAACTAGGACATCTTCAGGCATCCGTCAACTGTAATCGGATGGCTTGGTAATGAAGTACTGTACTCTCATGGCCTGAAGACCGGCACAGGGGGCAGGATTCGTTGGTGGCCACTGATTATTAAGTATATTCATAAACGCAAAACACAGTGATTAAAAGAGTCCTAAGAGGTTTTCCAGAATATAAACATTCCCTTTTCACTCCCTTGTAAAACACACAAAATATTTTAAAGAACTTGGACGTACCCTCAAATAAACCTTCCAGAACCTCCTAGTGAGTCATTTTCGGCTCTGAGTACTGAAGGTGAGCCTTTGAACTAGCCCATCTAAAGGGTTCCGAGGTATGCTTTTCAATGAGAACCATACTTGATCTATGTAGAATTCTAGGGAAGTTGAAAATAAATCCAGTACTCCAACTCCAAACTACAGTGCTAAACTACTAAGTTTTTCCAGTCTGAAACACGTATTAATTTTGACTTGGAGATTTCAATGCCTAAAAACAATTACCGACCAATACTAAACTACGCTCAAGATTGAGAGCATTCACCGCAGCCATCTAAATATCCGGATAAGGGGATAATACCTAGTTATGAGTTATCTGGTTACTATTTTTCATATAGTCTTTCTAAACAAAAAAACCTTCTTATTATTATTGTATTCTAAATAGTTAACAAAAATACAATCCAAATGTTATATTTGGATAAATTGGGGGGGGTGAGGGTACACAAGTGCAGTTCTTTTTCTTTTCCCTCCTTAACTCAAAGACAATATAGGAAGATGGGAAAAATGCAGACTTATCTGGCTGATGTGAGAACTTAAATGTTGTAAGTCAAGTACTTAGGGTAAAGATGACAGAGCTAGAATATTTAAAATATTCATTTCCAGATACATACTTAATTTCTAAAACAATAGGCTGGTACTTGGATTTACATTCACATACGATGATACTCTGGCTACACATTGTACAGCCAAGAGGCACCATTACTAATATGTATATCAAACATCCCGAATCTTTATGACAGAAATCATTTCATGTACTGTGAATATGCTTCACAGCCTTCTGAGAGAAGTGATAAAATTTTTTCTTACACTGGCAACTCATTTTTATTTTGGGATAAAATAATTTCCAAAAGAAGAAAATTTGCATATATTCTCTTTCTTACTTTCAGTTAAAAAATCTTGACAAAGTTTTAAAATTAAACCAAAAACCCTAAGTGTATGTTTCAAAAGTGTTTTCGTAAATGAAAAGTGATTTGCCCATTTCTATCACCCAAACGTCCTATTTAGAAGAAGTTTTGCACAGTTTTCATATGCTCCAGAATAAGATTAGTAGCAAAAAGAAGTATAGCCTTTAATTTTAGGGAGAAAAAAAGCTTTTAACTGCTGCAGAGAATTTTCTTTTCCAAAATTATGTATGCATTAGGTTATAATAAAATACCTATCTGTGTTAAGTTATATCGTGATATTTAGCACTCTTAATTACTATGGAGGAGTACTTGTCCACATTTAAATTATCCTGACAAAATGGTAGTTCTATAATTTAATAAGACATTAAAATTCAAAAGTTGGGATAATTACAAAAATGCATTATGAGCTTTGCTGGTTTAATCACTTGATCTTAGGTGGACACCTTCCTTTATGCTGACAAATACCAGGCCACGGACTAATTTAACCTTAGATACCTAATACCTGTGACACTCAAATGGCTTTGAAAATATCAGTATCTCTGCTCCAGCATAATTTTGAGGTGAGGATGCAGGTATTTGCAAATGAGAAGGGAATCATTTTATTATGGAAAAATGGAGAAATTTATTATGGAAAAATTATTTATTAAATAATTCTTCCACAAGCTTTACATCTTAGGCCCAGTCTCACAGAAACTTTGGAATGATTTCAACAGTCTTACTTTCTCTTTTCTTTTTGTTTAACAGCTAGATACTAAGTCACCCAATGTAATCACTTTTAAGGCAACAATAAAGACCCGAATCTCCAATCCCATAGAGGATTCTGAAGCAGACTACCAGCAGTCTAACTGCCATTTCACTGGTTTTAGTCAGACCATAAAAGAGAATTTAAGCTAACCCAAAAACAGGGAAAAGGGGGTGGGGGGAACTAAAACATGTCAAATATGCTTTCTAAGAAATTGGGCCTCACCACATAAGTTAAACATGAGAATTTCCGCCCCAGTAAGTCTCTCACACAAAAATAACCTAACACTTAAGATAAATCTAAACCATTATATATGTATTACTCAGCATATAAAGGGCCATAATATAAAAGTAAAGATTTGGTGTGCTCCTTAAATCTTACTAACCAGAAGATCTAAAAATGGAATCATCACCCTGAATCAGAAATACTGTATCACTTTAAATGTCACTACATAGGTTTTCTCAATAGCTCACCCAAACGAATGCCCCAAATCCACCCCCTGCTGCAAACACACACACACAGGTCTAAGAAGTTGGAAAGCTGAAACATCCTGACTTCAAGGAGTTCATTTTTAATTATGAAGAGTACTGTATTTCTAGAAACTAGTGAAACTGGAAGAAAACACCAATGTCCAGACCAGTGTGTAAAACTTATAATGTCCTGGCAAATTGTGCCATCTCGCTGATCAATAAGGAACACTTCTTTTCACAAATGTTGTGAGGAACAATGCTTAAAATTATACATAGTCTGAAAACCTAATTTTCACAAAGTTTTCATGAAAAGGAAAAACACCAAGTTGGTAATAGTAAAAGTCTTCTGGATTTCTTACAAATTTTAGCTTTATAAATGTCCAACTCAGAGAGCATGAGGTATTTTTCTAGGAAAAATACGACGACGGTATATGCGTTTCCTCTACAGCCTATGTGTCCGAGTCGCTTCCAGACCCTGGTCTGCTGTTATCCGCGCCATCACTTTCTTTGTCCCAGTCTTTCATGGACGCTCCCATCATGAAATCATCTCGTAGGATTGTCCATCCAGGGCCCTCTTCTGATTTCCCTTCAGTCTGAAGGCAATTACAGAACCAAAATATCAAAAGGCAATTTAATTATAAGGAAATAATAAAACCCAAGCTACAAAACTTATCAACACTTACTTTTACAATAGGAATGAAAACAAGACAAATTATAGACTGATGTAATTTATATACTACAATATATGCACAAATATGTAATAGAGCTATACATTAGTATTTTAACCCCATAAAGGAACAATGAAAGCAAAATAATTTTTTTGCAGGGGGAGGGAATATAGTAAAATCTAGGTTTATTGCCAATTTTTTAAAATCTGGCAATCAAAACCAACAAATATTATTTAACATTCAGTGACAATTTATTAGAAAAATGTTGGCAAATTATTTTAAAACAAACAGAAATTTAACAAAGGCTTTTAACCGCTCCCCCCAAAAAAAAGAAATAAAAGGAAAGTAACTTGGTTCTGTGCTAGATTTTTATAGATGTTATCTCATTTAACACTTGATAAAAATTTGAACCAAATGTTCTTTATTTAAGTTATGATCTCACTGCGTGACCTAATCATGTAATCAAAAGACTAATCACATGCTAAAATGATAAATAACTGAAGCAGGCAATAAACATAATAGGTAGTCAATTCATTTTGCTTATTTACAGGATTTACGTAAAACTGTATGACAGCCTAAGAATTACAGCCTTTCATTTCATGGTACAACAGTACCACCTTGTGGTATTAATTAAGTAATACAACATATGCGGAACTCAAGCTCTGGGATATCTTTCCTCCATTGCACAAACATTTACTGAAAACTGTGTATCAAGCACTGTTCTTCATGTTGGAAATACACTGATGAACAAAACAAAGTCCCTGTCTTCCTGGAGCTAACAGTCTATGCCTTTCTATTTATACCATTTACAAAAATACACAATGTTGGAAAAATCTCCCTAAACATGTAAGAACCCAGGATATTTAGTTAGAAAATAGTGTTATCTTTATTGGGGCTATGCAATTTTTAAGAGAAAAGATATTAAAGACATTTTCTAGGTTACAAGAGACTACTTATCTAATTCTGAAGCTACCTTTTATTTTAAAAAACATAGCCCTGAAACAGTCACTCCATTTAGGGGAAAAAAAAAAAAAGAAAGAAAGAAAAGCACACTATTACAAACCAGAAAACATGTCCTACTAGATTACTCGTGTCTTCCTGGGATCAAAGAATCAAGCAGAGCTTGTAAATATAATGGGAAGACTGGAGAGCATATAAGTAAATGTGAGCAAAAATTTCAGAATTGACTTAGTATGTCAAAAGACATACTTGTACTATAATTTAACCAACGTAAAGGACAAAAAATATCTGCTGGTTAAAAACCAACAGTAAAACAGTTCTAAAGGCTCTCCTGCCACACCCATAGGGGAGCAATCAAGTAAGAAGGAAATCTGTAACTCTCCTCATGGAGTATGCTAACACCTTCCCATCCCTCGTTTCTACAATATCAAACCTACTTTCCTAAAACTAGTTTTGCTTCTGTTAGATTAAGTTACTTAACCGGAAAAAAGGCTATTTTTATTTTCTTTGTTTCAACTGAAGTTATGTTTGCTAATCTCCTCACCCTAATTAAGAGAAAGAGTTGTTCCCATGAAGGGATCCACTTTGACAAAACAATTAAAACACCTCCCTGCCAAATTAATCATTCAGTTTTCAAGTAAATTCTAAAAAGTGTATGCTTCCTGGTATAGCCACATGCAAGTTACTGACTAGTAAAGACTTACCCTGACATTGACGTTTGTGTTTACGTATAAATATGCAATCTCAACGGTAAGCTTCCGTGTTCAGACAAATGCACCCAACATGCTATCAACATGTTACCAACCAGAAGGCAGATCCCACATGACTGAGCTCAATCCAGACTGTTCCTACATGAGAGCTCATCCTGACAGCCAACTTCTGCTGGACTGACTTACTCCTCTACCAGGCGGCGCCACTAAAGCTCTTAGCACCTGAAGAAATGAGGGAGGCAGGAAGGGTGGGAAGGGACAAAGCCTCACACCCATAGTTCAGAAAGAAAGAAAGGAACAATAGTGGACCAAAGGAAAGGACTCCTTAAAATGTTGAGACCATGCTTATCTTGAGAGACATATTTTAGGAGAGGAGAACAACAACAGTAAATTCAAAGCATCTCTCAATTGACCAATTTGAAAAATAACAATGAAGTAAAGCTTTACTGGGGAATTCTGGTGGTACCGTTTGTTTAAGCATTCAGTATCATCTATATCAGTAATTTTCCAAGTGTGGTCCCCAGACCAGCAGCATTAGCATCAGTATCACTTGTTAGAAATTGAAAACCTCAGACCCCACTCCAAGTCTACTGACTCAGAAACTAGAGGTTGGAGGCTGCAGTCTCTTTCATAAGCCATCCGGTGCTTCTGACACTTGCTAAAGTCTGAGAATC
The DNA here is from genome assembly GCF_007474595.2 of Lynx canadensis. Taxonomy (NCBI): domain Eukaryota; kingdom Metazoa; phylum Chordata; class Mammalia; order Carnivora; family Felidae; genus Lynx; species Lynx canadensis. Next base: position 55,611,817 of record NC_044319.2, on the reverse strand, counting down.
ACCAGTCTATAAAGAACAAATATTTCTTAGTGAGTTTCATTCACTGCTACAAAACCAAGTACATTTTATAGCTGAAGAGAAAAGATTTTAAGTTTTGGAAATCCAATGTTAGACACATCACTGGATATTTTATAAATTGCCATCATTCAAGATTTCATATTACAGTTGTATTTTTATTCTGTGAAGCAAAAATATGGAGAGAAAAAAAAACCAGACAATAGAAAACTCAGTATAAACAAGTATGGGTTAATACATTTTAAAAACAGACTTTTTCCTATAGTATCTGTCATGATGGCAGTTCAAGAAAGAAAACTCTGTCTTAAAAACAAAAGGATAACCCTTTACTCTCTATGCCTACACTTGCTAAAGAAATACACAGCAAGAAAAAAGACAGGGGGGCACATAAGGGGATAGTTTGAACAGAAACAACTAGTCTTGCTCAGCTGCAAAACTCAATAAAACAACAGAAGAGTGATTTGTTGTTTTAAAGATATAATCCACAAGGAGAAGATCCAAATAGACAACAGCAACACAATTTTAGAAGGTGAAGCAAGACGGACTACCCTGGCAAACCCAAGAAAGCTGACTCCTAAGACTGCAATTGTCAAGTTGCAACCAACCCAGTTTACACTGTAGGATCTTCAAACACCAACCAACCAACCAACCAACAAAACCCCCAGGAACTGGCATTGACTGGATACTTTTGGAAGTGAGGGTAGGAATGGAAGGATCAAAATAAAGAGAACTGGGCAAACGTGATGTTGAGAATCAGATCTCTGGATCTCCTCCCAGTCTCACACAAGCTTGGTGGAAGACTGTTCAACCTCTGGAGAGGTCACAGGTTGGCACAGATGAAGGCACATGTACATACCAGAAACAGGGGATTCAGTTATATCTCCTGCTCCCCAATAATGAGTCCCAGCCCCCTTCTCACATTGGGCTCCTGAAATACCGGGAGGCAGACCCTTTCCTTCAGACAGAAGATCAGGAAGGCTCTAGAGAAAATCTAGCCAGTTGCTAATAAATAATCGAGAGAATGTTATACTAAAGTTCACGTCACATGGGTAACACCCACATGGTTCAGAACTTCAATCGCCTCTGGGATTATTTGTTCTAATCATGAATAGACATTTTAGGATTATCAGAAAGAAAACAGAGTATAACAAACACAAATGTTTTGAAAGCAACTTGTAGGAAAGCAACACTGTTCAGAGAGAAGAAAATTTAGGGGAAAATACCATTAATATCCTCAAAGTTAGGAGATTACAGCGCACCCACAAAACTAAAGTAGTTTGCTATTTAAAAAGAAACATTAAGAGAATAACAAAGACCTTGAAATTAAAAATGTGATGGAAGAAATAAAAAATGAATACAAGGGTGAGAAGACAAAAGCTGAGGAAAATAGTGTAAAAAGAAAAAAAAGTAGTGGAAAACAGGAGGATGAGTTCAGGGGGTTCAACATACAAAATAAGAATTATACAGAAAGAATGCCAAAAAGGAGGGGAGGAAAATCAATGAAACACTTCCAGAAAAATTTCCCAAAAGTAAAGGACACACATTTCCAGAACGAAAAGAGCCTTCCTGAAGGTCCAAAATACAAAAGAAAAACCAAGCCACATCAAGGTCATCTGTAAAATTTCAGAATTATAGATACTAAAAGAATATCCTATAAGCTTTCAGAAGGAAAACAAGTCACATACTTAGAGATGATCAGGAATCAAAATAGATACAGATCTTCCTATAGCTATCCTGGATGCAAGAAAGAGACAAATTCTTTCAAAATGCTGAAGGAAAATAAATTCCAATTTAAAATTTGATACCTAGATACGTTGTTATTCAAGTATGAGGACAGAACAGAGGTACTTTCATACATACAAGTTACCCAAAAGTTTACTTCTAGTAGTTCTCAGGAAACTACTGAGAATGTCCTCCACAAAAAGGTGGAGTAAACCAAGAAGAGAAAGACACAGGATAGAAAAACTAGGAGATCCGACACAGGAAGGAGAAGAGAAATTGCAGGATGAGAGAAAATGGAGACTCCGGAATGGTAACTAAGCATCAGGCAGACAATCTGGAGCATGACCATCATTTTAACCTGACAAAAACATGGAGGATATGCTTTACCAAAACAGTGGGAGTAAACCAAGAAAGAAGAAGGAATGAGAACCAGGAAATATGGAATCCAATCCAGAAGAAACTCCAAAGATCACAAAAAACTTAAGTCCCAGGATGCCAACTGTGAAGCAGCTTCAGAGCGCAATCAGCCCAGAGAAAGAACGGAAGACTCCAGGAGAGAATATCTCAAAGAAAATAATTAAAATAGATGTATTGCCTGAAGTAAATGGATTGTGAAAACCTAAACTAAGAAAGTTACATACGAAGACCAAGACAATAATTAACTTCAGGAAAAAACAGAAAGGAAACGAGTTAAGAATACAGAGATGTGTATTCAATGCAATTCCAATCAAAATTGCACCAGCATTCTTCTCGAAGCTAGAACAAGCAATCCTAAAATTTGTATGGAACCACAAAAGACCCCGAACAGCCAAAGGAATTTTGAAGAAGACCAAAGCGGGAAGCATCACAATCCAGACTTTAGCCTCTACTACAAAGCTGTCATCATCAAGACAGCATGGTATGGGCACAAAAACAGACACACAGACCAATGGAATAGAATAGAGACTCCAGAATTGGACCCACAAAACTATGGCCAACTAATCTTTGACAAAGCAGGAAAGAATACCCAATGGAAAAAAGACAGTCTCTTTAACAAATGGTGCTGGGAGAACTGGACAGCAACATGCAGAAGAATGAAACGACCACTTTCTTACACCATTCACAAAAATAAACTCAAAATGGATGAAGGACCTGAATGTGAGACAGGAAACCATCAAAACCCTAGAGGAGAAAGCAGAGGAAACCTCTCTGACCTTAGCCGCAGCAATTTCTTACTTGACACAAAGGCAAGGGAATTAAAAGCAAGAATGAACTATTGGGATCTCATGAAGATAAAAACCTTCTGCACTGCAAAGGAAACAATCAGCAAAACTAAAAGGCAACCAATGGAATGGGAAAAGATATTTGTAAATGACATATCAGACAAAGGGCTAGTATCCAAAATCTATAAAGAACTCACGAAATTCCACACCCGAAAAACAAATAATCCAGTGAAGAAACGGGCAGAAGACATGATAAAGAAGACATCCAGATGGCCAACAGGCATATGAAAAGATGCTCAACGTCACTCCTCATCAGGGAAATACAAATCAAAACCACAATGCGGTATCACCTCACGCCAGTCAGAGTGGCCAAAATGAACACATCAGGAGACTATAGATGCTGGAGAGGATGCGGAGAAACGGGAACCCTCTTGCACTGTTGGTGGGAATGCAAACTGGGTGGGTGCAGCCACTCTGGAAAACAGTCTGGAGGTTCCTCAAAAAATTAAAAATAGATCTACCCTAATGACCCAGCAACAGCACTACTAGGAATTTACCCAAGGGATATAGGAGTGCTGACGCATAGGGGCACTTGTACCCCAATGTTTATAGCAGCACTTTCAACAATAGCCAAATGATGGAAAGAGCCTAAATGTCCATCAACTGATGAATGGATAAAGAAATTGTGGTTTATATACACAATGGAATACTACTTGGCAACGAGAAAGAATGAAATATGGCCTTTTGTAGCAACGTGGATGGAACTGGAGAGTGTTATGCTAACTGAAATAAGTCATACGGAGAAAGACAGATACCATATGTTTTCACTCTTATGTGGATCCTGAGAAACTTAACAGAAGACCATTGGGGAGGGGAAGGGGAAAAAAAAAAAAAAAAGAGAGAGAGAGGGAAGGAGCCAAACCATAAGAGACTCTTAAAAACTGAGAATGAACTGAGGGTTGATTGAGGGTGGGAGGAAGGGGAGGGTTAGGAGGGCACCTATTGGGAGGAGCACTGGGTGTTGTACGGAAAGCAATTTGACAATAAATTTCATATTAAAAAAAAAGAATACAGAGATGTGTAAAAGCCAATATAACAGCTAAAGGAGTAACAAGTGGTTGCCCTAGGGTAGGAGTCGTAGAAAGTAGGCAGAAGGAGGCAGAAAACTGTTTTATAATAAATAACCCTTTTGGCAAAATGAGGCCTTTTAAACCACATGGATAAGTAAAAATTAAACAGAAAAAAACAGGACAGCAAGAAAGGAGAAAACGAACTATCCCTCAATCATTTTCACAAACAGAAGTTTTACAAGCCTCCGCTAAGATCTTTCCCAAAAATCTCCCCTAAGGCACCCTCTGGTTTTATTAACCATATGATTCTGTTTTCCTTTCCAACTTTTTCAAATGAAAAAAAAATATTAAAAACATGAATTATACTAGGAAGCTATTATATGCCGGACAGCTTACATAATATTGCCTTTTTTCTAAGTCTCTTAAGATTCCTAGCCAGACAGTGATTGTCTTTCTCACATCTTACATAAGGAAGTTAAGGCTCAAAGAAGTGAAGCAACTTACTCAAATTCAGTTAATAAATGGCTGAGTCAATACTCAAACCAAAATCCAGGATTCCAAGTCCAAGCTCTTTCTGTAATACTATACTGCTCTACAACTTAATTGATAACAACTCTCTATATTACCATATCACCTGTTATAACCTATACATTACATAGTAGAATAAGTACTAAAATACACTGAAAATGCCATCTATAAGAGTCAAAACTTGGGAAAATTATTTTACACAACAGATTTACATACTGTCATTTTACCTTTTTTTTTTCCCGTAAAGATGACCTGCCATTAAGTATAAAAAATCCTGAATATCTAGAGCATCCACAAAGAAAAGATGCATCAGAGATAAGTATAAGAAATAAGGACGCCAAGGGAAATCCTGTATGTGTCATCATTGGAAAAACTTGCCTAAAGTGATTTGTAAGTAGATTTCATTATGTGTTAAGACTCAGGAGATCAGGTTTTTGTTTGTTTTTGTTTTGTTTTTTTTTTTTTTTTTTTGCTTATAAAACAGAGGGTAGAGGTAATCTGATGCATTATTTTCACACCAGGAATGAAACCCAAAGAGTTCTGGATTTGAATCACAGGAACTATTGATTACAACACTGAAAATCAGAGGGTTTAGACATCTAGGACTTGAAAGAAATTAAAGATAATTCCCTTAACCTTGGTATATAGTGCATATCTGTATGTATTCACTATACTATATATATTTACTACATATATATGCATATATTTACTATCATCAGATGGACATTGTATTAACATTAAACACATAGACTGGAAGGATCAAAATTTAGCAGCTTGTAAAGCCTGTCAATGTTGCTGCAGGCAGTACTAATTCAATAACCAAAAGCAACCTACGAGATAACTCTCTGGGCCTACATCAACTGAAAAGGAGAACTGATTAAATGCAAAAACTTAATGAAAACCACATGATACAAGGAAACAAAATAGTCCCTTCTCTCATTGGCCTGGTTTTATACAAATATTTAATCAAGATCATACAGAAGCAGTCTGTGTCAATTTTGATGATGACAACCCTTAAAAACGTTAATCAGCTTCCATTTCAAGGTTCAAACATACATTGGCAGCTAATGAAAGAAAACTGAAACAGAGGTTTGGAATTATTCATTAGTCTAATACCAAATAATTAAGAGCTTAACCTCATTTCAGTTTTTGAAGGGAAAAATTAAAGTCAAATCCTAAAACAATAAACAGTATAATCACATCTATATTAGCAATCAGCAATAGTTGTGATTTCATTGCTTTCCCTGAGAAGAACGTTCAGTTTTCATTTTAATTTTAGTTTCACCTAAATTAAAAAGGTTCTTAACACACTGGCTAAATTCACCTTAATACCTTTGTTGTTGCAAATTTTTTGTAAGCTGTTTACAGCTGTAGTTAGTAATCTCCTGATTACTGACTACCACTTATCCAAAAGTTCTGCTGGAGAAATGAAGGATATATGGGAGATCCCTTACACGAAAGATATACTCTGGCAGAAATCAACAAAAGTGAAATACAGCCCCAAATGTTTATAATTTGAATAAGGACATCAATGATTTTCTCATCATGTCAGTTATTAAAACATCCCACTAACCATAAAGGATTGGAAATTTCATCATGAAGCATTAAAATTTTCAATCTAGAATGTGTAAGAGTTCTAATGGAGTCAAGCTTACATGGAAGATCCATATCCGTACACACTCAACTTTCCTCTGATTCTCAAGAATTTTTTTATAAGCAATTTCTAATTGTCTTGACCAATTTGTGCCTTCTTCATTCCTTCACAAACTTATTTTAATTCGCCTTAACTATATTACTAGAATGGTATTCCAGGCAACAAGCCCATTTGTGCTTTGTTTTTGTTAACTATTATATAGCTTCCAGGTTCTTGTACAGTTTACAAATTTAAACAGGTCACTAATAAAACCCAAGCAAACTAGAAAAGATCAAGATGCTAAAACTATGTCACCTTTAGGTAGAGTCCAAGCACATGTTAAATGTATAAAGTTCTCTAAGAAAACCTAATTCTGTGTAGCTTGCCAAGAATTCAGGCCTTAAAAAAAAGTTTCCTTAAAAGTTTCCTTAAAAAAAAAAAAAGTTTCTTTGATGCAGTTTTCTTTTTCATTCTGCTGCATTCTTTTTTATTTTAATTTCATTTGCTGCCCTTGGTTTTACTATGTACGCAATACATATGCCTTTGCTCAAAGTGATTCTATTTGGTGGCTTCTATTCTAAATTGCTATCTAAACACCTCACTTCAGAGTTAAATCTGAGAAAACATCCATGCAAGGGAGCTTCTCCTCATTGTTTATAATATCTTAAGAATTGTTAAATTAAGTTGAAGTTGACTAAACTGCCAGGAAGACAAATGTATAACACCTCAAGGAGCCTTTTTGACACAAGTGCTCTATGTATTTTTAGACTCAGTTAGGAGCTTGAAACATTCAGAATACATTCTGCCGATTAGTCTCTTACAGTCCATTCTTTTACCAGCTATACTACGTAGTAGTACATAGATGAGAATTCAGATTTATAAACTAATTAGGAAAGCCCAGTATTCATCTAGAAAACAGACACTGATGTTTTAATATCATAAATTTGTTAAAAGGTTTAAGTGAGAAAACACTGTAAAAGTTCTTTGTAAAACTATGAAATATAAAGAAAAGTAAGTAATATCTAGTAGAAATATGCATACTACCAATCTACCTACTGAAATCAACAAAAGATTTAAAAATATATGGACAGTCCTCACTCAAACTCCTGGAAAAGCATGTGATTCTGGGTCTGTAATCTAAGAGCTTATTGTCCCAGAAACCAAGAAAGTACGCCAAGAAAAATGAGGTCATGTCAGAACGGCACAAGAAGCTAGTTTGCATGGTTCTCATTGTTACATTTGTGAATTTAAACATCAAAAGAAGCATAATGATACTAAAATACTGAAAACTAGACACTCATTCCTATGTCTGTGATATTAAACAGAGGCAAAGAAAAAGGTGGGGGCGGGCGGAGAAGGTTCACTTGCTACTACTGGAGATGACAGTTAAGCCAACACCTTACTCTGGAAAGCAATAATTAAAAGGAAAGGAACATTAACCCTCATCTTTTGGAACTTAAAACATATTCCTAAAAAAGTAAGTAGAAATAAATGAGAAAATCACCATTCTGCAAATTCCAGTAACATACCTGTTTTAAGCAGGGGTCATCAATTGGCGCTAAAAGACAAAAGATAGATGGGGAAAGGTATATTTGCTCCTTTCATATTATTCATCCCAGAAATACTCTCTAACCATAGAGGGGAAAATGCACCTTTAATAAGGAAAAATTTATTACCACTTGAACCAAATGAAACAGGACCATCACTAATATGGGACATTCTGATAATCTGTCTCCTGATGTGACAGCATACTAACTATACATTTAAGTATCACACCTATGAAACAGTTATGCCAAAAAAAGTTTAACTTAAATCCTGACCTTTGGTCCTAACTTTCCACTTACAGTGAAAGGGCACAGAGGAGAAAGTTGAAAGACATGATGTGACAGACAGATTTAGAACCTGGATTCCTTGTTCAAGACACCTGGTTTAGTTATAAGTGAAACTTCTGAATTGTATGATATATGAATTTTATCTCAATAAAGCTGTTAAAAAGAGAGAATTTCTAGGATAGTATGGGTATTACCTTCAAATAATCACCCCAAACAAACAAAAACTAGATGGGGATAAAGACAGGCAGATAGCTCTATAAAACAAACACACAGACAAGTGTCAACAAATTTAGAACCCACGTGAGAGAAATACTGGTCTTTCCTTACTTTCTTCCTGTTTGAAAATTTCCATAAAGTAATAGGGGGGAAAAAAGATTCTAAAATTTCTATTAGGCAAACAGTGATTAAATACAGAATGCATTTGATATCCAGTAAATTTTAATTAATTCCTTGATAAAAGAATAGAAAGTCAATTCTAACAGTAAACTTATAAAGAATTCCTTAAACGAGTTTAATGAGTTTGTTTTATAATTCTTAAATGTTCTACCATGGTAATATTTTTATCTTCCTTAACAATTCAGTTAAGTGTCTGACTTCAGCTCAGGTCACGATCTCACAGTTCAAGAGTTTGAGCCCCGCGTGTTAGGCTCTGTGCTGACAGCTTGGAGCCTAGAACCTGCTTCAGAGTCTGTGTCTCCCCTCTTTCTGCCTCTCCCCTGCTCGCGCTCTCTCTCAAAAATGAATAAACATTAAAATTGTTTTTTTTTTTAAACCTATCAGTCGGCATGTGCTGCTACCCATCCAACAAAGGGGATGTGAGACCCAGGGAAAAAAACAGACTGCAAACCATCTCTCCCATCATCCTCCTTCTGGGCTGGGGCAGGGGTGGGGGGAGGGACCATGTTGCTCACTAGCCAGACCCACCTCTTCTAGCTCATTTAGGTGAGAGAGGGGAGGACACAGTTTTCAGTTCTGCTTCTGAATAGAAGTACCTCAAATCTTCTTAAGTAGCAGGCACAAATGACTGAAATGATTCTGGAGCAATACAGACAAAGTTTTAATCCAGATTCTACCAATTACTATCAATGTGACCTGAGGCAAGTCACTTAATATTTCTGATTTGGGGTTTCTTACCTCTAAAATGAGAATTCCAGTACTTCTTCAAATGGTAATTATAGAAAAACCCCTTTCAGTACCTGGAACAAAACAAACACTAACAAGCCCCTTCCTGGTCCCTCTACCACCTTTCCTACTTAGTAATGCCCCGAATCATCACATATACGAACAGAATCCCCAACTAGGGACATGTGTAATCTTCTAATGATGTTCACAGTGTTCACAAAGATGAGAGCCTTCAAATACCAAAGTACGAAAACACCCGTTTAGAAACCAAACTTTCCTTGGCAAGAAAAATCTTGTCAGTAACAGAGTTAGCTTAAGCATAGCTTAAAATGTGGAAGAAAAAGTAGACAAACTTCTAGGTCCTCAAAACCGAGTTTTATTATTTTGTAAGAATTATACATTACTAGAGTAGATACACTTAAAATTAGAGAGAACTTTCCAAATCTAAACATAATTTTTATTAAATTATTGGATAATTCAAAAATTCATAAGCAGTAACAGTTTCTTTTCAAATTGGTTTCCAACTGAAATTCATTTTTGACTACTATCTGTTAGGAAAAATAAGAAGTAAATACAAGGAACACAAAATTTAAAAAAAGACTGCCAGCATTTATTTAAGCACAGTTCTAAGCACTTTACCTATACTAACTCCGTTGACTCTCTGTTATCTCTAGGAGATGTTTACTACTACTAGAATGATTATCTTAAACACACAAGAAACCTGAGGCATGGTTTGGGTAAGTAATGCATACACAGTAAATGCAGACCAAAGGGTTTCAACCCAGGCAGTCAGGTTCCAGGCCTTTGCTACCATCTAATTCGTCATGCATCCCCATAAACATTCTCAGCTTCCTACAACTCAAAACAAAAAAACAAAACAAACAAAAAAGCCAAATCAAACCCTAAAACAAAAACCCCCAACTAACCCATAGATGATTTTCAGCAAGAAACAGCAAAATATTCTTTAGATTTTTAAAAATGCACCATCTAAGGGTAAGCATGTAGCATAAGACTCACCGTGCACAAGACAATTAAAAATAAAAAAAAAGCTTCAACCTCGCCGATGAAAATCCTAAACAAGCATCCACTTCAACTTCAAATAGAACATTTCTTAAAACAGGGCCAGGAGACATATGGCACCGTTAGTAATTTTTACTTTAATGGTAACTAAAGATTTCTACACAAGCTACGTAATTAGTTCTTTTCTTCCCTCATACCCATACATCCCCCATGTGAAAATGCTGCTCGTACCACTGTGCCAAACATAAGTTGGCTTTGATTACAACTGCTGTCCAAATCTGAAACCACACTACATTCAAGCTAAACAGCCTATTTTAAAAGGAGTTGAGAAACTCGCTTTAAGCTGTTCCCATCAACAGCAATATGTACAATCATGCTCATTCTCATTTCAAACTTTGGAGTCTCTCTTTTGTCTAAACTCTCATCTATTTAGGCATTTTCAGTAAACAAACATGAAGCTGAATTATTTACAAAGTTAGCATTCCACACATTCCAGCCGGGGCTGCTTTCATGTGCAAGTAAAACACTGTTGCCGTGTGATGCGGGGGCAATTTAAGGACAGCATCCTTCTCTATCAGCTTGCCTGCCTTCCATTCCCCCAAGAAATTAAATCCTGAAAACTTCTGGGGGACCACCTAGGGAGCTGTGTGAGGGGTCCCTCCATTCCTAGGTTTCTTACTTCAAAAGCAGGAATTTAGTAGGTCTCTGAACCAGTTTTAACAGAATACAGCAGTGCAGAGTCTAGGTCTAAGTTACTAAGATTCCAAAGAAGCCAGGTATTTGAAAAGTATTCCCATCACTAAATACCTAGCTATGAAGGCAATGTGACTGCCATTAATGACAAATGTATGAGAGACACAGCCCCCAAACTTACCTCTGTGTTTGACATGCCAAGTGTTCGTATCACAAAAATCAGGGAAAAAAAAAAAAAAAAAAAAAAAAAAAAGAACAAAAGCAAAACCTTTTCTCCCCCAGTAATTTTTTCTCCAAGGGACTTTTTTATAGAAATTTGTTGTCCAGCCATCACAAAGAAAATTACATTTTAACAAAAAACTAGCTAACATTTTCCCTTACTATAACAAAAATTATTGTCATGGCTTCATCATACACATAGGTGAACGTGATATATTGGCAACTTCGAATAAATGAAAACCACACAAGTGTGTAATTCAAGAGTTTGAGTACCATACAGTCAGCCAATGCTTTCCTGTAACAGCAGCCAATATATTATTCTTTTAAGATTCACAGACTTAAAATTAGTCATATACATAGTTGCTTAAGGCCCACCTTTAAGGAAATAGACCCTTAAATTCTAAGAAATTTGACTAAATTTAGTCAACTTTTCAAGAAAAGAGCAAAAGGAATAACCACAAATTTGGAGAGTATGTGAAAAAAAATAACAGCTCCAGATTATTAAAATCTTGACTATTCAATATATTGGGACAGCACAACACTCTAGATAGGTACGTGTTCTGAATGCAGGAAGGAAAGAGATATTCCCTAAGGGATTAAAACTTAAAGTTTTAATGAAAACCTTTCTTATACAAAATGTAAATTTTGTTGCTTCCTTAAACAGAGTGTCCTCAATACAATCTTTTTAAAAACCATTCAGGGTCAAAATCAAGGAATCAGTCAATGTGCCTTCTCACATGTTGGTATGTGGCTGATATGGGGCTTCATTTATTTGGTTCAAGAGTGGGATCTTTAGGTCCCGGATTATAGAACTCTCTCCAAATAACTGACAATTCTTTAAACCTAAAACATTTAAACCTAATCATGTGAAAAACTCTCTAAAGTACAGTAGGCATCTTCCCTGACTAGGTAAACGCGTTCAGTTGTTCTTAAAATTTCAGGGCCCTAGAGAGACATACAGGACTCATGAACTTCTGCAACGAGGGGCCTCAAGGTCCATTGCTATTCTGGCTGTCTGCTCCTCTGTGCTCATGTTTCCTGCACTAAGCCAGCGCTCTCCCTACACTTACTGTTTTTAACCTGCTCTTTACGGTCATTCTTCTCATTCTGACTACAACCTGGAGCAGACTTCGTCCCATAAAAGTCTTCAGCTCTAGAGGGGAGGGTGGGAGGGGAATGGGTGAAACAGGAGGTGGGATTAAAAAGCCCACTTCTCGTGATGAGCACCGGGTGATGTATGGAAGTGCTGATTCGCTCTATTGTACATGGAAAGCTAACAGAATACTGTATGTTAACTACACTGGAATTTAAAATACAATAAAGTAAATAAATAAAGGCTTCATCTCTCAAACATGTTCCACCTTTTATAGTTTTGATTTTGTGAAGCAGTCACCCCTTTTGAATCTCCCAAGGCATAAACCTCACGGTCCTCACAACTTGTCCCGAATCAGGTCAGTCCCAAATCAAGTCAACCTATTCCTCGAAACTACCTCTCCAACCTGGCTCCTCTCTTCCGCCAACCCCCACCTCACTACACCTTAGTTCAGGTCTCCCCTCTTGCTTTATGGCAACAGCCAGCCACCGGCTGGTCTTCTGACAGTCTTTCCACCCTTCAGCCTTCTCTTCCTTAAAAAGAATCAAATCCGATCAGGTTGCTTACTGATGAAAATTTACAGCTGGCTCCCAAATCCCTATGGAATAAAGTCCAAATTCCCTAACAGAAGACAGAAGACTTAAAAATCTGACCCCAACCTACTTCTTCAGAATCCCTTTTTTGGCTTCCCACCCATCAGCAAACACCCTGCACTTCCAACCTCTATGAAAGAAAAAAAGAGGAAAGAATGGAAATTATAAAGGATGTGAAAAATTGGAGAACTGGTAGGCTTTCTTCCCCTATAGTAGCACGATGACTGCCAGTTGCTTTTCCTTGGATTACTACTGCTGAAAATGTCTACTCATTATGACTTCATTCTTTGACACTTATTTCACTTCTTTTCAATGTTTTCAAAGACGCTGTTTCAATATAGACTAGTTTCAACAGCATTGAACACTGGCTCTAATTTATGACTTTTTAAATGAAATTCTTTAGCTTACAGGTAAACATTTCAACAGAAATACCACTCACTGGTGCTTCCTTTCCTGTTATCATCAGAATTCACATCACAGAAAGGAAAACGCTTCTTCAGATACTCAGAGCAGCTTTATCTACAGACTAGGTTAGTCCAATGAATAACTAGTGCCTTCACTATGCTTGCTTCTTGACATTTTAAAATTATTTAAAAGCTAAGTGTCCTGTATTCTCTGGAAGCACATTCCTCTTGAGAGTCCTGTTTTCTGTGAACATCCTCCCATCATAATTTTTCTGACTTCCAAACCTTCTAATTTCATAAGCAACATATCACGTATATTACCTCGAACACTTGTTTAAACAATTTGCAAATGGCTTCTCTTCTGGTTTCCTTATAAGATGTCTGGTGGACTGATTTATCCCAAGAACCAAACCTCCACTGAATTTAACACTCAGTACCTTACCCAAAATTTCTACCGTTTGGATAAGAATCCCTCTTTTCTTAGGTTCTCTCACTTCCACTAACAGTGTTCTTTCTCATGGCCCTATCTCAGAAAAATATACATGAAATAAAAACAAAAAACAAAAATTATCTAAGTCTCTACTATTGATTTAACAAGAATTTTTGTGACATGACATGCTAGTGAATCAAGAAAACAATGGGCATTACTGAGTAGACATAGGGTGCTGAAGTCACAAACACAAGTGACTTCCTTCTGTACATAAGCTTTGTAATATAAGGAATTTAAAAGAAAAAAAATAGATGCTACATTTGTAAATGACAGAGATGTAATCTACATTTATTACATGTACATGTAAATCTACATTTATTAAAGTGATGGATATCCACTGTACAAATGGCCTGAGTTAACATAATGAAAAAGATGTGCAATTGTTATTAAGAAAAAAAAGTTAACCCTTTCATATGTAACAGAAGAAACAACTCATTTGTTTAATAGATGAAAAATACTTAGAATACTACTTACCCTAAGTTCTACTGAAGGCTTTTTGATTTACAGATATTAGCTGTTATCTCTTCTAAAATGAGCCCATCAAGTACCTTTTTGTTTTACTTTGCAGGATCCAGGCTCAGCTCCAAGAAATAAAGTATAGTAATTAAGGACTCAAATGTAATTTAATATATCAGTTTGACATCTTTTAACTTATGTCTTTTCAAACTCCCTTGCCCTAAAAATGATCTTTAAAAAGCAATTATACCTTTTTGGCCTCTAAGGAAGGCTTTCCCAGAAAGCCTTTACTCCAGAAATAATGACGGCATATAATAAAATTAAGAAAAAACAGATTTAAAAAATTCAAGGGCAACAATATTCTCCAAGTCAGCAGAATCAGAAGATTAAAAATACCTTGATAAATAGCTAATGATATGAAAGGCAGTCTTTGGAACATATAAAAAATATGCTCCTATCTAGGAATCAAAAGCCTTTGAAAAAGATTATGGTTTTCAACCATTAACAAGAAGACTTTTAACAGTTAAAGTTGTAACTCACAAAAATAATAAATATAAAAATATAAAATGAAATAAATCAAATGTAGATGTATGCTGCATAATACAAATGACCCTTCAAACAGATTTAAAGGAAGGTCACAGCTATGTGACAGTAAAGAGATGATTTACTAATTCTGCTTATCAGATTAAAAAACAAAATCAATATACTATATATATATTTTTTAAATCATACCCTCTCTTTTCTTTATTTTCTAAGAAACAACGTTAACCACACACATGCCGGAGCATGAATTTAGATATCTAAAGATCCTAAAAGGAATAGGGATATTCATAAAGCTTGCCTCCAAGAAGATGCAGACCCAGAAAAATGCAGGAAATGCACGTATCTGCTTTACATGGACATTTTCCCCTCCATAAGGCTAAAACTTTAGAAAAATGTTTATAAACAAGTAGTTTTTAAATAATCCACTTCAAAACATTAAAAAATCTCTATTATCAGAGCGCCTGGGTAGCTCAGTCAGTTGAGCATCCGACTTCAGCTCGGGTCATTATCTCACAGCTCCTGAGTTCGAGCCCCACATTGAGCCCCACATTGGGCTCTGTGCTGACAGCTCAGATTCGGTGCCTGCTTCAGATTCAGAGTCTCTCTCTCTCTGCCCCTCCCCCACTCACTCTCTCAAAAATAAAAATAAACAAAAATTTTTTAAATTTTCTATTATCAAATATTTAAAGATTTACTGTTAGTGAAATATTTTTACAATTAATTTTTTTGTTTACTTTTTAAAAAGTTTTTATTCTATTTTTTGACAGTGCATACGTGTGCAAGTGGAGGAGGGGCAGAAAAAGAGGGAGAGAGAACGCCAAGCAGGCTGTCAGCACAGAGCCCAACATGGGGCTTGAACTCATGGGGCTTGAACTCACGAACTGTGAGATCATGACCTGAGCGGAAACCAAGAGTTAGATACTTAACCGACTGAGCAACCCAGGCACCCCTTAAAATTAAAGACTACCAATAATTCCATCAAAGCAACAGGAAGTTACGAGATTAACCTCTTTGCTTTTAAAATAAAAAGGAAAACTTCCAATTAAATAGCAGACATGTATTTATCTCTAATTCTTATGGAAAGCCAACTAAAATCAAAAGTATAAAAGTTATAAACAAACAAGGAAACAACACAGAAGGGGAAATAATTATAGACACAATATGCCAACAAGTTTTGGGATATAAATGAAAACTGGATAGAGTAGTGGTAACCAATTAGAAAGAAGAAAAAGCTAACGTTTAAGTGAGAAATTGGATCCATGCTTAGGAACTGGACGCAAGGGGGCAAGTGGAGGTGAGACGGTGTGATAAAAATACAAGATTGGCTGACAGTCTGTGTTAAGAAGCAGTTGGACTTCTAAGTTCCCTCCCTGGCTGATGGAGGCTGGTGACAGACCCTAACATGGACAGGTAGTTTAGTCTCTGAAGATACTGAACCAGAAAAGTCTTGAACTCAGGAACACTGATTAACACAGGAGACTGTACTGAACAAGCCTACATACTGAATGCTGTCTGCCTCGTGGGCCACATCACCCTCCTCTCTGACTCTGTGGTTACTCTGCCTCCTCCTACTTTTGTCTGGCAAATCTCCCCTGTGCATCTCTTGTAAGGATACTTAACACTGGATTTAGAACCCACCCAGACAATTCAGAATGATCTCTTCACCTCAAGATCCTTAAGTTAATTATATCTGCAAAGCCCCCTTTTCTAAATAAAGCACATTCACAGGTTCTGGGAATCAGAACATGGACTTATCATTTAAGGAGCCACCATGCCACCCACTACATATAATCAGCCAACACATCAGCCCAAGTTCTAAGTGTTTCTGAAGAATAAAATAAAGCAAAACAAAACAAAAACAAACGCAATCCTAATGTATGTTCGTATAATGGATCCAATCTCTAGTTTATATTATTATAATTCTATCTGGCTTTCTTAACATGAAACTGCTGGCTTTTTTTTGTTTTTGAACATAAGACTTTAATGCCACAACTACGAATAACAGGACAGGGTTAAGGAATTGAAGATATAAAGAAGGTTTTCCAGACTGGCATTCTGATAGACAGCTGCCAGTGAATGCAGTTTATACATGGACTGACTCTAAATTTTAAAGATTTCATAACATTAGGAATACAGAATGAAAAGCCTGGGTTCTGACCCATTATGCCCAGGAAAGGGACAATGAGAACTTTCACAAAAGCTCTTCTGTTAAGACTGAGAAGGGAAGGGGCATCTATTAGGAAGATGTGCAAAAGCAATAGCAATGGTGCTAAGAAAAGGCAAAATAGGAGAAAAAAAGGAAAATCTTATTTTTTACTTAATTAATATCCTCCTTTATCCATTTATCTATTTCTAATTTCTGAATAGCATTTTGGCCCACCATTCCCACCTTTAAATTGTCTCCTTCTCTTCAACTGCTTTAAAATCCACCCATTCTGGGGCACCTGGATGGCTCAGTCAAGCGTCTGACTCTTGATATCAGCTCAGGTGATGACCTCACAGTTTGCGGGATCGAGCCCCACGATGGGCTCTGCGCTGATGATGTGGAGCCTGCTTGGGATTCTCTCTCTCTCTTAAAAAGTCCATCTATTTCAAGTAACTTCACAGGTTTGCTGACCTACGTCCTAAATGCATATTACAGTTAAATCAAAACTTCTCCCACAAAAAGGGCAGTCACTGAATTTACCTCTTACTATGCCTAGTGTAACTGATAACATGCAGTCTAGACATATTAATGTAGAATCTGTTAATCTTATTTACCTTAAGTCATCTGTCTGTCTGAATTGTAAGACTTTAAAAGATACAAGGATAGCACCAGGTACAAACAGGCACTTAGTAAATATTTTTGATATTAATAAATGACCCTATCAGAAATACTATATTACTTTTTTTACGTTATTCACATGCAAAACCAAGCCCAATAAAAATAATGACTCTGGTGGTTTTCCCACAAAAATGAAATCACAGTGAAAGCAACATTTTAAAAATAAATGTGCCAAAGTGTTGTTAGTATGGGGTAAGAAGTTTTAGAAACAAATTATTTTGAGAGCAAAGCCACTGGTTTGACAGTGATGTAGAATAAAAGGAAGTCAAGGGCAAAAATGCAAATGGTAAGAAAGAAGAAACAATGGCACTGGAAAGAACCCTTTATGTCTTTTCACAACTCATGGAAAAAAAAATCCCAGATCAAAACAAATGCTTCTATTAAAAATTATTTTGAAATGAACAGAAAAAAAGAAAAAAAACAAAGATCTTTCTTTTTCCATCTTCCCGCTAGCTCTTTCTTGCTCAATGCTGCTGGGTCTTTCTCTAATTTTTAGAGTAAAATGTCCCTTGTGAGAACAAAGAAGGTTAGATTTTTTTAACTAAAAAGCATACATCCCCAAATACAGTATTCATGTGTTTATACGTAATTCTGACAAACACTTTAAAAGAGCAGCACCAGTGAGCATCAGTATCATACAGATAATTAAAAAAAAATTGGGGCCCCTTAATATGCAAGAGATAAAGTTAAACAGCCTAGAAAACTTTTGTCAAAATTAGGTAAAATGGCAACTTAGTCAAATAACTTGAAAAAAACCTTGAAGCCCTAGGCTAGCATGAAATTCCTGAATGCCCTTCTTGCCAGAGGTCCAAATGGCAAACCGAAAGACAAGCAAACAACTTCTAACAGAGACTCCATTCCCCGATGCAACAGAAATGAAGCCATCAAGTACACCTGCACTTCGCTTTCATTGAAAAACAAAACAAACAGCCCTACGGAGAGTGCAGCACATTTCAGAACCTCTCACCTGGCACATTAAGAAGGAAACTATTGGGGCCCACAGGTGGAAAGAACTGGAGAAGCAAAGTTACGGTGCCAGACGTTACAAACGGTAGTTATACTCTTATCTTCCAACCCGTCAGACATCACCAAGCGGCCTCAGCACAAGGATGACTCTCCACAGTGTTCCCCAAAGCTCCGACCCTTCATATTTTGAAGTTACACACCATCACGGTTACCTCTGTGAGTGAACATCTCAAACCGAAGCCGTATCCCTCACTCAGGTTTCTATTCTCCAAAAGGCACAAAGGGCAGGGTTTCAGATACAGAGATCCCGCTCCATCTCGGACTCCCCTGGTTCCCGACCGCTAAGAGCAGGGGTACGTATGTCACTTTTAACTGGCAACTTCCATACTGAATAAATCATCATGAAGCTTAAGAATCCAAACCTTTACATCTGTAGTGTGCTTTTTCACCCCAAAACTTTAGTTTAAGAGCTAAAAGTCAGATGTACTGAATCCTACATAAAAGTCTTACCTGTTTGGCTTTCAAGTTCTTTCCACTCGAACTTTTCTCACTTGTACCTGCATCCATCCCTCTCAGAACGCTGATGAAATCTTTCTTGGAAACAGTCGATATCAATTTAGCACGTTTTCTAATTGAGCTTCCGGCTTCCTTAACCTTTTCGTCAACGTTCTTTTGATGCTTCTGAACAGCATTGAATAGCTGTACCACACCCCTACAGAACAGAAAATGACCAGAACAACATTAAATACAATTACACTAGAGTACAAACATGGAGGATGAAAACAATGTATTTTTACCACTTAGGAAAGAGGCAGGCATTTAATAGGCACTCAGATAAAAACAGCTGAATCTGAAAAATGAACATACATTTCAATGAAGGAATATAAATTTCTGAACAGAGAATAAATATACGTGAATTTATAGGTGATTTTTCTTTTCAGCTTTCATCTTTCTAAATCAACTTCTGTGCAATTAGAACTAAAAATTACTTTTAACAAAACATTTATTTCTCAAAATAGAATTCTACAATAACTGAAGGCATCATAATGTGCTGGAAAGAGAGCAGCCTTCACAGTTAGCTGTCTAACCATCTGACTGTAGCATCTAGAAGGTTTTCTAGATCTCAATTTCTTATATAAATGGGAAAAATTATACTCAAGTAGCTTAAAAATATTCAGTTATATTATCTGCAGTTCTTCTAATATAAAACTAATTTTAAAATCCAGTTTTAAGAAATACTTATTCAAAAAACTTTGTTCTGTAGTTAAGTTCATTCCAAGATGAATTCTGAAGGTTAGGACCTGCAGTGTCCATTACAGTAGCCACGAGCCACACAGAGCTAGTGAGCCATGAAATAGAACTGGCTAGTCCAAATTGCAATATAGTCCAGGTTTACGATACACACTCAATTCTGAAGACTTAGTATGAAAAAAGAGGATTTTAAAATCTCATTAATAATTGTTTTATACGGACTATATGACAAAATAAAAATGACTTGGATATAATGGGTTAAATAAAATACATTACTCAAGTTAATTTCACCCCTCTCTTTTTTAACTGTTTTCAATGTGGCTACCAAATAATTTTAAAATATATATGTGGCTCACATTATATTTCTAGTGGACAACACTGATTTAAACTATTAACATCCTTTCCAGCTCTAAAATTCTATCACTGGGAGAGGTACTCTGCCATGGACCCTGAGCATCTCTGTACATTCTGCTAAGTTTTTCAAGGATGCAAGGCCCTGACTGTTCCTTACACAGGTCACTTCTGAGAGTTAGTTTACGGTATGCAACCTTGAGGGAAGAGGTAACATCTCCCCAAGACAAAGAGCAGGCTTGTTACCATTCACCATAAAAGCAACAGATTCCCAAGAACAGTGTTCTCCTGTAACACAACCCATCGCACACTCAAGCATCCATACAGGGCACCTGTGTTGCCCCTGAGGGACAATGGTAACCAGTGGGAACGTGACGCTCTGGCTACTGCTTTGCCAACAGTCCTTTGTCTCTGACCCAAAGTCTCCTGTCTTCTCCCAGTATCCAGGAAACTAACAGGCTAGCTTATTAGCTTATAAGGAGGATAAAAATCCGTAGCCTTCCAAGCAGGGCTGGGACCAAAGTGAGGAAAGTGAGGTACCTAAGGTATAAAATTTAAGGAGGTACTTATTCTTGTGCACCAACCATACACTTTTCTAAATTCTTTTTATGTTTTTAATTTATTTAATTCTCAGAGAAATACTGCAGGGTGGACACAATATTCTACTGTTTTTACAAGTAAATAAACTGAGATGGAGAAAAATTAGGTAGCACGCACAAGGACACACAGATGATTAAGTCGGCACTGGGATCTGAACCCAGCAGTCTGGCTCTACTGTTCAAACTCTTATCTCACTGTAGAACAGTCAGATGGATTTAAAAAATGACCCAAATAATGTAGGTAACTAGAAAATTAAAAGTAATTCCGTTACATATAATTGCTATATTCTTCAAGTAGCAGCTCAAATGTTCTCTCCTCTGTGAAGTCTCCCCCACTGCCCTGACAATCTGCTGCTGTATGTTCCCAACACACAGGATATACCTCTGGTCTCAAAGAGACTAGAATTCCTACAGGTGAGTAGGCAAGGACCACCCAGCAGCCACCAGGTTCTATTTATCTTTGGACACAGAGGGCATCAAGTAAACATTTGGTGCCAATGATAAAAAATGCAGAGTGAAAGGCCTGCATAAAGCTGCTATAATGCAGAATTCCTTATGCCTCAAGTACAATGCAAGATAACAAAAACAGTCATCTAGTGCCATAAATTCAGACAATCGTCATAAGAGAAGTGCATGTCTAATTACACTGTTCTCGTGACTATAAAAACAAGATGATCTCAAATTGGTTCAAACCAAATATACACTGAGGACATGGTATTCTTGCCTCATGAGACCTGCAAAACCTTTGGCTGAATTCAGTATTAAGTAGGCAGGTTTTGATATAAATCACATGGCTCTGAGAAGGCAGAGCTTAAGAATCAGGTCTAGTCAGAAATGGATCACTATCAAAGCTTTAGTATACTTATTTTTTAAAAGGGCAAGAACAGTCTTACCTTGTTGCAATTCTCTGAAGATTTCTCTCTGTTTCTTTGTCTTTGACAACATCTGGCTTTACTCTGCACATCATTTCCCATTCCCGCTTCTTATCGAGCTGTGTTATAAATATTGTTATGTGAAAGAATATTAGGCATTTTTGAAAGTGCAGCATACTTTGATATGATACTCTGTGAAAGGACAAAGGTAATAAATCATTCTGGCTTAGTTTGTCACAAGGACTGAAAAAACCCACATTTGGGGGTTCAGCTCAGGGGGCCTGTGGTTAGCACTCAGCATGTCATGTGAGAAGCACAAAGTGAGTTTCCGTCAGGCTCTCTGACAGCAGGGGCCTGACTGAGCCAGGCAGGACAAGGTGGGTGTGAGAGAGCCACCTACCTGACCTGCCACCACCAGATCATCGGAGGTTAAACATCAGGCAGACCCCGAACTACCGTCTTTGGTAACCACAAGTTTAAACATTCTTTATTTTTCAGAAACTGTCTTTCTCAGTAGTCAGAATTGTTACGAATTTGTATCAGCTTTTAAAAGCAGAGCATCATATCCATTAGTACTCTGGTCCCAGGCACATGACGTGACACATCGGCACACTCCATTGGCATATACTGCCGTCTCGGGCCAACGTATCACCTAATATCAAATACATCAAATACACCAAATACGATGAGCTCATCCCCAAGAAGCTGGTGAGCATCAAAGGCATAATTAGAACCAGTAGGAAAAAATCTCCTTTCATCTGTTCCTTTTCTCCATCTGTGTAATGTCTCATTTTGTATTAATGAAAACGTCTAATCACAGTAAAATCAAATTCCTGCTCTCGCTATAAAAGATTAGCCAGATTCCTTTCTAAGGGAATAGATTCCTCCCCAGATCAGATAATTTACTTTAACTGTCATGAAATTCAGTAGATTATGCCAGAAATTTAAAAATCTTACTTGTAAGTTTAAAACAGCTGAGTCTTAATTATCTGTAGTACCCAAGGCATGCATAATCCCCAAATACTTTTCAAAAAATTTGAAGTATATTTTTATACTTATGATTAGAAATAAGTACTTGATATTCCAGAAACTGACAATATTTAACAGTAAAAAACAACGTGATTTGCATAGACTCTACTCAGAAATATATAAGAGCGTTTGTATCTATTGTGTCCTGTTTCTGGTATCAATAGGTGTGTTTTCTTTTTTTTTCCCCCCTTTGCAAATGTATATTTTTTAGCGTTTATTCACTTTTTTGAGAGACAGAGACAGAGTGTGAGCAGGGCCGGGGCAGAGAGAGAGGGAGACACAGAATCCGAAGAAGGCTCCAGGCTCTGAGCTGTCAGCACAGAGCCTGACGCAAGGCTAGAACCACGAACCGTGAGATCATAACCTGAGCCGAAGTTGGATGCTTAACCAACTGAGCCACCCAGGCGCCCCAATGTTTTCATACATTTTGCGAACAGTATCATCACTAGCTTACAAAGCACTGGCCTGGAGCAGAGTGAAGAGACCCATTTCTCTTGGCTTCAAAATGTTCTTACCTTCACTAGAACACTGGGGCTAGAAGTAATTAAGGATCTTATTTTTAAAGCTTTCTCCAGTTTTGTCAGAAAATAAAGATTCAAATTTTCAGTTGAAAAGCTATTAGTAAGATTTAGAGATAAAATTTATCTTAAAGTAAAATGAGAATACTGAATTAATAACTTTCTAAACGCAACACTTGAAAAAGCTCATCTTCATACAGCCTTCTGCACAGAGTAACTAGCATTAGAAACAAAGAAAACAATTCCCTTGAAACAAGGGAAGGGGGATGATGAACTTAAAAGGAAATATATGCCAATTCAAATCTATTTTTCTTTTTTTTACCTAGGAAGTACCTCTTGGAAATCAGTACTTTTACATTGTCAGTACGATTATAGAAAGTTATTTTTCTTTCATTAAAAAGTATTTTAGACATAGAAATACATCATCAAGTACAAGAGATTTAAAAATCTTATTGTTTATTTTTATAATATACAATGGCAAACTGAAGTCCAACTTCTGCCCTCTAATCAGCAGACAGTGTGAGTCTAACTTCTATCATCAGTGCTTTAACCAAAGTTATAATGAATTCAAGTTTATCTAGCACTGAAATAGTCCATTTGCAGAACTGCAACCAATCCCTGAGGATGACATCTTCATAGATTTATATTACAAAATAGGTTTTTAGCAAAAAGTAACTAACAGGATTATATTGGTTCAGAACCTAATGATGATGATACAAACAGCAAAACTAAATGAAATACTTAGCCCTAGGAGTCACTGCCACATGTATAACTTACTTGCTTTTAAAAGGATAAATTTCTTGGGAGTTTAATTTCTATTTCTTTGTTTAGATGCTTAAAAAGTGAATGTGCTCAGGGGCGCCTGGGTGGCGCAGTCAGTTAAGCGTCCGACTTCAGCCAGGTCACGATCTCGCGGTCCGTGAGTTCGAGACCCGTGTCAGGCTCTGGGCTGATGGCTCAGAGCCTGGAGCCTGTTTCCGATTCTGTGTCTCCCTCTCTCTCTGCCCCTCCCCCGTTCATGCTCTGTCTCTCTCTGTCCCAAAAATAAATAAACGTTGAAAAAAAAAAAAAAAGTGAATGTGCTCAATGGAGTAATTTAGATGAGGTTTCTGAACAAAACTGTGGTTATTCACCCCTGTGTCAGAGCCAGTTGACAGCCAGAATGGGAACTGGACCAACACCGCCAGGAAGGATTCAGTGCAGATAGTAACCAGACGAGGCAAACAGTCTGATCTACAAAACAGCCAGTAAGACACACCTGTTTTCTTTTCTCCAGTCTCTCTTGTTTTAACTTTTCTTTTTCCCTTTCCAGCTCTCTGTTTTTGACCAGGATAGTGGGTTTGCTTTTAGGAGTTTTTTTGTTAAGAATTTTGGCCATGGCATCCGCCCAGCCCACATTACTTCCAACACTAGCTTCGGGTGCATTTCCATTTTCATTGCTGTTGGGTTCAACTTCATCTTCATTATCAGCTTCCGCTGCTTCATCATCAGAAGAAAAGTGATCCTTTTCTGGCCCACAGCTTCTTACAGAACCTAAGAGTAGAAACAAGTTAACTCTAACACCTGAGGAAGAGGCTGCCAAGGCCATGCCGACCCCCAGGGCCTTTCTAAAGCTGACAGTCCTCCATCCGCCTCTGTTCCTGCAAGAGGGGGCTTTTCAAGTCCCGCAGCTCAGTGCCAGCAGAGGGCAAAAGGACCCTCCACCCTGCAGTCATCAGGCCCCAAAGACCTGGCCCAGTCATGCTGGGCCTCAGCACCCAGAACCCAGGTAGGAGAAACAAATCCAACAGCCCACACCACCTCTCAGCCATCAAGGTAGCAGCAGGTACTGACTGGGGGCAGTGTAGGGTGTGTTCAAGTCCATGGGCCTTAATTGTGTCATTAAACTACTCAAAGAGACTAATGAAGATTATATTTTTAAAACGATTAACAAACAACTTTAATCATCAAGAAAATGGTATAATGTCTCCATGGTACAGGAAGTCAGAATAACCTCTCTGGAGATTTGACCCAGAGATTTAAAATTCTCTATTTGTGTGTGTGAAAATCTATAAAACAAACATAAAAACACAGTCTTCTTTTATAGAATTTGCACATAACATTATAAAGTTAGGTGTTTTAACATTTCTGAAAAATAATCTAATAAAGTAACATCCACCCAAGATACTGATGATTAAATGGCAACTGAATGACAACATCAAGTTCTGAGCCGCGGCTATGAAAGTGGACTGCTGGAATTTTATCGTGCACAATCTCCACGAAAAGTACAGATGGGTTATTTGCCACCTGTCCATCTGGGTTTTTTTTTTTTTTTAATGTTTATTTATTTTTGAGAGATAGAAAAAGGGAATGCAAGTGGGAGAGGGAAAGAGAGAAGTGGGGACAGAGGATCCTAAGCAGGCTCCATGCTAACAGCACAGAGCCCCATGTGGGGCTCGAACTCACAAACCATGAGATCACGACTTGAGGGGAAGTCAGACGCTTAAACTGACTGAGCCACCCAGGCACTCCTGCCAGCTTGTTCATCTTTTAAGACTCAAATAGCTGGGGTCAGAAGGTCGGCAGAAAGAAGAGTCTAATCAGTGGCCTTGCCTAAAAATCAACTTGCTGAGAAGCTCTTGAACCTTAAGTTTTGCATGCTTTCTCAACTTCCGGAGCTCAATGCACTTGACCAACAGGACCACCAGCATGGTATGCCTACATCGACAGGAGCCACAGCCTTCTGGACAGCTTCTGTTTTGTTCTTCAGAAGCCTATGGAGCTTATTAGGAAATCCTTCAAAGGAGACAATCATCCAACAGCTTAATAACTTGGAATATTTCTTCATAAGCAGAAGAGGAGCTAAAAAAGCACCACGTTCTGGGGAGTCTGTGCTGGGTCTATCTCCCCACACCAGAGTGAAGCATCATAACCAGGACATCTGCTCCTACCTCTGAGAAGTCTCATTGTTTTTCGTTCTTACTTCAAAATAACCTGCCTGCCCCTCAACTCAACACCCCCCTTCCTTAAGTAATTTCAATTAAATGTGCATATTGTTTTAAATATCCTTTCTTTTTTCCCCTTAATTCAGCTTATTGTCATGACAAAAATAAAAGGAGCTGAATGTATAGTCAGCTGATCACTTCTGGGTGATCCTCTCTATCTCCCTTGTAGGTCATGAATTAAGAGAGATGTGCCAGAAAGATCTGACTTTGCTAGTCATTGTAATACCTGCAATTCTGCTATTAATACCTTTATTTAAGTATTGGGAATTTATGAAATGAAAAAGATGTAAAACCAAATTATTTAATACATTTCAGATGAAAATTTCTAACATTAGGAAACGGAAAATAAAAACATATGAAACATTTTACACATATAGAAAAAAATGAACCTCAAGCACATAAGCAAAAATAAAGTATCTTCAAAGTGTGATAAGTGTGTCAATGTTATCAAAAAGTAAATGAGATAATGGGAGAAACTGCTAATAATTCTACTGCCCTACTATGCTATGCTGCACATTTCTTTTCCTTTCTTTTTTTTTTTTTTTTTTTTTGAGAGAGAGCGAGCACGAGTGGGACAGACACAGAAAGGGGGGGAGGGGAGGAGAGACAGAGAGAGAGAGACAGAGAGAGTCTTAAGCAGGCACAGAGCCCAGTGAGGAGCCCCACACAACCTTGAGATCATGGCCTGAGCTGAAATAAGGAGTCAGGACATTCTGCACATTTCTTTATAAAGAGAAAAAAATTTTAAGTAGAAACTCATTTGCCACATATTTAATCTGAAGCTTTCTCTGTATCCTGCATTCTGGGCAAATGTACAAAATCTAACAAAGTGTGACTGTAAGCTTTGACAAGCAAATACAGGTGATTTAAGAACTTTATTATTTATAAAACATTTTAAAAAGTACCTAGATTTTGCCAAACAAAAGCTTTTAGCACCATCATTCAATTCAATGAGTCTGACTGTCTACTATATACCAGATTTCAGAGTCACACAGTTTTTCCCTGAGAAGCATCTCCTAGGACCAGTGTTCCCTGGAAAGTACACTGAGAAACAAAGTTTAGAGAATGTAATTGGACGAAAAAAAATATACATGTTTTATTCCTGAGTTAGTAGCACTGCACCAATATTAAAAGCAAAATAAACAATTCTGTGACAAGTGCTTCTCCTAGTAAGAAATGAATCTAAATGTAAAGAGGCATAACAGCTTAAAAGTTTGTGTTGATGAAGAAGAGCTGGGTGATTAAAAACAGAAGTCTACCAGCTCCTGGTAAAATGTCAAAACTACAATACTGACATCTAGTGTTTTGTCCTGATGAATTCACACACAAACTGCAACAAATTTCACGTTTTCAGTTGCACTGTAAAGGCAGCCAAAAGACTTTACGACTGTAATAAGCTACTCCAATTCTCTATTTCTAAACTTTAGTTATTTTTCTTGATGTTTCTTACTCAGACTATTGCAATTTGCATATTCTAGGCACACAATAAATCCATGAAAAGTTTTATAACACCATTTTATACAACCCATATAAACCAATTAAAAAATCCCAAAATATCCACATGATTCATAAATTTTGATCTTTAAAAAGAAGTTCTAACTCAGAGGTGTCAGGCATTCACTGCAAAAATGGAAATGATCAGGTTTTATATAAATAAAAAAATGCCAATGTAATGAGGTCCTCCAGCATACTAAAAAACAGGATTTACTTCAAGGATACCGAAGATAAAGCAAATCAGAAAGTAGAACTGGTTCTTAAAATTTCACTGTACACTATGAAAATGAGATTTTTTTTGAATTTTCTACTAACTGATCTTTAACAACAGAAGTGAATATATCCACAGCACCATATAAGTAAAACCTCCTTTGAAGTCTTGTGTGTTACCTTAAACATTAACTCTAAGTTTACATCCTATTTTTAAAATCTGGAAATTAAGGAAGGGCTACAAAGAATGCTTACTGGAAGTAATAACTAAAGGTTCCAATGTAACTTTCTGCATTCATGGAAATATTCTATCGGAGCTGCCCACTAACCACCAGGTATTAGAATCTACTGAAGTGCTTCCAATGAGGCCAGGACATCTGAGGAACTGAATTTTTAATCCCTTTACATTTAAAAAGCCACGTGTGGCTAGCGGTTACTACCTACCATACTGGCAGGCCAGGGTTAGAGCTCTGCGGTACTGTGGTAGCCATGGGCATTTCCATCTCCTGCTGCCTTCTCCCCACACTTCCAGCTCCCTTTCAAATTTACCATCTGTCTCTGATCCCAGATTTAGGGAGCTACTTTCCTTAGCCTTTGGAAATGGGATAAAGTTTTAAGAAGACTCAGTCCTTCAATATTTATTGGGCATTCATGAATGATGGGGAAGGAAAGGGAAAGTGAAAAATCTAGATGTAGGTTTCTCTCCTTGAAGAAGTCACATGTTTTAGTAGGGTCGATAAATCCATTAACCAACTGCAAAATTTGGTTTTACAATTTGTAAAATTCTTAAGTGCTCTTTTGGAAAAGAAAAGGTAATGAGGAAAGGGTGACTGGGGATATCTTTAACAAAGGATATTAAAGTTACTTCTTAGGTTAAGCAAGGGTTTCAATGACAAGAGAAGGGAGGAGGCCAAGGAAGTAAGATTCCACAACCCAGGGGCATTGAAAGAGGCAGGGAGCATGATCACTAAAATCTAGAACCAAAAACGTCCTAGATCTGAATCAATGCCCTGTATAAAAATTAAAATTATTATGATCATCATTATTATGGGCATTCCAGGCAGCATAAACCAGCACGTCCAAAAGCATGGGAATGTTAAAGGTGAAATGTTTATGAAATGACAACAGGTTCAGACCAGCTGAAACCGGATCTGGGAACTGGAAAGTAAGGACTGAGTATAAAAAGCTGGCTGGTTTATAAAAAAGCTGGTCTGATTTACGATCCAAGAAATAAAATATGCACATTAACCCCCAAATTAAAACCAAGCAGTTTAAAATTACAGCACTATACGTGTGTTCCAGTAAGAGGCCAAATTTCTTGTGTTTTTTTCCTTTTGGTACTTACCTTAGGACTTTATTTTTAAACAGTTTCTCTACTGGATTAAGAAGGTTGTTCTTTTAAAATACAAATACCATCTGGGAGCATTAAGGCTATTGGTTAACATTTAACTCACTTCACACCTTTAGAATTTACTCTAAATCAAACAGAATCCCTCATAAAAACTTGGTAGACATCAGCTAGTGGTAGTTAAAAGTATGAAAACAGAAGTCTGGCTGCCTGAATTCAACCTCAACTCCAGATATAAATCTATGTGACTTTTCTGACGGTTATTAAGTTCTCTGCCTTAGTGTCCTCACTTGTAAAAATGGCAATAAAATAGTATCTACTTCAGTATCTGATACCGTTTATGACGATTAAGAGTTAATATATATAAAGTACTTAAGAGAGTGCCTAGCCCATAGTAAACATTTAAGTGTTGATTACATATCACACACATCAGACACACATGATAAGAATTTTAATGTGGTTGTGGAGAAGGAGAAATGAACAAGCAAGGAACACCTCTGGTAGCCGGAATCTACAAGACATGTGAAGAGTTGAATGGGAATCTTTGGACGACCAGTTAGTTATACAGCTCAAGGATGACAAGCTCAGGTTATAAAATCAGACAGACTTGGCATTAAGTCCTGATTCCATTACTTCCCAACAGTATTGTCTCCTCTTTGTCTCAGTTTCTTTGTAGCAAAACAGGCATGAAAACAGGATTTACCTCATTGATTTGTTATGTTGATTAAATGAGATAACACATGAAAAGCACTTCCTACAGATCTGGTAGTCAACATGAAATAAATAACAGAGAGTAACCAGGCAAACAAGGACACTGAAAACCTGGAAGACAGACCAGAGATGAGAGATAGGAAAAGCTTTAAGGATGCCAAAAGGGGCACCTGGGTGGCTCAGCCAGTTGAGTGACCGACTCCGGCTCAGGTCATGATCTTGCAGCTGGTGGGTTCAAGCCCTGCGCAGGGCTCTATGCTGACAGCTCAGAGCCTGGGGCCTGCTTCAAATTCTGTGTCTCCCTCTCTCTCTACCCCTCCCCGCTCGTGCTTTGTCTGTCTCTGTCTCTCTCTCTCTCTCTCAAAAATAAACAAACATTTTTAAAAATTTAAAAAAGAAAAGGATGCCAAAAAACAGAGGGTAAAACAAATTTTGCTTCCATTACAATTCTATCTACTGTCTCAGTTACAGCCTATGAGGCACGTGCCAGGGAATTATCAAGTGAAGACTAATTTTGACTTTATTTTAGAAGTGATCAACGTCACTGTCCCATGACTTTTTTTTTTTTTTTAAGTAAGCTCTACACTCAAAGTGGGGCTTGAACTAACGACCCCACGGTCAAGAGCTGGATGCCCTACCAACTGAGCCAGCCGGGTGCACCATGTGCCACAACTTTTCAAAGTACTCTAAAATACTGACAATTCTAACTAGCTAACATGTATTTAGAGCAAGACACTATTTTTATTGTTTTTTTTTTTTAAATTTTTTTTTTTTTTCAACGTTTATTTATTTTTGGGACAGAGAGAGACAGAGCATGAACGGGGGAGGGGCAGAGAGAGAGGGAGACACAGAATCGGAAACAGGCTCCAGGCTCTGAACCATCAGCCCAGAGCCTGACGCGGGGCTCGAACTCCCGGACCGCGAGATCGTGACCTGGCTGAAGTCGGACGCTTAACCGACTGCGCCACCCAGGCGCCCCTATTTTTATTGTTTTTAAAGTGTATTTATTTTGAGAGAGAGAGAGAGAGAGAGGGAGAGAGAGCACGCACCAGGAAGGGACAGAGAGAGAGAGAGACAGACAGAGAATCCAAGCAGACTCTGATGTCAGCACAGAGCCTGATGTGGGGCTTGATCTCACAAACTGAGATCATGACCTGGGCCAAAACCAAAAGTTCGATGCTTAAGCAACCAACTGAGCCACCCAGGCATCCGGATGGAGCAAGATACTATTTAAATAAACACTTTTTATGATTACCATTTCATCTTCAAAACACTCTATGAGTTGCTCTTATTCTTCTATTTACACAGGGGATGATTCCAAAGCTTAGAAAAGTTAAAAATCTGTCCAAAGTTACAAAGTTAATGGGACAGAGAAATACAACTGTTTGATTCCTGAGGCCCTAGAAAGCTCTGAATCAAAGATTCAACTCAGACTAATCTGTACTGAGCTAAAACAGAAAATATTCATTAAATAATTTAAGAAAGCTTGAATTAAAAAGAAATTTCTAGGGGCACCTGGGTGGCCAAACTGGTTAAGCATCTGATTCTTGATCTCAGCTCAGATCGTGACCTTGCAGTCTTGAGATTAAGCCCCTTGCTGGGCTCTGCCGGCTTGGGATTCTCTCTCTCTCTCCCTTTCTCTTTGATCCTCCCCACCTCACATGCTCATGCTCACGCTCTCCCTCTCTCTCAAAATAAATAACTAAACACTAAAAAAAACTTTTTCTAAGCCTCAGTAACCAGAAGAGTCCCTTCCTCATCCCCATTCTGAGTCTGCCTAAGAATGCACATTGCCCTAGTTATCAAGAGTTTTGAAACTACTGCTCCCCATTCTAGTTGTAAATCATTTGTTCTGCTCAAGCCACATGATCTTTCCTGCCAATTACTACTGAATTTAGAATATTCGAAATTGATGTTTTAAAAAATTTTAAAGCACTTATCTTTGAAAAAAACGAAGTCATCCCAGCTTTCCATAAAAATAACCAAAATTAAAATTAAAGTTCTACTATAAGACAAATTAAAAGATGTGCTATCTAGGCAAGCCAAAGCATAGGGCCTGGAGGTAGTTTGTTTCCTGAGTCTGTCCTATAAATTGTTAAACTACTCAAGTAGGACTACGATATATTTCATTTCTTAGACGTGTTCCTTTGCTATTTTTAAGTAACTTACATGATGAAGGAAGCTATAAGCTACAGTTTGATGAAAAGCACATTTATCTGCTAGGTTATTATATCTAAAATACAGCTTTATAGTTTATCAAAAATGAGGCGATAGCTCTTAGGACCTTCTAAACTGGATTGTTATCAAGTCTTGTGTTAGACGTATATGGCCATTTTTCACATATGTGACCAGAACAATTTAGAAAACATGAAATTACCATTCTTCTCTGCCAGGTTACAGTCACATGAGCCCATGCTATGAGGGAGGGGTTGATTGCATCATTGCGCTGGATAATGACCGAGGCTTTTTTCACCTGGGTTAATTTACTGACTACAGAACCTTTTTTTTCAAACAGACTACAAGCTTAAGAATAAAGTTAGCATTGTGTCTAAACCTCCAACACTGCATCAATTCAATAAATCTGAGTAGTTCCAGGATAACACAGAGGTGGAGGTTATCAACCTCCCCTGCATGATACTTGATATCATCAACCATTGTTTTTACGTCTTCACCTGACTTGTTTTACTAACTAGGGAGGCTATGTGTGCCTGTGTGTGTTTTAAGAATACAAACTTAAGAACCAACTATACACTGTATCAGAACCTGCAAGAAGGTATCAGTTCAATAAATTTGAGCAGTTTAAGGTTAACTCAGATACAGGTGTCATCATCCCCTTTATAATGCTTGATATTTTACCTCCCACATAGCTCTGATTTGTAATCACTTGTGATACTATGATCAAATTCCAAACCTTACTGAAAAGTATTACAATTTACTAAAATTCAGTCTGAATCATTTTGCTATCAGGTAAGTTTACATTATATACACTTTGTTAATTTTACCCTCAACAAAACCTACTACAAGAGAAAAGTGTAAAAAATCACAGTAAGTGAAACTTCCAATTTATTCAGTGACTAACTAAATGGATATTAAGTACTATATCATGTATCAGGTTCTATGCCAAATTCTGATACTGCTGTTACCAAAGCTGACAAACTCTCTTATCAGAACCAGGAAACTTCTGCAAAGTCTCACAACAATACGTAAGAGTTTTACACTGGTAAATGCATCTATGTATATATACACTTTTATGTTTCTTACATAATGTGTCAAAACAAATTAAAGCCAGAGGGAAAAGTTCAAACAATGCATGGGTTATACCTGTGTGTTTTCTACGAAATTTAAGTAGCATCTTGCTAAATGAATTTGCTTTCAAATATTCATGATAAGGCACATCTTTATCAATTTTTAGGATCCAATTAAAGTTCAAAGAGAAGCCTCTGATTCAGTTTCCTGATAAAATGAGTCGGTACACTTCACTTTAATAAGCCTATAATTTGCACACTGATTCATTGATGTGTCTGAAGCCAAATTCAATCTTCTGCCTTTAAAGTTTCTCAGCGTCCATTAGCTGAAATTTTTTGAAACCTTACTAGTTCTGCTAAGGCCACACGTACATAAATAACTGAACTACCAAAGATGGGTCACCTTTCCAGAAACAACTGATTTCATGAGAGGAAAACAGCGAATCCTTATATTAAATAACAAATTCTGAATTAGACAAAGGGAGGACGTGCCATCTTATAACCAACGGACCTACATTACTCAATGTATTATTAAATAAAAGCCTTTTTATAATTTACCTCTGTTGCAGAGGTACAGTCTAAATCCTGAAGGAAATCCTGATGGAGACGATGAAGTCAAAACTTACAGGGTACAGACCAGAAAGTGAAGAGAAAAGAAGTAGGGGTCAAGAGTGTAGACACTAAAGCCAAACTTCAATAATGGCTGTCATTTATCAACCCGATGATCAGCTTATGTATTGGGATAAGCAGATTATAACTTCTCTGGGGTCTCAGTTTCCCAGAAAACTGAATGTTTTCCTTCTGAAAAACATTTCAAGTGGGTCCCTTCTCTCTCTTCAGAGTCCTGTCCTAGTGCAAGCCCTGACACAGGTTTGCAACTGCCAATCAATGGTTCTGGCACTCCATGTCAGTCGCCATACAGCCGGCAGTGGTATTTATAAACATGTGTCATCCTCTGCCTTAAAAGTTCTCAATTGCTCCCTACTCCCTACAAATGGAGAGTCCAATCTCCTTCATACGACACACAAGGCTCTTTACAATCTGGCTTCACCCTCTGTTCCCAGTTTCACTTGTTTAACTTCTTTGAATAGCTACAGCCATAGCAGACAATTCATTGTGTCCTAACTAGCCCACACATCTTAAGAGATGGCGTGCCATCGTACTTGCTTTTTCCTGTAGGCCTGAGGAAACTGTCATCTCCACCCCCAGACTTGGGAAATTATTCATCCTTCTAAGGCCTAGATGAAATGCCACCTTATCCATTTATTCAACAAGAAAATCTACCTAATACTAAAATATGCAAGGAAGGCCCTATGAAAATAAATAGGACATAGTTCCAGCATTTGGGGAACCTATATCTATAAGGAGAAAGACATGTTAAAATAATAACAGAGTATACTCTGAGTAATATGTGTAAGACAGAAAGCAATGCCTAAGCTGGGTTCTACGGGATATGAGTTTCTGTTTCCATCCTTATACCATTTTAATTGGACCGTGATTGTAACAACTACTTTTTAATAATACTCAAAACATACTGCAGTCCTGTGTTTAATATCTATCTTCCCTAAGACTATAATTCTAGAGCAGAAGTTTACTCATCTTTTGTATCCTTAACATGAAGTCATCCAACTACATTAGATAGTTAGGTTTCCACATTACCCCAGACCTTTCTTAATCCACAATGTAATGGATCTACAGTAGTGAGAGAACCTCAGGACCTAATCAGCATTGACAATACTGCACTGAGAAGTCAGAACAGCTCTAACTTGGAATTATTCAGTACTTGAACAGACAAATCTGATTG
The DNA here is from genome assembly GCF_007474595.2 of Lynx canadensis. Lineage (NCBI taxonomy): Eukaryota > Metazoa > Chordata > Mammalia > Carnivora > Felidae > Lynx > Lynx canadensis. The sequence goes on along the minus strand of NC_044319.2, from coordinate 55,576,976 downwards.
ACACCCAAATTTGTAAGCAGTACTGACATTCTGCTTCAAATGCAGGGTTTCTTTCTCTGACAACCCCACATGAACTAGTCTGTTGAGTACAAGAAATATCAGAACCACAACTTCTAATTCCTGCTCAACAAATGGACTGTTTTCCTCAACTCCTTTGAAAGGGGATGAGGAGTGTAATTACCTAGAGACTGCAGTAGTAAATGGCAGTTTCTTCTTCTTGGTCTTGGGAAGTCCAGGTTTATCCATTCATTTACTTAAATTTCTGTGAAAAATCCAGTATGCAGCAGGCACTGTTTTACGTACTAGGAAACAGCAATCTCTACTCTTAGGGAACGTACATTCCAGCTGGGAGAGATGCAGAGCAATTACACAATATGTCAGATGATTGGGGAAAGACAGAAAAAGAAAGCCTGAGAAGTCAAAAAATGAAGGCAAGGAGGCAAGATGAAGGAAGAGCAGTGGCAGTACGTTGCGGAGGGTGATCAGGGACAAGTCTTGCAGATAAAACACTGAATCAGAGATGGAAGGAAGTGAGGGAGAAACACGCAAGCATTTGAAAAATACTCCAGGCAGTGAAGCCCCAGGGAACGCTGAAACCCTGGTGTGGGAGCCTGTCTGATGTGTTAAATCACAAGGATATCAATGAGGCTAGATTACAGTTAGTACTTAGTGGGGGGCAGAGTAGGAAATTAGGAGAGAAGATGGCCTGAAGGTCACCATACAATCTAAGGATTCTGGATGTTATTCTGAGATGGGGAGCCACTGGACCATCTTGAGCAGATAACTCCCATGACCTGTACATTGTAAAAGAGTAACTCTGGCTATTGCAAAGCTCTAGCTAGTACAAAGGAGCAATAACTGGACCGCAGAAGGTCAGGGGCTGTCTGTAATTTCTTGTAACCTAAGAAGTTAATGCCAAGGACGAAGGTAGAGAGGTGCAGCACGGTCACATCAGGGCTGAAGGCCTCAGAGTATCTTTCCTTCCTTTCGATAGCAAGCGTTTCTGAGAGTTCAACTGATACTTTTATTCTACTTCAACCATGTACTCGTTTCCTTCATCGCTATCAGGTCTCTAACTCCCAGAGTCACGCAACTACCACACAAGAAAAGTCAAGTATACCACCTACCTCCCTCTAACCTCTTTTGGCCTTTTGCTCCTTCCCTACGAAACCTATCCCACTCGTAATTTCAAATGGCCCCCCTTCCTTGTGCCTTCCGTCTCTGTAACCTTTTTGCTTCTGTCAGCACTAGTTTCATCCGTTTTCATTAATAACAGTGACAATGGAAATGTGTAGTAAAAGAATATGGAGTTTCAAAGCGTCTGCCCCCTGAACACCGCTTCCTCGTCTTCTCACTGGGCCCAAATCGCCCCTTCGAGGCCACGCCGAGATAAAACTAGCGGCAAAGCCACTCGCATCCCCTCCTTGCCACAAGTTCAACTGGGCCTTCTTTTTCAGCAGCCAAAGCTCAACCCTAGTACGTTACCTCCACTGTCGGCAGCGTCTTTGCCCTCTTCTTCCAGCTCCGAAGCCACTGCCTGGGCTACCATTTTCATCTTCTTTTTCTTCTTCAGTGAATTTTTCAGCCTTTTCCCCGCACCCACACGTGAGTCCCGAGCGGCCGCGGCCATCTTTCCTCACCGGAAGCGACCCGTGAGAATTGCGACCGGTGGTAACAAAAAGAACTTCCGCATTTAGTTCCGGGAACACAAGGTTCCGGGGCGGGGCTGTCTAGCCGGGAGTTCCGGGACGGGGCCTCAGACTGTGAATTGGTAAGTGTCCAGGTGAGGTCCGCTCCTGGGAGAAAAACCATCGGTGACTGTACGTTCTCAGCCGACTCCTCGGCCAGCTCGCCCTTGCCCTGGACCGCTGCCGCAACCAGGAGCGGTTCACTTTGATTTCCTCCCTACACCGCTTCCCGAAAGTTGGTTTAGGAGGTTCCTCCAGTGCCCCTCCCGGGCCTACTAACCGCGCCCACAGCTGGGAAGCGAGAAAAGCGTGCTCGGCGGTGCCGATTAGAATATCTGTATCCTCCCCTCTCCCCATGCACCACCGCCAGAGACTCACAGCGTAACACACCGGGTCTGTCTCAAAAACTTAATCACATAATCTCCCTCTGATTAACCCTTGCCGTGGCTTCCAATCGCGAAACGAATAGAATAGAATGTCGCATTCTTCCCCTGGGTTCGAGGTGGCACGGGGCCCAGGCCGCCCTCTCCTGCGGGCCTAGCTCTGGCTCCGACCGCGCAGAGCGGACGTGGCGTGCGGATCCTTTGCTTCCACGCGGTGCTCCTGCCTCCCTCCCCGGCCAGCTTCTCCCCAAGGCCAGCCTCTGCCTGTGCAGCGCCTCCAGGCAGCTACTGCAATCTGCCCCTGCCGTTCCCCGCCCCTCCCACCCAAATTGTTGGCTCCTTCAAAGTAGGGACCATAGCTCATTCTCCATTCCATCCCTCAGGCTAGCAAAGCTGGCCCAGAGTAGGTGCTCAAAAAACATCTTTGGAGGGGGTGAATTAATGAATGACCATACAACTATTGACAAAGTTGATAAGTCAGACTAAGACAGTAAAACTTGGCATCACGTTCTGTAGGCCAGATACATTCCAAATAAAGTCTTCTCTTCTTGGTTTTTCATACCTAAAATCTGTAAAGGAGTACAGATTTCTCATTTCCGCACATCCCAGCTGGTGTTTATGGGGGGACGGGGGATTATATTTACATAACCCCAAACTCAATATGTTTTAAAATAAAACGCTGTTTTGTTTTTAACAGCACAGGAAGTGTTACATTCCAAATACAATTGGTGAAAAGGATAAAATTCCAGCATAAATCTTTTGAAAAGTGCAATTGCTGTCAACTCCAAAAGTACATCCCCTTAGGATATAGCTGGGACAGAGAAGTTGCCCAATCCTGGTCAGTGTCCATCTGCCATTCAGTGTCAGTCACCTGTGACCTGCTGACTTTCATACTTAACCCTTGTTTTTGCCTACTGTTCTACATTGAGTTCAAAACAAAGTTGGGAAAGCCTTGAAGAAAATTGCAGGCAAGGAAGCAAACCTGAGAGAGAAAGATGCTTACAGTACAAAGGAGGCGGTGTGGCATCCAGGTACCATTTGCCAATATTACTGGAGGTCAGCATTTTACATCTTAATGTGATGGTTTATTTATACGTAGGGATTTACTATGTTTAGCTGCAACTTAGGTTGCTTGGGGACTTGAATTGGTTGATGGGTATTCATTCAATTTTTTTCTTTTTTAAAAGTGACACAAAATAGGCTCCAGATTTTCCTGCAGAAATGTGATTTTCAGAAAGGGATTACTACTACTAAGTGGGAGATTCCTGTATTAACGTATTTAATCTTCACAATAAGCCAGTGAGCTAGGTACTATTGTTCCTGTTTTAAAGATGAGGAAACTGAGGCACAGAGAAGATTAAATAATTGCTCAAGGTCATGCAGCCAGGAACTGACAGCATCGCATTCAAACCTAAGTAGTCTGCTCCAGGGTCTGTTCAACCACGGAGCTATACTGCCTATTCATACTGTTGCACTTGTGCATTTAACAAGTAGGTACTGAGAGCAGACAATGGAAATTTCTGGCAAGCACTGGAATTCATAAATTTAAAAAATGACAAATTTCTGCCCTTATAATGAACTAAGATAATCGAAAGGTTTGCAAATAAAATATCCATTGTATGGTGGAAATGACTAAAGTCACCTATATCCTTGTATAAACGTACCCATGACAGTTGTCAGCTTGTTACCTCTCAGTGCCACATTCACCCTTTTTGGCTGCTCTCTGAAAAAACAGGCAGATCCTTTAAATATTTTTCTGTTGCCTACCAGCAGGACGTTGTCAGTAGAGGGCACTATAATGACATTGTAAGAAGAAGGAGCCCTCTTCCCAGGACGAGTATGATCCTCCGTTCAGACTCCTGCCTTAGCTTTTCTATCCCCAAACTCCTGTGGTACAGAAACCAGCATCTGGTTTCTGCAATGCACAGTGGTCAGCAGTACCTAGTGGCCAGCAGCTTTCCCCGGCCAACCCCCTTATGCCTCACATAGCAGAATACTTCCAGCAGGACACCTGCCCATGAACAATTTTCTCTGGCACCTTAAAGGGCAGCAATTTCCAGAAAGTTCTGGAGGGTAAATTTCCAGCAAGTGTTGCTGGCTCAGCCCCAGTGAGCCACTGCTATGCCCTTTCCAACAAGATCTGAACCTCAGTTATGTGTGTGAGTTTGGTGAGGGACTTCTTCCTTCGGTGCTTTATTTCAGCTCTGGGGGTATTCTCTGTTCCTTTTATCTGCTGTTACTATACCCCTTAGAATTCTCTTCATTTCTGACTAGCCAATCCCTTGTTACTCCAGTGCTCTGTTATAGTTAACCATTCTTTATATTAAACATTCCTATTTAAATTGGTAAGTAATTTTCATCTCCTGATTGGCCCTGACTGATACAAAGCTAGAATAAGTGGTGTGATGGAAATATTATCAGCACCCACATACTGTCCCTGTCTGCCTACAGCACTATTAGAAAGTTCCATAGAGGGTTAGTCATTTTTGGAAGAATCAGAGGAATTAAAAGAAAGATTCCTTGTTAAAACACCAATATTTATAGGAGGAAAACAAATAAAATAATTTCTTCCAGGTGACTTGCCCCAGCTTGGCTGATGTCAGTACACTGAAGTGCTCTAAACTGAGGAACACGGAACAGATCAGAGGAAAGGTAATTGTACAGTGTATCTGGAGCAGAGGGCGCTGCTATCTGTCAAGGTCTGAATGCAAAAATGGTTGGACAGGGGCTGTGGATAGAGATTCTGGGTAAGTGATAGTTCAGGGGCTCTCTACACAGAGAAAAATCTATGAAGGGAGACCATAAAGAGAGAGAAGATATCTTAGTGACTATTAACACTGCTACTTGGGAAAGCACAAGAAAGAGGGATGGGGATAGAGAGTTAGGAGAAGGAAAAGCACCGCTGGGACAAATTCCCCCAAAGAAGAGATTGTCAGTGATGTTAAATCCTACTGTGATCTCAAAGGAAAAGAAATCACAAAATTTAATTGATGTGTCACTTTAATGAGAGATATAAAGGAAAATTTTTAAAAACTGAGATTATATATTGTGTTCCTAAAGGAGAGATCAAGTGTTGTGAAGTTATTTATTTATGCCAACCCAAATCCCATTTGAATGAATTTTGGGAGAGAAGAGGCAGAGAGTAATGTCTTGATAAAATAATTCTAAGATTCAAAATAAGTAAATGAGAATAATATTTTTTAAAAAGACGAGACTTGAGGTGAAGCTTCTCTGTTTAGATATTAGAATATTATAAGTGTATGGTAATTCAATTTTTGTTTGATGTTTACTTATTTTCGAGAAGAGAGAGAGCATGAGTGGGGTAGGAGAGAGAAAGACGGAGACACAGAATCTGAAACAGGATCCAGGTTCTGAGCTGTCAGGACAGAGCCCAACACGGGACCTGAACTCACAGACTGTGCGATCATGACCTGAGCCAAAGTTGGACGCTTAACCGACTGAGCCACCCAGGTGCCTCAAGGGTATGGTAATTAAAATGTACAAATCAAAAGAAAAAACAAGGGTAAATGAAACAAATTCTAGAATATATAAAAACAAAATATTACACAGGAAGTATCATGAATAAAAAAGGGGCATTATGCAACACTTATTTCAGTAAAATTAATTTACAGAGAAAAATAAGATTAGAGGCTCACATCTTACACTAAAATTAATTCCAGAATTAAATATGAAACAAAATGTAAAAAAAAAAGAAAAAATAACCGATTTATTGGGATTGTACAAACAACTCTCCAAACTTAAAATCAATGAGAGTGAGTTCTAAAAACAAGAATAATAGATGTAATATATAAACACCAAAAACTGTAGGGGCTACTGGCTGGCTCAGTCAGTTAAGCACCTGACTCTTGGTTTCGGGTCAGGTCTTAATCTCTTGATTTCATGGGTTCGAACCCCGCATCAGGCTCCGTGCTAACAGTGCAAAGCCTGCTTGGGATTCTCTTTCTCTCCCTTGCTCTCTGCCCCTCCCCCACTCACGCTGTCTCTGTCTCTCTCAAAATAAATAAATAACCTTAAAAAAACTATATATCTAAAAAAATAACCAAAATAGCAAATTGGATGTGAACGAGACAGAAAGTTAATTTTAAGATGATTACTTAGAAGAATTCATATGATTTCTGCATCTGGTCAAGATGGAGTAGCTAGAATCAAATTTATACTCCCGTTTGAAACAACCAAACAATAGACAAAAATACATGGGGCGGTGGTTTGCAAGAACTAGATATCAGATCATGAAAGGTAATGATCACTGAGAAGTGAGAATTCTTCCCAAACCTAGGTGAGCCCCATAATTTACCCCAGCATACTTCTTCAGGAAAGTTCCCAGACCATGGCATGGGGAGGGGAAATTTAAACTCACCCCGGAAAACTTTCCAAGCTGAAAAGATGTAGCTGAGAGTCAGGGAAGTCAAGGCAACTGGAATTGGCAGGGCAGAGTACCAAAGAGAAGAGAGAGAGAACTCAGGAGATTTGCAAAGAGGCTCCCGCAAGAATTTAGGTGACTACCCATCAATGCTTGCATGTGAGAAAATACCCAAGACCAGGGAAAGACCCACCCAAAAGAATTAGAGGTGATAGTTACCTATGCACATAGAGGACTAGGAATGATGCTTATTCTCACCAGCCAGACTAGAAAAACCTCACTGTTCACAGAGCATTTGCTATAGCACATGTCAGAAACTGTAACAGGATATGAGATTTTATTTTATTTGCAAGCCAACAAGCAGCCATGAAGGCTGGTGGAAGACACAAGACTCCTAAGCATGAGAGGAGGAGTGTATTGATTATTTAGAGAAATCACAGTAGCAAGAGTATCTGCTGTTTTTCTAACAATTCTCTGAGTCCCAGTTCCCCCAGGGTGACTCAAAGAAGGCTAGATGAGCCTTGCACATGTGGTGAGTTGCCTTATAGGAGAGAAACTTGAGCTATTTCCAGTAACATCGAAAAGTGTGAAACAGGGATAAAAGGTGTGAAAGACCTACCTGTGCACTGAAAACTACTGAGCATTGCCGAACAAATTTAAGGAAGACCCTCCAAATTGAAGACGTACACCATGTTCACAGGTCAGTTGAGTCACTACAATCCTGATCAAAATTCTGGCAGACTCATTTGTAGAAATTGACAAGTCGATCTTAAAGTTCATATGAAAATTTGAAGGAGCTAGAAGAGCAAAATAAAAAACCTTGAAAAAGAAGAGCAAAGTTGAAGGACTGGCACTATCTGCTTTCAAGACTTAATATTATAACCCTACAATAATCAAAGCGGTGTAGTATTGCCATCAAGGTAGACCAATAGATCAACTGAACAGAATGGAGAGTCAGGAAATAGACACACACATATATGGAAAACTGATTCTTGACAAAGGTAGAAACAAAATCAATTCAGCAGAGAAAGGATAGTATTTTCAACCAATGTTTTTGGATAATTGGATATCCATATGCAAAAAAAAACACACACACACAAAAACAGCTGTACGTCAATTCATACCTCACACCATACATAAAAAATTGATTCAAAATGAAATAGACCTAAACATAGAACATATAACTGTGAAGTTTCTATAAGAAAGCATAGGAGCAAGCCATTGTGGAAAAACATACTGTGTGATTCCAACTTCATGACATTCTGGAAAAGGGGAAACTATGAAGACAATAAAAAGATCAGTGGTTGCCAGGTACTGGGGGATGGGCAGGGTGGAGGGAGATGAATAGAACACAGAGGATCCTTAGGGTAGTGAGAATACTCTCTGATGCCATAAATATGGATACATGTGATTATACCTTTGTCCAATCTGTAGACTGTGTAACACCAAAAATGAAGAACGGTAGTGTGAACCATGGCCTTTGGGTGATTTTGATGTGTCATGTAGCTCATCAATTGTAACAAATGTAGCAATTCTGTTGCTGGCTGGTTGGTAATAGGGAGGCTATCCATGTGTAGGAACTCTCTGTGCCTTCTCAAGTTTTCTGTGAACCTAAAACTGCTCTAAAAATAAAGCTAATTAAAATTTAAAAAGGAAGAAAGGAAGGTAGGAAGGAAAGAAGAAAGGATAAGCCACACACTTGTAGAAAGTATTTAAAATGCATATGTCTGAGAAAGGATTGTGCCCAGAATATGTAAAGAACTCTCAAAACTCAACCTTTATTTAAAAAAAAAAATTTTTTTAATGGAAAAGATGGAGTTTTGGGAGTTCTTTAAACTGACACTTGATCAAAGATGATATACAATAGCAAATAAACACACGAGCTGTTCAGCATCATTAGTCACTAAAGAAATGTAAACAAAGCCAAGATGAGATACCATTACACTCCTTTTGGAGTCACTAAAATGAAGAAGACTGACCACACCAAATCTTGGTGAAAATGTAGAGTAAGTGGCACTCTCATGCACTGCTTGTGAGAATGTAAAGCGACCGACCACTTGGGGAAAAAGTTGGCAGTTTCTTAAACTTTAATAATTTATCGAACTGCTAAATCACCAGAGGCTAAAGCCCGTGTTCCAGGCTGAATCATGTTCCCCAAAGTTCTTACGTTAAAGCCCTACCTGCACTGTGACTATATTTGGAGATAGGGCCTTAAAAAAGATAGTTAAAGTTAAATGAGACCATATGGGTGCCTCAATCCAATAGGACTGGTGTTTTTAAAAGAAGAGGAAGTGGGGCGCCTGGGTGGCGCAGTCGGTTAAGCGTCCGACTTCAGCCAGGTCATGATCTCGCGCTCCGTGAGTTCGAGCCCCGCGTCAGGCTCTGGGCTGATGGCTCGGAGCCTGGAGCCTGTTTCCGATTCTGTGTCTCCCTCTCTCTCTGCCCCTCCCCCGTTCATGCTCTGTCTCTCTCTGTCCCAATAATAAATAAAACGTTGAAAAAAAAATTAAAAAAAAAATAAAAGAAGAGGAAGAGACACCAGGGATGCATGCACGCGGAGAAAAGACCATGTGAGGACACATAAGAAGGTGGCCATTGATAAGTCAAAGAGAGATGCCTCAGGAGAAAACCACCGTGCTGGCACCTTGCAGCCTCCAGAACTGTGAGAAATAAAGGTATGTTGTTTAAGCTGCCTGTCCGTGATATTTTGTCATGACACTTAGAAAACTAGTACTCCCATCCTATATCTGTCCTTCCATTAGTAAGATAAATTAGATCATCGTTCGGTTTGTAATAAGTCAGGTTTTCCGTTCCTTGCATCCCCAAATCATTACACTCAATATACTATGTGACCTTTGTCAACTTGCTTTACCTTGAAAAAGGTAAAAGTGTTTCAGTTTTCTTGTATTTAAGATGAGTGCGGGATGCCTGGGTGGCTCAGTTGGTTAAGAGTCCAACTCTTGATTTCAGCTCAGGTCATGATCTCACAGTTCGTGAGCTGGGGCCCCAGGCTGGACTCTGTGCTGACAGCATGCAGCCTGCTTGGGATTCTCTCTCTTCCTCTCTCTCTGCCTCTCTCTCTCAAAATAAATAAATAAACTTGAAAAAAAAAAAAAGATGAGGCTACACTAAATAAGCTTTTAAAATATTTTCAGCCTACATGTCTATGCAATGTGGAATAAATTTACAAGTAGATTTTGTTTTTCTAATAATTCCCCCTTGATCTAAAATCCATGATTCACTGGGGCACCTGGGTGGCTGAGTTGGTTAAGCATCCGACTTCGGCTCAGGTCATGATCTCACGGTCCGTGAGTTCGGGCCCCGCATTGGGCTCTGTGCTAACAGCTCAGAGCCTGGAGCCTGCTTCAGATTCTGTGTCTCCTCTCTCTTGCCCCTCCCCTGCTCACGCTGGGTCTCTTCTTCTCTCTCAAAATAAATAAACATTAAAAGATATTTTAAAAGGGGCGCCTGGGTGGCTCAGTCTATTGAGCTTCTGACTTTTGGCTCAGGTCATGATCTTATGGTCTGTGAGTTTGAGCCCCGCGTCGGCTCTGTGCTGACAGCTCAGAGCCTGGAGCCTGCTCCAGATTACTGTGTCTCCCTCTCTCTCTGACTGTCCCCCATTCATGCTCTGTCTCTGTCTCAAAATAACTAAGCATAAAAACTTTTTTTTTTAAATCCATGATTCATGACCAACATTAACAATCAGGCAACAACAGATGTTGGTGAGGATGTGGAGAAAGAGGATCTCTTTTGCATTTGCTGGTGGAATGCAAACTGGTGCAGCCACTCTGGAAAACAGTATGGAGGTTCCTCAAAAATTAAAATAGAACTACCCCATGACCCAGCAATTTCACTAGTAGGTATTAAAGGGATACAGGTATGCTATTTTGAAGGGGTACATGCACCCCAATGTTATAGCCGCAATATCGACAATCGCCCAAAGTCTGGAAAGAGCCCCAAATGTCCATCAATGGATGACTGGATAAAGAAGATGTGTTTATATATACAGTGGAGTATTGTTCAGCAATCAAAAGAAATGAAATTTTGCCGTTTGCAACTATGGAACTAGAGGGTATTACGCTAAGCGAAATTGTCAGTTGGAGAAGACAAATATCATAGGACTTCACTCATATGAGGACTTAAGATTCAAAACAGATGAACATAAGGGAAGGAAGCAAAAATAATATAAAACAGGGAGGGTGAAAAACATAAGAGACTCTTAAATATGGAGAAAAAACACAGGGTGCTGGAGGGGCTTTGGGGGGTGGAGTGGGCCTAAATGGGTGAGGGGCATTAAGGAATCTACTCCTGAAATTGTTGCACAATAATGTTAACTAACTTGGATGTAAATTTAAAAATAAATAATTAATTAAAAATAAAATAAAATAAAATAAATCCATGCTTCAAGACTAAAATGCAAACCTCTGCAAAAATAGTTAATAGCAGTAATCTGACATTAATAATACTAATACAAATAATATAATGTGGTTTTTTTTTCCTGGACTCTAGTTTGAAAGTAGTCACAGAGTGCAGAGACTGTAAAGATGAACCTAAATCCTCGTGTGTCGACAGGTTCTGAACACAGCAGTGAGTAACCTTCCTTTGTGGGGGACAGGGAATCATAGATTTAGATGCCTGCAAGCGTATGGCATTCTGCGTCTCCTCAGGACATTGACCCTTTGGACAGAAGAAATTACTAGTAATAATTTCTCATGTGTGTCTTAAGACTTTTGAAATCCATTAAGAAGCAAGTAACTAGAACTCCATTTTCTCACAGACTGGGGAATCTTGCTCTCTTAAGGAAAAGTGGAACTACCTCCAAAGTTCAAGTATTGTAGACTCCTTTTGTTCATAAGGCTGCTTCTGAATCTCACAATCTTTATTTTTAAGGATACATGTCTCCGAATCCTTTGGAACATCCTTAAAAAGAGGATAACTTTCCTTTCTTTATTCTCCCCCAACACTGAACTTCTGCTTTAATTAAGGCCCAGGCAGTCACCTCATTATTCCTAACCAGACTGAGGCAATGTTTGATTGCCTTTTTAGAAACATCCCTGTAAACAAGAAAGGGACAGATTACATCATCTGGTTGGTGTTAAACAACAGAACAGGTGAGTACTGGCAAGACGAATAGGCTTTATTTCATTTGAACAAATTACTCTTGGACTCCTGGTCTCAGAGCCTGCATTAGTGAGACAGGTACTATCATGCATCAAGGAGACATATTCCACCTTGCATAAAACCTTTCCATTAAAAATTCACCTCGCTATGGGATTTAACAGTCTCTTAGGCAGTATCCATCAACAATGACAAGATTTGCCCAGCATTTCTGAATGATCAAGCAAACAAAAGAAAAAGTGGGCTACTTTGATCCCTCCAGACTTTTAGGTTCTCATTTCTGCTAAGAAAGTGCATCCTAATTGTATACAAGGAACTTCTTTCTCATTGTGACAGGTAAACTTGACCTGTGTGTCCCTATTAGATCAATGACACAAGTGAAAGAGGCATTAAAGCTGGGCGTTTTTATTCCATCCTTCCAAAGTTGAACAGCCACATCATCCAAGGCAGGTGACTATTTGTGCAATGGTAAAGTCCCAGGGTTAAGGCTTCCTAGGCAGGTCATTTATTCCTCAAATATTTAATGAGCTCTTACTATGCACCAGGTTCTACATTAGGCACTAGGGATTCCTAACAAAACAGACAAGATCCTTGTACTTATGGTGCTTGCATTCTATGTGAGTGAAACATAAGTAATAAGTAAATAAAAATAAATAGCTACAGCTAGTGATAAGTGTCAGAAAGGTAGTAATATGTGATAATATAATAGAGAATGATTTGGAAAGAGGGGTGGCTGGAGTGAGATACTTTGGAGAGAGGTCAGAGAAACTCTTAAGGAGATGTCATTTGAGCTGGGATATGAGTGGTAGGATTGAGACGGCCATTGTGACAATCTGGGGGAAATTCTTTCAGAAGAAGACAACAGCTCCTTTGGGAAACAGAAGCCTGCAGGAGTAAAGCCTAGTGATCAGGGGAGGTGTAGCTCATGCAGAGGTGACAGGGGTCAGAAGGGGCCAGATCAAGCATATCTATGGCAGACACTCAACTTTATCCAAAGAGAATGAGGAGCCTTGGTATGATTTTAACACAGTGATAATAGGATCAGAACTCATTTCTCAATGACTCTTTTTTAGTTCTGTTGGAAATTGTCGGAGTCAGAGTATAAATGCTCAGACCAGAGAGGAGGTTACTGTAAAATTCTATGTGAGAGATCATGGTGGCTTGGAATAGGGTGGAAATACATTTAAATGGACATATAAGGAGTTAATTTTAGAGTGGAAACAAACTGTTGTTGATGGATTGGATGCATACAGGAAGTAAGGAATAAAATATTATGCCTAGATTTCTTACTAACATCTAGGTGGATGATGATGCCATTTGTTGATATAGGGAAGGCTGGGAAGAGCAGCTTTGCAGAAAAGATTGTTTCTATCTGGACTTGTTAGGTTTAAGATCTTGATATCTAAGTAAAAATGTTGACTAAATATTGGATGCCAAAGGAGAGGCCAGGGCTAGAGATGCGAGGTATAAAATTTGACAGCATCAATTTGGTGGTTATTAATGCCCAGGAACAAATGAGAAAAAAGGGAAGGCCACAATCCAGTTGACAGGAACTCTGGTATTAGAGATGAGGAGCTCTAAACATATAGCCAGAAAGTAGAAAGACTTGGGACATTAGGAAAGCGAGAGAGGAAAGTGTTTCAAAAAGGAAGCAAGCATCATCCTTTCATAGATACTGTTGTGAGGTCAAGCTAGGTGAGGGACGGGATGTATCCAAAGAGGAGATTACTAGGGAATTTGTCAAGAGTTCAGTGGAATGACTGGAAAGAAAGCCCTGGCAGAGGGAGCTAGCAAATAAACAAAAGACTCTGGTTTTCAGCAAGATGGCAGACCATATGTGCAGAGAAATGCCTTCTGGTATGGAGAACCTAAAAATAATTGCTTAGGTTATTTTAGATGCTTAATAACTACTTATTAAGTGAATAAATGAATGACTCTAGGCTCTCCCAGATGGCCCAAAATAAACACAGTATCTAATGCCCCAGCTCCTTTTTTTTGGCAACCCTTATGATTTCATTAAAAACTCAGGTCTAAAGTTAAATCTGCTTTCCATCTCATTGGGCAGGAGAATTGAGCACTTTTGCCTCCTTCTGTGGGATGGATGGGAGTGGGTTGAGGTGGAAGATCTGCTTCTACTAAGAGTCAAGTCCTATTCCAGAATAAGTAAATCCAAATCTCTGGGGATAGGCTGTCAGCACTGGCATTTTTTAAAAGCCCTCGTCCCGGCTGAATCTGATGCACAGTGAGAGTGCCACAAGTCAATGTGAAGGCTGAAGTAACCCAATGATGGTAGCAGGTGCTACTATCCTTAGTAAATACAGTGCTGAGATTGAGGCCAACACAGTAAGGTGAGTAAGGAGCAGAACATTTCAGGAAAATGTGGTTTTAGAAGAGGAGAAGCAAGATTAGCAGAGAAGAACGTGAAGAATACTTGAGCTACTTTAGGTACAGGTGGAAAAGACAAACAAGCCTTCCTATGAGGAACTCCAAGGTCAGCCAACTCCATCTAAACAAGGGTATGAAAAGAATCCTGCAAGAAGAGGTTAAATATGTAGAGGGTTTGCTGATGGCAATTCTGGTGATGTAGAGCACAGTAAAGGGGTTTGAAAGGACAGGAAGTAGAGAGACTGGATCAGGTAAGGAATCTTTGAAGGAGCACTGGACAAGTTTCTGGATGAAATGATGATCCAGAAGTGGTGACTGAGGGAAACAAGGAGATGCAGTAACGATGGAGTTCATCTGATCATCAATATTGGAAGATGAGCAAAGTCACATACAGTCCAGAATCCAGTCTTTGGTGGATCTGAGCTCACTGTACAAGTATGAAATCCCATGGCAATCTAGGAGGGATATGTCAACTGGGAAAGTTGGTCTGATCGTCTGGTGGTGACTGTTTTCCACTCAGTATGGCTTCCCTATACTGCCACCTTAGGGTAACCCACCACTCCTTGTTCTAGTTCCCAGGAAATTCCTCTGCCTCCTTGTTATTCTTTTATTCTTTTTTTTTAATTTTAGAGAGATGAGAGAGCACATGCACAAGTGGGGGAGAGGGGCAGAAGGAGAGAGAGAGAAAGAATCTTAAGCAGGCTCCACACTCAATGCAGAGCCTGATGTAGGGCTTGATCCCATGACCTTGGGATCATGACCTAAGCTGAAATCAAGAGTCAGATGCTCAACTGACTGAGCCACCCAAGCACCCCTCCCCTTTGTTATTCTTAAAAGTATTCCCTACTCTTCCTAACACCACTGGGACACACAATCTCTAGGAAAAAACACATGATTTTACAAAGACTTGAGGAGCAACGGATTTCAAACAGCTTGCTTATCACTCTGCAACAGTCCCATGATCAATGTAACTGCAAAGCCTAGGTGTCTGCTCACAACTGGAAAGGAAGGAGAGATTAGAAAGCAAAAGACAAATTAATGTCTCAAAATTATTATCCATACTCACCTTACAGGAAATACTTAGTTCGGGCAAATGTTAACTGAAAATCATAGTTATCAGAAGGAATCTCCATTGTCCTACGGGGATCTGAAATTATCTTATATTTCATTATTTCCTTCAGTCAAAAAGTACTTTGGGCTACCTTTCTTAGACAGTATTCTGTATGCTTATGATACAGCTAAGAACAAGACCAAAGAGGGCATTCTTCTTTTAGAGATTATATTTTTGTAGGAGTGGGCTAGACCTAATCCTATCAACCAACAAGAAATAAACCAGAAAACTGTCAAGTAATGATCCTCTGAGGCATCTCTCACAGAACTCTTACCGTGTATGGTAAATACTGCCATTACCTTCTTGCCAGAAACTTACTTCGGTCTCGCCTCAAATAGATAGGTCTGGACAAGTCTTGCCCATTCTCTCACTCTTTCTGTTTATTAAGGTATCATTTAATACACTAAAATATGAACAATTTGAGATGCATAGTTGTGAATGCTATAATTTTATAAACCTGTGTAACGACCACAATCATCAGGATATAGAAAAAATCTCCTCTCCCTGAATTCCCTTGTGTCCCTTTGTATTAGATTTCCACAGCCCACCATCAGCGCCTAGCAACAACTGATACACTTCCTGACATAAGAATGTTGCCTTTTCTAGAATTTCTTATGAATAGAATTATACAGTAGACTTTTGTATTTAAGTTCTATATTGTTTCCTTTTTTATAATTTAATTAAAAAAGTTTTTTTAGACAGAGAGAGCAGGGGAGAGGGACAGAGGGACACAGAGAGAATCCCAAGGAGGCTCTGCACTGAGGGATCATGTGCAACCTGGGATCATGACCTGAGCCTGAATGAAGAGTTGGATGCTCAACTGACTGAGCCACCCAGGCGCCCCTTTAAGTTCTATTTTTATTGACTACGTAGTTGTCATTTCATGAGCACCATCTCATTGATTCAGGAAAGATAACACATTCAGCTTTATCTACAAAGATAGAATGTTTGTAAACTAGTTACTTTAAAGCCATCCCCCTCATTTTTGTTAATTGCACAATAAAGCACTGTAGACAGATGCTCATATACCAAGTGCTATGAGATTGATGGCAGGGATATTGAGTTTCTTGCTTCTAATAGACCATATGTGTCACAAAATCTCCCTACCCCTTCCAAAAAAAAAAAAAAAAAAAAAAGAAAGCAAGAAAAAGCAAGAAAGGAAGAAAAGAAAGCAAGTGAGCATTTGAATGCAATAATACCCATCTCTTCTGTGCTTAGCCAAAGCCTGTAAATTTTTGGCACATCAAGACAAAGTCATCAATATATGGATACGATTTTAAAATAAATAAATAATAAGTTGTAAAATAAAAAGTAAAAATAAAACTGAAATGACTTCTCAACTTATGTAGATTTCCCAAATATTTCTATTTTTTCAAAATTAAATTTGCTGTATTCTTTTTCAAAATTAATAAAAACATTTTAATTTGTTGTATTCTTTCAACAAATTGATACATTTTCACTGTAAGAGTTTTTAAAAGATGTATATAAAGAAAAATATATTTACTTATATTTAAATATAATTTGCATCATAAGCTGTGTATAGTACTTCTCTACTAAATATTATGACATGACGATTTTTGTCATCAGATTTTCTGCCATCTCATTACAATATTGCTAGCACCAAAATATTCTTTCCTTTCAGTACCTGGAAGGGAAGCTCAGCACTGAGCACCGATGTTGTTACCCTACAGGTTTTTCAGGAATTATTTCTTATTGAATTTATGGGTATTGGTTACACTTACTGGGATCAAAACATGGAACCAGCATGTGGCACAGTGTGCTATTCCACATCCTCAGGCTTCTTTGTCCAAAAAAACAGGGATTTTTGTTTTTGGAATCTCTGCTTCACAGATGGGTAATAACAGGAAGCTCGAAGTTTAGACAATGGAGATTTTGTCTACCCTGCCAATCTTGGTCTGAATATTTGCTGCCTAGTGGTGTGAGAAAAACATTTCTATTTTCAGAATGATCCTGGACGTGGACAGAAAAGGATCACAATATGCACTGAGTCAGGTGATGGAGCTCCCAAGTTGAGAAAGAGATTCAGGAACAAATCACCAAAAGACAGATCATTCATTTGTGGGCAAAAGAATTTATGTTTCTGTTGCCTCTCATGGCCATATAAAGTCATAGAGGGTTAAAAAACAACACAGGCAATCTTGTAGATTTTATTTCTTTTTACTCATAGAATTTTAATGCTTGCAATCCTTCAGTAGAAGAGACTGAGTTTGGTTGAGATACTCCCAAGGCCACACAGGAGGAGGAACATTCCAGCACTCATGTGCTTGACTCCCAGCTCTGTGTTCTTCCTTCTGTGCCATGTTGCCTCTCCATAGATAACAAGATTGGTTTTTTCAGGCTCTAATGAATATTAACTTTCCAATTTCTTGTACTCTGCTACCTCAGGGTGCTGTTGTGGTATTGATAGAACTTTAAAAAAAGAATTGGGTGTGGTCATGTGTTTGATCAAGCCCAATTATAGTCATTATCACAAGAAAGAAAAAAAATGGCCATTATCGTAACAAATACCTTCTAAGGACATTGCCTCCTTGGCTTTTCTGATTTTTCTTTCAAGTTCTTTCATTTTGTCATTTCAAATGGATTTATTTATATAAAAGTGGAAAACGTGACATTTAATTTTCTTTTTTTTTAAAGTTTGTTTACTTATTTTGGGAGAAAGATAAGGCATGAGTAGGGGAGGGCAGAGTGAGAGGGAAAGAGAGACTCCCAAGCAGGCTCCAAGCTGTCAGTGCAGAGCCTGATGCAGTCACAAACTGTGAGATCATGACCTGAGCCAAAATCAAGTCGGTTGCCCAACTGACTAAACCACCCAGACACCACAAAACTTAATTTTCTTAAGAAGGAAACTAGACAACATTGGGCCTTGACTTCACCAAACTCATTGCACTAGGACCTTGTCGTTGCACTGGAAGAAAGATAATTGGATGAAGAATGTTAAGCTTTGCAATAGGAGTTAGCAGCTAGCTTCACTTCCAGAGTAGAAGTGTGTCCATGAAGCAAGTGATTCTCTTAGTGACTTGAGACCAGATTCAGATGTCCTAATTCAGACATTTACATATAGCTCTAGGTTGAAACGGTACTACCTTTTTGTTATTATGTATATTTACACACAGTTTTGAAGGGGTCTTACTAAATTGTTCCTGGAACACTGCTGGCTTTAAGGACACTTTGATGACTTTCTGAAGGAAAAAGTTTTCTTATAGGCATCAATATTATTTCCTGAACTTGCCATTGAATAAGGTTCACAACTATAAAACTAGATATTTAGAATTGCTTTGGATCAGGAGGAGGTCGCAAATGGTCACCTGTCCATAAGGTTCTTTAATATGAGGAATATTAATAGAATCCCTGGAGCTGGAATTTCGTAGTTGGAAAACCCATCAATAAAATTCTTGCTACCCTTTGAATATCCATTGATGATCTGTGTCTCACTCACAGGAAAACCAATAAGAATAAAATTGTATATTTTTGATTTCATGGTGGGATTCAGTAATGGCCCAATTATGTTCAGGCTTACCTAGTAAAGGGTCTCTGTAATTAGTGTATAGAAATTGCAGGAAAGCTATGACCTTTTGTTCCTTCTTCTAATGGAGAAAGGCTTGTACTGTGTGAGGGTGGGCATAATGAGATTGTTACTGAAATCCACTAAGTAGGGTAATAAATATATTCTGACGACTGTTGATTTTTCTGTGAGATAACCAAAAGACCATACTGTGGCCTTCAGCAGATGCTTAGGCCATGGTACACTTAACAATTATATTTCTTTTCCTTTAAAACTGAGATTATTCCTGAGTTTTTCTTGGAAAATAAAGATCAATGTAAAGATGCTAACAGCTTTGACAAGCTTCTAGTAATCCTGCTTCCGGGACAAACAGGTAGGTAATCGAAAAGGGCATGTGTTGCTTGAGTTTCACCTCAAGTGGAAATCAAACAGTGTCCGTCAGATCACAGTTCCAAGGTCAACCTTAATAAAAAGTGTAGAGTTAGAAATTACAGGGATGAGCAATAACTAATAAGCAAAGAAGGTTCCTGGATCTGAAAAAAGGATGCAACCAATTGAATCAGACAATAACAGGAAGTCCTGGCTCTGCTGGTTCTTTCCTAGGTCTTGAGCAGGGTCAGATAAAACAGTGAAATGGTCATTTACAAAATGCCTGGCAAGATTATCAACACTATTCATATTTTGCTTCCTAATTCCTCTTGAATCTACCAGCTTCTTTCCATCCTACTGCCACTATCTTGGTCAAAACCTCCAAAATCCCTCCTGTGGACCTCTTGCAATGGCCTCCCAGTTGGTCTACGTGCGTGCGCTAAGCAGAGTGATTATTTTTATTTTTTTCAAAATGCAAGTCGATCGTAGTGACCTCTTGTCCTTTTTCACGTGGCCTGCAAGTGGTTCTCCATCCCAGAGAGTATGTTCCTTAAGGGGCCTTTTGGCAGTATCTGGAGACCTTTTGGTTGTTACACTGGGGTGTACTATTGGCGTCTAGTGATTATGCTGCTAAACATCCTGCAAAGCAAGGACAAGCCCCCGCAACAAAGGATTATCTGACCCCAAATGTCAATAGTGCCGTGGTTGAAAATCTTGGCCACCCCCCCCTACCTCTCAGCCTTATCTTGGACTACTCTCCTCCTCACTATGCTTCAGGCTTGCTGGGTTTCTATTAGTTTTACAAGTATGCTATCTTATCTCCCATTTCTAGGTCTTTGTAATCTTACAACTCCTACTCATCTAAATGTTACTTGAAAAGTCCCTTTTTCGTGGAAATCTTGCCTGATGTCCACCCAGCCTCTTATACACTAACAAGCATGGCTAGGGTTATTTCAAAGCCTGAGGAGGGAAGAGTCTACAAATCTAAAATCTTCAGTATTTGCAGCCATATGGACACCAGTTCTGAAAGGGTTGAAGAAGACATGTCTAAGTGCTGCTGCTTCTTCCAACCTTACGTTTTCTATTTAGAATGATTATTAACTGACAAGCTTTTAGTCTGATAAATACCAAGTGCCTTCTATGTTCCGGGGATTGTGTCAGGTGAGGGGCAGAGGATTACAAAGATGCCCATGATACACTCTCACATCGTACGGTTTAATGTTTGAAGTGCTATACTAGTTGAATGAAGACGAGCAGACCAGGATGTGACTAATTTGATCTGTACTGGTGTTCATAATCACACAATAAATATTTATTAAGTATTTGCTGAATGCCAAACATTGTGCAAGATGCAGGGATACAAAGGTAAATAGCAAATTGTTTTTACTCTTAAGGAATTTCCAATCCAGTGGAAATAGTAGCTAATATTACTGGGCTTTTCAACGCCCTTCACATGTATTATATCTTACCTATTCCTTACTTTCCCCCATGGATAAGGTGTTAACCTAATTAGCCCCAAATTAATAGAGGAGGAAACTGAGATTTGGAGGAGAATGACACTTCTTGAGTAAAGTTTCTGTGTCTGACTTGTAACTCCAGTATCTGGCACATAATGGGTGGCCAGTATAGAAAAGATCCTATTTCCAAGTAAGATCACATTCACAGGCACCAGAGATTAAGATTTCAACATATGTTTCTGGGGGAGACAAGTCAACTTACAACAACCACCTCCCCTCTCTTGTTCCAGTGTGTCTTCCATCCTTCTTTAAAGTTTATTTAGGGGCGCCTGGGTGGCGCAGTCGGTTAAGCGTCCGACTTCAGCCAGGTCACGATCTTGCGGTGCGTGAGTTCGAGCCCCCATCAGGCTCTGGGCTGATGGCTCAGAGCCTGGAGCCTGTTTCCGATTCTGTGTCTCCTCTCTCTCTGCCCCTCCCCCATTCATGCTCTGTCTCTCTGTCCCAAAAATAAATAAACGTTGAAAAAAAAAAATAAAAAAAAATAATAAAAAAAAATAAAAAAAAATAAAGTTTATTTATTTCTTTTTGAGAGAGAGCGAGAGAGAGCGAGAGCACAACCGACTGAACCACCAGGCACCACATCTTCCTTCTGTCTTTACCCAGCTGGCAGCCATTCTTGATGTCGACCAGGATTCACGCTCCTAGATGTTGCATGACTTGGAATACATTTGAGCTGCCTCTCCTGGAGTGGACGCTGTTTGGATCGATGCTAATCCGCAGCTTCGGGATTTGGGCTGCTGGCCCTTCTTTGTTAAGAGGTGAGAGTGGGCAGAATGGGGGGCTGCGGGAGCAGGGCCACACGAGTCTCACAGTTTCCAGCTCCCCTGCAGATGTTGTTGATACACTTGTGTTTGCTATTGGCAGTGAGGCCTACACATAGCTCTGAGCAACGGCTATTCCACTTATGACAAATCTGTAGTCATATCGCACCCTCTTGACACGCTTTTCTTTGTTCTCTGTCACACTCAAACTCAGAGAAAAGAAAGGACAAAAATAAGTACTTGCACCTAAATACTGATAGTATCATGCCTGAAGTCCCGGTTGCAATTCCCTGTATAAAACACTTTTTTTCTCTCAGTAGTAATACTTTGGGAGACCATCAGATTCTGAAAGGGAGGAAGATTTTGTTGTTCTTTTTTTTTTAATGTTCATTTATTTGTGTTGAGAGAGAACGACAGAGAGAGAGGGAGTGAGAGAATCCCAAGCAGGCTCCGTGCCGTGAGCGCAAAGCCCGAGGGGTGCTCAGTCTCACCAGCAGTGAGATCATGACCTGAGTTGAAATCAAGAGTCGGACACTCAACTGACTGAGCCACTCAGGTGCCTTAGGTTTTTTCTTGATTGCTGTATAACTTTGAACTTACCACTATTCTTTAGAGTACAGAAATGAAGAATTCAAATACATATATTTATATGTATATTTAAAATTTTTTGTTTATTTATTTATTTTGAGTGAGAAAGAGCATGAGCAGGGAAGGGGCAGAGAGAGAGAGAGAGAGAGAAACTCCAAAGCATACTTTGTGCTGTCAGTGCAGAACCTGACCTGGGGCTTGGCCCCAGGAACCACGAGATCATGACCTGAGCTGAAATCAGAGTTGGACACTTAACTGACTAAGCTACCCAGGTGCTCCTATATTTATGTGTGTGTGGTGTGTGTGTGTGTGTGTGTGTGTGTGTAGTTTACACGGAATGTTACATTAGTGTCTGTTGTACAACATAGTGATTCCCCAACTCTATACATTATGCTGTGCTCACCAAAGTTTAGCTGCAATCTGTGACCATACAATGCTATAACAATATCATTGACTATATCCTTATGCTGTACCTAATATTAGACAAACTCGATTCTATCCTTATGCTGTACCTAATATTAGACAACTCCGATATTGATGCAGAGTTCCCCCCAAGGGGACAGTACATCAAGATTCCACTGTTTTCATGTTTTCAATATAATTGAAGGGGGACTCTAGTGTGATAGAAACTGTATACCTGAGTAACTATACCAATTCCTTAAATGTTCTTTCTAATTGATTTAATTTAATAAATCCCTAATTTACAGTTTGCTATGTAATCTAGATTTAATTTTTAATAACATAATAATAAAGTCCAGATTTGGAAGGAAAGTTTTTTTCTGACATAGGAATGATTGATACAAACTAAAATAGAAAAAAGTCATGCCCCCCCAAAAGTGTATCTAAATAGCAAGAGACAGATAAATGCTTTCTGCCTTGTCAGCATCTTCTAATTGTAACTACAGCTAAAATATTTTTAAATAATTATTGGTAAGAAATTGTTCAACATCAAATGAATTTCTAGGCATTGGGAAAGTTTTTCTTCAACAGTGTTTGCTAACATGGAGAAATTAATGAGGAGAAAACCGGGGAAGACCGTTTAAAATTGACATGGAATGCACCAGATCCTATGAAAATAATTCCCATCTTGCCACCATCCTGATTTCTACTGTCGCATTTCCTGCATGACAATCTTGCTGTTGTTTTAACGGACAGACACACATACCTATTTACCTGGCCAGTTCAAATACTAATGCCATAAAGTAGAAAGGAGTGGTCGTTTCCAAATTAAGGACTAAAGAACTCTCTGTCCCTGAAGACCATTCCAGGATGTGAAAAGCCCAGGCACATCTGAAATCTGAAGGGTTCTGTTTCCCCTGTGGTCATCTTTGCCTTGGTGAGGGGGGGGGGCATTTTTCTCCCTTTCTGGGGAATGCCATCTGCTGGCCTCACTTTCGCATTCTTTATTTGCATGTGCTAGCCTTTTTATTGCAAATAGGGCTCTAAATCTTACTTTAGGAATGGATATTGTGCTATGTGTGAGTGCATGTGCAAAAGAAGCTATCAATAATGTTAGTTATGAAAACCTGATCATAAGTGTTTTTAGTCCATTAGCCATTTCACTTTATTTATGTCCCCTTTCAGGCAGGATTTGAAGCCAATATTCACAAGATGAAGTTTGGATGAAGAGCAACACAAGAGGGTATAAAACACTGTCACATTTTTTCATGCCAGCAAATATTTCTTCCTCGTATTATTTCTTTAAATAGCTCTTCACAATAAGCAACCTCGGGGAATAACAAGTCCGAAAAGAAGAACCGGGCCAAGCACAGGTATTTAATATCTATCCACCCACCTACCCACCCGTCTGTCTCTTTCCTCTCATTACATTTAATTATATTTTTATGAGTATTACCAAATTAAAAAAATTATTTATTATGCCCCCAGTACATGTGCCCATAGGCAATTTTGACCTATTTTGCTCCATTTCCGCTCCTAACAGAAATTCAGCGCATGATTTATTAATAAGACCCTGTTTGCTCTGAGTCGTCGTTTTATCTCCCAAAGAGTACGTAGTAGGAACAGTTGAGCCTGCAAGGAGAGGGTGTTCCTGTGCCTTTCCTGGAGTACAGCGGCTGGCTACTGTTGAGAATCTCGTGTGCGGTTACCGATGCAATGTGGGCCTGAAGTCACTGCCCGATCCTGCCACATAGGGAAGTGTGAGGAAATGTCAGCCCATGGCCGAGTCTCTGCGTCACCACGGCCCCGGATAGCAGTCTCCCCAAGCTTTGCTCATTTTTCAAAATGCCCAAGGAGAGCGAGGAGAGAAACAAGAATCAGGGAAAAGGATGCCTGGATAATCTAACTTTCAGTTATGTCATATTACAACCCATAATATATAAGTGTAAAGGACATTGCAATTTCTCCAGGAGATTAATAGGCATTTGAGGGCCTTTTAGAAAAGAATAATGTTGATCTAATGCCCCCAAACAGTAGGAGATACTGTAACTCAGTGTTGGGCCAAATGCTTCATCTGAGCTCTGCACACTTCACGGTGAGTCTCTGACTTTTACATTAATTTCCATGAATGGCCACGCAGATCCCGTGTTTTAAATCCTCGTGCAGACCCGGATGAAAGTGAACACTAGCTCCTAGAGTCACCTAGTCCTTCTCTGTGGAATCATTTCTAATTGAATGTTAAGATCAAAGTTTAAGTTTATAAGAAAGAAAAACAAGTGCAGATAAATAGTTATTATCTGACACCCTTATGAAATTCATGACCTGCACTTTTATCAGAGACCTTATAAGAATTCTAATTGTGAAGTATGCGGAGCCATTAAATGGCGAGTACGCTTCAGTCTCTTGATAAGAAGTGAGTTAAATAATTGTCCTGTTTAACTTGTGCTTGTTAACCTTTAAGGTCAACTAGTTTGAACATACGTTTAATGAAATCCTGGAGCCAGAATTTATGATACTGCTGCCGAATGCTAAATTGGACAATTTACATAAGCAGGACATTAACCTTCTGAGCACTAAATAGCATTTAGCACTTAGGCCGCTGGGGACAATAAGGGACATGTTCTATATATTTGTGATTAGCTTGCCTGGAAACTCTCATGATGACCAATTGGCCTACCAAGTTTAGCAGCATAATTAAATGAATGGACTCAGCCTAAGTAAATTATCAGTGCTGTGTACAGTATATCATTATAGTCCAAAGGAAAAAAAAAGATATGAATAATTTAATAATACATTACTAATTTATCAATGCTAAGTGACTTTGAGGAGGCTCTTTGCAGTTCATTGTTTTAAATTTGATATTTGATTTATTGCTCGCGTGATTGAAATTGAGCCTGTTTCATTTCTTACTAGAAGTATATAGAAGCAGTAGATTTTATTTTATTTCATTTCATCTCATTTCATTTTATTGAGGTGAGACTGGTGGTGTTTCCTGCTTTGGTGATATTACAAAATACCTCCTACTGTGCACTGATTAGCAGGTAAACTAGTAATTTGTCACAATCAGATGTATGCAGTCCCTACTACTTGGTAGCCTTCCTGAGGGGAGGGCACTAACCCCTGAGTTGTTCATAAGTCCAGCTTGCAACACAGTGGCAATTATCATTATGGTTTGGAAGGGTCAAGCACCAGGGAAGGCAATTTGCGCTTCACCTACAAATGCTGCTGCTGATTGTGGATAATCAATCCTCTGGGCCGACTCTCCCGGAGTTGTGCTCTGTAAACTCAGTCTAACATTAGGGCGTATTGAACTTTAATGGCCAAGTACCTGTGTGGGGAAATAGCATTCACCCTGAAGTCGGCTGGGGCCCCTGCCCCTTACTCTTCTAAGATAAACCTGAGCCGGATCTCAATCCATGGGCGTCCTTGGGTTTTTACTTCCTTGTGCTTCTCCCTCTGGGTCTGCCTCTCATGCCTCCCTGCCTCCGTTGTCTTGAGAGAACCTGTGAATGTTATAGTTAGCCTTTTTACTGGCTTCCCCCAAACTCTGTTCACCTTCGCCATTTTGTTGTTTCAGTGACACATGGTGTGGCAGGTCACAATTGCTGAGCCCCCGACCTTTTGTTGGTCTCAACTTTCATCCTTTCTCTCTCTCCTCTTCACCTTTTTCAAAGGAGCAAGGACTGTTTCTCTCTGTCTCGCCAAGGTCCCTCTCGGTTTGGTTCTACCCAAAGACTCATTCGAGTATTTCTCCAAACAAATATTTCCTCTAAAAGGGAAGTCATGAATATTTTCACATCTAGTTGCCAAACAATAGGAATATGGTACTAAGTACAGTGAGTATTGGCAAGTATTTGGTTGACCCCTCAACGTAGTCCGTCAAGCTACCCGTGGTAAGTCTCGCCTCCTGACTGCGTGTCTTTCCAGACAGGACCAGAACCTACCTCACCACGTAACCACAACAGCAACAACGACAACAATTTTTATACTTTGGAGACTGCTTTACTGTGTATTATCTCTCAGGAACTTGTAGATGTAGAGTGGATACTGTGATACCAATTTCTCATAAATGAAATCGTTACTGAAAGAGAGATTAAATACCTTGTACAAAAACTCTGCCCTGCTAGCTTATGATAGAACCAAATTTAACATTTTTATCTGTTTCCAAGCCAGTGTTTCTGGATTAACATGGCCCATGTGCTCTAACCATTGTTCAGGTCAATAAACATTGAACCTGTTATTTTTTATTAATGTTAAAATAATCTTAAGTAATTCATGCACATGACACAAGGAACAATACCAATAATTATACATTAAAAAGTAGTTTTGGGGTGCCTGGGTGGCTCAGTCAGTTAAATACCCGACTTCGGCTCAGGTCATGTTCTCGTGGCTTGTGGGCTCAAACCCCACATAGGGCTCTGTGCAGACAGCTTGGAGCCTGAGATTCAGCGTGGAGCCTGCTTCAGATTCTGTGTCTCCTTCTCTCTCTGCCTCTACCCCACTTGCTCTCTGTCTCTCTGTCTCTCTGTGTCTCTCAAAAAAAGGAGCCTTTCCCTTTTCTCTGAATCATACACCCCCTACAGAGACAATTAATGTCAGAACCTTGTAGATCCTTCCAATGATATTATATTTCAT
Organism: Lynx canadensis; assembly: GCF_007474595.2. Taxonomy (NCBI): domain Eukaryota; kingdom Metazoa; phylum Chordata; class Mammalia; order Carnivora; family Felidae; genus Lynx; species Lynx canadensis. The sequence continues at coordinate 55,550,115 of NC_044319.2, read as the reverse complement.
GTAAGTTTGGGTATCTATCCTTTAAAAAATATTTGTAACATTACCAGACATATTACTTAACACCCGGATTTTGAACTTAACAATACATCTTAGTAATTGATCTGTATTAGCACATACGAATCTACTTAATTTCTTTTCATGGTTATATGTATTCTATCACATATAATTGTCAGAATGTATTTATTCCTTTGGTTCCATACAAGTGTTTTTTCCTATTATAAACTGTATTAAAATCTTTGTAATACGTATTGGCATACAAATTCAAGTTTATCTAGAAGATTAAAAGGGAACCACTTCTGGGTACTATTCCTGGCCAGGTACTGGTTCCTCAGCTTGGCACCAACTTTTCCCCATCGATCAGAAAGTAGACTTTTTTAAATTATCTATTGTCTATTCCATTTTGCTTCCAGTTGATTGAACTTCATTCCGTCTTTCCAAACTAAGCTATCTTTAGGTTAGATAGCCAGAATGAGTAATATAGCAAAACATTAGAAAGTTCACTGAGAAGCAGGATGTGGCCAAAGTAAAGCCAAGCCAGCATGGTCAAGGGGCTGGACTCTGGAATAATACAGACCTGGATTCAAGTGGTGGCCCTGCTGATGACTAGCTGTGCAGTGTGGACAGTGTACCTATGCCCTCAGCAGGCTTTTTTGCATATTCTGTGTGGCTAATGACAGCGCCAACCTCCACAGAATTATGGGGGGATGAAATTACATAATGCTTATAAGTGCACAGTTTCTAACTCCTAGTAAGCAGTCAAAAATCTGTTATCACCTATGAGTGTTATCGAAGCTTTCCAGAATCATTGATTAGCTAGCTGAGTCAATATTACACAAAGTTTCGTTGTCTATTTTTAATTTTAAAACTATTTACATCAAGCTATATTTGACAGTTGAGGGTTACTTGGTCAGGGTGACAGCCAGAGCAGCCTTTTTAACCTAAAACTGTTTAGAACCATATTATTATATTATTATTATTATTATTATTATTATTGAGAGAGAGTGAGAGCGAGAGAGAGCATGAACAGGGGAAGGGGGCAGAAGGAGAGAGAGAGAGAGAGAGAGAGAGAGAGAGAGAGAGAGAGAGAGAGAATCCCAACCAGGCTCCACGCTCAGTGCAGAACCCAACTCGGGGCTTGACCCCGAGACCATGAAATCATGACCTGAGCCAAAACTAAGAGTTGGACACTCAAACAACCAAGCCATCAGGCACCCCAGAACCATATTAGATGTAAGTATGGCCCAAGATTTACCAACGCCTATATACACATTCTGTGTAAAAGTATCACTGTTAAAGTGAATATTTTCAACTAAGACCTTTTCCCTAAATATTTTATAGGTGTGAATTCTAAACTGCTCTAAATTATTTTCTTTGCTGCTAGTTTGTCTTTATTTTAATCTTATATTGTTCATTGGAAATGAACATTGTATTGTACATTGGAAATTTCTCCCTTCTTTATTTCTTTTAAATAGGGGAAAGTAAAAGAATCAAGTTGCTTTTCTCCCTGACACCTAGCCTGGGTGTAGAGATCTGGAGTCCTTCCTCTAGAATTCTCTATAAGGACTACTCAGATCAAATGCCCTCTGGGATATTTGATTCCCACTTGGGTTGTATCAGCCCTCATCAGAATCTGCAACCTTGCCTCCGGATATTCTACCCAACTGATATTTTGGTATAGTTTAGCACAGTGAAAAAGTACTTGGATTTGGAGTCAGAGGACCTGAGTTTCTGTTTTACTCGGCAGCTTTGCTCCCCGAAATGGGAATTGCTGAAGTCAACGTCTCATCTGTCAGGTGTTATAAAAAAAAAACTGACCCTACTTACCTCACAGGAACAAGTGAGATGATGAAAGTTCTTTGTGAATAGCAGAGCATGGGGCAAACGTTAGTAATTATTGTCATTATGATCATTACTGATACCGAAAATAATGTTCAGAGTCAGAAATCGTATCTGAGACCAGCAAAATAAGTTTTACCCTGTTGGTACAGTATCCCTTTTGTGATAGTTCCCTTCTGTTTGGCAAACACCTTATCAGTGTTTTCAGACCTCTTAGAGTTTTTTCTGTTGGCAGAATTTCTCTCTACTCCAGGGTCCAGCTTGAAGGTTTACGTGTGTGTGTGTGTGTGTGTGTTGACAACAACACTGAATGATTTCCTCACCTTTCTTACCACTCAGGTAGTGTACTTCTAGCTGGCCCAGTGTAAAAGTTTGGATTCTGACTCTTTAAATCTTTCCATCTCTCTCTCCTAGCCTGTCTCCCAGGGACCTCCAACAAATCACTGTGTATTCTGGAAATGCTAAATCATTAGAGCAAGAGCCATATCAAGGTGAAATGAGAAATGTAACTTGCTACAAGGAAATGCTATGAAGCTTATTCTGCTTTCAAAGCTAAATAGGTGTGCTTTCTAAATTGGCTGATGGCATGGCGTAGCTAAATTCATAGTCTCCTGTAATATGTTTGATACTCAAGAGTTATAGGCGTCATTACTGGCTTAATTCTTTTTTTCTCTTAATCCTTCTAAAGCGCTCAGTTGTTTAGAATAATTTCTGACCAATAGATGCAGTCAGATAGTATTTCCATCTTTGCTCCCACCTTTCCTTCATAGCATAACTGTCTTATGAAGACATCTGTAAATTAAGATTTTTTAGTATGATTAGATATAGAGAATAACTATTTTTTAAATTTTTTAACATTTATTTATTTTGAGAGAGAGAGCACCAGCAGGGGAGAAGCAGAGAGAGAGGGAGACACAGAATCCGAAGCAGGCTCCAGGCTCCGAGCTGTCAGCACAGAGCCAGACGCGGGGCTCAAACTCACAGACTGTGAGATCATGATCTAAGCTGAAGTCGGATGCTTAACCAACTGAGCCACCCAGGTACTCCTAGAGAGTAACTGTTGAAACGGGTAGATCTTGGAACCCAGATGTCTATTTGGAGTCTGTCAACACCCCTACCGGTTGGTTACCATGTTCATCATTAACCTGAAGTTAATCTGCTTTTTCTCTTCAGCCATATTGCTTGCCACTAGAGAAACAATAGTTTCAGAATATTTTCCAAAGGACGCAAATGATTACATGGCCCTCTTCTTATTGGCCAGTGTAATCTCAGCTATGAAAGCTTTTCTGTAAGTATCTGATACCTTAATGAGCAGATTTCCTGTCTTTCTTATTGTTCTTCCGTGTTTCCTACATTTTCTTTCTTCCTTGGCTTGGAATAAATTACTTAGTTGGACAAGAATAACCTTACATTATTCCCAGTCAATACATGACTATATAAAGATAGGTGTTTTCATCTGTAAGGACAAACTTAAAGGATTCCAAGAATGAAAGTGTTGGTGTAGCTGTCTGAAGAGATTTGAAACATTCTTTTAACTTTATTGCAACCATCGCCCACGTTGTGAGGAACACTCTTCCTGTTAACTGGAAGGAAAAGAAATTTCTCTAACATATTTTCCACTCAGCCCTCTTTAAGATAATTCCTTTCATTGCTTTGGTAAGTCATTCACACTAACAGGTACCAGTTTTTCTGTGCCTGCCTTGGGCTAAGTAGAGCAGGTGACAAAAACCCTTTCAGGTTGTCAGATATTAATGTAAAATACCCCTAGACCTCACTACTTATTCATCTTCATCTAGTTGACTAATGCTTTTCCCATGTTCTTACATGTTGGTAAATTAAAGAAACCTTCCAGACAGTTCTGTCAACAGTTTACTGAAATGTACCTCATTAGTGAGGTTGACCTGTCACATGAGTGTAATTTAATCCTATTGAATTATCACTCAAAAATGCCTAAGTGCTGGGTTTTTATACACTGGATAGAAGGTTTGCTACTAACACTGTCATGTTTCCAGTTGATGAGAGAGGAAACAAGCAAAAAATATGCAGGGTCCTCTCTGCCTCTACCTCCCCACGCCCAAAATAGTGATACTTATGTCATCTCCTGAACAGAATATTACATTTCACTGTAGATCAAAAATATCCCTGTGGATCATTTTCTTTTCAATCTAAAAGGGAAAGAGTGAATGTTGACTGCTACCCCCTTTATTTCCCTGTCCGGTAACAAAGGAATCTCTGATACAAAGCCCGATCTGAATGAGGAGTTTCAGAATCTGCAGCGTTCTCTAATGTTAATGGGACTCTTTACTGTAAGATATTATTTATGATTTGCTGCGATATTGTGTTTTCTAAATGGCAAAGCAGCACATGAGATTAATTATTTTTCTTCAGTTGTTTCTGTACTGTGACTTTACACTATCCCAAGGTGAGCTGGGTAAGAACTGATTATAAGCAATGAACGCAGAATGTGTGGAGCACGCTGGGAACATTTGGTTAATCTCTCCTTTTCAGAACCACACTTGTAACTATTTCCTCAGTTGTTCAGATAATTGTGATGCCATTGGTCAAGATGTGAGCTTTTCATTGTCGTGACTTGGCAAGTTGATTAGGCCAATCTATAGAAATTGAAGAGACTCTCTTTAGTAGCGAGAGATGAATGGCCAAAAAATACGTAGCTTGACCTAAAGAAATAGGGAGACATATCAAAGACACACTGATGAAGTATCTGTCATAATCCTAAAGGCTAGTATTTAGTGTGTGCTTACTAGAGACCATGTTCTGTGCTATGCATTTCACGTGGATTAGTCTCTTCGTTTCTCTTAACAACCCTAAGCATTTGGCTCTATTCTGATCACCACGTTACAGTTAAGGAAGCTGAAATGAGACATGTCAAAGTGAAGGTTATGGAGCTCACAGATGGCAGAATTTGAACCCAGAGCCAATGCCCTGAAGAGCTATGTAGCACTGTGGTCACAACTGTGAAGTCACCGAATCAGAGTTTGATCATTAAGTTCTACAGATTCTAACTCATCATGGCTGTTCTCCAAAAGAATGTTGGCCCCCAGGTAATGTTGGTTCTGTGGTTTGCATTCAGCCTCCTTGTTACTGGGAAGTGAAGGTATACGATTTTGCTCTTGTTGTCCCATTCTGTCACAGTAGATTAGCTATGGTCCTAGAGGGAGATGTCTGTGCACTGCAATGCAGGTCATGGGATAATGAAATGAGATCCTGTAGCTTTTGGAGGCCTGGCTGGTGCCTCTGTGACAGCATGCTCGACCTTACCTGCTTGCTGTGCTCTTACGGGCATGAGGATTGTAAATTATGTGGTTGCTTTCTTAGCCTTCTTACCTTCCTCCAACCTCCTCCACCGACCCTCCATGTACCTGTCAGGCTTTGCCAAAGATGCACTAAATTCTAAATGGTGGAAAACTGACTCTGCATAACGGGTGGGTGAAAAAGGTCATGGCGCCTCATATTCCCATTCAGATGGCAGCCTACTTGGCCTGAGAAATAAAAAGGGAAATGTCTGGGAGAAAAATCACAGAAAGAACGTATATTTTTATTCTGCTTTTTTTTCCTCCAAAAGTAGAGCAAATGAACCCAGATCAGATTGGCGGACACGTTATTTTTCCCGGTGGAATAAAACCTCTAAGCCATCTCTGAGATTGCTATAGACAAAGAACTCTCATTGACCTCAACAGCTATTTTATATGGGAGACACCAGGGCAGGACACCTTTTGGTGATTTTATAAGGTCTTGGAAACCTCATTTGGCAAGCATGAAAGAGGGAGAGGATTTGGGTCAGGAGTGCTGAATCCTCGTCTCACCACTGTTGACTTTCTGTGTAACATAATATTTGAGAGATTACATTGAAATGTCTCAGGATTTATTAATCCCATATGTTTTTTTTAAGTTTCTTTTTGAAAGAGAGAGAGAGAACAAGCAGGGGAGGGGTAGAGGGAGGGAGAAAGAGAATCCCAAGAAGGTTCCAAGCTGTCAGCACAGAGCCCCGTGAGGGCTAATCTCGACCTGAGCCAAAATCAAGAGCTTAACCGATTGAACTGCTCAGGCGCCCCTATCATGTAAGAAGTTTTAAGGCATTGTGACAGATGTTTTTAGTTACGATTGATCCAGAACAAGACACTCTTCTGAGAACCTTATCTTTTCTCTGCATTAAAATTGTAACATTGTCTTTTCTTTAACATTTTGTTTCTTTAAAAAAGAAGTTTAGTGTTTACTTATTTTTGCAAGAGAGACAGAGTGTGAGTGGGGGAGGGGCAGAGAGATAAGGAGACATAGAATCCGAAGTAGGCTCCGGGCTCTGAGCTGTCAGCACAGAGCCAGATGCGGGGCTTGAACATAGGAACCATGAGATCATGACCAGAGCCAAAGTCAGTCACTTAACTGACTGAGCCACCCAGATACCCCAACATTTTATTTTCAAAGAAATAGAATAGCTTCAAAGGGGAATTTATGTTTCTGACATATTTTAATAGCTAAGCATAAGATGCAATTTAAAATTCATGTATGCCCATCAGCTGGTCCAGAAATATCTTTAATTTTCTAGAAAAGTATCACTGTGTCGACATTCCATCTTTGGACACGTCGCCACGTGCTTTTATACAGGAATAGGAATTGAGGGTGATAGGCCAAGCCTAGGAAAGACATTCTCAAGAGCCACACAGTGAGGAATAAGTTGCTGATGTTTCCGAAGCGTGGCTCAGAGTGGAGTCCACACCGAAACAGCGGCACTCATCTTCCTTGCTGCAAACCACATGGAGCCAAACCGCAATTAGTTTGAAAATGGTCATGATTTTCAGATTTTACATTCCCTCCACGCTCTTAATAAAAATGAACACACTCTGTGACTTTTAACAAAAAATAAAAACTGATGATACCATGTATTTTAAATAAGAGCTAACGCATCAGTTCTATTCCTTTCAATGTCTCTTCTTTGCCCTATTATTTTTATTTTCTAAAGAATTTATTATTTATTTATTTATTTATTTATTTATTTATTTATTTATTTATATTTTAGAGAGAGAGCATGAGCGGCGAAGAGCAGGAGAGAGAGAATCTCAAGCAGGCTCCACGCTCAGCGCAGGGCCCAACGGGGGGCTCAATACCTCGACCCTGAGATCATGACCTGACCCAAAATCAAGAGTCAGACTCTCAACTGACTAAGGCACCTGGGCACCCCTGTCCTATTATTTTTCTTGGTAAACCAAACAGACAAACTGCATACACATAGTCATTTAGTCATTCGTTCATTCGTTCATTCGTTTACAGAGTGGTCACGCATGTTCCCTGTTCCAAACCTTTATCCCGTCATGCCCGGACAATTATAACCATCTTTTGCTTGTTTTCTCACCTTCTCTTTCTCCATCTTGTGTGTTCACTTCTTCTTTTCCAATCCCATTGTCCTTCATCTGCCCTCAGGATCTTCCAGGTGTGTTGAATTACAAGACTGAGAGCAGCCACTCTGCACATGGGTGGGAAGTGTTGGAAGAAAGTACAATTATAAGGTGGGTGGAAAGGAGAATCTGAGACTTTCTCTATTTGAGGTGTCCATGGGACAAATGTGTGGAATTATTGTCGGTGAAGCTCTAGATCTGAGAAGAGAGATTTTATTTAATGAAATAAGGACACACAGATAGTTCAAAGTCAAGATGCTGATTCGATCACTAAAGAGATAAAGTAAAAGAAAATGAGAACTGGGCACAGAGTGGGTGACAAATAAATATTTGCTGTTTGTGGTGTCTTACCTGGGAAACTTACTACCAGTATGTCTCCTTGATGGTCATGACCTGTTCCTTTAGGGTGTGAAACTCTTTCGTTCCTGGTATTTATTATAGATTTGAACTCTCCACTTCAAAAGTCATTTTAAAGAGAGGTATTCATAGAAACTTGCTCTCGGATAATCAAATAGCAGTACAATGGACAAAAACCTTCCAAAAGAAATACTTAAAATAGACTTTAACCCTTACTCACCTTGAGGTTAAGAAAAGAAGCTTGCTTTTTATAAAAGAATATCTAATATGAATCAGAATTAGAGAAGTAAGGCTGGAAGGAATTTCAGAGCATCGTAGCTGAAGCACATATTTGCTAGGAGAGTAAACTGAGGCAGAGAATGACTAAGAAGTTAACCCAAGGCTTCCTGCCTTAATTGGCAGAAATCTTAGCCCCTGTTATCTGAATGACAAATATAGAGGAAGAATCTTTTCTAGAAATTCTGATAATGCTAGGAATGCTCCCTGGACCCAAAGCATCAGAATAAAAACCTATTTTACAAATTAAAATGTTAAAATTTCAATTAAATTTCTATTTAGTTGAAAAAGGTAAAACCTAACTGCTTTACTTGGGTTTCATTGTTTCTTCAACTGTTGTTGGTTTTTTGTTTTGTTTTGTTTTGTTTTGTTTTAAAGAAGGGGATGTGGTTTGGAGTGGATAATACTGGGCCACTTTCAGCTCCAAAAACATGGCATTCTATAATTTTTGAATCATAATATATTTGTAGAAGGAATAAGGGAAATGCCAGCAAATTAAATACTAATACTAATACTAATATTTCATAATTATAAGAAATTCAAATTCTTGGTCAACACAATAAGTTGTAAAGTGAAGCTTTATTCTGTTTTGTCAACTCATACCAAATAATTGTTTTTTAAATTGCTGTTCATTCTGATAATTTGTATACACAAGTCTTTTAAAAATTGGATTATAATAGATACGGGTGATTTCTACAGATTAAAAAGCCATATTATAACATCCACAAGTAAACTTCAGACTTTCTTTTATTTTAGAAGAGCAGGTAAAAACTAATCATTCCCTCTTTCTTTATACTGTATGCTTTTTTTTTCTCCAGATAATGAATATTTTAAGTGTGAAAACCCAAACTTCCCAAATACCTATTCTTCTTTTAAAAAGAATTGATATTACCTTCTTCCTCACCACCACCCCCCACCCACACACATAAATTGGGGGCAGTGGGGAGTAGGGGGCTGAAGTTTAGAAATTGAAGAAATGATCATCTCTAATATTCTATTCCATTCTGCAGATGAATCATTGCAACCAATATCAGTGAAACATGTTTTATTCGTAGTCAGAATTCAAGAAAATGCCAATTATTCATTCATCTGACATTGGCTCATTTATTTACTTATTCATTCATTCAACAGAAATTTTTGACCCTTGGTTTCTGTGCTAGGTAATCAGGTAAAAATGTGTATAATGTAAAACCAAACCATTGCCTTTGGTGAACATAGGGAAGAAACTCTTCTATCAGACAGCCAGGACTTTTCAAAGGCAATTTGGAGCATGATATGAGGAAGCAGGCCACAAAAGGAAAAAGAGATAACACAGTTCTTCCATCATTTCCCATGTTAATCCCATTTGTAAATCACTGAGAATCCCTAAATCTTTTGCCAGATTCACAAGTATGCAAACTGATTCACAACTGTAAGATTAGACGAAGCTTACTATTCAGTAGGAACACAAAACAATGTTTTTATAAATTACAAAGATTTATTTGAATTCCTCCTCTTTCCCCCATATAACACATACAAATCACCCTTTCTTCTGAAAATTGGCCAATCATCAAAGTCACTCAAAGGTTTTGATGCCTTTATTTGCCATCCAGTCATTGTCCTGAGGCTGTAACAGAATAGAACAGTAGAACAGGAGCTGAATCGGTGGGGCAGAGCAACCCTAAAAGAAAATCTTGACCCACTGTCCTTCACATACTCAATGTGGTTGTATAGTATACTATAATTCTAGAGTTATATCATAAGGATGCTTCTGGAATGAATGTTAAACCTTTAGAAAATTCAGAGTACCAACTCCTTAAAGGTGGAGATAATATAATATAGTATAGTATAAAATAGTGTAGTATCGTATCTTCATATAGTGAAGAGAATATAGATAATATAGCAGAAGAAAGATTGTGGTTAAATGACCCAGGCATAAATCCTTCTATAAATCTGAGTCTTCCCATTTTTAAAATAGGCATAATAATGCCTACCATGCAGGATTGTTACGAGAATAAATAGGTAACCAATAAATTGTTATTTATACCGGTAGTTCTAAACTGGAGATGATTTTGTGTCCCTTACTCACCCCCTTCCACCAAGGGGCATTTGGCAAAGGCTAGTGACATTTTTGGTTTACACAACTAGAGAAGAGGTCAAGATGCTGCTAGATAACCTATAATGCATAAAACATTCCTCACAACAAAGAATTATCTGGCCTAAGTGTCAACAGTGTGGAGGGTAGACAACTTGAATGTGTACAGAGCACATAGCAGGTGGACAGGAGGTGATGGTTATTACTATTACCTGCAATGTTTCAAAACTAGATCTAATGTAAAAACATTGTGTGTGTAGAGTGAATAGACTAAATATTTCTCTAGCCTTTATAATGAATTAACTCCAAGATTTCCTTGGAGATGTACATAATCAATTACATACTTAAAAACTATTCTCAATAGCTCCAGTGACATTCAAAATGGATCTAGGCTGAAACAGACTTCTGTGCATGCATAAAGGAATTTTCCTGTCAATATTATTGTATGTCAAACAGAAAAACTCTTGATATGCAAGACAACTAGAGCAAGAAAGGCGTAGTCTGAAAATAAATTGAAAATAGTTTTCTAAGCTTCATTTTCCAATATGTTCTGTTTTGGAGCTCTTATGGTTATCTGGATATTCTATTCCCCTCTTTCCTCTTTATGTTACCATGAACTGAGATCCTCACAAACTTTGGGTCTTGTCCTTCACACCTGTCTTCCCAGGACACTTTGGCTTTGGGGTCTGTGGGGCATTGCGTGCTATCAACAAAATACATTCTAAAGCCTGTGGACTCCTGAAAGTCTTCAATTTTTATTTCTGTGCATTCCTATAAACATAACATTCCTTTGTCTTCTCTATTATGGAATTGTCCCATGGTGTTCCTTTGTAGGAATTTTCTTCCATGATAACATTGAAAAATCACACAGTGCTTGGAATGCATTACAGTTGGAATATTTTTTTTGACATACCATTCAAAAACTCTTTAAAAGCTCAATCTATTAAATCAGATTCTGACATTAGTCTACACTAAATTTCATCTAGTTTCTTGCTCATCATTTTAATGGTATATTTTAGATCTGACATCCTCATGTAAAACCTTTATTATTTTGCCCTGTGACAATTCAAAAATCTTCTCTCTTATAACTTCTTTCCCAACTTGCCCCAACTGTCCACAAGACAGTTCAGTTCATCATTTCTGCCTCACTATAACCACTGTGCTTTCTGCATATTACGAAACTGCTCATGTACATTCTTTCATAATCAATGTCGAATATTTATTTACAATAGACTGAAGACAGTGGTTGTTTTAATAATCTTTGTATTTCTACAGCTTAGTGCAATGCAGACATACCACAAACCCTCCAGTTAATGTTGATTCAATGGATAAAGATTGACACACATCAAACCAGATTATGCCATAGGTATTGCAGATTTCCAAAAATCTGCATTCTTTTTCTTATCAATGCTGCTTTTCTTATCAATGCTGCTTATCAATTTTCTTATCAATGCTGCTTTGGTTCTTTCTGTTTAATGTTAGAAGCATCATGAACATGTCATAGGTGGAATATATCTTTAAATAACACCAGAACTTAGAGTGGATCTAAGTTTTGGAGCCACGGGGAGGATTCTGAGAATAAGTATTGTTAAGAGCTTGTGTTTGTCTTGAACCCCTTAAAGTTCATGAATAAGATAGAACTTTATATCCTTGCTAAGTGTGAAAGAAGGGAGAAGAAATGAAGTTAGGCAAAATCTTAATTATAAATAAAGGAAGCCCCCACACTGGTGGCATTTCATTTACTCCATAGTTGTATGTGAAATCGCACTGGACTAAAACTTCTTTGCCAAATATTTAATTTTATAATATACTGTCCAAATGAAGGATTTTGACATTCCAATCTGACTTTCAAATAAGTTATTAATTAAAGCTGAGAAAAAATTTCAGACTTGCCTTCAATTCAATAAATATTTGTTGAATATTTATTATGTATTAGACACTATTCTAGGTACTTGGGACATAGCAGTGACCAAAACTTCTGTTCTTAAAACTTACACTAAATCTATATTCATTTGCAGCTGGAGGAATAAGAACCAAGTAACAGTTTGCTTCCTAAATAAGTTAATAGTTTAATATACTGTTTGCATTTTTCTGATATGTTTATGTGATTATCTGGATTTCATAAGAAAGAAAGAATGCATGAGTTCCTTTTGTATTCATTCCAGGTAGCTGAGACTGAATAGTTTGAAAGCTGTTTCCTAGGAAGCTTCAGTGATGGTTTGGTGAATTCCCAGTTAGGACGATTTTCTACTGTGCTTTGTAATTTGCTGTTTGACTTTCCTAGAATCACTGTTCGTTGTCTCCTAGAAATATAGTAAGAAATAGTTTTATCTAGCTACCCATTTAGGTGATATGTTGAAGTTTTAACCTTTTATTTTAGGATAAACAAACACAGAGAGTTTGTTCAAGGATGGGGAGAAATAGGGAGAAAAAAACTTACTTCTGGTCGTTAGTGTAAATCCAGTTGTCTGTACATTATAGGGAATTAGTCGCTTTTTAGAAAGAGCTTTTAATTGCCTAATCTAAGTAATGTGGGCAATGGCATACGTGTTTTATTTTAGGGTCTATCTAGCCCACTCAGAAAATGTAATGGACCTAATTTTCATTTAGTATAGGTCTGTGCAGTTCCTAAAACATCTAAATGGCTATTAATTTAATCAGGTAATTTAACTATAGCTCTAGAAAAGGCCACCAGCTAGTTGTCACGCAATGATTATGAGGATGACATTTCTATCCCATGATGCCAGAGGCAGACTTTGATACATCATTTTCTTTTTGAAGGTTAAACTCAGATAACCTGCCTTTGGCATTTAATTAGCTACATATTAAACACTCTTTTAATAATAAAATGATTAAAAATTTTATTGCTTCTCAAATGAGGCCCTTTTAGATAGATTTAATGACTTGGTTCGAGCTCTGTAGTTTGTGAACCAAACCTTACTTAGGCCAGGGTGTAGTAATGATATGCTTTACAGCTTGCAAAATCTGTATTTTATTCAAATGATGGCCATAATCATTTTGGATAAAACTTATAATGCTTTCTTCTGTATTTTTAAGTCTAACTGTTAAATGTCATTGGAAACTAACCAGAAACCCATTGATTCAAAATTTCCAGAAATTGTCAAGTTCAAGATTCATAAAGAGACCATGAAGTCTGCTTAATGTGCTGAATCTTATATACTAATTGTTTACCCTTTGAAAAATCATTTGTCGTCATTGAATGCCTGCAAGGAAAAAAAAAACTATTATAGAAATGACAGAGAAGTGTGAGTGGCCTACAAATGCCCATCCATATTTTCAGCTAATATTAGCTGTTTAGTGAAAATGGTCATCAAGAGACCATTCGTTGTTCATCCTCAGCATGACTTGGTGGGGGTAAGGGGCAGTTACAATGTCTGTGAAATAGGTGAAAGAGACAGAATGCTGTCACACCAGAACATGGATAACTAGAGTCTGAATAAAGGTGACCATTTTACTTTTATTCCTTTTAAAAGTTTTTACTTAATTTGAATTTATGTTATTTATTTATTTATTTTGTTGTATATGCAGCAGCTTTTAGCACTCAGTTCAATGAGATTCGACAGAAATGTACACCCATGTAACCACTGTCTCGATCAGGCAATTAGCTGTCAGACTTCCACATGCTTTCTTTCCCACAACTTCCTTCTGCTTGTTTTACAACATCATGTAGATGTAACCGTACAGCTTCTTTCGCTTATCACATTATTTTTTATATTTACTTGGGTAATATAACAGTTGACAGTTTGCAGATTTTTACAGTTGTACTATTCCATTGTGTGAAGGACCAGTCACCTGTTGATGGAGGTTTGGGTTGTTTCTAGTTCTTTATTCTATTACTCAAGCTATGAACATGCTTTTGTCATTCTTTGTTGAATACATGGTCTCATTACTATTGAGTAAATATCTAAGAGTGGCATCATTGGGTCATTATAATACTTGCCTGTTTCACTTGAGGAGAAACGGCCAATATCTTCACTTTCGGTGTAGTTGTGAATGAGCTAGCACCCACTTCTTTTAGCTTGGAAAGATAAAAGTATTCAGTGAATAATATTCAATGTAGTGAACGCTGCAAGTGTGTTTAGAATTGTAATGGTGATTTTCTTCTCTCTGTAGATGTAGAACTTTTCATTTTGGTGATTTGACAGAGAAGTCCCTTCCTCCCCATTCAAAATCAACAGATTATTGCTTTTATTTCACGTGTAGGTAAATGTGAATCAATATGGTTCTTTGGGGTTTGGCTTGTTAGAGAAAATAAGGGAAAAACCCACCAACACACAAACTGGCAATCAAATTAAGATGAATATTTCAGAAGAGGCCACCTGTGACTTTGTACATTAAGGAAATATGTATGTGGCAGAGGGCGATAATTCTGATCGTTAGCACCCGGAGTCTGCAACAGATTACCAAATAGCGTTAGAAAATATTGTTTCTCTTTGCTTTAGAATACAAGATAGCTGGTCCAAATGATGAAGATCCCAGATCTTCCTTTAACTTTTTCAGCATAGTTGATTGCAATTAAGTGAGGTCCCATGAAAAAAAAAAATTTCCCACACCAGATTTGTTATTGTAAACTTCTTCTGACTTGGGGGTGTGAATTCCTGAGATCCTTGAGTCTAGGGAGAGTACTTTCTATTAACAATTGACTTACTAATATTTTATGGGCATTTCTTCTAAATCCTATGCTAGTTTTTTCCTTGATAAATTGTACATTTGGGTTTCTTAGGCCAAGAGAGATTGTTTTAAAAAGATAATCAATAGATAAATGTGTCTTTTTATTGCTTTATTAGAGAATGGTTTTTGTTTTATTAGAGAATAGGTATTTTTTGCAGAAAAATTAGAAAATGCAAATATGCAAAAAGAAAAACTAGTTGTAATTCTGCCACACACAGTCATTAATATCACAGTGAATATCCTTTCAGGTTTTTTATGCATATGTGTATGCATGTATATACTTTTTAAAAACAGTAACCTATTTACAAAATAATCTATTTATTACCAAAATATAAAAATGTCTCTGTAGTCAGTATTATCTACAAAGTAATTTTAAATATTTGAACAATACTATATTGTGTCATATTTATGTAACCGACCTCATACTGTTGGGCATTTATATTGCTTACAATTGTATTTTCTTATACACAGTGATGAAGTAAACTTCCCTATAGACAGATAATTTTATACATCTTAAATTTTTCCCTTAGGATAACTTTCTGTAAATAGAATTGTACAATTAATAGGTATCCATAATAAAGGTTTTTGCTTGGCAAATTATTTTTATACAGGGAGCAAGCAAACTTGAACATACTATTCTACAATTAATTCTTGTTACTCAGTTGTAACTTTTTATGGAACATTTGTTATTTATAGTACAAAAATATTGAAAAGTTTTGTGGTCTACAGAAATATCCTTGACCTTGGACCTTGTGAAAAAAAACTTTCATTATAGTTTGATTCCATCAGCTGAGAGTAGATTCCTGTTTACATAGAACCTATATCTTTAGTGTAAGTGTATAACTCCAGGTATACAGGTCTCTCAGTAGAAACTAACCAGTTTTGAGTCAAATGAAATTGGCTTCTCTTCAGAAGGCACTTTATTTTAACTTACTTTTAATGATCTGCAGCCCCTTTCTGATGATCTCGACCTATACTGCCCAATAAGATAGCCATTCGCCACCTGAAAGATGGCTGGTCAGAATTGAGATTTAATATAAAAAAATGTAAAATACCCTATTAATAACTTTCATATTGATTACAAAATGAAATTATAATATTGGAGATACATGGAGTTCAATAAAATATAATATTAAAGTGAATTTTACCTGTTTCTTCTTAGTTTTTTCAACATGGTTGTTGGAAAATGTTCAATTACCCTATGTGGCTCCCGTTTTATTTCTATTGGACAGAGTGCATCTACATGTATATTCCCCTGATACAGAAAATATAAAACAAGTATCTCCACATGTTAATTATATTTTCATGGCTATGAAAACCATAGTCAAGGGAGGGAGGTTTCAGTGGGTCTACAAAGGTGCCTTCAATGTGATGTCTGATAAGTGAGGAAATCACTGAGAGGAGAAATCTCACACTTGCCTTGAGCGCCAGGATTCTACAGATGGCAGACCAGTTCTTCTTAGCAGCGTTACAGACCCTCTCTCTGCTGAAGCTCTGAATTGTTGAAAAGGATGATGTGTTCTCACAAGGGGAATGGATAAAGCGAACAGCATTCCATTCCAAATTCTCTCTGTTTCCAATCTTGATGATCACTTCACATATGCCTAATTTTCATTTATCCTCATGCAGTCTCAACACAAAAGACGTGAGTAAACTCAAGTGAAGAACCGAACTACCCCCAGGCAGCTAGAGACATGAAGTTTGGAAATAGAACTCCATGTGAATTTTTGTTGAGGTACTGCCTATAACTTCAGAATGCAGTGGAGAATTGAGGCATATACCCTTCTCCAAAAAGAATGAACAACAATAACAACAAAAGCTGATAGATAAGTGACTGAATAATTCAGATTAGGCAATTGACTTGAAGCTCTCATATAATTGTCCCCTTGTGTGTATAGACCCTGCCAACTGTGGAAGACCATCCAAATAGAGAAGGGTAATGCTAATGCTGCAACACAAGTCGTGTGGTTTGGAGCCTGCACTCCTGATTACTAAATTATCCTGCAATAAATGTCTTCTGAATGAACGAAAGGATGAATACATGCATTATGCAGGACAGATTTGCCATAATATTTTCAAGGATTTGCTATCATATTATTATTGCTAAAGCTCCCTCCAAATAAAGCTACTGATCTTCAGGAAAAGATTTTTCTGGAGGAAATCTTGGGATATGATAGAATAAATATGCATATGGTGTTGGTTTAGCATACACAGGTGATTAAAAAAAAATCTTAACGTTTATTTATTTTTGAGACAGAGAGAGACAGACCGTAAACAGCGGGGGCCGGGGCGGGGGGAGAGAAGGGCAGAGAGAGAGAGAGAGATTGAGACACAGAATCCAAAGCAGGATCCCGGCTCTGAGCTGTCAGCACAGAGCCCCATTTGGGGCTTGAACTCCTGGACCATGAGATCATGACCTGAGCAGAAGTCAGACACTCAACTAACTGAACCACCCAGGTGCCCCACACATAGGCAGTTTTGAACATGACATGCACTGTGCCTCCAGGGAAGTGTGAGGTTGAAATACACAGTAATCCCATCGAGGGATGAAGGTGAAATGGAAGCCTTGTCTTGGAGAAGAATGGCTCATGCTCTGGAAAGTCAGGCTAGCAGAGAGTATGCACATCGATTCAGGCACCAGACTTCCAGCTATCTCTGACCCCTATGACATGTAAGGCAAGCCACTAACTTTTTTGAGCTTCAGTTTTTTCTTCCGAAAAATGATGATAATATTAGTCCCTACTTCCTGGGTTGTTGTGAGAACCAAATGAGATAGATGTGCGTGAAGCACGAAGTATAGTGCCTGACCCACAGCGAGTCAATTAGTGTCTGATGTGTCATTGGTGCTGCGGCTCTAAATCTCCTGCCTATACTCTGCTGAGGCATACTGTCCTATTTTTGGTTTTATCTCTAAAGAATTGTTAGGGAGCTCTCGTGTTTTAGTCAGGCTTGAAGAAGAGGTTTATTATAAAAACAGATCTTCATCATCAGGCCGGTTCCGTAGGTCACTTGCTTCTTTCTCAAGGCAGGGGTTGGCCAGAAGGCCAAGCAGCATTTCCTCCAACTTTCTCTTGGCTTGGGTCAAGTTGCTTCAGTATACCAGCATCTCTCTCCCTTTCAATCCAATTCTCCTCGCCTCCAACCTATAAATTGGCTTCGGAAAATATTTTTTTCTACAAGTCCATAGAAAGGGAAAAAATAGACTTAGTTTTCCTCAAAGTCCCAGGAGTGTCTCTCTCTGGGACAAAGACGGGTTACTTGTTTTCCAGAGCAATAGGAGGGCCATTAGTGCAACTGTATTGATATACTTCCCTAGTCAACAAACATCCCCAGCCAGGGACCTGGGTAGTGGTAAGATACAAGCCAAATGTGTATTTAATGACTGAGTCCATAATTTTAGTTTCCAATATGACATCTATAAATTGGAGATTTTTTTTCTATTAAAGTCAACATGAAATCTTTTTCTGTTGAAGTCTGATGATTGACTTGATTTGTATATGGCAAATAAACAAAATGTAGCTACTTTTTAATGTGAACATCAGGATTGGTTAAAGAAATTATAATATAGCCATACAATAGAATATGCGCCAGCCATTGATAAAGCTGTCTTGGGAATATATTTATAGACATGTAAAGCTGTTCACCGTGTTCTTAAGTGAAAAAAGGGCGAATTTGTGAAGCAGTATGGTTCCAGGTTTTCAGAAAAACGTCTGAATGTCTAGGAACAAAAGTGTTAATGATTGTTAATTTTAAGGTGGTAGGAGGGGCCACCGGGTGGCTCAATCAGTTAAGCGGCTGACTTCGACTCAGGTCATGACCTCACAGCTTGGTGAGTTTGAGCCTCACATCGGGCTCTGTGCTGACAGCTGGGAGCCTGCAGCCCGCTTCCGATGGATTCTGTGTCTCCCTCTCTCTCTACCCCTCACCCGCTTACACTCTGTCTCTCTCTGTCCTTCAAAAATAAATAAACATTAAGAAAAAAAAATTAAGTTGGTAGGAAATGGGAAATTTTTATTTTGTGTGTTTTTAAAAATGTCCTCATTTCTATGAAGTGAAAACAACATATCTCTCATTTATGAAAGACGTGCTGAATCAAGCTATAATACATGAATGCAATGAACACTGTCATGAGCCACTGAAAATTTTAGTGGATTATTTGTGAACATTTTGTTCTCTTTAAAAAATAGAATGAGAATTAATAGGAAAGAATCATTCAACAAGTATTGCAATTTCTTGAGTGCCTATTGCCTGTGAGGTGCTAAGTGAATAATATTAACACTTACAGGGTAAGTTTACTGTATCCATTTTAGTGTTAAGAAACGTGAAATCAGGGAACCTGATTTGCACAAGTCCACAATGATAGAACAAGGACTCAAAGTTGGGTCCCATTCTACCACTGCAACGTCCTTCTCAAAATGAAGACCAGAGGAATCAAATCATTTTTTCACTGTCTCAGCTAACATATCGCAGATCTGTGAACTGAACCTGGGTCTTGCTGACCCCAAAACCCAAGTTTTGTTTACTACACTGCTCTTGTCCTCATGTTTGCTCGTGTTTTACTGGCCAAAGCAAGTCATGGCCAAGTCTAGAGACAACATAGAAAGGAGCTAACACAGGTCTGGGTATTGGGAGGTGTGATTCATTGGGGGTCATTCATATATAATCTACAAAACTGAACGAGCATCAGAGTAACTAAAATGGTTGAAGACATGAGATGGGAGGAAAGTACCTGTAATAAGAGTGTTAAAATTTCTCCTCTGAAAAGGAACTTGAAGACAAGAATGTGGGTAAATAAATCTGACCATCTTTATAAAGCCAGAAATACTGTAAGAGAAGCCACCATTTGAAACTAAGTCTAAATAAATTTCAAACAAATTTTTTAAATTATGATTTATAATTTCAGTTACCTAATAATTAATTCGGGGGATTCAGTATTCTATGAGGAAGCCCTGGAATGAAATACAAATTGATCAAGAAAGAATGTAAAAAATTCATGTATGTTAGAACTATAAATGGGATTAAGATGAGCAATGGTTTCCAAAAATCATCAAAATCATTTGGGGAACTTTGAAGCATATATATCTTGGGCTCCAAACCCAGGGATTTTACTGTTTAAGTGTTTAGAACACTTCAGGTCCCAACCTTCTCAGATGATGGTTTTGCACTAAAACCCCCAAATTCCAACCTTCTCTAGATTTCAAAAAATGGTATGATTTTTCAGAAAAGGACTAGACCTTCAATACTTTTTAAAGCATAAAACTTTCTCAGAAGAGGGACTAGCTGTGTCAACTTTGGGTAAGGTAATACATTCTTCTCAAGCAACTCCCCACTGTTTCTCCATCCTTCATCTGGAAAATGCAGACAAAAATACCACCTTCATAGGGGTTTTGGTAAGGATTAAATGAAGCAACCTATAAAAGTCCTTAGCAAGCCTTGTATACACTGAGGGCTCAATAAATGGCAACAATTAGCACTATTACTAACAATTTGCTGATAGTGTTTTTTGGAAATAGACTACTTGAGTGGATGGGCCCTAGTTTTGGCTGAGTATGACCCTTCCTGTTTCTATGATCTCCCTGTGTTGAAACTGATAAGAAAAGAAGATGATTTACTCTTGAGGTAATAGAATTACCCTTGTGCTTGAAACCTGTATCAAAGTAGAACTATCAGTACACAACTGGAAGGTAGCTAACAGGACATAGGGTATGTCCGAGAAATAATGATGGCAATGATAATAATGATTCTTGCTGTCATTTACTGAGATCCCACTATGTTGCAAGCACTGTTCCAGCTATTTATGTCCAGTATCTGGCTTCAGTACCATGGCAGTCTATTAAAAATATTCTACTATTTTCTGGGGCACCTGGGTGGCTCAGTTGGTTAAGCATCCAACTTTGGCTCAGGTCATAATCTCATGGTTCATGAATTTGAGCCCTGCATGGGGCTGACTGTCATCAGTGTGGAGCCTGCTTCAGATCCTCTGTCTCCCTCTCCCCCCTGCCCTTCCCTGACTCACACACACGTGTGTGTGTGTGTGTGTGTGTGTGTGTGTGTGTGTGTGTGTGGGTGTGTGTGTCTGGGTCTGTGTCTGTGTTCTCTCTCTCTCAAAAATTATTGGACATTAAAAAAATATTCTATTATTTTCATTTTACAGATGAGGAAGCTGAGACTTGAAGAGATTAAGCTCCTTGTCCACAGTCGGCCCAGTGTTCCAGCCTTCTGCCGTCCGAGTCAGATAGAGACTTGACAATCCAGTTAAAGATAGGAATTTTACATTCATTATTATCGCTGTCTCCTCAAGTTTTTATTGAGGGAATGAATGGCACAGTTTGGAAGTGTGCAGTTTGGAAACTTCCTTCTCTAAGAGATTTTGTTTTAGCCTCTCTCAAATAGGCTTACTTTTCTAAGAGCTTGCTTGTTCTTGAAGCCCATTTCTCAACATTGCTATGGTATGAATGGAGAACCGTGGGCAGTTTGGGAAAAACCATGTTTGAGTGGTTTGTGGTAATGAAGAGGAGATGGTCATTTCACATTGTCTATGTCTATTCTTTTTTCTCTAGACTTTTGGGTGAGTCATAGCTTTGTCCAAGGAGGCAACTGGTATTTGCAACCTTACTTTGTCAATGACACCTGTTGTATTCAAACCTTCAAACTTAACGTCAACTGAAAAAACACATAGCATTTTACTCCTTTAATATTGCTGTAGAATTGTCCTATTTTTCTTGCCTCTGGATGTTTCTTTTGTGACATTCTTATCTAACAAGATTTATTCGAGTAGCATAGTCACACTACTCTTACCCAAACCCGTTTTCTTTCTTCTTTTTAATCCCCTCTGTAGATGCCTTCTCTTCATGCCAGTGTTATGATTTGGGGAGGAGTTTTGGTTCTTTATAAATCTCTGCACACTCTGAGGGACTCCAGGGGGGCAGGGCAAAGGCTCCTGATTCTATCCATAAATCTCAGTTTGAGGGAAAAGCTACAGATGGGGACAAAGGGGAGCGTTTCTACTCTTCTGTGATTTTACAGGGTTCATCTCTGTACTCTGTGGAATAGGGTGGAAGCTTCCACACGCTAACACAGATCAACAGATCAGTTTTGTTTTTTGTTTTTTGTTTTTTGTTTTTTTTTTCTCTTCAGATCACATACTCACTAGAGGAGAGTGACATCCTGGCAAAAACATCCCCAAACACAAAGCTCTTCTGTTGGGATTATACTACCAGTGGTCATTCCCCTCCAATCTCAAATGCTCCCAGCCCCAGAGCAAAGCGCCCCTCTGCACGAGGGTTGAAATTGCTTCCCAGCTGTGGCCATAACAGGGGCATCGATCCTCATCTGTTCCCCACCACTGAATTCTCCACTGTGCACTAGAAACAGGAATCACACCCTCCGACACCAGTGGGACCTGACTTTTAGAAGTAAGATTGAATAGCTATTAGAAGGGGTGACGGGTATAACCTAACACTGTACTGAGAAACCATGGTAATGAAGTAATAGAATCGTAGGGTAGTAGACGCGGGATGGCTCCTTAGGCGTCATACTGGCCAACCCCTTCACTTTACAGGTGAAAAAACCCAGGTCCAAAGAGGTTAATTGACTTATCCAAGGTCATGTTGTGAATTATTGTCCTTTTGTTGCTCCAGGTCACTCTTACACAAAATCTTTTCTCAAGGTTTCTTAGAGTTCAGAGTTCATAACCCGTCAGTTATAATAGTTTGAAATGCTTCCCTTTATAACTCATTGCATTCGGCGGTATATGATGGGAACCCACAATGAATGTACTCCACACTTATAAGTGATTTAAAAAAGGTGCCTGCACTTAAATATCTTACATCTTAATTGGAGATTTAAGAAGTATAAATATCAACAGGAGAAATGAAATGCCTGATGTATGTACGTAAATGCTGAATGTGAAGAGAATTCTAGTGAACGGACATCTTAAGCTTTATTTTAAAGAAATTCATGGCCAGGGATTTGTATAAATATGTGGAGGGCCATCAATGTATTAGGTATTGTGAGATAAAAGTGTGAAATAAGATTTGACACCTTATGATCTACACCACTGAAGTTTTCTGGATAGTTGAGTGGCCACTCACATCATTGAGAATATGCTTAGGACCCAGGAACAAAATCCATTTGAATCTCGGCTCTTTGAAGCACAGCTTCCCCTTGTACCCGGTTCCCTCCTCTCTGATATAAAGTGGTCAGATCAGGGGCGCCTGGGTGGCGCAGTCGGTTAAGCGTCCGACTTCAGCCAGGTCACGATCTCGCGGTCCGAGAGTTCGAGCCCCGCGTCGGGCTCTGGGCTGATGGCTCGGAGCCTGGAGCCTGTTTCCGATTCTGTGTCTCCCTCTCTCTCTGCCCCTCCCCCGTTCATGCTCTGTCTCTCTCTGTCCCAAAAATAAATAAACGTTGAAAAAAAAGTTTAAAAAAAAAATCCTTAAAGTGGTCAGATCAGATGATCTTTAAGGTCACTACACGTTTTCACCTTCTATGCTCCCTTGATTAATGAATGACCAAAAACAAAATGCAAAACACTCCAGATGTTCTAGCAGATTTACATTTGGATCTGAGAAAAGTCTGGATGCACCTCAGTCTTTTTAAATTATTGTCTGAGTGGTGAAATACCGCTGAGAATTTTCTATGAAATTCTCCCGCTAGACTCACTGCTTTTGGAGCCGTGCACTGTCGACCTTGTACTTCCAGGACAGATTCGGGTTAATTATCATGAAGCCCGCTGGGTAGAACCGTATTTTAGAATCAGAACAATCAAACCCAAGTTACACATGCATAGCAGTTTAACAGATGTAACATATATTTGACGATTCTTATCAGACTGTTGAGACCCTTTTGTCTGCCTCAGCATAATTGTCAAAGGTAAATAAGCATGGGGTGTCCCTGTAAACTATCCTGTGTTTGCTGCTACAAAATTGTTACTAAGGACACGGTAGCATTAGTCACCACTGACAGCCCCAAGCCAACAGTAATCGTTTAACTAGTTCTTGTGAATGCTAGAGCTCATATGTACAGGTATTAGATACCAGTGTCTCAAACACATTCAAACAACCTTGGCCAAGGCAGCTGCTGCCCAGTGGTGTGAACCAATACTGTTTGAATGCCAACTGTGGACCAGGAACTATACTAAGTGTTTTGCACGTATTATCTCATTTAATACCCTCAATAATCATATGAGGTAGGTATTGTTATTATCTACATCATTCAGATAAAGAAACTGGAGATTAGAAAGGTAAGTAGGTTGGGGTGCCTGGGTGGCTCACTGGGTTAAGCGTCTGTCTCTTGATTTCGGCTCAGATCATGATCTCACAGTATGTGAGTTCGAGCCCTGTGTCAGGCTCTGTGTTGATGGCATAGAGCAGCTTGGGATTCTGTCTCCCTCTCTCTTTGTCCCCCCTGTGCTTTCTCTCTCTCTCTCTCTTTCTCTCTCTCTCTCTCTCAAAATAAATAAAAATAAACTTTAAAAAAAGAAGAAAATTAAGTAGTTTGCCTAGGACACATCTAGAAAACAATAAAACTGAGGTTTTGAAACCAGTTAGTTTGACCTCAGGGGCAATACACTGATTACTATACAGTATCGCCTTCTGGCTTGCAACATTCTACAAAAAAGATTATTTTTAAGTTGCTTTGATAAATACACTTCATGTAGCAGGATGCTGTGTGTGCAGGTTCGGGGCTGTGCATGACGGTGGGGGGGGGGGGGGCGGGGGGGGGGGGCGAATGGTTAATTTTTATTGACTTTAGCTAATTGTACTTCATTTGCATCTTTCCCTGATTTTGGCCGAGTGCACAGTTTGCTGGTCTGCAGTATCCCCGGAAGCAGAGGAGTTGATGCAACACTTAGTATGCACCCTTCCTTCAGAACCTTCACTAACAGACACATACATGCATCATCCTAACCCAGGTCCGAACAGTGAGTTCAGAAGCCATTTCCATTATTTAAATTTCTGATCTGCAGTGTTGTATGAAATACCGTTAGGAACTCTGTGCTTGAGGGTCTGTGGAATATCAACACACTTCCAAGCCTAAATCTAAAGCGATGGTGCTTAATAATTTATATGACCGCATTTCCCCCACTCCGCCCCCCGCCCCCAGTGTTGTTAAAAATAATGAAATAGAGGACCGACGCTCTCAGAGAATGTAACAGGCCAATTTATGATTCTAATTCTCTGTTTGGTCATCTGAAATATACTATTTTAGCAGCTTTATACCTTTCACAGGTATTTCTTCAAAGCAATTCGTACTTGCATTACTATTCCGTAAATGTTTTGGCTTGAAAGAGAAAATGTGTCCTTCAAACAAGTTTCTTTCTTTCAGGGCTACTTCTGTATGTGAATTCCTCGTGGTGGCTACCCCGTGTTTTCTGTTATCGTCTTCTCCGCGTTCAATTCATTACCCCTGTTCATTATTCAATTTGTTGGGCTTTGAGCACCTGAATAATTGAAAGCTATGCAAGTATTATAAATTATATTGTCCACACTCATAATCCCCATTTTAGAGTTTATAGCTTCACTGTAAAATTCACTGTGTTGGAACCTTACATACAAGGTCTTATATTGAAAACAAATTAATTTATAAATACATTTTTTTCTTCCCCAAACTCAATATTTATCAAATCTTATATTTTTCAGTTATGGTTTTTATGGCTTTTACCACCACAGCAAGACCAATGAAAAGAATGTTTTACACGTTCACTATTTCATTCTTTTTTGCAGCGGATATTTATGGAATGACTATTCTTTTGACAGGAGAAGGCTGGGGCGAGGTCAGCCTGTTCTCTTCCAGAAGAATTCAAGGCAAAGCAGCCCTTTCAGTGATGGCCTCTACCTCCTGATGGCCCGCCAAAAACAAGACAAGTAACAACAAAACCCAAAACAAATCCTCAGTGGCCCCGTCTCTGTACAGGTTTTGACCCTTGACTCTCCCTGGTCCACTCAGGGCCATGAGATTGGAAGATTCTCTTGCTTCCCGTGGGCAGGTAGCGTTTCTTTTTTGTTTTTTTTTTGTTTTTTGCCCTGCAAATGAACAATGACATACATGTTTCAATGAGAGTAACAGACCTGTGCTTTAAAACTTTAAAAAGATGGGGTGCCCGGGTGGCTCAGTCAGTTAAGCAACCGACTTCAGCTCAGGTCCTGATCTTGCAGACTGTGGGTTCAAGCCCCGCATAGGGCTCTGTGCTGACAGCTCGGAGCCTGGAGCCTGCTTTGGATTCTGGGTCTCCCTCTCTTTCTGCCCCTCCCCTGCTTCACTCTGTCTCTGTCTCTCTCTCTCTCTCTCTCTCTCAAATAAATAAATAAATAAATAAATAAATAAATAAACATTTAACAAAATTTAAAAAGAAACTTTAAAAAGAAAAGAGTATGTGGGGAAATAATGTGGGAGTAGAGAATAATGCTCCTACCTGGAAAGTGCCAGAGCAGGAAAAAAATCTGTAGGAAAGTCTTGTGGATGCAAATCTAGTAGGGGTTTAAATTTCATCAAGACTGCCTCTGCATTGCTAGATTGATTAATCGATTGATCGGTTAGCCACAATAAAATAGCTTTACTATTCCCCCCCCCCCCATTGCAGTACTCACCATTCTTCTTCTAAAAGCTGAAACAATGGATGAAGGCATAGAGTAGGAAGTGAAAATCACTTCCAAATGAGTTTATTGGGCATTATTTCCGAGCACATATTCCATAGCACTCGGGCCTGGATAAACAGTGGTGACCAGTACAGATGTGGTTCCTACACTTGGCCGGCATAAAATCGGTCAAAGACACAAATAATAAACAAGAAAGCAAACAAATGAGTATATATTACACTCTTATGAAGGCTGAGAACAGAGAATCATGGTGGAAAATCAACAGAAGAGGCATTACCTAGGTCAGGCTGCTAAAGACAGTCTCTCCGAGGGAGCGAGCGGCCTTGCAAGAGAGAGCAAGAGACTTCTAAACTGTTTGCAATGTTTGTGTTCAGACATTTTATTTTTTACAAAACTATAGACACATACTGTTTTACAACTTGCCTTCTCAATATAACACTGTTAATGTAAATCTTCCAGGTAAATAAATACGGATTGTGAATATTATACAGTGTGAAGACATTATAATTTTTACAACTCAATCTCCTTTTGATGGATTTGACTTTTTTTTTCTTTCACATGCATTGCTGAAGTGTGCTTCCTTTGATAATCCATTGGTGCATTTTACCATGCTTTCTTAGCACAAACATATAGAAATATAATTTCTAAATTTCTCAACACTAAATGTTTTGATACATATTTCAAAATACCACGTGAAAATCTGTACCAGTATATACTCTCTGCAACCTCAAGTTCAAGTGCGGAGCAGAACAGAAGAATAGTATCAGAGGGCTGGCTTTGGAGTTTGGTCAAAACTCAGGTCCCGCACTCACGAGCTACGTGACTGTGGACAAGTTGCATTACCTCCCAACATCTGTTTCCCTCATCTAGAATGTGGGCATGATCATCTACGGGGTTGTTTTGAAGATTAAATGACATAAGCTATATTAAACATTTAACACATGGCATTTATTTATTTATTTATTTTTAATTTTTTTTTTTCAACGTTTATTTTTATTTTTGGGACAGAGAGAGACAGAGCATGAACGGGGGAGGAGCAGAGAGAGAGGGAGACACAGAATCGGAAACAGGCTCCGGCTCTGAGCCATCAGCCCAGAGCCTGATGCGGGGCTCGAACTCCCGGACCGCGAGATCGTGACCTGGCTGAAGTCGGACGCTTAACCGACTGCGCCACCCAGGCGCCCCAACACATGGCATTTAAATGCACAATAAATATTAGGTATTACTATATTCACCCCATCCATTGGTCAGTACTGCGTATTATCACTTTTCTAAATTTTTAATATTTTTATTATATTATATGGATTATATATATGCATTATTTTATATTATATTTTATATTATATTATATTTTATATATTATATATATTATATCTTTTATATTATATTATATTTTATATTATAAAAATAATGCATATATATAGGAAAGAAAGTCTCAAACTATGTCAATGGATATGGACATGATTATTCCTCCTTTGCTATTCCAGTCCGCAGAGATAACCACTTAACACTTTTAAAACTGCCACCATAACTCTAAGTTCAATGCCTTCACGTGCCATTCCCAAATGTCAATTTTAGACAGAATCTCCAGACAGGCCACCGTGAAAGAGAATGATTTCTCTTCCCTTCTCTCCAGGCCCACCTGGATTTTGTTAGCTTATTTTCCAGTTTATCTAAAAATAGCACTTCAAATCAAGTGTCTATGTTGTTAGAAACCTAGTCTAGGGGCGCCTGGGTGGCTCAGTTGGTTGAGCGGCCGACTTCGGCTCAGGTCATGATCTCACGGTCCGTGAGTTCGAGCCCCGCGTCGGGCTCTGTGCTGACAGCTCAGAGCCTGAAGCCTGTTTCAGATTCTGCGTCTCCCTCTCTCTGACCCTCCCCTGTTCATGCTCTGTCTCTCCCTGTCTCAAAAATAAATAAAACGTTAAAAAAAAAAAATTAAAAAAAAAAAAAAAAAGAAACCTAGTCTAGCAACACTGCCTCTCTTCCCCAGTTGCCTCTGTAGAATTCGCTCACGTAGGTAAACCTGCTGGTCAGTGTGCCTCTTCAGCCCAGTTTGCCCAGGATGCTTCTGGTTTACATGTTTTGTGCCAGTGTAGTCTTTAACAGTGTCCCTAGTTATTTTCAAACTATGTTATTTGGATAATGCTCTGTGGTCACCCAATTTATAGAAGGAATGTGAGCAGAGGGGGTCTTTCTCAAGAGGGAGGTCGCCGGCAGAACTGGCATCTGATGGCTTCTTGACCACGATGGTCTCTATTCATATTATTCTTGAGGGACTCAAGAGAGTGGCTTCCTTTGTTTTCTGCGGTTTTGTCTCTCTTCTTCCGGGTTCCGTATTTGAGGTTCGCATCTCTTTGCTAAGCATGATCTGAAAGGTGCCCCTCATGTCAACACGCCATTCTATTCAAGGTGGTGTTATCCTTAACAATTTGGGGATGGTAAGAAGAATCTAATTAAGATGTTTATCCCATGGAAGAGTAACTACTATCTTGTTAATGTTATTTTCTTCTTCCTTTGAAAACCATTACAGAGCTACTGAAAGGTGAAGAGAATAGGAGTAGTTAAAAATCTCGTTTTCTTACCATCCAGCTTAAAAAGTAAAATGTCACTGGGGCGCCTGGATGGCTCAGTCGGTTTAGCATCCGACTTCGGCTCAGGTCATGATCTTGCAGTTCGTGGGTTCAAGCCCCACGTTGGGCTCTGTGCTGACAGCTCAGAGCCTGGAGCCTGCTTCGGATTCTGTGTCTCCCTCTCTGTCTGCCCCTCCCCTACTCACACTCTGTCTCTCTCTCTCAAAAATAAATAACATTAAAAAAAAAAAGTAAAATGCTACAAATACATTTGGACTCCCCAGTGTCCTGGGTTCCTGCAGCTCTCCATGACCGCAGTATCCTTCCTTGTGCCAAGGCAACCATTTTGCAGGACGCAGTGCTTTTTTCCTCTATGCATTTAAAATAAATAATTATAACATGTAGTATATAATATAGTATAGTATTGCTTTCATGCTTCAAAACTTTACATAGTTAATGATGTACAATTTGGTTTTGTTTTCTCAACATATTATTTGGGAGAGTCATTCATGATAACCTGTGCGGGGGTAACTGACACTTTTCCACTGTCCTATGACCTTGTCTTATAGGAATATACCCTCTTTATCCATCCTTCCGTTTTTGTTCTCAGGAACTATACTGCTATGAACATTCTTGACCGGAAGTATGAAAAACAGGTTGCCATTCAGATGGTTGTACCAATTCATGTTTCCACCAGCTGTGAAGAAGAGGTTTTAAATCACTGTAAAACTACTTATTAACTCAGAAAATCAGGCAAACAAATAATACTTATTGAACACCTACTGTGAATAAAGTGCCTGTTCTAGGCATTGATAATAGGTGCAAAGAAATAGTAATAGAATATGTATGCACAATGGGATTTTTATGGGGAATACATCAACTGAGTAACTACTACCTGCTGGGTACTGTGCCAGGCAGTAGGATTACCAAAATGGTTAAGAAGGCAAAATTTGACCAGAAAGATGAGAACAGAGTAGGTAATAATCGAAAACATCCAGGAAGAAACGCTGTGTGTGACCTGAATAGTCCCTTTGCTATTTCTATTGTCCCTTCTATACAATGGTGAATATGTACCACGTTGATGAATTCTCCCGTCACTAAGACACGGCTCATAAATAAAAATATTTCTAAGTGGTAATAAATGGCTTGATTACTTAAGATTTTTTATTATTATTGACAAGTTCCAATATCTGAGATAAAATGTAGATTTAGGTAAATAACTCTCGATTATTCTAGTGCACTTTGGAAAATTCTAGGTCTCCATGGATATTTCTACATCCAGACTTTTGTTTGCTGGAGAACAAGAATTGTTATAAGATATAAAAGCTACTTATTCTTTATGGGACTTCTGCATAAATCTTACAT
Source organism: Lynx canadensis (assembly GCF_007474595.2). Classification (NCBI taxonomy): domain Eukaryota; kingdom Metazoa; phylum Chordata; class Mammalia; order Carnivora; family Felidae; genus Lynx; species Lynx canadensis. The sequence goes on along the minus strand of NC_044319.2, from coordinate 55,519,931 downwards.
CTCTAATGTGATCTAGTGACATAAATTTTAGCAGCTTGTTTCTGTTTTCACTCCACTGTGGAGCCAGTGCTGTCCTACAGCAATATCCAGGAGTGGAATTGAGCTATTTGCTGGTGTCATAAATAAGAAAGGATGTCATGGCTGTTTTCATTTGACTGAGCAGTAATGGAGTTAATTATACTTTCCGTCTCTTTGTTTTTGATCTGTGTTTCCAAAGGTCATCTAAGCTTTTGGGAGTTCTCGTATTTTAACTCTTCCCTTGTCGATTGGATTCGGTAGCTTTTGGGATTTCACAGCTATCGATTATTGCTTTCTTTCAACTTCCACCTTTCATTTGTAACTGTGCAAGTTGTATTTCACATTAACTCTTCTTCAAAGAAATAGGAGAATTGACAGCCTCATTTTGTACCTGATATATAATTTTTACTTTTGAGGATTTATAGAAGTTATCTACAGAGAAGGAAAGATTTTGGTCCAGTTTTGTAGTTGAGACAGACACAGGAAAGATAAGTACTTCTGAAGTGTAAATTAGCAATCCGGTGAGATAGTCCAGGAGGAGATTTAAAATTTCCTTGAGTATTTTTGTTGAGATTAGGAACCATAGTTGAAATGCAAAAGTTTCATGATATTTTTGCCAGGCCATTATTTATTGATTGGAGTTGAGATATTATATAAATACATAAATACAAATATGTATATGTGTACAAATATTTGGAGACATTAAATTAATTTTCCATCTTTGTTGATAATATTTATATCCCCAGAGCCTGAATACTCAGATTATTAAATCCGTAGGTATACTTTAGCTTTAATTAATTTTCCCTCTTAACTTTTACTTTATGTAGATACTCTCTTCATTTAACTGGCAACTAAGCTCCTAAAGAAAAACATGAGAAAAAAAATTATTTGCATGTTTTATTATTATAACAATAAACATTAAAATATAAGGAAATAAGGACATTTTTAATTTTTGTTTTTATTAATTGCTGTGTAATTTATATAACTGAGACATAAGAAAGCAGTATAAGTGGGAGACCTGGTGGCTTAGTCAGTTAAGCCTCTGACTTTGGCCCAGGTCATGATCTCACTGTTGGTGAGTTCGAGCCAGCGTCTGGCTCCGTGCTGACAGCTCAGAGCCTAGAGCCTGATTCGGATTCTGTGTCTCCCTCTTTCTCTGCCCTTCCCCTGCTCGCACTCTGTCTGTCTGTCTGTCTGCCTCTCTCTCTCTCTCTCAAAAATAAATAAAAACATTAAAAAATTTAAAAAAAGAAGCAGCATATGTTATTCCCATATATACATACTCACATACCCATATCTAACATACAGTAAAAATAATAAAACAACTTTACAATTTTGTGCTTTAATTTGATTTAAAATGTGATTTTCCTTTTAAGTGGCTCAGCTCCTCTTTGGAATGTTCCCTAGCTCATGAACACCTTTACGGAAAAGCTTTCTGATCCACCTTCAGGTTGGATTTGTTTCAAAAATGATTTAAACAATTCCCAAGCTGCTTATTTTCAGTCAAATTAACAACACTTAAGAAATCCTGACATAAAATCATGTCATCTTGCATTTGTTTTCCTGCAATGTCTTTTACCATTAATCATGCTGTTATGATTGCCATCGTATTAATGAAGACCCAATGAGTTGTTTTTGGTTTTGTTTTTTCCCACCATGAAGAGAAACAAGTTAAATACAGGAGACATACACTAAAAATGGGGCTGGGAATCATGGAAGGGATTATGTTGAAATCTGGGTGAGATGCTGAGTTAGAGTCCATTAATGGGTACAAATAGATCCTTAATTTGGGGCCCGAGATTTTTTTTTCCATAAAGCATTCATGGAATTCTTTTAGTAGGCAGGATATATGTGTAGAGAGGTTGGGGTGGCATTAGTTGTCAAGGATTTTCGACAGAGCAGCAGAGGATAATTTTCTATTCATGATTACTGAAGTATGATTCCCATGGACTTCTTTATATCTTTTAGGATTTTGGTTGGTGACTGTTAGGTAACCCTGAACTCACCATAACAGACCCTAGCTAGTGCTGCTATGGCAAATTGCTTTGCAAACAGATAGAAAAAGTAATCTTGGGTGAGATTCTGCACCTTGGCATAGGAAATACCATTCAGTGAAAACCTTCGAACATTACAAAAAGAAAAAGGTGGGGCAGAGAGAATCAGCCATTTTTGTACTAATGTAATAGCTTGGTTCCAACATGTTCATGATTGAATTTGGACCTGTTTTGTTCAAAAGTAAAGAGAGAAATACACCTAAGAACACCTCCAAAGGAGTGGATTTGAAAAGGAAAAACAGCCTGTCGACCCCTGGCCCTTCAGTAGCTGTTAAGTTTCAGCCTCGACATTATGTGCTTAATGTGTAGGAGAGACATGTGTCCCTAGCTCTTTAACAGCCACGTGTTTCAACCATGGGCTTCAACATGAATCACTGTGAAAATTTGAAACATCTTCGGTATTTAAGAAAACTGTACAAACAAGAATCCCCGCTTTTAATTTTCTCAGTCATTTAGGGAGTGGCTTCCAGGGAAAATAGACATTCTTCATGTGTTTTAGGAATGCTACAGAAATTCCATACTTAGAAGTGAATTGCACTGAGCAACAGCCTTTCTCTAAGGAAGGTCAAATTTTCTTCTCTTTGAAGCCTTTCAGGCTCCCAAGCCAGTTTGCATACTGAGCTTCCCAGAACTATTTTCAACTACCCGGAGCAGTTGAGCATGAAGAACACCATTCTCGATGTCTTTAGCTACAAATTGGTAAGCAAATGGGCTCCAGAGGCCTGAGGAGGAGGGGCACACCCCTGAAATCCAGTCTGTTTATTACTAAGGAAGTTCTGATCAAGTTTATGGTGTTAAAGACTCCAACATATCAACTCCACTGAAGAGCAGGACAAGCCATTGTAAATATGAACCATCAAAGCATTAGCCATTTCAATGAAATGAAGCAAATCAATTGTTTTTTAGAAAGGTGCCTTTCAGATCTCCTTTCTCAGGCTCTGAGTTTCTGTATCAAGTTCACAGTAAAACAACTTGTGCTAACGGGATTTTAGCTCAGGATCTTGGAAGGTCAGTGACTTGGCCAATAACCATGATTTCCCTAATCTGTGGCAAAACAATCACCTTGCTTCGGTAAGGCCATTTAAAACAATTCAGTGACATTAGGTTAGGGTAAAAATGAAATATCTAAAATAATTGCAGTTACTCAGGTTGTGAATTCGCTTCTATCAGTTACCTTTTATTTAATTTGGCATTAATTGCTTCCCCCCGACTCAATGTGTTATGATTTATTAAAATTGTTATATATGTCAGGTGTAGGCAGACCTTAGAGATATTATTTTTTTAAATCAGACCTCTTTAGTAATCTATTGGAATTTTGTGTTCTGTAAAATAATTTCAGCTGCAAAGAGTATGCTAAATGTGATTTCTGTATAAACCAATAAGGTGGTAATTACTATATCCTATTCTGATTATTTCTTTCAACAAATTGATCGAGTACTTTCTATGTGGCAAAAACACTTAACTGGAGACTCTATGTTGCCTCCCTGAACGTGAACATTATCAGCCTTCATACGCTGTGAGCTTCTAGAGTTCAGAGATCTTGCTTTACAAATCTATCCTTGGGACTAGTAAGTGCCTTCCATGTGATAGGTCTTCAAAATCTTTCTGTTAGACAAATATAAATATAGGTAGTTAGCTTTAAAAAAATTAACTTCTAAAAATTTTTAATTAAAAATTAACATTTAACTTTTGGGCAGAGAATTTGAATTCCAAAGTATTTAGTACTTTGGAGAAGGCAAAAACAAAGGAATAACCTACAGAATTTTTTTCCTCATGTGGTCACACCAAAATTCTATAGTGTTTTAGAAGTAGACAATATTTTTAAATTGGGAAGGGGTTGAGATGAGAGGAATACATTTTGCCTAAAGATTACATTTGTAGTAATGTGTTATTTAGTATAAAAATTAACCAGCAGTTAGGTAGAAGGTTTGGGGAATTTCTTTGAGGTGAGCTATAAATGAACTAAAACTAGAAAAATGGAATACTTACCCATGGTCAAATAATTAACTGTCTTTAAATTGTTAGTTTTTGTGTTCAATTGACCAATTAGATAGGTTGGTAGGCACATACATGCATATAAAGAAGTTTGTTTTGTTTTGTTTTGTTTTGTTTTGTTTTGTTTTGTTTTGTTTTAATTAGGAGCCAGGCACCAAGCTAGGTACTGCAAAGTATAACACAGAATTTGAAGAAGATAAATTTTCTGCCATCGGTGCATTCACAACCTCCTCAGTCTGGAAGCAGACAGTAAACACTTCTTTTAATTCATGTCAAGTAGATGAGAGAGGAGTGAACTGGAGGGGGGGGGGTGGGTTGTACAATCCAGTCATAAGAACTCGAAAGACAAAAGCCTAATCTAGGGGCCCCTGGGTGGCTCAGTCAATTAAGCGTCTGACTCTTCATTTCAGCTCAGGTCACGATCTTGCTGTCATGAGTTCGAGCCCTGCATCAGGCTCGCGCTGCTGACAGTGCGAAGCCTGTTTGGGATTCTCTTCTGTCTCTCTTTCTCTGCCCCTCCCATGCTCATTGCTTTCGCTAAATAAATAAATAAATAAATGCCTGTATCTGTTAAGTTTGCGGAGTCTCTGATACACTCAAGTGAAAATATTCAGTAGTTTCTAGATTAGAAACAAAATTTGAATAGAGGAAGAAATTGGAAACCATTGGGCATGCTCTGAAGCCTGACTCTGGTAGTACATGTTCTTTTTCAGTTCCAAAATGTTCTGTGAAATGTAAGTCATCTAAGAAGTCTTTATCTACATCTAAATCTATTCTCTTATTGTCTATGTTTCAGAATATAGCTTTCTTAGAGTATTGCAATTTGCAATTTTTTAAGGTATTGCTTCATAGAAAAAAATTATAGTGGCCATGATCAGCAGTTGTAATCAGGCACTTCTGAGTTCGAATTCCAACTTTCTTACTCTCTAGCTGTGTGACCTTGGCAGCCTGACCCTCCTAGTTTCCCTACCTGTGAAGTGAGGATATCATTAGCTCATCTGAAGCGTTGTCATGAGATTAGATGATACAGTACATGAAGTGGTTGACAGAAGAGATGACGTGTTATAATAGCTTAATAAATGGCTATATTAAAGATTTTTTAAATGTTTCTTTATTTATGTTGAGAGAGAGAAAGAGAGAGAGAGAGAGGGAAAGGGCATGTGAGCAGGGGAGGGGTAGAGAGAGAGAGGAAGAGGAGAAAATCCCAAGCAGGCTCTGTGCTATCACTGTGGAGCCCCACACGGGCTCGATCCCACGAAATACGAGGTCATGCTCTTAACCAAAGTCAAGAGTTGGACGCTTAGCCAACTAAGTCACCCAGATGCCCTGGCTATATTAATGTTAAAAGGATAAACAACATTGACTGATAGTACAAGTAGGCATCATAATCGATATTTCTACTAAATTGTTCTCTATTATAGTTCACAAACACCCTGGAATCCTTCCAGGATTGAAGGAAGCTCGGTAATCAATAAACAGTTGTAGACCCAGGGTCTGAAACCAGATTTTAAAATTCTTATTTCTGATGTTTTATTAGCTCTCTTACATCTTCCAGAGATTATGGAGATTATGACAAATGTTCTTGTCTATTTCCAAGGAGCCTCCAGCTTTGTACTGTAGAGAAAGATACTCTATATCTTACACTGTACTATATACTATATGTATATATATTATATATATTATACTGTAATATAGATGAACAGTTTCAGGACAACGCAAATATTTATTGAGTCTCTAATATATGATAGGCACTGTAATATGCTCTGAGAATAAAAATAATTCTTGCTTCACTCCTGGTATCTTGACACAAAAACATTTTTACAGGTAACTACCATCCAGTGGGGTATGTGCTCAACCAGAGATAGAAGGAAATAAAAGAAAGAAAAACATAGCACAGTGAAGGGGGGAACAACTTATTTTATCATTAGGTTGGGAAAGGAAGTGAAATAAAGCCCCAAATATTCTCAAAGGTGGTGAAATCTGAACGCAGCCTATTTTGGAAAATTTGATACAGTACGTAAATAATTTTTATCCATGTTTCTATAAATTGGAGGGCCATAGTTGATTATGTTAGATATCTCTTCTCGCAGTTTACCCAATACTAGAAATAACACTGTATAGGTAGTTAATAATAATTGATGAGACTCTCTTATAAAAATAATCTGCCTACATCAAAAGATTTAGATTTTTGTAAATTCAGATTTAATGGACAAACAGTATTTTTAAAAATCAGATGACTACTCTGATGGCCTGAATTACTTGATTATGTAATCTTAGGAAGTTATTTAACTTTTCTGTCATTCAGTTTTTCTACTTGTAAAATAAGATTGTTGTAAAAACTTAGGAAGAGACAGTGTAATGGTAAAGGCTCAGACTTTGGAGTAAGCCTGCCTGAGTTTGAGTCTACACCTATTATTGCCTCCAAGCTGTTTGACTATGGGCACCTTACCTAACCTCTCTGTGCCCCAGTTTCCTCATTGGTAACCTGCTTTAATTGTGCCAGAAAATTTAATGAATAGTTTGCCATTTCTTCACTGATTCAAAAAATACCACCTTTATCATATATTAAACTCCAACATAAATTAGGTAGATTTGGGACTTTCTAATGTATTCATTGTTTTGTCTCTTAACCGTTGAACTGATAATGATATTTTATTAAATGTTTTAGCTTTATAAAAATTTTTTTTTACATTTATTCATTTTTGAGGGACAGAAAGAGACAGAGCACAAGCAGGGGAAGGGCAGAAAGAGAGGGAGACACAGAATCTGAAGCAGGCTCCAGGCTCCCAGCACAGAGCCCACCGCGGGGCTCGACCTAAACAAACCGTGAGATCACGACCTGAGCCGAAGTCAGATGCACAACCGACTGAGCCACCCAGGCGCCCCTAAATGTTGTAGCTTTATAACACATAACCTGAATACATAAAAATTCAACTCTCCCCTCATCATTCTCTCTCTATACTACAGCTGATCCTTGAACAACTCAGTTTGAACTGCCTGGGTTCAGTTGTATGCAGATTTTTTACAGTATAATGCTATAGACATATTTTCTCTTCATTATGGTTTTCTTAATAACATTTTCTTCTCTTTAGCTTACTTGATTGTGAAAGTACAGAGTACAGTACGCATAACATACAAAATATGCATTAATCGACTGTCTCATTGGTGAGGGTTCTGGTCAACAGGAGGTATTTGTAGTTAAGTTTTTGGGAGAGTCAATAGTTATAGGTGGATTTTTGACTGCGTGGGGGTCGGCATCCCACATTGTTCAAAGTTCAACTGCATATACACACACGGTGTGTATGTACATGTGCATACAGAGGCTTATAGTTCCTTGTGGTGAACATGGAATCGTTTTATAAAGGCAAAAAATAAATCCCATTGAATTCTGAAAGAATGTATATTAACTCACAAACTAATTTAAGAGAAATTGGCCGTTAGATCTTACCAGCTAGAAATAAGCCATTGTTTTCAAGTCTTCTTTGTATCCCATAGGAAAATGTTCTGATTTGCTTTGTGAAAGAAAGCCCGTACCTTGCTTGTATTTACGTCTTACTCGTCTACATTTATTTGTTGTTAATGCCAATGGAATCGTAATGTTCCCATTGACTTTTCTGATTAGTGCTCGTCTATGGAAATGTTACTGGTTTTGAGATTTATTTGCAACCAGTCACCTTTCTGAATTATCTTGTTACATCTGATAGGTTTTTGGTGGAGGATTTCTGACTAACAACTGCACTTTGCACCATAACTTTCCGAACACTGAAATTATGTTTATAATGTCTATGGACCATTGCTTAAAAATGTAGTTACATTCCTCCAAGGCAGAGAGGTTAAAAAATAAAAGCGAAAAGAAATATGATCCTCCCCCAAAGCTTCAGGAGTTCGTATTAAAATGTTGAAGTGAGAAAATTTATATTTAACAATTTTAGGAAATGCAATTCTACTCTTTCTTATAACTGAATGTTTCCCACTTAATAATGCACCTTTTTCCTAAAATCTGGAACATTATAATTCTTTCTCTGCCATATCTTGCTCCTTTTAGCTCCCTAAATTACAGGGAAATTAGAAGTCCATTAAATGCTGTACATTAACCCCTACCGTTATAGGGTTAGCTACGGACAGCCAGGAGCTGCACTGCTTGTCAAGTTTGATCACTTTGAAGTCCAAAAACAGGATTCTTTTAACGGCACTCATTTATTTGTACAAAGAAATAATACCGATCTATGAAACGGTTTGTTTTGAAACAGGTGAATGGCAGGAATGTTACGCTGTTTCCACAAGCAGTGTGAAAAATGACATCTGTACGTAGAGGAGAGAATCCATTCAAACTGAAAATATAGCATTTTTTATTAGCTAAGGAAAAAATTGAACATCCTATTTCTCTATTGTTGCTACATTCAGTCTGAATATTACTTTGCTAGCAAATTAAATTGGACTTTGTGAAATAGTTCTCTTCGGAAAACTGTTTGTTACTTTGGGATTTCACTAACCCAAATTATGACCGAACATTAAGAAAATACCAATAATGTTTATTCTTGTAGGTTTGGACAATAGAGGTATCAATGAAGCATCCACTGAATATCTAGTGCTAACGTTGTAAGATTTGGGATTGTGTATATACAAGTGGATGAACCAGGCAATTTTTATTTATATACATATAAGGAAAAGGGTTATTTTATTTCTGCTAACAGGTTCCAAAGAACTGAGTAAATTTTCATTATGTGAAAAAAGGCAAAGGCAGGAAAGATTTTCAATACCAAAGTGGCGATGAGCTATGAGAGGCAGACTAGAGAATTAGATTTTAAAAACTGAAGAAGGCGTCAGAATTTCTGATATTGATGCTATCAGAAAGTCATCCTGTCATTAACATATTAACCATATTTATGGTTATAAATATTTTTGATAATGTATTACATAGGAAATTAATTTTTAAGACAGCGCATAATTAAGTAATCATGCAAGAAGTTCTATTATTCTACCAGAGAAAAAGCCTAGCTCATTGTTTTGTTTTGTTTCTTTGGTGTGATATATCCTATTTACTTTGATGTTTCCATCATTGAGGATAAGCGGTGCGAGAACACTTCTGTATACTCAATTACTTGTCACAGTGTTTTACTTCTAAAACTCACTGAATAAATATTTTCAATTCAAAGTATGATTCTTCCAGTGATACTTGTAAGATCTTAGACATTCTAAAATTGAAAATCTAGTTTCAACTTAAATTACATGAATTGAGGCCAACATTGTCCATGTACATTAAAATATGTAATTAAACAGTTTGTATAAATGTCATAGCATTCTGAGATTTTTACTAAATGATACATATGCCAACCATTATTATGGCCAGGGCATATGCTACTTACTACTACTTCTAAGAAGGGAAAGTGTTTAAAAATGTATTTTGGGGGGCACCTGGGTGGCTCAGTCGAGTAAGTGTCTGACTCTTGATTTTGGCTCAGGTCACGATCCCAGGGTCCTGAGATAGAGCTCTGCGTTGGGCTCTGTGCCGAGCGTGGGGACTGCTTGGGATTCTCTCTCTCTCTCTCTCTCTCTCCCCCCTGCTCACCTGTCTGTCTTTCTCAAATAAAAACTACATATAAAAATAATAAAAAATAAATAAATAAAATAAATAAAAATAAGAATATAATCTTTTATACCTCATTGTATTCTACATTATATTTAAAATGAGACTATCATCTTGTGATAAAATGTAAATAAACCTCATCTGTAAAAATATAGAAGCCCCAGGAAAAAGGGCTGTGCAACCCTAAGACCTATTAATTTTTTTGGCTTTTTTAGCACAACATCGTGTATTATTTATTAAAGCTAATTCCTGTTTCTTTTTTTTTTAATGTTTTTAAATTTATTTTGAGAGAGAGGGAGAGAGAGAGAGAGAGAGAGAGACAGCATGTGTGCCCTAGCAGGGGAGGGGCAGAGAGAGAGAGAGAGAGAGAGAGAGAGAGAGAGAGAGAGAATCCAAAGCAGGCTCCACATTCATCACAGAGCCCCATGCGATGCTCTGTCCCCAACCTCAAGATCTCGACCTGAGCTGAAATCAAGAGTCAGACACTCAACCAGTGGAGCCACTCTGGCACCCCAAAACTGAGTCCTCTTTCTGATCTTGTTTGCTAGTACATACCTAAGTCACTAATGCAGCCCATCTTAAATTGTTTCTTTATCTAGATGGTAGAATTGGAAAATATAACAGGAGGAACAAATGAAAAATGACGTTTTCGAAAACCATGTTATATATCTATCTATATATCACGTTGGTACTTGGAACGATGCAAATGAAATTTTAGTGGCCAGTATAAAAGGATGAAGGTCTTTAAATGTATATCTATTCTTTTAAAAGTCAGTGATGTTAAATATATCTATTCTCTCTTTCTTCCTGAAGGAGATGTGAAAAAATGAGTCCAAGTAATTTCTGACTACATAAATGTAAAAAAAAAAAAAAAAAAAAAAGACTTAGAGACATGGCTCCTTGCCAGTAAATCATTCTTCTCCATTATTGGCTACTGTCTATTTTATGAGCTTGACTAAGCCACAAATACTCTAACAGCATAAAGCCCTAATTCAGTAGAAGATGCTATGAGAAAAATGTCTCCTACATTCTATAGGTAATGAAATACCCTTCAGGTAACATTATTATGGTGTTTGCATTTTTTTTTTTGATTTTCACTAATATCCAATCATCCTGAAATGAATTAAATTGAGATCCAAGAGTAGTAAATGTACAATTATCTGACACACATACACAGCTAACAAGTATAAAATTTTGCATTATGCGCCATCCATCAGATTTATGCTATTTTCCACGTTCATTATGATTGCAGGCTCAAATGGCAATGGCATTAAACCGGTGAAGACACTGGTGTGCAAGCAGTTGTGTGATGATGAAAGCTTTCAGATACAGCAGGTTTCGAAATAGTAATGGAGAATTTAAAATACGGTTACTTTAAAAGATACACGTTGTATGTCAATTGTCCTTCAATAATAAAAACTGAAAAAAAATAATTAAAACTTTAAAAATACATGAATCATTCTTATCACTAAGAATGTAAGAATCAACGATTGTAACAGAAGAATGTTGCATCCGGGGACTGGACTGGGTAAGAACACACTGTGTCTAGTTCTAGCTGAGCAGTGCTTCCTACCAGAAAGACTTTCTGAACATTCCTGCTTGACCGATGGCCCCTCCTCTTCATAACCTATATCCTTTGTAAGGCTGTTCTCAGTCTGATTAATTTCACAGAATATCTATTTCTTTTAGCTCAGTGCCTGTTTTTTTGCTTTTGTTTTTTTAATGTTTATTTATTTTGAGAGAGAATGTGAGCAGGGGAGGAGCAGAGAGAGGGAGAGAGAGAATCCCAAGCAGGCTCCACACTCAGGACTCTCGGGTTCAATCTCAGGACTGTGAGGCAAAACTCGAGGCAGATGCTCAACCATCTGAGCCACTGAGGCGCCCCTCAGGGGCCTGTTTTTATTATTTTTGTATGTTCAGTGTCTCGAAAAATACTTGATGCTAATACTCAACAACTCTTTATTAAACTAACCAGAGAGATCATTTTTACATTAATGTCTATTAAACTAATGTTATTTGAACATATGTAATATTAAATAAGCTTTTTAGAATCTTTAAGATGTAAGCGTGTCCTAATCCATTTCCCCAGGGACATTATTTTGGTAATGTTATGATTAAAATTTTAAAATGCCACATTGCAGGTATCAGTAATCTTTTCCTGTGAAGGGCCAGATAGTGAGTATTTTCAGATGTCTGAATTTTCATACAATCTGACCAGCCTCTACCAACAACGAATCAACTCTGTTTCTGTGATATAAAGCAGCCATAGAACGAACATAGATTACTGAGCATGGCTGTGTTCCAATAAAACTTTATTTTGGCATACAAAGTTCGATTTCATGCAATTTTCATGTGTCATGAAATATTATTTTTCTTCTGTTTTTATTTTTCCAACCACGTAAAACATGAAATTCATTTATAGGACAATGGGCTGTACAAAAACAGGTGACTGACCCCTGCTTTACAGCATTTAATTTTACATTGCTATCATCCTTATCTAGTCGTTAACATAACAGCTGTTCCCTCTATACTGTATATTGTAATAAACATTTGCTGTCAATAAATATTTGTGAGATGAATGAATGAACATAAGCCTCTGCTGTCTGTGTGGTAGCTGAATCTGCGAGGTTAATACTAGAAGCAGGAGGTTTTGTAATAATCCTCATGAGACAAACTAATGGCCTGAACAAGAAGGAAGGGCAAATAAGAATTAGAGCCCAGAGATATTCAGGAAATTTGGACCCTGAGCCTTTATAATCCATTGTTGGGGGAGGAGTCAAGGGTAAGCTCTAACTTTGGGGGTTTTGTGGATGTGGTACCATGAAGACTAGGAACATGGGAGAAGGAGCAGGTTGGTGGAAGGATGTGTCCATATTAGACATACTGAGTTTTAGGTGCTTGAGTAAAGTGGCACCTGGGTGTCTCAGTCAGTTAAGCATCTGACTTCGGCTCAGGTCAGGATCTCACGGTTTGTGGGTTCAAGCCCCATATCCGGCTCCGTGCAGACATCTCTCTCTCTCTCCCTCTCTCTCTCTCTGCCTCTCCCCCACTTGCACGTTCTATGTCTCTCTCAAAATAAATAAATAAACCTAAAAAAAAAAAGGTAACTTAGTGCTCTCCAAACTTTAGGTGCTTGAGTAAAACCTAGACTGAGCTATCCGACAGAGGGTTTGAATAAATGAGCCTGAACCTGAAGAGAGGTATGATCTCAGGGTGTGAATCTGTTAGTCATCTGCATACAAATGGTTGCTGAAACCATAAGCAGCAGTGGGTCAATCTAATCTCTCAGGAAAATCATATAAACAAGTTAGTAAAGTCTTGGGAGAAATGTAGGAACATTTAAAGGTGGGAGGAAGCAGAGGAACGCTTGAATAAGACAGAGTGAAGGAAATGGCCAGAGATGTGGGGAACGGCCAGCAGAATGGAGAGTTTGGAGCTAAAAAAATAGATGTAGGTGTCAAATACCATACAGAAAAATGATAAAGTGTCAATCTGGATTTGGCAATCAGAAGGTGACTGACATTTCGGCAAGTGCAGCCAGGAAACAGAAGTCCAATACGCAGTGGGTCGACGTGCACTGAGAATATGAAATTAAATAAAACAACACGTTAGAGGAACGTTAATACAAAGGGAGAGCTGGCCTGAGCTAGAGAGCTATGAGGCGAAAGCCAGGTCTTTTTGGTCTGGGAGACACTGGGCTCTGCTCCAAGTTGGGGACAATGAATTAGCAGAGAGAGGAGGGGAAGAGCCATTGAAGATTCAACAGAGAACGTGAGAGGAGATGATTGAGGGGCAAAGTCACGGTGTTGGCAGGTAAAGGAATTAAGGGCACAGACCGGGCTGGAGTAAGTGCAGATCTCCTTTTCTCTAAGATTGAAAGGAAGGAAGTTAGGAATGAGCATGAATAGAAAGACACCATTAAACCGGTGGTAACGTTGAGAGATAATGCCTTAATTCTATGTATGAAACAGGAGTCTTCGTGTGTTTTGACGACTGGGAGGAGGCAGGAGTTGAAAAGAGAGTTTGAGGACAATGATGAAGATGTGACGTATGTTAAGGGCGATGAGAGTCGGTTAAGGGTCAGCAGAGATCTGAAATTACATACTTCCAGGGGTTTCATGACTGCTTGATTTTTCTTAAACATTATGCAGGTACCTGGATCGAGTGATGGGTTGGGTGGTAGATGCTAGACATACAAATAAAAAAAGGAAATTGAGTCAATTGGGTTCAACAGGAAGAGAGAGCAGGAAGAATTTAAGACTTCCAGGGTTCTGGACCTGCTGGAAGAAAAAAACAAAACAAAACAAAACAAAACAAAACAAAACACCAGCTTCATAGAGTGGCCATAGGAACTTATATTAAAGAGGAGGCTGGGTGAGGTCATTGACAATTTGAGGTAGTAATGGATGAACCAGTCTGTAGAATAAGGAGTGAGTAACATAGAGGCAGGTTGAGGGATGATCAGTATTAGTGTGGAATATACAGGATGACAGAATATCAAAGCAGGATAGGAAAGATATACGTATCCTTAAAGATACCTGAAGGGATTCTATGACTGTGGGCTTCATAAAAGCATTAGCAAATATCACGAAGCATGAATGGACCTGTGCCCCACCCTCAGAACTACAAACACAATGTATGAGAGATCAACTAACAACTCCTAGTGCCTTATATTTACCAACTGGTGTAACCCTAATCTAGAAGTAAATGAGAGAAAAAGGTGTCTGGGCTGATCTTACATGAATCTTCTTTTCCTTCTTCCTCTTCTTCCTCTTCTGCTCCTCCTCCTCCTTCTTCTCCTCATCACCTTGACTCTGCATTTTCTGTTTTTTTTTTTTAATTTTAATTTTAATTTTAATTTTTTTTATTTAGTTTTGAGACAGAGAGACACAGAACATGAGCAGGGGAGGGGCAGAGAGAGAGAGAGAGAGAGAGACAGAATCCGAAACAGGCTCCAGGCTCTGAGCTGTCAGCACAGAGCCCAACGTGGGGCTCGAACCCACAAACTGTGAGATCATGACCCGAGCCAAAGTCGGAGGCTTAACTGACTCAGTCACCCAGACGCCCCTGTCTTTTAATATATTTGAACAGAGGAAGATTTTAGAAATACCAGGAGTGTGAGTGGATCTTCCCTATTTCTTTGTGGTTGTTTCCCTTCCAAATAGGCTTTATCTGAGAAAGGCGTGGCTGAGCACAGAGCTGCTTCAATGATGAACGGTCGTAGAAATCTAAAACCAGGTGTGCAGGAGAAGCGCAGTTCTCAAACTTTAATGTATATGCATATTACCTGAGGAATCTTGTTAAAATGCAGATTCTAATTTAGCAGGTCCGAGGCGGAGCGTGAGATCCAGCGTCGCCGTCAAGCTCCCAGATGTCTTCTCCAATGGCTCGCAAGGGCACACTTCCGGTAAGTAGTATGGCCTTAGCAATTCTCTAGCTTCCAGCTTCTTTCTCACCGTTGAGGATTTCCTTACAACAATTCTGCCCAGGCATGTGAGTTGTGGGTCTACTTATTTCAATGTATGTTTAATTTTCATTTTTTTAACGTTTATTGATTTTTGAAGGAGAGAGACCACATGCATCAGTGGGGGAGGGGCAGAGAGAAAGGGAGACACAGAATCCCAAGCAGGCTCCAGGCTGAGCTGTCAGCATAGAGCCCATTACAGAGCCCGACGTGGGGGCTCGAACTCACAAACCGTGAGATCGTGACCTGAGCCAAAGTCAGATGCTTAATCAACCGAGCCACCCAGGCACCCGTATTTCAGAATGTGGGGATTATTTGGGATTACACTTGGGTATATTCCACATGAATAGCCTAATGATGGTTGTGGCATCACGTAATTGACTCTATCTAAGGGAAAAACAAAATTGTTTTAAATCAGCAGGTATGTATTGCGGCAACATTTGCTTGGATGTGGATATGAAGCTTGATGGGTGCTGTTCCTGAAGCTGGAAAAACCGGTTGACAGAATAATAAAGGAGCAGCTTTGTTACAGCGAAAGCCAGCAATGTCTGCATTCATTGGGAGACCCACCTTTTTTGGTAGAAGAAGAACACGAGTGTGCCCGACACACGTATATGGAAAAATCAGAGAGCAGGTTACTATAGGGTTAAAACTGAGTATGTGGGCAGCTAAAGTACATGCCACTTTTGAGAATAAAAATAGTGTGTACCTTATTAAAAAGCCGCCTGACAGGGTCAGCAGCCCAGTCACAGAATACCTACCAAGAACAATTTCAATTTTAATAGGTTTTACTATGTATTTCATAAGCATGCCCATTGAAATTGAGTCATCAAAGCCTCCCAGTTCCTTCCAGACAGATTTTAGCCTGAGAGCTTGGAGTAATTATCCCACTGGATGTTAGCCTGTGTAGCTATTTCAGCCTCGTTCATCATTTCAAACAGCTACATACTCTGCCTGCTAATTTCTTCCGATGGATTAGCTGCTCTCACTTGTCTATCTTTTTTTATTTCTGGGGGGTGAAATATTGCCTTCTTCCCATGTTTTAATAAGCTGAGCAGGCATGCGCCACTGCACAGCTCCTGACTCCTATTTCTTTCAGCTCAAAGAATGATCTTCTGGGGGAAGAGCTGGGTGTAATGTGAAGGTGAAAACTTGGCCGTTACTACCTGCAGCCTGAAACCCGCTGCTTCACACAAGAGCTGAAAACACAGTTCTGAGCTGGTCTGCACTTATCTGTTTATAGTACATCCTAAGCTATTCGTCTTCCGCCGTATTGCTGGATTATTTCTGCTTCTTTTAGACTCTGATCTTTATTTCCGACAGCCCTCCCCACCCCCCGTATTTCACCTCTGCTCTGCCTGTGTGCCTCCCATTAGAAAACCACAATGCACAGAACTATTCATTGCAGGATATAACTTCCTCCGTTCTTCACAATAATGACCCTGGTTGAGCTTTTGAATTCAGGGGTTCAGTGATTTCTTTATTCTCTGACCACCCAGTGAGAACACACAATTTCACATGCTAGAATATCATTCCTTCTTAAGTACGTGGTTAAAAAGCAGGATCCTGGTAAAAAACCAACTCAGGATTTAATCCTGTCTCTGCCATTTAGAAACTTTGTGACCCAGGGTTAGTTGTTCAACCTCTCTGAGCCTAATTTGGACTGACCTACCATAGCACAGGTGCCTCAGCACAGGGAACTTAGGTTTCCTTTATGCTGGTCATTTAACCAGGAGGCTTTGCCCCTTGCACTTGCTGTTAGTGTCAATCCGCTGTTAGGGCTCCTACAGCTTTGCAACGGGTCCTAAAATACCAGATGGAATAAAAGCAGAAGCTGAGAGGGCTCACTCACTCAACTCATGAGTCTGGAAGTCTGGTGTAAAGTTTACAGCAATCCTCACCGAACAGGCTTCTGAAGCCCCGTGGCACCAGTCTGGGTGACTCCATTTTACACTCTCCCAAGATCCCATTGGCGCATCTTGACACGGGTTGGAAAGACAGGGATTTTCCCTTGACCCGAACCGGGAAACTGACCCTGTCCCCCTAGGTAAAGAGGACATTGTATGGACTGCTTCCTCAGATAAAGTCTTCAAACTGATGAAGGCCAAGGTAACAGGGGCTACATCTTCTAACCAGTAGAAAAGGCCAGTCTCCCGAGAGCTGGCAATCTAAGGAAAAGCTTCTTTTACTCTTGGCCACAGAACCATAATGTATCTGCTGATAAATTGGAGATGGGTAATTTTTATCCAGCTCCGGAGGAAATGCAAGACAGTAATTGGTAATTCTTAGAGCGGCACAGCCCTCAAGTCACTCTAAGGAGATGTTTTTGGAAATGTGATATCATTTGGAATTATATTAATGGGAGCACTGCCTGGGATCAGAAAGTTGGAATTGGTAGAAGTGGGTTTTTTTTTTTTTTTCCTTCAGAAACATAAAGCATCCATATTCTTCATTTACACATAAATTATGTAAGTGGATAAAATCCTCATCATTAGAGAATGACCTTGATGTTAGGACACAGGATATTATAGGTATATTCTTCTTTGAAATTTTGCAAATTTTTGACATTAGTTATGGTTCAGTGAGAGTATCAAGACCATTAGTGTTGAGTCAAATACTTTTGTACTCACAAGGTAGTAATTAACATGACGTTTCCAACTATTTATATATATTTCATCCAATGAGATTACATATAAAGTATATTTCATCCTCAATTTGTCACTCTTGTGCTCTCTTATTTCCTTCCCCCATTTTTTTGGCAATAGGTGAAGTGAAATGGAGAATGTGTACGAACCTGGCAAAGAAAGGACTTGATCCAAAGGCCTCGCTTGAGCAACTCACCCATCCTATGGACTCTTTGTTCACCCGTTTGGGAAAATTCCCAAAGTATGTGTTGCTTTCTTTTATTTATTTTTTTCGGTCTCCCTGTCACTCTCCACCCCAACCAGTGGAACACTCTCAAAACAATGTCATTATCTTAAGTGAAGAAATAAAACCAAGTGTCAGAGAAAATCTCCTTTTAATAAGATGGTAACTTTGCTTATTCAATAGAGCCTGAATTCTATAGAAGAAAAAGATGGTACATACATGTACTTTATTGTGAAGGTTAATTATTTGATAACTTAAATAAGAACCTAGCCATAGAATAAAATTATCTCACAAAATATTGACTCTGTATCTCATCATGTTAACATATATGAGATGTTATTATAAATGATGGAGATTTTTAAGGTTAGCCCTGTGTGTGTTATCCTTAAAAATGGTTTCTGATGCAGGATTCCTACAAAAGGCAGGCTCCACAGACATTTGGAACATGAGTATATTTGATTCAAGAGGATAAGAGAAGGTTGGAAGGAGGCTACCATACACACATCTTGAAATGTGAAGTAAATGAGTCACATTAACTCAATACCTTGTAAACTCAATATTAAGTCCACAATCCTACATCAACAAACATCATTTCTCAAAGTGAGGCTGAAAATGTGAGTTCATCCACATGGTGAGAGATTGAGAAGAAGAACCAGAATTGAAGTGAATGACTGTGCTCGTCGTTCTTCCCTGATTCAGACGTCATGGCTTGTCTTCTAAATAGGTGTTATCATAATGAAAGAAATAAGCATAATACAGAAAAGTTTGAAAAGAAGGTAAATAAGTAAAAAGTTCACTCATTATTGAACACAAAAATAGCATAACAATTAGCGTTTGCAAGTTTTCTTCTAATATTTTGTGTGCATATATATTTGTACTTATTTAACAATTTTAATTAAACTTTGCATGCCATTTGATGATTATTTTTTCCAGTTAAGCATTCTCCTTGTTTTTACCTAATTATCATAGTCTTTGGTGTAAATTCATGCAGTACCTTCTCTTTGGAGATGTCGCACATAACTTGTAATCCTTTTTGTTCATGGGCATCACAGATATATTTTTTTCATTTTTTAAGATTATAAATTATTCTGTGATAAGTTTCTTAGTACATAATTTTCCCCACAAATTCAGTATTAGTTCTTAGAATAAATTTTGACAAAACATGTTACTTCCTAATGAGAAAAAAAAATCTTAATTTTTGAGAGATTTTTAACCCATTCTAGTTGTAGAAAACCTTGAAAATACAGAAAAGTATGAAGATGAAAATAATAATTAAGCACAATCCTACAAAATAGAGAAATAGTTACTGATATGTTTATACCAATGGTCTTTTTCCTATGCATGCATAGACACACACACACACACACACACACACTCAATATATGATTTATAAAATTGAAACCTTGTGTATACAAATTAGAATTCTGCTTTTCTTTAAATTTCATATTGACTAATAAGCATTTTCTCAGGTTATTAGTTTTCAAATATGATTTTTAATGGGTATACGATTACTCATTAGTCATTTCTTTGTTGTTGAATTTTAGGTTGTTTCCAAAATTTTACTGTTAGTATAATAAAACTCTGATTTTTTTTTTTTTTAAGATAGAGTTCCAGAACCCATATTACAGGGTGTAGGGCTGTACCTTTTTAGATCATATTGCCCATTTGCTTTCCAGATCAGTCATGTCAGAGTCTTCCTAGCAGTGTATGAAGATCCCTATCTCATTGAACCCTCATAATATTTAATAATATTATCAGATTTTACTATTTTTAATTTATGGAAGTGAAGAATGACAGCCCATTTTTAAAGTTTTCACTCATTTTAATCCTAGCCAAGTTTTCTTTACTATGTGCTTAGTTTCCCAAATTGTTTGGAAAATTACGATTTTTCACAAAATATACATGCCTTTTAGAAGAAATCTCATTACAAAGACAAAAATAACTATTGCTAAGATATTTCACCATTCAGATATAATATTATATTAAGTGATCATCACTCCATCATTAGGAAATTTTAAATACACAATACAGTATTGTTAGCGATATGTACTATGGTGTATAGTAGATTTCCAGAACTTATTTATCTTGCATAACTGAAACTTTGTACCTTCTGTCCATTACCTCCTGATTTCCTCTCCTCTAAGCTCCTGGAAGCCACCATTTTACTCTCTGCTCCTATGAGTTTGACTATTTTAGATTCCACATTCGTTGATTAAATATCATTGTGCAGAAGTGTTTGTTCTAAAGTCATAGACAAGGGTGGGCCCCTGAAATTGGAGGAACCCTTGGGTTACAAACCACCACTCTCATTCATGAACATGGCTTCCTGCAGTACCAAGATCCTCCCAAGCTTCCTCCATGGTAGTCCTTCTATTCCCATTCTGGAGATGTTGCCCTGAAAGCATGAGATATTCCTTGCATGCATATTAAACATGGACATGAAGTATGCAATATGCTAGGTCTGAAGCACTGTAATGTCCCTCTATGAAAACTTTCCCATCTGGAATAGAGACTTGCATCATTTCTCCATATCCCATCCTTTTGAAACATGGAGTAGTTTAACATACAGGTTTTCCCCTAAGTTCACGTTGATTTATATAATTATAATAACATCTACCATTTGTATACAGGTTTAAAACAATTTCACTTCTGTTGTCTCATTTTCTACTTCTAGTATAATATCACTGCCTTGATTTAAAATGGCTTCATCAATTGTCCAAGGTCATACAAACATCCCTCTTTTGTCCTAATTTTGAACCTATGCTATAATACATCAACCCATTTTGATTCTAATAGTATTTTGTTTCCTATATATTTTCTATAACTTTAATATAGGTTGCAAACTCCTTACAGATTTTGTCTACTGTGTTAGTATTGTACTGTATCTTGGAGGATTCATAAGGATTTATATATACAATATTTTGTTATATTAACAGTAGTGACAGAATTGCTTTGAGTCTGATAAAGCAGGCACATTTCTGAATTAATTTTTTAAATCTCAGAATATGGTAGAAATCAAGGCATATATGTTGCTTTATATTGAAAGATAGTGCTTTTGCAATATCACGTCACAATTCATAGATCTTTAAGCTAGAAATAGAAAAGAAAGGGAAGGGAAGGGACTGAGATTGACATTGACATTGAAGTTAAAAGAGAGGTTTTTTTTTTTCATTTCTTTTTCACTTAAAATATAACATATGGGGTACCCGGGTGGCTCAGTTGGTTGAGTGTCTGACTCCTGGTTTTGGCTCAGGTCATGATCTCACAGCCCGTGAGTTCGAGCCCCGCGTCGGGCTCTGTGCTGACAGCTCAGAGCCTGGAGCCTGTTTTGGATTCTGTGTCTCCCTCTCTCTGACCCTCCCCTGTTCATGCTCTGTCTCTCTCTGTCTCAAAAATAAATAAACATTAAAAAAAATTAAAAAAAATATATAACATATAACAGTGCCTAAAGAGAAGCATACTACAAGTTCATGGATACACTCATTCTGTTTACTTGCAAACTACTTCCTTTTTATTTCAGAACTTCTGAGGTTCTTTCATTGCTACAGGCATTAGGACTCAATCAGTAGCATGTATCAAATGAATGCCATATAAAATAAACTGTATTTGAAAACTTTAATATTATTTTCAGACAAGAACCCAATTCAACTATAGCTTTGAAAGAGCTTTGATCTTGGATTGAGAATATAAAATTGTTGCTTAATTATTATGAAGTAAACCGCAGAAAGGTAAGAACAATACTATTCTGAGTATTTCTAAAACATCTGCAGTGCTTTGGGGCTATCCTAAATATTTTAAGAATTTCGTCATATCATTTTCACTTAAATACACCTATGTTTTGTGAACAAGTACATATACTTTGGTATGTATATACAAACATGAGCATAAATATCTCTAGCCAAGTGAACTTGGTAATAGCTAGTAGGTATGGCCAATGCCAAATTGTTTTGAGTTAAATGTTAATTTACTGATAGGAAATGGAATAAAAAAGAAAAATAATACTAAGGACTATGAAGAAGAAAAACATAATAATATTAGGTTTAGGGCTTCAATATTTTTTGGTCAAGATCTTTTGCCAACATTAGTTAATCAGTATTCACGGTACCTTGGGAGGTAAATATTATCATCTTAATTTTAAATAAAATTGAAAAATAAAGGTTAAGTGGTTTCCCTCAGGCAACAGAGGAATTAGATTTTATTTTTTACAAGGAAAATGAAAATGACTATTTAATAGCGATATTAAATAAGATAGAGAACATAGAAGTCCCTATTTATAACACTAGACACATAGTAGGCTTGAAATAAATGTGTGTTGAATTTTTTAATCATTATACTAGTTAAGGAGAAAAAGTTCAATATATCTGCTTCTGTTAACCTGGAAATATATATGTATGCACATATAGTAACAATTTTTACATATGTATTTAGTTACTGATTAGAAGAACTAGAAAAATTTTGGTTTTTAATTTTTTTAATGTTTATTTATTTATTTTAATTTTTAAAAGTTTTTTTGAATTTGAAAACATTTTTTTAATGATTATTCATATTTTTTTTTGACAGAGACAGAGCAGGGGAGAGGCAGAGTGAGAGGTAGATACAAAATCCAAAGCAGGCTCCAGGATCTGAGCTGTCAGCACAGAGCCTGATGTGGGGCTCGAACTCACAAACCGTGAGATCATGACCTGAGCCAAAGTCAGTTACTTAACCGACTGAGCCACCCAGGTGCCCTTAGAAGAACAAGAAAAAACTGAATGCATCAACGTTGTTTATTGTTTTTTCTTTCAAAAGAGCCTCTTTCTTTGAGACAGGAGGGCAGGTGTTACATTTTTCAACATCTCCATGGAATGAGATTATAGATTCTCTTTAGTACTTAATGACACCCATGTTGATATCAAACTGTGTGGTAAATTTAATCAGGTCAATAAAGAATTCAGTAAATCATTAACAGGCTTTCTAGATCTAATACCACCATGTAAATGGCTTGGTTGGTTTTTTTCTTCTTAATCCAATTGGCTGAAATTTGATCAAAATTTATTACGGATTCTAGCATCATGTTGAAATATTCTCCATGTCAGGTTGTTCTTCCTTACAGCCAACGTAAGTTCTTTAGAATATTCTTTTTGACTATCAAAAGATCCTTGCATTTTCTGGTCACTGTTGGACACACACCCAGGAACAAGACTCACTTTCCTGCCTTTTTTCATAGTAAACAAAGATTATTCCAGTTGTGTTGTATGAAAGAAGCAAACAGTTATAACAATTTTACTCCACCGCCCCCTGCCCCCCCCCCCCACACACAAAGAAGTTCAGTGGTCTCTGGAATTAAATTGAACTTTTCCAAATAATTTTATAAATCCAGCCACAATATTAATGACAAATACACTCAAAGAGAAAGCTGAATGAATTCTTTGGTAAAAATTACTTCATCAAACTCAACTGTTGAATATCGCTTAATCTCAATGCCATACTTCGCAGTTATTAAGACTGTCAGATACTTCAGTTTAACGTTGAATAAAACTACTCTCAGGCGCATATGACGTATAGAATGACCGAAAAGAGATTTATTTTTTTCTCCGATTATTAGTGAAAGCTCATGTTGGAGACTTTGGCTTTTAGTTGGTAATTTTGTGAGCCCTCGTGTTTACTAGAAAAGATGAATTGGCATCAGAACCGACAGAACAGCTCTCTCTCGTGTTTTAGTTACTATTGCTGCATAACAATCTATCCCAAAACATAGAGGCTTAAAACAACAGCCAGTCAATTATGTTGCATAGGTTAGGAATTCAGCTGGGCAATTCTTCTGGTCTTTATCTTAGTGACAAAGATCGTGTAGTGATGATACTTAATTGGTAGATGGGCTAGCCCAGAAGATCCACAAAGGCCTCATCCCCATTCCAGGCACCTTGGTGGGGTGGCTGGGAGACTATCAGCCATAGTACCCCCCGTGGCCTCTATAGCATGACATTCTTGAGGTACTAAGACAAGACAACTGGATTCTCCCAGAGCAATTGTCCCAAGAGACTCAGGGGACACTCCACGGCCTTACTGATTTAGCCTTCAAAATCGTATGGTTTCACATCCACCCATCGCATTGGTTATAAGCAAGTGCTGTTTAGCCCAGATTCAAGGACAGGGCATTAAGACCTCAACTCTGGATGAGAAGCTGTGAATGAATCAATGGCCATTTTTTACAAACTGCTGTAAACAGGAAAAGGCAATGCGGAGAATACGAGAGGTTATCGTTTCATGCAAATCCACACTCCATTTTATTTACACAGAACAGATAGAAATAAACAATATACTCCCTGATCTTAATTTAAAATGAAAGAAACAGGGAAAACTGAGACTATAGTTAGTTTGCAGTCACTAAGTGAGTAGAAGGGGAAAAAATATACCTCACCTTCTCCATATAAACATACCTGGGCTCTAGAAAGGAAGGTGCTTACAGGAGATTTTGTGATCTGGTAAAAGAGAAAACATTTTCTTCATGACATCATTGATACCATCAGAGTTTGTCCTGTGATTTCTTTTTTTTCTTTTTTTTTTTTTTTAATGCTTATTTATTTCTGAGACAGAGAGAGACAGAGCGTGAGTCGGGGAGGGGCAGAGAGAGAGGGAGACACAGAATCCGAAGCAGGTTCCAGGCTCCGAGCTGTCAGCACAGAGCCAGACGCGGGGCTTGAACTCACAAACCGTGAGATCATGACCTGAGCTGCAGTCGGTCGCTCAACCGACTGAGCCACCCAGGCACCCCCCATGTCCTATGATTTCAAATGGGCTGTTACCATCATATGTTGGGTATCTCCAACTGCGTGAACTTATTACTTTAGGGGTGAACTATTACAGTTTTTACAGTTCCGGAAAACAGGTCAAATACCAAGATTGTAACTCTTTTCCAACATTGATTTTTGTTACTTGGGAGAAAAGAAATCAATGATATATTCTTGAATTTATTTTTTCAACATATTATTACAAAAGTAATCTGCAGGTATTCAAACATACAGACAAGTTTAAAGAATTGTACAGTAAAAAATAGGTAGGTGGATATATGTACTTTCTACCTAGATTCTACAAGTAACATTTGACCACGTTCATCTTTTTCTTTAGAAGCATTTCAGAGTAAGTTGTAGATGTTTATACATGTTGCCTTATTGGGCTTATTTTAAATGCACACCTTGGTGCAGGAACAAACTATACAAACATTATTTCCACAATTGAATGTAACCAAAAGGAGGTTTAGGATTTTACTGGCTGATATCTCTCATGGTAAAACATTACCCCTTCCAGTTTTTGAATACAATATGCATGTTCACTTTGTATCTGACAGAACATCAAAAATAATTTACATTGAGAATTTACACCGTTATTTTTTAGCTCAAGTTAATGGCGATATTCACATTGATCTGATAAAGTCACTTGTTTCAATTTCCAATGATCTGTAACTATTAGTTAAAATTTTCTAGTTTAGAAAGGAAAAGAGTACACTTTTTTTTTTAATTAAAAAATGGAACCAACTGGTTATGGAGCCCGACCTGTGGTGCAAGCCTCTGTTGCACTCCAGCACAGAGAAATTGGTCGAACGTTGCAAGCAGTATTATAGTTCCAAATGCTATGAAACTATTCCTCACTTAAAAAAAATTTTTTAATGTTTATTTTTATTTTTGAGACAGAGAGACAGAGCGTGAGTGGGCATGGGGCAGAGACAGAGGGAGATACAGAATCCAAAGCAGGTTCCAGGCTCTGAGCTGTCAGCACAGAGCCCGATGCGGGGCTTGAACCCCCGAACCATGAGACCATGACCTGAGCTGAAGTCGGACGCTTAACTCAGGTGCCCCATGAAACTATTACTCACTTTTAATTATGCTTTTAGGTTTTTGTATTTTCACACTTGTAATGAATTTTTAAATCAATCCCTTAAAAACAGTGAGGTATGCACTACATGTCCTTACGTCCTTGGATGCAGCTTGTATTACACCTAAGTCTTTAAAGAACAGAACATTTGACATAATTGCTTAAGAGTTAGTAATTCGCAAAAGTGGTAGGAATATGGTACCACTGACATATGGGCTCGGATTCCACATTTGCAATTGTACATATCAGGATATCTCATCATCACAAAACCAGCTTTTAGGGAATAATGGAGGCTTGCAAATGTGCACATCTGCTTCTTTATTGTATGCTTGCAGAAGAGAATATTTAGAGAAATGAAGGAGAAATAGTCTTTCTCCTCTCTCTCTCCCTCCCTCTTTCTAACAATAAAAAGCATTTTCTACGGACTTTTCTACCCTGGTGGCTGAATGGAGTCATAGAAATAATTATCCAATTATACCTAAGTACCCACAATGCCCACACTCGATAAGAATATTTTAAAAATTCTTAGCTAATAATCTGATCTCACCATCTTGACAAAATGGTCTATTAAGTAAACTAGGTTAAAAAATTGAGAATAAACTATATACATGTAAGTCATATATACATATACAAATATCTGTTTAATCTATAACATCTTTATATATATATATATAAAGATGTATATATGTATCTCATGAAATCAATGCTGTGTTCAAAATAATTGAGGCAAAGTTTCAGTGTTTTAAATATTATGAATAGGTGTTTCAACTGCTTCATTTTTGCTAGGGTAGACTTAGCAATATGGTCAGGTCGCTTAACGCTGAGTAGGTGACCCTGAAAGATTCACTCACATGACTGTTTTAGTAATATGTTAAGCATTTTTACCAATTGGAAGACGAATGATGGAATTAGAGAAGATGGAGTGAAGGGTGAGAGAAACGTTTAATTGTTACGGGTAAAGTCTGTTGCCATAAGCGTTCATGTTCTTTTTAAAAATTTTTTTTTCAACGTTTATTTATTTCTGGGACAGAGAGAGACAGAACATGAACGGGGGAGGGGCTGAGAGAAAGGGAGACACAGAATCGGAAACAGGCTCCAGGCTCTGAGCCATCAGCCCAGAGCCTGACGCGGGGCTCGAACTCACGGACCGCGAGATCGTGACCTGGCTGAAGTCGGACGCTTAACCGACTGCGCCACCCAGGCGCCCCTCATGTTCTTTTTAGAGAGCTATCTAGAATTCACCCTCAAGCATTTCATTTCTTGATCAGTATGGATCACAGGCAAACTGGAAGCATTCAGGCCAAACTTTCTCTTTCTTAAAAACAAAAAAGCTACGTATTCTGTCTTTTAGTGCCAGCACGTAGGTATCTTAATAACCCTAAAATCATCAAATTCTGCCAACATTTAATTTTATTTTGAACATGAATATCAATTCTGACTTAAAAGAGTAATATTATGTAATATACATTTATATTAATCTGTGTACAAAGAAAAACGTTGAATAGGAATTGTGGTTTTTGCATAAAGAGTACTCCAAGGGTTAAATTAATAGCACGGTGGCTTCAAATCCTTGCTTAAAATATGCCCCTTCTTAAGGGAAAAAAAAAAAAGAAAAATGATGGGTATTCACATGATTGACAACCTTTCCAAATAGAAGTGTTGCTATAATTAAGCAATAATGTATGAGTGAGTGTACATTATGACAAATTGGAAGCTTGGTTGATTAGATTGAGCATATAAGCTGTCAGTATAATTATCATATTTTAATCATTTTTCTCCATTTTTTATAACAGCATTGTCTTCAGCCTCACTTGGTGCTTATTAGATTGATATTCTAAGAGGAATTGTACATCATAAAACATGTCCTTAAACAGGATGAACTTTAGATAAGGCTTTAGTTATGTCTATAAACATTTATAATGATTGCTGTTATGTTTCTATTTCTATCTACTCTTCTACTTTGTGTGAAAATGAAAACTTCTTTTTCAAGATAAAATGGATAAACTTGAGCATATATGTCTCTGTGAAATACCACTATGTTTCAATAGAAGCATATAAAATATTTATCAAAACTGCCTTCAAAATGTAGATTTTTTTTTCCTTTCCATTGCCTGTTCTATCAGAGACAGATCATGTAAATGGCTACCTCAACCCTTAAGGCTGAATATTTTGCTTCTATTATTTGGTTTGACTCTCTTTAATCACAAATGTTGAATCTGCTAGCCACACAGGCAAGGAATTTAGGGGGAGGAAGGAGATGGAGGTAATGGGTCAGTTTCTGCTTACTAAAGGTTGCTCATGCAACCAATGAGGAGGGATTATTAAGGGGAAAGCAAGACTTCACTTAGTATCCGAGTTTTGAATAGAAAGCCTGTAAACTGATTATTCTGATGTTCTGGTGTGGAAATTTAGGAACGATATTGATGGACTTGAATATTAATGGTTATTTCTCTTCCCCAAATCAGGATGCTTACTGGACAGTTCCAGCCATGCATCTTCCTAACATGGGAAGAAAGTGCTCAGCAGGCTCTCAGGTCTGTAGTTCTGTCTTTGTGAGACACAAGTTAGAGTAGTCTGAAACACAGGAGTGTAGAAGAACATGCACACCTAGAACCTGGTGTCACTTCTTTCCTCTAGTTTTTCAGGGTTTTAAGAGAGATGCCAGAGCTTTGAATACAATCCTCCAACGAGGTATGCCCTTACCTCAAGGGGGTGAGAGTTACAATATTTCCCCATTTATTCATAAACTTTTACTGGGGCCCTCAAAATGGACCTTGTTAAAGATGTTGGTTGCATGGAAGTAAATGATATGATGGGAACCCCATCGCCACTTTGTGGCAAGAGCAGTCCAAACATTAATGAGTCAGTTGGCATACTAATGAATCCAGAGTCTCAGGCAATCAGTGGAGAGTAGACCACTCTTCTGGATGTCCTGATATCTGTATTCACAAGCGATCTCGCTGTTGTACAGAAGCACAGTTTTAAGAAAGACTTTGAAGTTATACTGAGAGATTTTATATATATGTTGATTACAGACTATACTTTTGCTATAGTCTTAGGCAAGCAGGAAACCATGGTATGTTATTTGGCACCTATAAGCTAAATTAATTATTAATCACACTCAGGAGGAAATTAATATGGGTGCATAGGTTACTGTGCACAATTGGTAGTATTCTTACACAGGCATGGATAAACTCACAAATCTGAAACTGGAGAGCAGAAATATAACTCAGAACAAAGGCATATGAGGAAGAAAGAATGAGTAACAGGAATAATTATTGACTTGATATTCTTTTGATGTCTGTTATGAACTGAATGTCTGTGTCCCACTGAAATTCATGTGTCGAAATCCTAACCCCCAAAGTGAAAGTATTAAGGGGAGGCGCAGTGGGAGGTAATTTGGTCATGAGGGTAGAGACTTCATGAATGGGATTACTGCCCTTATAAGGGATAGGAGACAGATTTCTCTCTCTTTGCTCCCCTCCTTTCCACCATGTGAGGTTACAATAAAGATGGCCATCTGCAAACCAGGAAGAAGGCCCTAATCAGACACCAGATCTTAGACTTTCTAGCTTCCAGAACTCCAAGAAATAAATGTTGCTTAAGCCACCAAGTCTATGGTATTCTGTTATGGCAGCTTGAACTAAAACAATGCCTTTGTTTAAACTTGTGATTCCAGTATAAATATTGTTCTCCATTTTCTATAGAGTATCCAAAAAGTAAAATTCAGAAGTAACTTCTCATTTACTTTTTTTTTAACCACCTGAATAAGTTTGACTTCTTTAGCAAAAGCTTTCCAATGATTACATTTTTCCTTTTTTTTTTCAGATCTAAGTCCAGGATCTTAAGATAGGAGAGTGTCTAGAAAACGTGTATCTCCACGTTAATCTGTTGGAGACTTAGTTTTTCCATCTCTAAAATGGGGACGCTATTATCCTACCTCATTATCTATAATCCATGCAAAGTATAGCACAGTCCCAGTGTTGTCACACAATAGCCATTCAAAAAAGGTTAGCACCCTTTCCCCTCATTTAACATTTAAGGAAACTGAGACCAAGAGAGTTTAAATGGTTTGAGTAGGATCCAATAGAGCTAGAACTCTATTCCTTTGTGGCCTCTCACCAAATTCTAGACTTGCTTCTCTCTCGTACTTCAGTGATGTTTTAGAGGGAAAAAAAAATCATGTTTCTTCCATTTTTAGCTGTTTTGTGCATATTACTTACCTACCTATACCTTTGTTTCCTCATCTGTAAAGTGGGTATAATTATAGAGCCCCCTCTAGGGTTTGCTGCAAGGATTACATGAGATAATCCACGCAAAGCATGTGACACATTACCTGCTACATAGTCAACTCTCCATAAACGTTATGTGTTTTGTGAACCTTTACTACGTGCTTGACTCCATAGTCATCACTGAAGACACAGAAATAACACCATTTGTGCTCTTTGCTAATGCATCATCTCCTGGAGAGAGTTGGTTCTCACAGTGACACACACAGTGCATTGCACAGTGAGAGAAGTGTGATCAGGGGCCCTGGAGCACAACGGGTGGCTTGGAACTCAGGCTAAGGGTCAGGGAAAGCCTCAGGGAAAGAGAGACCCGTGTGCACAGACTCGAGGAATCAGGAGGCAGATACAGGTGACTTGAGCAGGCAGAAAATAGAATGGATAAGGTGAGGCCTGGGAGCACATGAGAAGGTGGGCAGTCCAGCCAAGACTTTAGGAAGTCAGAGGCGAACCACGTGATTCGAGATGTGGGAAAGTGTCACTGCATGTTGGCCTGATATATCAGGCCAAGGAAGTTTTTTTTGATTATTATTCTTTTTTAAATTTCAGCATGGGAGCCATTGTTTTGAAGGCCTTTAAGAAGGATTACTGATTAGGTTTGAGTTTTAGAAAGATTACTCCGACAGTTTTAGAAATACCACTCTGTTCTGGAACAAGACCGAAACAGAAAATCACCAGAGGTAAGTTAATGTTGCATATTTATGAAGCCTCTTTTAGGGTGTGTAATACATATATTAGTTTGCTCATCAGACTAGGGTTTGCCTCACTGAATGTTCAATAATGAATGAATGAACGGATTAGCTCACATAATCAACAGATACTTAATGAGCACATAGTAAATGTTAAGTATGCCAAGGGTTTGGCTGCAACGTAGAGTAAGTCCTCAACGATCTTTCTATTTATTTACATGAAAGGCCAACTCACATAGAGAGGCCAGAAACACAAATGGCTTCTCTGTTATACAAATTAATCTAAAAATCCAGGTACCACAAAAGCTGTTATCCAGGACTATTATTTGAGTCTGAAATAACTTAGTTTTGCAATCTGAAAGTTGTTAGTTACCCACAAATACTTCTTTTCTAGGTGTTTGAGCTTGATGGTTTTCAATGTCAAAGACTCTTTTTCCATTTTTACCTAATGCGTGCTTACGGTAGAAAACATCAGTTCATAGTATGCACCCTGTTAGACTTGCATAAGGTGTGGATTACACAGGTGTGCAAATGGACCGAGTACGCTACGGATAACCACGAAATCCCTGAATACTTAGACAAAGATCACACTGAAAAACTTAGAAAGTACATCTGCTGATATTAAACACAGCTTGGTCTCACAATTACGTCAGCTTTCACAGGAGCCCAAAATACAAGAAAGGAAATTAACTCTTCACTAGGCGTTTGTGCTTGCTCAGGAACGTCCCCCAAGTCCACGGAGGTTGAATATGCCAGCATGAGGGTGAATGAGGCCAATTATTTAGGTTAAACAGTCGAAAGCATTGCTTAAATATCCTGTCTCCAATTTCCATGTTGCACAAAGACATACAAACTCGTTCAAAACAAAAATCAAACCAAACCACAAGCTTTCTACACTTTCTAGTATACCGTGAGCTTTCTCTGTGGTTGTCACACGCCAGTGCGAGGTCTTCCGGTGCTGCTGTTCCCCTTCATTAGTGAATCGGAATCTTCTAGGCCCCCAGCTTGAGAGATTCTGATTCAGTTAGTCTGGAATAGAGTACAATAATCTGTGTGTGTAAAAAAAAAAAATAATAATCTGTGTGTGTGTGTTTAAGTTTATTTATTTCAAGAGAGAGAGAGCATGTGCACGAGCAGGGGATGGGCAGAGAGAGGTCAAGAGAGGATCCCAAGCAGGGTCTGTGCTGTCAGTGCAAAGTCCAACGCGGGGCTTGAACCCCTGAACCTTGAGATCATGACCTGAGCTGAAATCAAAAGTCTGACGCTTAACCAGCTGAGCCACTGAGGCACCCCAATAATCTGTGTTCTTAACAAACAGCATCCCAGATAAATCTGATGCCAGGTGTGGTAACCTCTGCTATATTTTATGTACAAAAATACCCCTGTAAAGGACCCTGTCGAATGTAAACATAATTAGAATGAATCAGATCATGTCCTCAGAATGTCCTCAGAATGTAAGCCGGATCGGGACCTCCTAAAAGGGAAAGATTGTATCAGTGTTTTGTTTCTGGCCCCTCAAAATAGTATTGTTAGAATGGTTTACCATTTGATCATATAAGTTACTGTCTGGTCACATGCGAAAGGAGAAGAGAGAGAAGAAAAGTATTATCATGGGGTTAAATAGTCCATTATTGGAATATGGAAGGTCCTTAAAGAGCTCAAAGCATTACACAATCGGATTTTAAATTGAATAACTTTCCGGTTGCAGACATTTCAAACCTTGAAGTAATAGTAAGAGAGAAAACAGCCATTTGCTGAGTGTCTATGATGTGGTGGCTGTACCTCTAGGTGCTTGGTGTTGTGGGTTTTTTTTTTAAGTTTTAAAATGTTTATTTATTTTTAGAGAGACAGAGAGACAACGTGCGAGTGAGGCAGGGGCCAAGAGAGAGGGAGTCATAGGCTCCAGGTTGTCAGCACAAAGCCAGAGGCGGGGCTTGAACTCATAAACCTCAACATCATGACCTGAGCTGAAGCCCCCTACGTGCTTGACATTGTATTAATCCTCACATCTGAGATAGGCTTAATCATCCCTGTTTTACAAATACCGAAATGAGTGGCTGGATCAAGGACACACAACTAGCAATTGGAAGAAAGAGCCAATATTCCAACCAGGTCTGCTTGATGCCTAAGTCCACATGATCTTTTCTATTCATAAACAGTTGGAAATGAAATGAAGTCTTACTGGGAAAGGAAGGTAATAGCCATTTCACATGCTTAGTCACTCTTCATATTAATAATAATAATAGTTGTTATTATAAAAAATGGAAAAGAATTCATTATAACATCTAGAAAAAATAAGCAAACTGAAAGTGATGGGTATGTTCATTGTCCCGATTGTGGTGATAGATATAGGTACAGATATAGATATACATAGATAGAGGTATATGTCAAAATATAGCAAATTATGCGCTCTATGCACAATTTATCGTATGTCAACTATCCTCCATTAAAGCAATTAAAAAAAACCCCCACGATTACACACTGGTTAGGTCAGTCGCTTAGATGGCAGGAACAATAAGGTCACAATTCTAGTTTAAACTCCTGCAGAGTCCCGATGACCTCAGACTTATCAACTCTTTGTCCTCATACACATCTATCTTCTCCTAAACAAAGGTCAGTAGGTGAGGCTACGGATAGATAAGAAAAATAATTCACAGGGCACACCTGTGCCTGGCTGCACGTCTCCCTCTCACTTCTGACTCCTCAGGTCACTTTTCCCATGTGCACGACGATGTTGCTGCTGTAGGCTCCCTCCACTCTTCCACCTTAAAGCTTTCTCCAGAGTCTGCTTAGAGCGCAGCAGAGAAGTGCAAATCAGTTACCTCCATCCCTGGGAGATTTTCAACTTTTGCTGGACAGGAATCTGTGGATTAATGCTCCAGCTCTCCATCTTTGAGAGGGACCGTTCTGAGGCACAACCTACATGTCCATGTGGACATGTACATGGGATCCATGAGGGTCCCCGTGGGATGAAGCCCAGTTGCCCCCAGTGAGAGCTAAGAGGACAGCCTGGCTGGGGCTTCCCACTCTCCTGACTCCCCTTGCTTTCTTACTCATGCTTCCTACGGTCACTTCCTGCGTAGACCAGCTGCCCGCATGCCCTGGCTCCGGGGCCGATCTCAGGACAACCAAAGCCAACACTCTGCTCTGACTCTTTTCCGTATGTTGTAAAATTACCTGTCATTTCTATCAAACCATAGCTCATGTTTACATTTGTCGTCCCGAGGTTATGAGGTGACACTGAGACAAACATGGGCAATATTAGGAGCTTCGTCTGTTGGGAGTGTGTGTCACATGTTGCACACAATTGTAACAGTGCTCAGTTCACCTTGGCTGAGAATCCTGTGGCTCGCTCTTCATGTAGTTCACCAAACCCTTGCTGGACAGCAGATTAACGCGTACTCTTTAATAGTCATCAGTTTGGTGTTCTGATTAAGTAGACGGTTAAAAAAATGAAGAAGACCGAAAACTGGTAACGTGAATGTCATCAAACTATTTTCCTAACCATGTGATTGTTGACAACACAATTGACTGAATGAAGGACTTCGCTGTTTGGGGCTTAAATTGTGCCTACATAAAAGAGGACACCAAATATATAAGTCTATAAGTATATAATAGAGCTTGGGCTGCGGAGTCATATTACAGCTCACCGTATACTTCATCCAATTTGCTTAGCTTGTTTAGCTCAGTTTCCTAATCTGTAAAATGGGCATCATAATATTACTTCATAGGAATTTTGAGAATATGAAATGAGGTAATACCCATGACGCACTTGCCTGACATGTTTTTAGAGTTCAGCAAATGTTGATTAATAGAGCACACCATTTACCTCGGAAAGCCTAAAAATCCTATCCAAAATTCTAATATCAAAGATTTATAGGATTTTGAAAATGTATTCTCTACAATCAAACATCATGACTATTAGCTTATTTTGAAGCTGGACTATGTTGGTGTTTGAGGTTGTGCAGACAGTGAATTAGGTTAAAGTTGAGGCAGTCCTTTTGGATGCCTTGAAAGGTCTGTCCTTGAAACAACTTGAATTTCAAAATATCGCAAAGTATCATATTGCTAATGGGACTCGACTCGCACCAGAATTTAGAACACATATGCATTAGCATGCATTGCAGTTATTTTTATTATGGGCCACGTGAATATTTTTTCATCTTATAGACTTAAGCAAAGGATTTTACATTTTGTTCCTGGGTAAATGAGGTGCAGACTTGCTCGTGCATGTGTATATTCAATTTTTGTTGATTTCACTATATCTTAATTTCGTATTTATATCTGATTTTTTACTTCCATCTGTGTAAAATAGTGGTATTTTACTGAAATAGGAAAGGTTATATTGTGTAGTTACTTTATGGCTTTGAGGTATAGAATCGACATTTCTAATTTATCAACAACTTCAGGTGCTCACAGAAAGAGGGCCACTGGCACTAACAGGTGGCAAATCTTCATGTTAAGTGACCAGAATCTAGTCTCCTTCTGCCATTAAAATGGCATCCCAATTTTCTTGGCTGTATAATACCACATGGTAATGAGTCTCATTTTGTACTTACATACCTTTTAGGTATGTAAGTACATACCTTTCCCACCTAGGTTTTCCCACTTAGGTTTTCCAGAATTTGGATACAGATTCTCTGTTCAAGCAATTTCCCTTGTCCTCCTATAACATTATTCCACAGATTCGCTAGTGAAATGAAATACTGCAGTGACCTTTTTAATTCCCCTGACTTTTTACAATCTTGGAAATTTAACACAACAGTAGGAGTTTAATCATATTCACTGATGTAAAAGACAAAATAAGGCACCTTTAAATTCAGAGGGAGATGTGACCTCCAAGGTATCAGAGCTCAGAAGCTCCCCAGCTGTCTCTAGGAGCCACTGCAGCCATGCTCACTGTATTTCTCACAATCATCGCCACAACTTGGGCTGACACACCTAGGCACTGCTTACCCTTGAACTAATAGGTTACGTACACCTGCATCTGCCTCCCATGTCGAAACTTCCTTACCAGCACTACGATATTCTGTGGGCACCTCTTCTTTTCCAAGAATGTACTTTTTGATTTATTCCAAGATTTCAAAGCCTTTGGTTTAATTTTGAAAATGTATCCCGTTACATTGGACATTTAAAGTCTTTGCAAGACCAGAGCCTATAGCCAGATGATGCATGATAGCAAACATTCATTTGTTTACATGAGTATATAACAACCGGGGGACTGATTCTGTAAATCAAACTGAATGGTTAGCCTGATTCCTTGTGGGTTTAGCGGTGCCCAATCATTTAACCAAGTGTCATTATATGTGTTTTTTAGCTTTGGGTCTCAATTGTTGTGCAGCTCGGTTGATGGATGAGATAGCCTAAAGAAAAGTAAGAAAGAAAAAAAGAACAATGTTCTTCACATAGCCCAAAGTGACAGGGCAGATCAGCTCTCCTAAATTCCCTGTCCATACAGCCATTGTGATCAAGGTGATTGATGAAGAATCCTACCGGCTCTGAGTTGTCGAGGTGTCAAACTGATAGGAGAGAGCAGTACTCACTGTGTTCCTGCAAACAGCTTTGAGAGGTCAGCAGCAAACACATCCGTGCGACCAGATGTGGGCTTCCTTCCTCTAGATGCAAGTGCTTAGCAACTGACGCTGGTCACGGGAGTTTGTTTCCTGGGTAGTCACCTTTAAATTTTTTTTTTTTAATGTTTATTTATTTTTGAGACAGAGAGAGACAAAGCATGAACGGGGGAGGGTCAGAGAGAGGGAGACACAGAATCTGAAACAGGCACCAGGCTCTGAGATGTCAGCACAGAGCCCGACGCGGGGCTCGAACTCACGGACCATGAGATCATGACCTGAGTGAACCGACTCAGCCACCCAGGCGCCCCGGTAGTCACCTTTAAAAAGCAGATCGCTGCATGCTCATCCTCCATAACTACTTTTTCGAAATCTTAAATGGAGCTCTGCTAGTGAATACAGATGTGTTAGTGCAACGAGAAATTGTGATTTCTTCTTCTTCTTCTTCTTCTTCTTCTTTTTGCTTGCAAACTCTTCTAACTGAGTGTATTTTGTGAATTGTCCTACTCACAGTGGCAGAAAGCAGGCTTGCTGCCTTTCCATTGCATACCCTTCCTTCCCAAGAGAATGTGTGTCTCCAAACAGCCTGGAAGTGGTCATATTTAGCCCCTCAAACATGAGTCCTAATGAAAATTGAAACCCAAGAGTAATGGAAAGGATAGATAGATGGACTATATCTGATTTATTTTTAGGCCTGATGTTAGTAGGCTCCAGGCATATCATGATAGAGATGCTTGAAGAAATGGTTTTTATTCCTCTTTATACTCTAAAAACAGACTTTCCAGGGAATCGTTAACTAGCTCAAACAGAAGATACGTTAGCATTAACCAAAACCAAGTATGGTTGTAAGAATATATATATGTAGTGAATTTATAATCATCTCAATCTTTGGTAAATATTTAAACTCTAAAATGTTATATATTCCTGATCATTGACCTAAAGATTCTTGGCAAGAGAGTTCTTTCTCTATTTAAAATTGCTTGTTTCTCGGTTGAGCTGGGAGTGCCGAAGAAAAATAAAAAAGATGTCATTACTATGATCTGAGACTGGGAAACTTCAGGCTCCATAAATTTGTTTTATTTGATTTAGATTAGGCAGTAGATAATGTCACTGGACACAGTTGACAAGAAATTACTTTTTATTTAAAGAACTATTTAAAGAGGAACAAGCTCATTAAAGAAAATTTAGGGGGAAAATGGAAACATAAATAGAACGTGCAAATATGCAAATAGTTCTATCACCGGAACTACAGGCAATATGTTGCTAGCATTTTAGTATTGCTATTTGGTCTTTTTGAATATGCCAAGATCTTTAAAAATATAGTTCCAATCATTTTATATATACTTTTAAAAATTCTGATTGGGGCGCCTGGGTGGCTCAGTCAGTTAAGCCTCAGACGTCGACTCAGGTCATGATCTCACGATTCATGGGTTCGAACCCTGCAATGGCCTCTGTGCTGACAGCTCAGAGCCTGGAGCCTGCTTCAGATTCTGGGTCTCCCCCCTCTCTCTGCCCCTCCCCCATTCATGCTCTGTCTGCATCCTTCTCTCTCTCTCTTTCTCAAAAATAAATAAAACATTAAAAAATGAAAATAAAAATCCTGATTATTTAATCTAACAGGTAAAAAGACACTTTTACATTATCACACAGTCCTCACAAGTTGAAAACAATATATATATATATATATATATATATATATATATATATACATATATATATATATATATGTTTATTTTTGAGAGAGAGAGAGAAACAGAGCACAAGCAGCAGAGGGACAGAGAGAAAGACACAGAACCCTAAGTAGGCTCCGGGATCTGAGCTGTCAGCACAGAACCCGATGCCAGGCTCAAAGTCAGGAGACCTGAGATCACGACTTCAGCTGAAGTTGGGATGCTTAAGCTACTGAGCCACCTAGGTGCCCCGAATAACAATATATTCTTATAAGTTCTGTTTATAGACAGTGTTCACTGCCTACTGAATATCCTTTCCTCCATTGTACCCTTGGTAGAAAAGCCCCAAGTGGTACAAGTGATTAGGGGAGAATGATGTTTTTCCTGAAATACCTTGGATTAGATTTCAACCATTCACAGTGGTTGGTGGGAGGTCTACTGTTTTCCTAGGAGCATGACAAGCATTTCAAGCACTTAGGCTACTGCCTGGCATTTAGCAGGTGCTGAATAAATAATTGCTGATTGAACGAAATGTAAATGTAAAAGAGTTTTTCCTTCAAAGCAAGAATTCACTGGAAGAGATTGTTCTTTCTGGATATTGCTGTGTCTGGATGTAATGGAGGAACCACGGCAGCCATCTTGCTACTGATGTAAGGATGAAGTCAACCCATGGATGAGGCAGACACGAGAGACTCCAGGAGGCAGAGTACAAGCCATCCTTGCAGATCCCTGATTTCTTAATTTCTTGAGACAATAAATGTCCTTCTTGTGTAAACCAGTTTGAAGTAAGGGTTTCTATCATTTCTTGCTGAAATAATCTGAACACGCTATTTTATATCAGGATTTAACACATGTGTAAAGTAATACATTTAAAAGACCTTGATTTGGCATCTACCCTTACAGAACACAATAAAAAAATCTCCTGCTAGATTTAATAAAGATGTAGAAGCTGATTTTAAGAGATTATACTAATGTGATGCATATTTTATTAAGTTCAATAACATTTAACAAATTATGGTAAAACGTAATGATAGATATTGCTGTATTACAAATACCACCAGCTGCTGGAAATTTCTAGAGGACCAGAGAATTCTGAATCTCATACACTGCTTTTGAAGTTGTGCATAGAACAAGATTATCCTTCGTTATCTTAATTTCAGCACCAAGTTTCTGAAAGCCATGGTGGTTATCTATGGCTGCATAGCAAATGACCCTCCAATTTCGTGACTTAAAACAACGGCATTCATCTTATTATCCTTCATAGCTCTTCAGGTCAGGTGTTTGGGAAGGGCTTAGATGGGTAGTTCTGGCCAAGGGACTCTACCGTCAGATGGCGGCTCGAGCTGAAACAGTGGCAAGGGTGGGACCAGAGTAGCAATCAGCCAGGGGCTGGTGGGGCATCTGGTTCTCTCCGTGTGGTCTCGGGGCCTCTCCATCTGATCTCTGCTCATGGACCAGTTTGGGCTTCCTCTCACACGATAGCCTCTGCATAGTCAGACTGCTTACGTGGCAGCCAAAGATTTCAAGAGAGAAGCAAAGCCAAATGGAAGCTACGTTGCCTTTTATGAATTGGCCCAGAAGTCACACAGCAGTATTTTTGCTTCATTTTATTTTGTTTCTGCAAGTGAGCCAGAAGCCTTCCTAGAATCAAGGGGAAGGGAGTTGTACTCCATCTTTTGACAGGTTCTAGAAACGCATGTAACCAGAGAGATACTGTGGTGGCCATCTTTGGACAATAAAACCGGTCAGCCACGAAAGACCTTTCTGTGAGGCTTGTATTTCTGGCTTTTTTTTTTCTTTTCTTTTCTGTTTCTTTCTTTTATGTTAAGTTTGCTCTGTTCTCATTATATCTAAAATCTGTGCAATGGCCAAAATTGTTAAGTTCCTCAGACTTACGGAAGCCAGTCTTTCTTTCCATGCAGCTCCAGGACCACTTGGACTTCATAACAAGGATCGAACGAAATTCAGAAAGTGAAAGAATAGGAGAGAATAATGGTGTAAATAAAATGTGGGTTTGTGAAAAGAATGTGTGTTTCAGTATGTGTGACAAGAATTGTCAGGCATAGTTAAAAACAAAAATATTAAGATTGAGGGGCGCCTGAGTGGCTCAGTCGGTTAAGCGTCCGACTTCAGCTCAGGTCACGATCTCACTGTTCGCAAGTTCAAGGCCCGCGTTGGGCTCTGTGATGACAGCTCAGAGCCTGGAGCCTGTTTCTGCTTCTGTGTCTCCCTCTCTCTGTCCCTCCCCTGCTCTCT
This sequence comes from Lynx canadensis, assembly GCF_007474595.2. Classification (NCBI taxonomy): domain Eukaryota; kingdom Metazoa; phylum Chordata; class Mammalia; order Carnivora; family Felidae; genus Lynx; species Lynx canadensis. The sequence goes on along the minus strand of NC_044319.2, from coordinate 55,479,623 downwards.
GTCTCTCAAATATATATAAAAAAATAAAAATTAAAAAATTAAAAAAAATCAAGATTCAAAGTAAACAAACATGAGGGAAAACATTTTAAAGCAAATATTTATAACAGGAGTTAATTTTCACCCTGATTAAGTCTAGTTATAAGTATATATCATAACATCTAAGCATCTCCATTCAAAATTCTATTATCAACAACTTTGTGTGATATGGCTGATGACATACATTATTTAAAAAGCTCCGCATTTGATTAATGATCCAAATGTTTATGAAGAAAACATTTCCAATAGTAAATTAGAAGTATGTATTAGAAATAAGCAAGTTCTAGAAACACATAAGATGCGTTAGGAGACTCACACATTATTTTATTAGGAAAGATATGAAACCGTATTTAGAAAGCCAATTCAATCTTTTGAGACACCACAGATAAAATTAGAACAAGATGAAATTCTAGCAGATGATGGTAACATCCAATCTCGTATGTAGCCAAACCAGATACAATGTGCTCTTTTTGGTAGAATTTCCTCTTGCCTGTGACTCTGTTGAGACCATACTTACTATGTTCCCATATCTAGAAGAAAAAAAACAAGACCACAGTCCAATTTCAGAAGTGTTTTTAAGTAATGTACATCTTATGGGGAGAGGCAGGAGGGTGCTACATTGTACATCTGTTTGAATCAGCACAACTTGGGGACGCCTCTCTTCAGGACCAGATTTTACTTTGGTTCTTTTTGATCTTGTACTTCTTAGCCAAGCATTGCGCTTAACATGTGTTATGAACATAATGTGTTTAATTATCTGTCTCTCCCATTTGACTATGTGGACATGAAAGCAGGGATTGTTCCTGTCTGGCGCACCTCACAGAATGAACGAACAATGTCAGTAATGTTTTATTCAAAGAGGAAAATAAGTGTGTGTGTGTGTGTGTGTGTGTGTGTGTGTGAACATATTGGAAGAGTAGTTACGTTGAAACTGACTTGCTTTTATAGTTCCATAAAGCAAAACTAGACCTGGTGTGAATGGATCGGCCAAACAGGTTTCAAGTCATTACAAGGAAGATCTTTTTAAAACACAAGCTTTGCAGCAATGGCTCAGGTTGTCTTAATGTGCAATGAGCCTCCAGTAATGAAAATATAAGCAGAAACCGCACAAGTATCTCCCAGGGATATTATAGAATGGATTCTTGTCCTGCGTGGACAGTGAGATTGAACAAATTCTAAATTCCCTTCTAATACTATGAATCTAATCCTAGTAAGGTATCGATTCTAAGGAGAGTGGATAAAGAACATTAACACTTATTAAGTATGTACTATATAGACAAACATAGTTCTAGCCATTGAGGATATAGCTTTCATCAAGGCAGAAAAGTCCCTGTCCTCGTGTAACTTAGAATACACTGAGGGAGATGGGCAGTAAGTAAAAAAATATCCAAATAAGTTTGTTTTACATAGCGGTTAGTGCTATGAAAAAAGAAACTAGGCTAGTGTACAAACAATGACTGGGGTCAGGGCCAGATAACATTAGATGAGCCAGCAAACAAGAAAAAGACATATTTTATGTCTTATATAATCTGCATTATATTTTAGTAGCTTTTCTATAAAAACAAACTTCCAGGATATATTTAGTGCTGGCTCTTCAAAAGTCAAGACTATCTCCGAAAACCCTGCTTTTCTGTGTCCCATGGATGCCAAAGACAGGAGACACACACCCTGATCTGGGTAACTTACAACCATCTGGGAAAGACAACTATGTCATTAATGACGTAGTTAAATAGTAAAATAAGGTTTTCTGTAGTAAATGAGAAACAGAGAGAGTAAATATTATAGGATAGAATCAAAGGGAAAAATAATGTAGTCAGTAGTGATTTGGAAAGATGTGGAAATTAAGAGGGCTCTAAAAATATACAATTTCACAGTAAAATCATCAGAAAACCAAATGTCGAATTATGGTTAACATGATAATAGAATGCCTATTACAGACCCACATATTTGATCTGTTACAAATCTCTGACATGCCTCCGCATGTAAAATATATTATCGCAAGCTCAGGGCCCATTAATATGTGCAAATGTTCATGTAACAGATGGCATCTCACTGTATAAACATTATCAATGCAGATATTAGCGACTAAAACGTTATCTATTTCACGTACCTACTTCTATAACATGGACCCCGAGGACTGCTTAATTGTGAAGGTTTGTGATATACGATTCTCATCTGTTTCATCTCTTTTTTTTTTCCGTCCAAAGAAAGGAATCTTCAAAGACCTCAAGCCTAATGTGACTGTGTCTTTGTTGTAACAATTTATCTTACTGTTTTCTCTCAAACATGGATAGATACATATTTGAATTTTATGTTCTCTTTTAGAAGGAAATAACTGATATGGGGGGGAGAAAAGTATTTTGCATTCGTTCATTATTTAGTTATTTGTTCAAAAAATCATCATTGAAATCCTACTTTGTGTAGGGCACTAAGAAATTAAAGGTCAGCAAGAACAGGTTATTCTTTTTCCTCAGACCTGGGCAAATAAGGAGAGAGCTCAAATCACGGGTAGCCAGGGTGTTATGAATGAAGAAGGGAGGCTCCTTATTTGAAGAGCCCTCAAAAAGTATATTCTGCAACAAAAATATATTAATTTTTATGAAAAAGAAAATTTGAGTATTTTTATGAGCAAAACGAACAGCAACATTTATTAATGACATGTTGAGTTGTTCTATTCTAAAAAGCTTTGAAATTAATTGGATTACTTATTCCGAACTCTCTGTTAAGAAGGGATTTCTATCTCCAGAGCACTTAGAGTGTGTTGACACATAACATAATTGCAACAGTAATTACTTAATATAGAATAAAAAGAAATATCTCTAAAGGCAAAAAAATTCTCTGGTTTCTATTATTTGATAAGCATTCCTAAAATTACCTGTCCTGTAAGAAGAGAGCAATGTTTATGTTACTGGTAAAAATGTTTCTCCCCTTTAAACACTCTCAAGACTCTCTTCCATTTGTGGGAATACCCACTTTTCATGAATTAATTAATAGAAATGATTTCGTATCTGTGATTGTATTGGTAGGAGGGAATCCTTCCCATCACTACTGGGTGCTCTGTCCTGAGTATTGGAATGTCTTCCTGGAAGTTCATTCAGCAAATTCATAATAAGCTATGAATTCAATCTCCGACATTACGCCGTCACGCATATGACGTTAGCAAATGGCATGAAGAAGACCAGTAACCAACCTAATATGACCATCCGCCCTATATGCTAATTTAATTTAAAGCTATGGGGAAACATGGAAGAACCGCATGCTGACCTTATGATACTATTGCTTATCTGCTACTCCAGAAGGATTTATGTAATGCTACAATGACAGGAACCTTTTCATTTATCAGCAGCATTCTCTGTTCTGAGTGCCACACTGCCTCTTGGATAAAGACATCAAAAAGGCACAACAGCGGCATCTGGGCGGCTCAGTCGGTTGAGCGTCAGACTCTGATTTCCTCTCAGGTCATGATCTCTTGGTTCACGAGATCGCGCCCCATATCTGGCTCTGTACTGACAGCGGGGAGCCTGTTTGGGATTCTCTCTCTCCCTCTCTCTCTCTCTCTGCCCCTCCCCCTGCTAGTGCCCTCTCTTTCTCAAAATAAATAAACATTAAAAAAAAAAGGAACAACAAAAACCAATCATTATAGCAGTAAAATATTACTTACATATACTGAGCAAAATGGGGGATTTGAAGCAATTATCAGGATCCGATTTTAAAACCACTAACAATTTTCACACTATTTGGTCAAATACTTTAAACAATATAAATTATGGAAAAGCTTTCGTCTCTATTTCACTCCAGTTTAAATATGCAGAAGAAGATACCAAATGCTGCATTAATTCCTAGTTTGGGTTTTTGAAATTTTACGGTAAAAATAAAAGCCTAGTGTTATTCTGATACGGTGCCATTTTAAAAAATTATTTGAGGGACATGTTAAAATGGTAAGATGAAATATGTTAGAAAAATCTACTTTATAAAATAATAGTATTACTACTATTATATTTAAGCTGTCATTGTAATTTATGTTGCATAATTTAAACCAAATTAATTTCACATAGTATAAACGTATTGCCTTGTAGTGGGTTATTAGTTTGTTGTATCAATTTGGTGATTCCTTTGGACTATATTAATTTAAAAAAATGGTATTCTGGGCTCAGAGGGTATTACTTATCAATAAGTGTTCTATGAATAATCTTTTTAATGTGTATTAGGAACTAGGATTACCTTTCAACCCAAAGCTTAAAATTCTTTTGCTATCATTCTTGATCTTTGTTAAAAATAATGAAATTTCTTTGTGAATTTAAAATTTTTTCCTTTGTTTACTGGGAAAACTTAGGAAAGTTTCATTTTCATTCTAAAGCTGTAATATAAAGTTTAATCAATTTTACAAGTGTTAAACTATTTCTAAATGCATAATCATTATTGTTTTAGAAACAACTGCTGATCAGTATTTAGAGCCTCTTGAAAAAATATCTTTAATGCAAACAGTATTTAGGAAATGTAAATATAAACGAGGACTCATGGAAAAATAATTAATAGGGGGTGAAATGTAAAATGTCTAAAAGTTAGAAAAAAAAGAATTTGTTTTCGTTTTTAATTTGCTTTCTTTTGTCCTATGAAAGTCAGGAGGGGCTTTCCAATAGCTTTCTCCTCTTCTGACGCTCCTCCTTCTCACCACCAGATGTCAGACTTTCACTGCAAATTTCAATTCCTTCCTTGCATAGGAGACGCCGTTATCTTTTTATTTGTGAATGTTCACTATTCCGAAATCATCTTTTTCAACTTCTGCACACGACTTCAAAACTTATCTTTGAATATGAATTTGCAGACGTTGATTATAGCTGTTTCAGGCATACGTTTGCAGTTTCTATGTAAGTATTCCTCTTTCAATTCACTCTTGTGAGTTTTCTATTTATTTTGTGATACCTACGCTTATATATGCACATCAATAATAGATCTCTTAGCTTTAAAGTTAAAGTGACATATATAAACGCCAAAGCGATAGGACTATACTTGAAGCAAAATATAGAAAAATGGAAAATTAAAATTTAAGAATATCAGAATATAGTTTATTGATAAGAAACCCAGTAGGAAAATACTACTTACGTACTATATTTTTTTTCACATAAAATGCAACCATTACAAAGGTGTTATTTTCTCACAAATATATACAACATCTATACCAAAATTCTTGATTTTCTCATTAGAGAAATAAGCATAATTAACTTAGCTTACCTAAAAATTAAACACCAGAGTAATATACATAATTTGCATTTTGTATATATTATGGCCCAAATGAGTAAAAGTTACTAAAATATAAACTTATCCTGTCACTGAGTTAAAAAGTGTCGTGACATTGAAATAATTTGTTAAAAAACTTTATCCCATGTTTAAAAAGAATCTTATCTTTTATTTCTGTCTATGCTGCCAGAAATGCTTACATGGAAATATAGTATAAAAATATATAAAAATAATCAAAACGTCAGTATTACAGTTTTTATATTTAGATTTTAAATTTGATATTTATTAATTTGATTAATATCTGATTCTATGTGATGAAGAACCAAAATAATTAAAGATTTTTTAAAGACTTCTAAGGCCTATCATAAGCATAAGCATTAAAGTATGTTAGCAGATTAGTAAGGACACAAACATATGCCACTATAGTTTGTTTCTGACTTGCCATCTACAACAGTAAATTATAAAATTACTCTACAACTAGTGACAGTGAAATTAACAAAAGACAGTTATCTGAAAAGAAGAGAAAAGGATGAGAAGCAGACTGTTGGAATGTGTGCACGAGGGAACTGTCTTATTTAAACGGAATCTCCCTACCCTGTTAAAATCTGTCTGCTTTTGACAGTGTATCAAAAATAATGAAGTTAATCTTTCCCTGTCTTCTGTTCTGGTACAACTTTACATTCTATTGTTCTTGCCAGTCAAAAATATCATGTTCCAAGAAGTGCGGAAACTGACAATGGGTAGTCCTGATTTCTTTTATGATAATCCCTGGATTGTTGGTGTGTGCGTGTGTGTTTTCTGTTTGTTTGTTTTTTAAGAGTTTGATAGAAATGAAAATGCAAAAGCTACTTGTTATTTTTCATTGTTAATATAGCTATTTCTCAATCACAAACATATTGCCATTTCATGAAATACGCTTTTGGAATCTTTCCCTTTTTACCATAAACTAGACATATTTATCATTGATTTTTACCTTCAATTCTGCTACTAGGTGCTCCCTTTTTTTTTAAAGCCTTATTCAATCTGACCTCTTTTAATGAATATGCACATATTCCTTAGTAAGTGAATAAAACTTTGCTTTCACTTGATAGTAAGTACTTAATCCTCATTATTGAGACCATGCTGAAACCTTGAATACTTGTCAAAGATTCATTTTATAATCCTGAGGCTGGTTTGGCATTCAGTGATTTACGCAGGGGCTCTGCTTACAATAATTGATTCATTCCATACTTAAAACCCACTGATCTCATTACAATTATGGGAAGGCATTTTAGCTGTTGCAATTTAGACTTACATCAAAGAAAAAAGACAGAGAGAGAGAGGCACCGTCTCCCCCCTTTGGATTTCTGCAACAAATGAAAAAATGAATTGAAAAGAATTAGGTCATATCATGTATCAAAATAAAACCCCGGCACTGACCTTTCTAGACTCAAAAAGGTTGCTCTAGAAACATAAAATAATGAAACATATTTCATTTGAGCAATATTTGCATAGTTGAGAATGAAAATATTATCAGCTTTATTATCTTCATGTACTTATTTTTCCATTAATAGTTTTACAGGACTGAGGGAACTAAAACACAGTTTTGAACTGTCAATTCTAACATGTAAGTCAGCGTCTATAGAGAAGCTCCTAGTTCTAAGAACCCCCAGATATGAAATGTAGCATTTTAAATGCACTTGCTGAGTATTGTGGACACTCTGGCTTCTCTTTAAAAGTATCTTCCATATTTCTTTATTTCCTATGCTACTCCATGAAAACAAATAAATATATTTTTAAAACCAATTCATCGTATTATGTAGGCACCAGAATACTTTCCATCTTTTGGAGGCCTTGATAAAAATGCAGTAGGTCTTAACCCAGGGTGAGAGCTCTTTTACGTCCTAATAGTTTGAATACTGAAGAAGAAAGAGACTAATTGGTGAAGGAAGTATTGTTTATTAAAGGCAAACTGAAGTAGCATTTTTATTTCATAAATCATTTAAAGGCTATTAAGGGGAGAAGTGGGAGTGCTGCCCATGTCTTCTCCTTTTGTTCATTTCATTGAACTTTCATTATTGTTACAAAGATAAAAAACAATAATTATGGTGTGTTCGCATTGCAATTTTATCCACAGCAGAAAACATGTTTTATAAAGTGAAAGGGATATTTTTTACAAGAAGCATTCTCAAGCACTTGCGAGGAGCTACGTGAAATAAATAGGACAAAAATCAGGCTGAGTGTACTTAAAGTTTATTGCTTCTGAAACATACTCTTTAAGCTAATATAATCGCTCCTATGAATTACCACCACGAGCTGCGGGAGGGCATTTCTCTGGTGGGGAAAAAAGAAACTTTGAGTTTTCCTGTCAACTGTGAATATTCTTGATTTGGCTGATGGGAGTCTTGATCTCCCAATCCTAATATCTTCAAGTGCAGGGAAATCTAATTCATTAACTTTTCCAAACGCTTTAAAAGTTTCTTTTCATCAGGGACCATTTTGACCTTCTTTATCCATACCACTCTGGAGATCAGAATTACAAATGATAATAATTGATACCCATTAGTTAGTAGCTCAGAAGCCCACTCTCTATGACTTTACACTCTAAAGGCAAATTATCCTTGTACAAAACCATGCATATTTTAAATGAACGGTTATACACGTGGTACCGTGATGACAAGTATTCTGGGATCAGTATAATATCATTTAAAAATGTTTGGATCTTTAAAATGTGAGACAAAACATTGTCTAAAATTCTGCTGATAGCAAAACGTATTGTTAAATACCCTCAGAGAATTTACATGTCCCTCTTCTCTCGTTTGTGTTTAAGTCAAATATTAAAAACAAAGCCAAGTCCTAATGAATGACCAATTTTCAGTACAAAGGATAATTGTTTTTCTTCAAGTTACTTCAAAATTCTAGAGAACTAAGTCTTTTTAAAACCTGTACTTGCAAAAGCAAAAATGAATTGCATACATGCTTTTTTTCCCAAATAAACCCTTAATAATTAGTATGTAAGGATAAAATACATTCTAAATAATACAGTGGACAGTATCAGATGCGTTTATCAAGAATTTTTAGTGATTAACCAAAGCTATATTAAGTGATTATTTTATTTTCAATATTAAATAAAAAGATTTAGTTAATTTGTTATAAAATAATCATGTCATAAGCCAAATAATCTAATATATAATATTAACAGAAAAAAAGGGGATTTTTGTGGTTCATATTTAGAATATATTGGAATTTTGGGAGGACAGTAAACAAATAATTTAAAGATTTTTAAAGATTAAGACAAATGAAGACTGCCTTTCAAGGTTACCTATGCTTTTGAGTCTTATTGAATTTTCTAGACTTCAAATTTACATTTATATTTTTTTGGTTTCACAAAGCTATATACTCTGTCTACCAAAGGGTAGGAATACATACATTAGAATTTTTCGAACCTTTGGAACAGAAATATTAATACAAATGATTACTGTTACTTTCCTTAGCTGACTGTAAGTGACTTTATCAAGAAGGAAGAAAATAATAAACCTCAACACTTTAAGTTTTTAAAATAAAAAACTTAGAATTATCTAGAAGATCAATTTTGAAGGGCAGTAAGAATAACTATAAAAGTGTATTATTTTGGAACTGAATCCCTAAGAGATGAGTACAATGCTGATAAATACACTTAAAAATTGTCTAATTTCCTATTAGCTATGTCTGTCCCTTTTGTCTCATATTTTCAAATTTTATGCACTCTAATAATTATATATTTTACTGAAATGATAAAACATACACCATTGTCCTTAAACAAACATAGAATGTACTAGTCAAGCAAACATTTCACACTGCCCCAATACTTAAAATGTCTCTGGAAAAGATAATAGAAAAATATTAAAAATAAATCTTGAAAGATTTGCATTACAATAAGCTTTATATTGACTAAACGATTTATTCATTACACATTTTTATTTTCAATATTCTGTTGAAATAGAAGACATCTCTACGTGGACTTTTGTTACTCTAGTAGAAAAGATTTCCCCCTTTTCAAGAATAACTAACATCCTGAAATCCCTCGCCCCTCACTTCTAGAATGACAACCATTAATAAACATTTATGTGGCAGTGACATCACTAAGCACCACCTACAGTAAATACGTACTTTACAGACTCTGGATGAGGTTCTCAATTTGCACCACATTTCCTCTTTCCACCTGGTTCTATTTCTCCCACTTCCCGGGTTTATTCTTCTAATCACACCTGCCCAGACCCATCCAAAGAACCACACTAGTTGTGACTACAAACGCTGGGTACAGAAACATTTTCTATGGCCAGTCTATAGGAATATTGATTTATTGTGGGTGCTTTTAATGTCACTCCACTGTGTTCCTCACATTTGCTCCTTACTGAAGGCACTTACCTAACTCCCCTCCTCTCTCAGTTATCTGTTGACTTCATCGCACTCCCTCCCACAAATCAAACACTAAGCCCCTGTAAGGATTGCTCCCAAATCCCATTCTGTAGAAGGATACACTAACTTTAATTTAAAAACTGAGTTTCTCCTGAGCTTGGCTTTGGGACCGGATGCCTGAAAAATCTCTTTGACTTGGGAACGGTTGTATTATGCTTTCTGTTCCACTCCCCATCATAATGCCCAGTAAGGTGGCAGTATTTCTGACTTCAAGTCCAAATAATGTTTTGTGTTCTAATGCCTATTTCCTGAACAGACTTTTAAAGAAAAATAATATGCAGATAGTAGCCCCTAAAGATGGTTAAAAAATTTTTTTTCTCATTTGCATAGCAAGATTTAATTTCCATCCCTTAAATATGACGAATTGCTGAGATTTTCTCCAGTTAATGCTTTTAACAGCTCCCAATAAACTTCATTAATCAGGCAAGCTCGAGGCCCAATGTGTAGCCTGGAAGCAGCTAATTTGCTTGATGAGACCCCGACTTTAGTGAATAAACAGGTGGATAATCTGAGGGCTTTATGGCCTTAATTACAGTCTAATCAGTTCAGCGGTTGGCGGGCAAAAAAGAAAGAAAAAGGAGGGGGGGCTCGGTATAGCTCAAAGCCACTTTTCCTAAAGTAGGAGATATGCACCCTTTCTTAAGACACCCCGATGACTGCCTTCAGCTTATTCTGCCCGTCTGTTTTCCTCTCTTCCCGTTCTCACGTTTTTCTCTTGCTACTCGGCCTTCCTCTTCCTTAACCTCTATTTCCCTCCCGCTTCTCTTTCGCTGTCTTGGCGTTTCCCCTGGAACCACCGGCCCGCTTCCCCCCGTCTCTGGCCGCGCACCTCCGCGGATACTGGCTGCTTCTTTTCCTCGGGCGGTGGGGTCACTTTGCTCCCCGTCTCGGCCGCGTCTCCCCCTTCCTCCCCGCCCTCCCCCTCCCCGCTCCCCGCCGAACATCCTCCCTGTCACCCGTGGGCCGCCTGACAAATCACTTCAAGGGCAGCCGAACTTTGAAGGACAAGACAAAGCTTCAGCATATGGTCCAATCCCCAGATGTTTGTCTTTCTTCCTCCTCCGCTCCCCCCTCCCCCTTCTCGGGGTTCGTTGGAAACCCTGCTCGTGGCAGCCTTCCCCGCGCGCCCCGCGCCGCTCCCCCACCTCCAAGTTCAGCGCCGAGTGAGAAGTAGCTTAATTTTCCTTTACGTCTTTTGTTTCCCCGGCCTCCCTTTCTAGCTGATTAGGGGGAGGCAGGCGAGGTTTCTTTGAACCTAATGATTTATGTTTAACTCTGCAATTAAAGTAAGGCTCCTGGTCAGTTAACACGACGTGGGGGTGCGGAGGAGGGACCCCGGGAGGCGGGCGGAGGTGGCGGGTGCGGTGCGGGGACAGGGTGCCGCGGTCAGCGCAGGGCCCCCAGCGAGGCGCCGTCCCGGGACGACTTGGCCTTCCGTGACCCCGTGGGGTGGGGGTGGGGTCCCGGCTCCGCCGAGAGCAGGGATCCCCCAGAAGAAGGAGAGGAGGGCGCGCAGCCGAGCGGCGGCTCCACGACCCCTGCCCCCCACTCCCTCGCCCCGGGGCGCTCCGGCACCTGCAGGCCCGGGCAGCCAGGAAGCCAGCCTCCTTCGGCCCGCAGACCAAAGTCCGCTGTTAAGCCGGGGCGGGGGTGATGGAGAAGACTCCCCTCCCCCCCCCCCCCCCCCCCAGTTTGGGCGGGTGCAAGCTGCCGCGCGGTGGGCGGCGGGGAGGGGTCGTGCCCGGAGCGCGGGGACCGTCCGGGCGCGACCCCGGCCCCCTGCCGGGGAAAGTGCGCGACGGGCTGGGGAGGAGCGAGCGCCGGGCCCGGCGAGGGCGAGGGCGGGCTGGATCCGCGGGGCTCGCGCCGCCGGCTCGGGGATCAGCCCGCATTCCTCCCCCAGTTCGGACCGGCCCGACCTCCCACCCCGATCCCGCGGTGTGGTTGGTGACCGGTCGCTGACGGAAAAGGCTTCGGGGCTGCAGGAGTGGCGCACATCTGGCCACAACAGCCCTGGGGCGAATTGTGCTTCACTGCGCCAAAGTGCCCCGCAGTTTACTTTATTGCACCCCCCACCCCCTACCCCGTTAGCAGTGACCGATCGGTTAGCACCCGGAGAAAGTCAGTTTCCGCCCCTCTTGCTTAATCCGCCGCCTCTATCTGTTAGCAGCCAAGCAACTTTCCTCGCCAAGGGTCAACAAAGGCTTGGGGAACCGGCGATGAAGATTCTCCGCGGTGGAAACAATGAGATAGACGCGACGTGTGTGTTTGCATAGACATTACCCAGGGAAATCCGATTGTCCCGGAACAAGCCACCCTCAAAACGCTGCAGTCCTTTTATTTCTCTGTAATTTTATTTGCCTACATTTAGGGAAGGTGGAAGGTAATGACACCGGATAGGAAAAATAAAAGAGCACTCGGCAGTCTACTCTTTCCCCACAAAATGTTTTAGAAGTGTCAGCATGTGGCGATGTCCCGTGCCACGGAGAATGGCCCCTCAGACAAAAATGTAAATTCTAACAGGAGAAACTGAGTTTATACATCTAGATTTGCTGTTCTCATTGTTTGTTGTTCTGCCTCCTTCCCTTTGTTGGGGAGAGTTTTCAATTAGTGTGGTGGGGTTTTTGTTTGTGTTTTTAATTAAAAAAAATTTTTTTTAAATTTTTGGTTATTCCCTCCCTCCAACATTCTTTAACAGGTACCCTTATTATTTTAACAAAAGTATTAATTTGGTCATTTAAGAAACCCCAACTCGAATTATGTGAACAATGTTTACAATAAAATATATTATCAATATTTCATTCTTGTATAATAGGAAATACGTATGGTTCTACATAGAAGGATCAATTCAAATATTAAATGTTGTAAAATAGGCACTTTCACAAAGATTTCCACCATATATATTTTTCAGTAAATGGCTGGATTAGCAGAACATTATTTAAGCTGTATATACTGTAATTTCAATTTCTTAACATTATCGCACTTACTCAAACCGTTCAAATAAGATTATGACATGAAATCAGAGTTTTCCAAAAAACTGCAGAAGAGCTTATAAGGTGAAAACATATACATTTTTTTGTCTCCTATCCTAAATTAGGTTATATTATACAGTCTTTTTGGACAAGAGGTGAGCCTTGACCTTTTGTTCTTTTTCTTTTATGTGGTCATAAAGGAACAAACATCTGTGTTGCGACTGGGTAAGACATCTCCAAAAGAACGGCCATGGTCAGCATCCTCTACTTATCTAAACTAAATTACAGCTTAATAATATTGCATCCTGTGTTGCACTGATGCCTTCCCACACCTGAGCGGACAGGGCCATTCTGCCGCCTAATTTCTCTTTTGTGTTATGTCTTCGTAATCAAAATGCATTATTATTTCTTTTTCAAAATACAATGGGAATCCCTCCTTCCCCGCCCCCAAGTTCTGGAAATTCTCAAACCGGCCCTGGAGAAATACAAATGCACAAAGCGACAGGCGAAGCCGGCCCTGTGTTCAGCACTCAATCATTTCCTGTCACAGGTGCAACCACTATGCATTATCCTGCCATGATTGATAGAGTGGGTTTGTGCAGACTGGGGGAGCTGGGGAGGCTCAGATGGGGTCCTGTCATTTGGGCTCCATTTCATGCTACCTGTAGGGAAAAGGAAATTCTTCGCAGGGATTGGCTGTTTAGTGAGTTTTAAGTTTTAGTTCTTCATATATACTAGAAAGGTCATATTTTCTACAACTTAAATATAGCTTTAAGCTTTATCTTAGCATAAACTTTATGGTGGGGGAAAGCCACACCAAACCAAAACAGAACAGTGAATTGTAACAAAATAGACTTCACTTTATTTAAAGTCGACGTGTTCTAGAAGTACAGCCACAACCTAATTTCCCATAATTGGGTTAAAGCATGTAAAGTTATTTTCCTCAAATCTTAGTCTTTAAACACAAAACACCCCAAACATGTTTGATTTATACCCCCAATGGCTTAAGTATACAACAACCTAACATTGAGATTGATGTCTATGTAATAAGGTTTAAAAATGTTCTTATATCATGTGAATCGCTTTACTAGACAATGAATTATGTTATGATATGCCCTTCAATACTACACCAAACACAGAGACTATCACAGACAAAGCAGGAATTTTCGTCGTTATAGATGGTAACTATACTTCATTTTAACTGGGGACCAGATTTTTTAGTTTGCTTTTGCTATGATCAGTCAAGACCTTAACTAATTAATGTAAGATCAAAGTTGGTAACCAAGTCACCAGTGTTATGTAAAACTGCAAAGTCTTCCAGGTCCTTCATTTCTTTTTGAAATGGCTAAAGGCAAAATGATTTGCATAAGGAGGTCTCAGATTTTAAAATGTAAAACTTCTTTCACTGGGATTATTAAGTGGCTTTCAATGATGTCCACAGATGTTCATGCACTTACCACAGTGCTTTAATATTTTTCCTTGTGATTTTTATACACAGCCTGATAGATTGATGAAAATGATAGAACAGGAGTGGGGATTTAAAACATTCCCTTTTTTTTTTTTGACACCAGAATATTCTTTTAGATCAATACATCTGAATTCCGTAATTGTATCAAACAATATTAAATTTCACCTAAGAAATTGCCAACTAAATTATGTTCTCAAACATCAATTTATGCTTGGTGTATTTTTCTTAAACTGGCAAACTATATATATACTATATATATATACACTATATACATATAGTGTATACACTATATGTATACATATATACACTATATGTACTATATGTACTATATGTACACTATATGTATACATATATACACTATATGTATACATATATACACTATATATATGTATATAGTGTATACACTATATGTATATAGTGTGTATATATATAGTATATATATATATATATATATATAGTCTGTATATATTAAACACTTTAGCAGATAAATTTCTTTCTAGAAAAGAGGCCTATACCTATAAAGAATTTTTGTTTTCATATTTCCCTTATTATAGCAACAATCTGGCATAATACAACAGTTTAAAAAATCTAAGTCATTTGGGGTAAATGTTTATATAACAGCATTTAGGAAGGTATATTGATAAAAGGTCACTTCTATTACCATTTTCTCTCTTTTTTTGTAAAAATTGGAATGAAAGGGGTATAAAATGTTAAATGTTTTCTAGTAGTTTTCAATGACTAGAAAATTGATATTATTTCAATAAGTGTAATGCCGAATAAATGTGTAGATTGCTGTATTTATGGATATAAGGTATGTAATTACAAACAATGTCAACTCCTATCTTTTAAAAATTGTGCATTAATTTCATTTGGAACAATGTTGAAAAACAGTAACACCCTTTGCCCCCTGCCCCAAGGATTTTAAGTATTATTTGGAGGACCTTTAATATTGTACCTATGAGGATAGCCCATTTTAAGGTGCAAAAATATAAAGAAGCAATTTTAAAATGCACTTAGCTTTATTGTAGTTAACACCAGGCTATACTAGATTCATAGTTAATTCTGTCCATTTGTTTTATGTTAACCATCATACGAGACCAGTAGTTATAAAGTGTTCATGATGCAGAATGTGCCTTTAGTATGTCATTTATTATTTGAAAATGAAAAATGTCCTCTTTCTTATATTAGAATATCACTATGTTAACGTTCTTATTCCAGAAGAAATAACTTGTGTGTATACATAGAGAGAAACTTGCCATTTTCTTAAATATCAGTGAATTTCAGTTCTGTTTCAAAGTCCATTGATGACTTACAAATAAAATGAATACAGATTAAAAGATGGTTATAGTTAAATGAAACAAACTTCGTGAGAGAGTGAAGGACGCTTTGATTGGCATTGGGTATAAATATGTGTCTGTCCTTTTCACACTGGGTTGTTGATAGTTGTGTTTAAGTATAGACATAGACCCCAAAATTAGGAAGCCAAAATGAGATACCACACAGTTGACAAGTTAACCTCTCTTTGCCTTTATAAATACAGCAAAACCTTGTTATGTGAGTGTTCCGCAAGATGAGCAAACATTTCTAATAAATTTTAATTTGATAAATGAGCGATGTCTTGCAAGATGAGTATCATGTACGTGATGCCCAGTGCCACATGATTACAACTGAACCAATGGTTCTTGAAATTCGCTTGGATAGACACGTGCTTTGGATTACAAGCATGTTTCTGGAATGAATTAGGGTTGCAAACCAAGGTTTTACAGCATATGATATGCTCCAAAGCAGACCTGAAGCTGCCACCGTCAGCCAAGGATCCAGAAGCTGCAGTGGGGGGACGTTTTCATCATCTTCACTGCCGATTGGGGTGACGCCACCTTGGAAGAAAGACAAGTGGAGAGTTTTTTTCTGAATAATAGGAGGTATTGTTCAATGAATAAAAGTGTGTATACATTTCTGTCTTTCTCTCAACACACACACACACACACACACACACACACATACACACACCCCACACTGGCATTCTTCAAAGAATAATACCATAATGCCACATTGGTGGGAGTGAAGGAAGAAAAAAATACATTATATGAAAATCTCGAGCTTAAAAATTGATTTCAGTTAGCTTGAGTAATGTACCTCCATTTTTTTGTCTGTTTCAATTTTTGCTTCTTGAGGGAGAGAGAACGTGGTTATCAGGTTCAGTTTCCCAAAGCACCTTTTAGTTGCAACCTAGGATAATGCCTTTAAAAATAAACCTCAGAGTGAGCTGAGTAAGCTGGCTAAAGAGACCGTACCACAGCTGAGCTCTCTATTGGAAAGCCACAGTTCTTACTTTTCTACATCCCTTTTACTCCCAGTTGATCTTAAGACAGCTACTTTTTGTTTAATATCATATGCTTCTGATTCTTCATGGCTTACAACGTGAGCTCTTTTTTTTTTTTTTTTTTCCTATGAGGTATTGTATACATAGCTTGCACATGTAAATTTATGAAGACCGGCATACTGATGTATTCGTACTAGTATAAATAATATTCATAGGAATATTTTTCAAGTGAAAGCCGTGTAATTAGTAATATCGGGAATTCAAAACAGACAGGGCTTAAGTGCCTGTCTGAGAAATGGGCAAATTCTAACATGGAACCACGTCAGGTTACAGGTATCCCTTCAACTCAATGCATAAACTCAGAATATGTGTCTTATTATTTTCTCTTCAGCTAAAGAGCAATTTAGGAAAATTACTAGATCTACCATTCTAGATTGTAAAGAGAAATTGAAGAAAACCAAAAGCATGGAGGTAAGAATGTGATTTTTTTCAATTGTCTCCCAGCAGCTTACTTGCCTTAGATGGCCGAAAAACGGAAAACAGGTAAACTTGCAACTATCCTGAGGGAGTTCTGGCAGAGCACCACATAGGGAGGTGCTGCACAAAGTGTGGGGCCACAGTATCACGTCTCATCAGCCAGAGCCCCAAACCAGATCCTTCAACAGTGGGGCCCAGGTAGCTCTATTTTAACAAGCACACAGGTAAATCTTAGGTGCCGTAATGTTTAAGAACCCTAACTTGAAGTGTAGCAAGCTGTTTTAGTCTTTCTCAGTAATGTATTTTTTTCAAAATAGTTTACACTTTAAATATGTTTAGATGAGAAGTTATTTCTCACATAAGAAGTGAGACTGATTAGAAAGTCTTAGAGATTTGGAACCTGTGTCTAAAGCTCATAGACTGTCCACATAATGTGCTTAATTTGACGTCTTGAAGGTTGAGATGATGGGCAAACTTTCTTGTATTCATAATGTACAAAGTTTCCTATATTAGTTTTACTAGCACAAAGCACAAGCGTGTTAAGCAGTTACGTGTAAATGCAGTAGTTGTTTGGGTGTTTTGTTTTTAGTGACTACACGTGTAGCCCTAAAGGCTCTGACTTGCCAGCCACAATTTTCGAAGGTCTGTTACCAGCCCATTTCTTTTGTGTAGATCACTTTCCACCCAGGATCCCAAAGCAGGGAGAGAGCAGGAGAAACAGAGAAATAAAATCCTCTAAGCAGTGATGTTGTTTGGCAAAAATAACAAGTGGCATTTGGGGGAAACAGCTCTTGAGTCAAGGCTGAGATGCTCATAAAACAATAGCTAGTGTAACTTAGATCGGGTCAATAAGACGTACGTTGAATAGTTTAGTAAAAATCTGCTTAGCGAACTCTTAATCACTTCCTCTGTCTATAAATCTCCTTCTTGATACAGATGATAACGACTTCTTTCCTGCAGGCCAATGGAGTTCCCCTGCCAATGGAGTTAGCAAGCTGTAAAACACGTAGTACCACCACCTGCCCGAAGAGATGATGAGTTTGTCATTCAGGAATTAAACCACAAGTGCGTATTGAGGGTATACTCAATCCCAGCACGGTGCAAAGTATCAGGAAGAAACACAGAAGACTCAAAGCAGTCCACGTACCCTGCAAAAGCTCTCAACTTTGCAGTCAGAGGAAGACAAATGTCATAAGACTTCACTCATGTGTGGAATCTAAGAAACAAAACAGATGAATACAGAGGAAGGGAAGGAAAAATAAGGAAGAAATAAATAAATAAGAAAAATAAGATAAAAACAGAGAGGGAGGCAAACCATAAGAGACTCGTAAATGCGGAGAACAAACTGAGGGTTGCTGGAAGGGAGGTGGGTGGGGAAGTGGGTTACATGGGTGATGGGCATTCAGGAGGGCACTTGTTGAGATGAGCACTGGGTGTTATATGGAACTGATGAATCACTGGGTTCTACTCCTGAAGCCAGTTAACTAACTTGACTTGAAATAAGTAAATTAAAAAAATATATATATGTATATTATAAACTGAAAAAAAAAAGCTTTTGACTTGTTGAAGAGAGGATGGTTGCATATTCAAAAAATAGGAAAGCCAAAGCCCACAGCACTGTATTTATCATAAATGCAAATTGAGTTCAAAGAAGACGGTGTTTAGTTGCAAGTAACAGAATCCTTGAGCAACTGGCTGAAACCCGAAGAGAGTTCTCTCCCGAGTACTCTTAGGACTGGCAACGATAAGACCGGAGTATCTCAGTGAGTCATCAGATATCTTGCGTCTTTCTTTTCCTTTTCCTTACCTTCAGCAATGTCCGCTTCATCCTAAGCCTCGCTTATTCACAGTCCCAAGATGTTTTCCAGAAGCCCCTATACCTACATGTCTATTTGTGCACAGGAAGAGTAGTACGTCTTTGTCCCAGCATTTTAGCAAAACCTTGATAAATTTTGCATTCCTGTCCCTGAACCAAATTTGCCACCAAGGCAATTCAGTGCACTGATTGGTGTAGCCCAAGTCTCGAGTCCCAGTTTAGAGCTGAGGCTGGGGTGAACAAGCCTTACCAAATGGAATGTGGGACGTGAGAGGGAAGGAGTGAAGGATGAGGAGGCAGACAACAAACCTCTAATATAAGGGGTGAATAAAGGCCGGAGGAATCGAGGAATACTTCTTGTAAGAGGTGGCGCAGGTTGGCTCTAGAAGGACTGGCAAATGGAGGGAAAGGGGAGACTACCCCAAGCAGGGGACGGGAAAGAGCAAGCGGTGAACAATGAGAACACAAGCCTTCCTGGCTAAACCAAAGCACTGATGTTGGAGAGTGCAGGAATTGTTTGGTGTCTGGGGTTACCTTGTGAGGGACAGACCAGCTTAGACTTACTGAGATAAGCAATAGGGAATTATAGATTGGTCGAGTGACTGCGTAAAAGTATTCATTTGTCCTATTTTGTTCTTTCTGAAATGAATTTCACGTGTCCGTGTTTTTGAGCGATTGTGTGTGAGAGGGTGGATATAGGAAGATGAAAAGCACAGCTCCCAGCGTTTAATCTAGGCCCACGTGGCCCCATTCCTAAGGAAGGACCTCAGCATAATTTTGCCCCAGTAATGCATTTATTAAAAATAGAAAAATAACGATAAAATACGATTTCATCGTGTTCTCCTATTTTCTGAATCTTTAGGTCTTTGGGAAACCTACACTCCGATTTAAAGGCCTCGCTTGGTCTTCTGTTTGGCCACGGGGAAAATAAACCCTAATGAGCTGCGGGTGCGAGGAAGCAAATGAGAAGCCAAAGGTGTGTGGGGGGACTCAGGTTATTTGGGGGGGGGGGGAAGAATAAGCCCAGAGTGGAAAGAAATGCCCTACAAAGGAAGTTGCAGGGCCAAGAGAGCGCTCCGTGTGTTCTCTGGTGGAGCCCTTGGGTCTCCCAGTGGGCGGGGCAGCCTGGCCGCCCCATTCAGCAGGGACAAGTGTCAGGCGGTGCGGTGGCAGTGACGGGCCGGTGAGTGATTGCGCCATCAGCTTCCTGCCGCGATCCATCATGCGGCCCCAGCCGGTGAAGAATCACAGCCTCAGCAAGGTGCTGAGCCCAGCAACATATCATTAAACAAGGTTACCACCGGCAGATTTGTTCCCATGATCAATCTGGTCAATAAACGTTCCACCTCACTGTACAATTTCTCCCCCACCCCGCCACCCCCACCTTAAAACATAAACAAGTATTATGAAAGCACTTGCAGAACAATGTATAGCTTTCTGAAGTCTTCATTTCTCCTGTGGCATTCCGCAAGCTTCTTTAAAAACCCTTATAAATCATGAAAAATAACCTTTACTACAGGATATATCCTCAGGCAAGTGCTCTACCCTAATTCCATATTTTATTACCTGATACTGACTGATTTTTTTTTTCTCCAATTGATTACTGAATAGCATTGGGACAATTTCTTTTTTTATTTCCCCTCAAGTCTGCATAGCTCACTAGTTTCTTCCCTTAGGAGGTCCCAAATGAGATAGAAGTAAAACACTTACTGCTTTTAGTGTTCGGCTTTAATTCTCCTGTTTTGTATTTAACTCTTCGCACACCTAGGCCGACAAGTCAGTCAGTGGTGCTGGAGACTCGCCTCTCAGAAAACATCTTAACTTTATAGTTACGGCGTAATGGACACTGGTAAACGTTATAACCCTTTGAATGTAGAAAATTGAACAAGAATCTCATGGGGAAAACCTATTCGGTTTTCTCAGCTGGTGAGTTTGAAACAGAAGATTCTAGTACCGATGGGAACTTGTAAAAAATGAAAAAAAGATCCACAAATATGAGTGCTTATTCCAATAAAGGAGCGGTATTTTCCAAATACGATCCATCCTTCCTGACTTAAGTCCCTGGGATTCTTTCAGGAACTATGGTTGTAAGTTTATATCCATCGAGTAAAAGAATGTATATGTGTTAATATGATTAAAAATAGACACATTGGTGGTTATGAAAACTAGGAGAGTTTAATTGCATAACCCAACTGATTAACTGATTGTGGAGAAAATTACAAATCGGAACTCAAACTCCACCCATCTTCCAAAATTTTCATTGCTGTAAAAATGAAGTTTGTTCTCATCCCACCTTTAGGCAAGGCACCCTCGTGACTGTGTGGGAAGAGAGGACAGATTTCCTTTTTAAATCCTTCCCCAAAAGAAGGTTTCTTAAAGGTCCCTCTTGAGTAATTACATTAAATAGAATAATCCATACAGAAACTCCCGTTAGTTGCCTATTTTTCTTTATTCTTTTATTCAAATCCATTTCCTTTCTTCTTTTCTTCCTTTTCTTCTTAGTGGAGATGAATTGTAGCTGGACATTTATCTCCATGTAGAACACTATTTAAGTTAAACAGGTTCATCTTTAGTTAAGCATTCGTGGACAGAAGTTCATTCCCCTAGATGCTCGTGGTCCAAAACATACCACTGGCTTGATAAATCTGAGAATTCTTGCCAACTAAAAATTTAGACATTTAGAGTTCCAAAGTTGAACTCATTGATTAGATTTCACAAATGTATTGTTTTTCTCCTTTTAAATGTATGATATATTTCCTGAATACTAGTGGAATTTACTCCTGACATTACTGTTTAAAAAATGTTTATTCTTGGGGCGCCTGGGTGGCTCAGTCGGTTGAGTGTCCGACTTCGACTCAGGTCATGATCTCTCGGTCTGTGAGTTCGAGCCCCGCGTCGGGCTCTGTGCTGACGGCTCAGAGCCTGGAGCCTGCTTCGGATTCCGTATCTCCCTCTCTCTGCCCCTTCCCCGCTCATGCTCTGTCTCTCTCTGTCTGTCAAAAATGAATAAACGTAAAATGAAATAAAATAAAATAAAGTAAAATAAAAATGTTTATTTTGGGGACACCTGGGTGGCTCCATCGGTCGAGCAAGCGGCTTTGGATCAGGTCACGATCTCACGGTTCCTGAGTTGGAGTCCCGCATCGTGCTCACTGCTGTCAGCGCAGAGCCCACGTTGGATCCTCTCTCTCCTTCTCTCTCTGGCTCTTCCCTGCTCACGCCCACGCACGCGTGCGTTCTCTCTCAAAAATAAATAGCCATTTAAAAATGTTTATTCTTTAGTCTATTTGTGCATATTCTCGGAGTGGTCCTTGCCAGTGAAGTCAGTTTTAAGAAGAAATTTTAACATGTATTGATTACCACTAAGAAACTGATTGCCTACTGGGGTAGATTAAAAGCATGCATTGTTCATTCAGAAGGTGTGGGTTAGTCTATTCTATTCTGTTTAATATGAGTTCCAAATTCTCCTCAGGAACATCACTTCATATATCAAGGCTGATGACATGATAAAAGTGTTATAGATTGGTAGCTCTTAATTCATTGATAGGAGAAAAATAGGAGAGATTTGTAGTAGGCCCAGGTCATATCTGCAATTCAAGAAATATTTATTGAATGCCTATTGTGTATAAGGCACTGTGTTTTAGTTTTTTCTTACAATAATTCCATGGTTACAGATTACATTGCTATGTTCAGAAGATACTAAATCTGCGTCATGCAGTAGAGACTTAATTTGGTTAAAACCTAGGTGACTTATAGTCTAGACACAATATTCATGGCAGCTTGGTAATGGGCTGAGGTGGCTCTTATAGCACAATAATGCAAAAAATTGAAGGAAGCTATTGCTTCCATAATACACTATAATTTGACTTAGGCTCTGTATAGATACAGTCATCAATAACTCAGTAAAAACAATTTCACATCTAAGCATCAGCTCTAACGACAAAAATGCCTACACTCTTGAAAGGAAGGTGATGGAAATACAAAGCATTCTTTCCATTATCCATTACCTTACTTTTGCTATCGATTGAACTAATGACTTAAATTCAAATTGAGAAGGGCATAAATGAAAAAATATATATATATAAATGAAAATATATTATAGGTGGCTTTAAAGATTATTCTCATGGCATTTTTTATATTGTTCATAACATTATTTTCAAGCACTAGTACACATTCAAACACTGTTAAATAACAGCATTTGATTGTTGATTTAATAACATTTTTCTTTTAATCACACTGGCCAGAGACATTCGTTCCCTTTGAAGGATATCGTAAACTTCCCTGTGTGTGCACATGTATGTGCATGTGTGTGTGTGTCTTTTTTGTTTTTTGGGTTTTTATTGTAAGCTTCAGTTGTGTGCCTCTCAGAAATTAGACAATCTTCAAAAACCCTTCAACCCCATCCTACATAAATTTAATTCTCAGTGGAACTATGGTAGGAGAGTCAAGTATTTTAGAGATTCTATCATGACATTTACCACTCATTGCACATTTAATTCTTTAAAAATTTTTTTAATGTTTTTATTTATTTTTAAGAGACAGAGGGAGACAGAGCACAAGTGGGGGAGAGGCAGAGAGAGAGGGAGACACAGAATCCGAAGCAGACTCCAGGCTCTGAGCTGTCAGCACAGAGCCCGATGCGGGGCTCGAACTCACAAACCACGAGATCATGACCTGAGCTGAAGTAGGAAGCTTAGCTGACTGAGCCACCCAGGCGCCCCTACATTTAATTCTTAATTCAGAAGCTTTTCCTAGGAATTCTACTCATCTCAAATCAGATGTGTTAGTGGGAATGCATTGCAAACCCTGAGAGTCACTTAAGGACACTGACCACTTTATTCTGCTTCCACTTTATTTTTGTCTGGGTCATTCATTTCTTTCAGACACGGTGAGGTCAGTACAACATATCAAGTGAGACTTGAACCTTTGCCTTAACAAAGCTCCACCCCCTTTCTCATGTCTAGTCCATAACCTCAGGTCATGGTGCGATCACCATGAGATTCAGTGCCAACTGTTACGGATTTTAGACCATTCTATTCTGGCTATTTTGAATTCCAACTTTTCAGTAATAAAATTTTACGTATGTCCTTGGGCACAAAAAAACAAGCACTCTTTCTTCTGAGAGAGAGAGATGGATTCAACTAAGCAGGAATGAAGCTCTGGGGTGGGGACTAGGAAGGGTAGGGAAGGCAAGGTTTTTGTTCTGGTTTGTTTGATTTTGAGTTTCCTTCACCGCTAGAAAAGAGCTTACTGAGACATTGTAGGTGGTTAAGTCAGCATTATAAAGAACAGGATTTTCTAAGATTTGGGGTTGATGCTAATAAAGAGGTGAGCCTACTTGTTGCTGAAGGACTTTGTCTTGGGCTTTCCACTTCGGTTCTTTAACTTCTGGCCACCATAGCTTGGATGTCCCCTCCTAGCTTCTGTCTAGTGAAGCAAAATTGGACGTAGCCAGCATAAAGAAGCCGAGGCTACTCTGAGAATACCTATTGGAGGCTTTCTGATCCACATTTCAGGGGTAGAGTCCCTCAAATGGTAACAATCTCATATATGTTAAGATTTTAGGGTCAGATACGGTACCTCTCCCTCTACAATATCAGGCAGCGTGTGATGTTTTTGTTATCATTTCTGGATAGAGCTGTGTGCACCATGACAAAACAAGACTAATTGAGAGTTTCTCTGTGTCCAATCAGCCATGATGCATTAAGAAGGCTAAACATGAACAGCAGGAACCTGTAAGTTCAGGCTCTTGCAATTCATCTCACTAGAGTAGACAAGTCGCAGGAAATCACATCTACTAAAACACCAAATAAATACACTTGGTTTTGCCATGTTCTTGATGTTTTGCTTTCTTGCTTGCTTCATGCAACAAACACGGTGGGGCCATCTGCAGGCTCTGTGATGCCTGCAGATTTAAAAACACAGCTCCAGAGGCTTAGAGTCTAAAGCCGTAACTTGAGGAGTAACGAGACCATGGCGGGATTATGTGATGGGGGCAGTCTCATGGACACACACAGGGTGCTCTGAGAGGAGGAGTCAGGCAACTGTACTTTCACCACCATCATCAGGAAGGGCTTTGTGAAGGAATTAATACTTTAAAGGAGGAGACTGCTATCCAGAGAAGGAGGCAAAAAAGAGCAGCATGAAAAGAGGCATAGATGTGGAAAAAGCCAGTCTACAACCCCACAGGAGTGCAATAAGGCAGGTATAGATTGCCTGCAAAGTACAGATAAGAGACAAGTCTGTATCAATGGGCAGGACCCACCTCCTGAAGAAATGTGCTGAGAAATCTAGACATAATGCTGAAAGAGAGAAAAGTAATTCATCGGCAGCTTTGGGAAGGATTCCTCTTCTTCTGTGGAAGACCTCAACTTGGAGTACTAACAAATTTTTTAAAAAATGTATTTCTCATAAAATCTTAACTGTAAAAGCAATTAACTCTACTGCCAGTGTAAGGCATACAGATCCCTGCTTTAATAGAGGTTTATAATCATTGTGCCCATTAAAGAAGGCATCAACCCATTATGTCTGAAAGTCATCAACAGAAATAAAAGCAAAATCATTATAGAAACAGGCAATTACCTAAAGAAGCAAGAAGGTGAGTATCATGTGAAATGAAAATGGGACCACACATCTAGTGAAATTATACTAAAAGGGGAAATTGCATAAGTCTGCACATATGTCTTCTTCCTTCGAGAATACGGCTGTCAAAAGGATTTGAAAGGACATGCTCAAAACTGGGGAGGAGGCCCTAATTTTTTAATGGGGGTATTGTATAAAGGGCTGCCTATTCTAGATGGATTGCTTGTGATGGAGTACTGGTATGATTCTCTCAGTTTCTCAACTTTTCTTTTAATAACCCCTCTGAGGGATGGGACTCCTCAAGTTGTGGTGTTTCTACTATGAAAGCAGAAATAATTGTACTTAGAAACCTTCAGTGAGTAGGCTGGTTGGGTACAGGAGCTGCAGTTAACTGGGGAGTTCTTCTAAAGAGAAGATATTTAAGTCGTAAATGAAAAATCAAGAATTTCTAGTGGCACCTGTGTGGCTCAGTCAGCTAAGCTTCCGACTTCGGCTCAGGTCATGATCTCACGTTGAGCCCCCTTGTCAGGCTCTGTGCTGACAGCTCAGATTGGAAACACAAACATCATGCAAAATGTCACAAAGAGGATATTCAAGAGCTGATTATCTGTTTACATTTCAATCTCATAGATTATATATATTCCATATATATGTATATATATGTCATAGATTATATACACACACATATATAAAATTATGTTATACACACATATGTATAAAATGATTAGGGTAAACAGTGGATTACTAGTCAGAAGATTGAATCAATAATCAAAAACCTCCCAACAAACAAAAGTCCAGGGCTAGATGACTTCACTGGTGAACTCTACCAAACATTTAAAGAATGAATACCAATTTTTCTCAAACTCTTCCAGACAAGGACACCACAAGAAAAAAAAAATTACATAGATGCAAAAATCCTCAAAAATATTGGTAAACTGAATTCAACAATGCATTAAAAGGATCATACACCAGGATTAAGTGGGATTTATTCCAGGGATGCAAGGAGGGGTCAGCATCCACAAATCAGTCAGTGTGATGTACCACATCAACCAAGTGAAGGATAAAAATCATATCATCACTCAACAGAAGCAGAGAAAACATTTGACAAAATTCAACATCTCTTTATGATAAAAAGCCTCAACAAACCAAGTACAAAGGAAATGTACCTCACAAATGATATTATTTTAGGCCAGTTTCTGTGCCTTCCTCTAAACAAATGCACGAACACTTGGAGAAATCAGAATAGAACCCATTCAAAATATATAAGCATATGTAACTTACTAACATAGGAAAATACAAGTACATTATCATTTATTCACGGACACTAATGATTCTATGAAAGGCTGTTAAGCTCAAAAATTCAAATAATTAGAATTGATGACACAAAGTGAAAAGAACCTTACATTTTCTCTGCTGAAGATACAAGTTCATTGTCAGGGTTAAGCCACCTTCAAAGCACAGTACACACATATATACACATATACAAATTTATTTAATTCACTAATTCATCCCAAGCCTCTTGAGATCCTACAATATTCCAAGTGTACCATGTGTATAGGAGTTAAATATAGTAATTCCCATCCTCAAAGAGTTTATATTGGGGAAGATGGATACAAATAACAACAGAGAAAACAGTAATCCCAAGTTGTAATGAGTGCTAGAAAGGAAAAGTTATGGCATAAAATAATCCATGTAGCTTGCCTATTTTAAGTTGGAGGATTGGGGAACAATCGTGTATTATCTCTTTTATGTTTGCTGAAGATTAGTTTTTAAAATGGATGGTACTAAAGTATTAAAGTATGGAAAATAAATGGATTAAAAATATACATGTGAAATATATTTCATTAGTATCCAAAATCTATAAAGAACTTATCAACCTCAACACCCCAAAAACGAATGATCCAGTGAAGAGATGGGCAAAAGATATGAATAGACACTTCTCCGAAGAAGACATCCAGATGATGAACAGACACATGAAAAAAATGCTCCACATCACTCATCATCAGGGAAATACAAGTCAAAACCACAATGAGATACCACCTCACACCTGACAGAATGGCTACCATTAACAACTCAGGCAACAACAGATGTTGGCAAGGATGTAGAGGAAGAGGATCTCTTTTGCACTGCTGGTGAGAATGCAAACTGGTGCAACCACTCTGAAAACAGTATGGAGGTTCCTCAAAAAATTAAAAATAGAACTACCCTACGACCCAGCAATTGCACTACTAGGTATTTATCCACAGGATACAGGTGTGCTGCTTTGAAGGGGCACATGCACCCCAATGTTTTTAGCAGTGCTATTGACAATAGCCAAAGTATGGAAAGAGTCCAAATATCCATCTATGGACGAATGGATAAAGAAGATGTGCTGTATATGTATACAATGGAGTATTACTTGGCAATGAAAAAGAATGAAATCTTGCCATTTGCAACTACGTGGATGGAACTGGAGGATATTATGCTAAGCGAAATTAGAGAAAGACAAATATAGTATGACTTCACTCATATGAGGTATTTAAGATACAAAACAGATGAACATAAGGGAAGGGGAGCAAAAATAATATAAAAGCAGGGAGGGAGACAAAACATAAAAAACTCTTAAATATAGAGAACAAACAGAGGGTTGCTGGAGGGGTTATAGGAGGGGGAATAGTCTAAATGGGTAAGAGGCATTAAGGTATTTACTCCTGAAATCATTGTTGCATCATATGCAGACTTGAATGTAAATTAAACAATAAATAAATTGTAAAAAAAAAAAAAATCTATGAGACACAAATTATAATTTGGATTAAAGAAAGATGTTCAAAGAATAAGAACATTACAATGAGACTTCTTAAGAACTAGGTATGTTTTCTGTGTTTCAGTTCCCTATTGTAATGAAAAATATTAAAAAAAATTTTAATGTTTATTCATTTTTTGAGGGAGGGGGAGGGGTAGAGAGAGGGAGACACAGAGTCTGAAGCAGATTCCAGGCTCTGAGCTGTCAGCACAGAGTCCAATTTAGGGATTGAACCCACGAACCGGGATATCATGACCTGAGCCAAAGTTGGAGACTTAGCCGATTGAGTCATCCAGATGTCCCTTAACAACAACAACAAAAAACTTTAACAAAAACTCAAATGTCAGTAACTGTTAAAAACAAATGGTAAAAACTGCAATCTTAAGAAGCCTCTACTTGGGGCGCCTGGGTGGCTCAGTTGGTTAAGCGTCCGACTTCAGCTCAGGTCATGATCTCACGGTCCGTGAGTTCGAGCCCCGCGTCGGGCTCTGTGCTGACAGCTCAGAGCCTGGAGCCTGTTTCAGATTCTGTGTCTCCCTCTCTGACCCTCCCCCGTTCATGCTCTGTCTCTCTCTGTCTCAAAAACAAATAAACGTTAAAACAAAAACAAAAGAAAAAGAAGCCTCTACTTAATTGTGACAGCTGTTTTATTTCATTTAAGTATTTCTGGTGACATATCGAAAATAGTTACATTTTATAATTAATAAAATTTTAAATATAGCTGTAGAATAATAGTTTTTTTCTAACAATCAGAAAATTGGGGTGCCTGGGTGGCTCAGTCGGTTGAGCATCTAACTTCGGCTGGGGTCATGATCTCACAGTTCACGGGTTTGAGCCCCATGTTGGGCTTTGTGCCCAGCTTTGCGCTGACAGCACAGAGGCTGCTTCAGATTCTCTGTCTCCCTCTCTGTCTCCCCCCACCCCCGACACTCCTCACTATCTCTCTCTCAAAAATAAACAAACATTAAAAAAATAAAATTAGGGGCGCGTGGGTGGCTCAGCCGGTTAAGCGTCTGATTTCAGCTCAGGTCACGGTCTCGCGGTCCGTGAGTTGGAGCCCCGCGTCCGGCTCTGGGCTGATGGCTCAGAGCGTGGAGTCTGCTTCCAATTCTGTGTCTCCCTCTCTCTCTGCCCCTCCCCCGTTCGTGCTCTCTCTCTCTCTCTCTCTCTCTGTCTCAAAAATAAATAAAAAGCGTTAAAAAAAATTTAAAAAAAATAAATAAAATTAATTTATATTTTAAAATTAACATTTTTCTTTTTTGCATTGAGTTAAGGTGGAGAGTCTCTCCAGCATGGGCACACACACACACACACACACGCACGCACGCACACTCATAATACACACCCCCATGTAAAATGAAATTCAAAGCTGAGTTCTTATAGTGAATGCAGGAATGAGTAAATGTAGTGATTTTTCAGTGCAGCACACTTTAGGTCAACAGTTGTGTTTTGTTTTTTTTTAAGACCACCTTACTGGATAATTTGCATTAATTATTTCACTTATGTTGAGGCATACTTGAAAAAAAGAGGAGATCAAATAATAGAAACAATTATGTTGAATTGGGTGAAATGTTTCCAAAGCTTTTTAAATGGCAGTCTATGTGACCATAGACACTGGTAAACAGAATAATGACCCCCAAAGATGTCCATGACCTTCCTAATGCCTAAAGTTTGTGAATATGTAATCTTATATGGCAAAAGGGACATTGCAGGTGCAATTAAAGATCATGAGATGGGGAGATTATTCTGGATTATCAGTGTAGGTCCAACGTAACAAGTATACTTATAAAGGGATGAGAGGTAGGAGAGTCAGAGCACGAATCGTGCAGATGGAAGGAGAGGACAGAGTGATGACAATACGGGCCTTGAAGATGAACAGGGGCCACAGGCCGAGGGATGTGGGCTTCTAGAAGCTGGGAAAGGCAAGGAAACATATTCTTCCTTGCGTTCCTTCATCCCCTTGCATTGTTTCTCTAAAAGGAGTGCAGACCTATCAATAATTCGCTATTAACCCAGTGATACTTCAAAGCTCCATATGTATAAGGTAAAAATTTTGAGTTGCTTTAGGAAACTCAGTAGAGATAGAACCTAATAGATCATATAAAATAATGATACCTAATAGTCTCACTAAAATCCTTTTCAAATTTCAGGGACCAGATGATTCATTAAGTTGGTAGCACAAATGTAATTAGATTCCTTCTTTGGTTGTTATAATGGTTTACCACATCTCCTTTTTAAGTCAAAAGATAAAGAAGACGTATCTACAGTGCTCTAGATTTCAAATCCATGAATGCACCTTGAACAGCTTTCAAAGTACCATGGACACTTGGGATCGCTTCTTGGCAGTGCTTAATTTTTTCGACAGAAAATGACATAAGAATTACATTGAGCTAAAAGTTTAAAAATTTATCTTAGATATTTTCCCTTTCTTATGCCCTCTCCTCTTGCTCTAATGTATTTGTTATGAATGGCTACATAATGCTATAATAAAAGCAAAGTTAATCATAAAATAGTACAGAAAAGTGACCTTCTCTTAGGTGACAGCTTCATGAATGTTTTGCAAAGTGAATTCACTTATCTAACCACCACCTAAATTAAAAAAAAAATGGAATAATCAGCATCACAGAAGCCCTCCTTGAACCTCTCCGAATCATATCCTCTCCAAAGAAAACCACAATTATTACCCCATTCATCATATTTTGCCTTTTATGCACTTCATATAAATGGAATCACACACTATATATTTTTTCGTATTGTTTCTTTTGCTTAACATTATGGTTTTGAGATTCACCCACGTTTTATGTGTACAGTCTCTCACTGTCATTGGTATATAATATTCCACTATATGAGTATAATATAATTAATTTATTTATCCTTTTGTTGATAGACATTTGGGTAGTTTCCTGTTTGCCGCTATTACGAATAGTGCTGCTATGAGCAAGTCTTCTGGTGAACATATGTACCTATTTCTTTTTTTCTTTTAAATGTTTATTTATTTTGAGAGAGTAGAGTATAAGCAGGGGAGAAGCAGAGAGGGGGGGTGGAATAATCCCAAGCAGGCTCTGTACTATCAGCACAAAGCCCAACACGGGGCTCGATCCCACAAACTGTGAGATCATGACCTGAGCCAAAATCAAGAGTCAGACACTTAACCTGCTGAGCCACCCAGGCGCCTGCACATGTACATATTTCTGGTGAGTAGTATACGGCTAAAACTGGAATCGCCATTGGGTATGTCTGCGTTTAGCTATAGGGCATATTGCCAAACAGTTTTGTGAAGTGATTGCATTAAGTTCTCACCAGTATGTCTGAGAGGTTTTTGCTCACATTCTTCCTCACACTTGCTAGAGTTTTTTGTTTGTTAGTTTGTTTTTAAAATGACAATCACTTAAAAGTATATAAAGATTTAATTTGCATTTCTCTGATGACTAATAATGTTGGATATCTTTTTACATGCTTACTGGCCATTAAATATACTATGAAATGC
This sequence comes from Lynx canadensis, assembly GCF_007474595.2. Lineage (NCBI taxonomy): Eukaryota > Metazoa > Chordata > Mammalia > Carnivora > Felidae > Lynx > Lynx canadensis. Next base: position 55,448,005 of record NC_044319.2, on the reverse strand, counting down.
CTCGTTTAAATCTTTTGTTGTTGGTGTTGCTACATTTTCCTTGATCTGTAAAGATTCATTTATATTCTGCATTTAAGTAACCTGTAGGTATATGTATCACACATATCTTCTCCCATTGTGTGGCTTTCTCATTCATTTGCTTAATGGTATCTTGATGAATAGAAGTTCTTAAAATCAATAGGGCCTAATTTTTCAATGTTTTTTCTTTTCAGGTATTGCTTTTTGTATCCTGTTTGAGAATTTTCGCCTATCCTCAGGTTCTGCAAATGTTTTTCTATGTTAAATTCTAGAAGCTTTGTTATTTTGCCTTTTACATTTAGGAAATTCATCTGGAGTCGATTTTCATGTTTTCTATGAGGGAAAGGGGCACGATTTTTGTCTCCATGGACATCCATCTGACTGCCCATATCTGAATGCGTTCTTGGATTCCGCTTTGTTCCATTGGTCAGCTTGTCTGTTCTTACACTGGTAATACACTGTCCCAATTATTGTAGATTTATAAGTCCTCTGGTTGTCTAAGTTCTTCGGTTTTGGTGTCATTTTTCCAGATTGTTATGGCTAATATTGATCCTTCACATTTTGTTAGAAGTTTTAGAATCTATTGTTCGTTCCCACACAAAAAAAATGTGCAATTTTCAAATTTTAGTTGCATTTTCCAAAGACTCATTTGGGGGAGAACCAGCATTTTTACAATATTGAATCTTTCAAGCCATGAATATGATATATTCGTCCATTTATTGAGATTTTACTTGATTTCTCACAGAAATGTTTGGTAGTTTTCTCTGAGATGCCTAATAAATCATTAGATTTATTAGGTGTTTAATGTTTGTGATATCATCATAAATTACATATTTTTAAGCTTTCATTTTTCTCTTTTCTTGCTACAACATCACGTACAGTTGATTTTTGATTATTGACATTTTATCTATTTTGCTAAGTTTATTTAATATTTCAATAATCTATGTGTTTTTTAAAGCTTTTCTAGGTACACCATCAGTTCATCTACAAATTATGGCAGCTTTATTTTTTTGTCATTCTTTCATCATTTGTTTCTTTATCTTGACTTATTACCATCTGGTGTAATTTTCTTTCAGAATGAAGAACTTCCTTTATTGTTCTTTTTTGTTTTTGTTTTTTTCTATTTTTTTTAAACGCTTATTATTGAGAGACAGAGAGAGACAGAGCATGAGCATGGGAGGGGCAGAGAAAGAGGGAGACACAGAATCCGAAGCAGGCTCCAGGCTCTAAGCTGTCAGCACAGAACCCTAAGCGGGGCTCCAACTCACAAACCGCGAGAACATGACCTGAGCCGAAGTCTGAGGCTCAATCGACTGAACCACCCAGGCGCCCCCCTTTAGTGTTCTTTTTAAGACAGGTCTGCTTACAGTGAGTTCTCCCAGTCTTTGTTAATGTGGGAAGGTCTCTTCTTTACCTTTCGAAGGATGGTTTTGTGGGAGGTAGAGTTCTTGGTTGGCAGTGACTTTTCTTACAGCACCTTGAATACCTCTTTTCACTTACTTCTGAGCCCTGCTCTTTAGAAAGGGCAGTCAACTGTTAATCAAAATATTGTTCCCCTTACAGGGAGAGTTAATCTTCCCTCTCTGCTCTAATTTTCTCTTTGTTTTTGAACAGTTTTTGGCTATGATGCTTTTAAGTGTGGACCTTTGGTTTTTATTCAATGTAATGCTTCGTTGACTTTCTTGAATGGGTAGATTAATATTTGCATCAAATTTGGGATGATTTTAGTCCTCATTTTTATTATTTACGTTCCCTCCCTCCTTTCTGTCTCTCCCTTCACTATTTCTCAGACTTCTACTGTATGTATTTTGGTTTGCTTCATACTGCCCCGATTTGTGTCTCTTGCTCTGTTCAATTTTCTGCAATATTTTTTTCTCTCTGTTCTTTAGATTATGTCATTTCTCTTGATTTGTTTTCAAGTTTACTTGATTACTCTGTTTCTTCAAATTTGCCTATTGGGTGAGGTTTTCTCTTCGGTCATTGTAATTTTCTTTTCTTTTTCTTCTTTTTTTAAAATTTACTTATTTATTTTGAGAGAGAGAGAGAGAGAGAGGGCATGAGCGAGTGGGGCACTCATAATGTAAATGACATTGTAAAGCGGCATGCAAATGTAATAATACAGTTTTTAAATTGGATAGTAGATTTACTAGTGGTCATGGCATTTTGTTTAATCTCTTAGCTATATTCTGACATGTATTCTTTTGTGTGTATAAAATATTAAATTGAAAATTTTGGCATGGGGCACCTGGGTGGCTCAGTCAGTTAAGTGTCCCACTATTGGTTCTGACTCAGGTCATGATCTCAGGGTCGTGAGATCGGGCCCCACGTCAGGCTCTGTGCTGGGCATGGAACCTGTTTAATATTCTCTCTCTCCCTCTCTCTCTCTGCCCCTTCCCCTGCTCACTCACGTGCCTTTTCTCTCTCTCTCTCTCTGTCTCAAGAAAAAATTTTGGCACAAAACAAAATCTAAATATCATTACCAGCAAAATAAAAATTTATTGAAGAATTATTACATGTTTCTCTCTAAAATTGTACTCTAGTAAATACTCCACTTTTACAACTTTTTACATTTCCATTCTGTAGCAATACCTTACCCTCGGGTTATATTTCTTTCCTAAGACTGTCCCTCTCCCTTTTGAATTCTACATCAAAACCTGGAAACGTTGCCTTTTTTATCAATCTCCTCTTGCATCTGTACCTTAAATACAATAATCTGGACCTAGACAACCACGAACTAGAAGTTTCTTATTTTATCTAAAAACATCATGTTGGGGCACCTGGGTGGCTCAGTAGGTAAGTGTCAAACTTCAGCTCAGGTCATGACTCGTGGTTTGTGGGTTCGAGCCCCATGTTGGCCTCTATGCTGACAGCTCAGAGCCTGGATCCTGCTTCGGATTCTGTCTCCCTCTCTCTCTCTCTCTCTCTCTCTGCCCCTCTCCTGCTCATACTCTGTCTCTCTCTCTCAAAAATAAATAAACATTAAAAATAATTAAAAACATCATGTTTACTTTGCATTCAAATTCACAAGTTATCTGTGGTTCATCCAAAAAGTATTATTTTAAATTACTTACTTTCCATTAAAATTAATGCCTCTACATTATGTGCCAAGTTTTTCTAGTAACATCTGTTTCCCATTTGGGGAAAGTGTACTACTCAGGTCAATGGAGACAACCAGCTTCAGCAATAGCATTTTATCAATATTCTACATTTTAAGATGTATTTACAATCAAGAAGTTATCACTCCCTATCAAAAATGTTACACTGTGAGAAATTGAGGCTTTCGGTGACATAGTGGAGATGTGTATTAGTGTAATGACAGAGGAGGAACATTCAAGTGAGCACGTTAGTGCCTTACTCATAAAATGGAAAATAATCATTTTTAAAAATCAACTTTATGGAAGTGTAGTGTGTAGACTGATTCACCAGGGCAGAAATATCCACGCATGTAACCACTACCGCAGTCAAGGTGCCGAATAACCCCAAGGTCATCCTGGTTTCCCTTTGTAGTCAACCGCCTCGTCCATCCCTGACCCTTGGCAACCCCAGTTCTATCTTTTGCCATTACATATTGCATTTGCATTGTCTAGAACTTTATATAAATAAAACCACACGGTAGGTAGTCTTGTGTCAGGCTTCCTCTCTTCAGCATAACATTTTTTACATTCATCCATGAGGTTTTATGTATTGATCCTTCATGGCCATTATTGCTGAGTAATATTTCTTTGTATGGATGTTCCATAATTTGCTTGTGTATTCACCTGTGGATGGACATTTGGGTCATTTCCAGCGTGGAGCTATTAAAGCTTAAACTGCTTGAATATGCCTGATGACTCATGATGGCCAATACTACCGAACATCTTTTCCTGGGATTCTGGCCTTTTCAAATATCTTCTTTTGTGAAGCCTCTGTTTGAGTCTTCTGTGAATTTTTGCAGTATTTAGCTGTTATTATTTTTTAATAGACTTTATTTTCTAGAGCAGTTTAGGTTCACAGCAAAATTGAGAGAAAGGTACAGGGATTTCCCATATACCCCTGCCTCCATGCATGCATAGCCTCCCCCATGATCAAGTCGATTTTTTCAGAGCTAGGTTTTTTTGTCTTCTTAGCACTGAGTTATGAATTCTTCATAAAATCTGGGTAACAGTGACTTGTCAGATATAGGTTAGCTAATACAAACTACGGATTTAAGTGTTTTGCCAGAATATTTTCTTGCAGTTAGAGGTTTTCCATGTTTCTTTTTGTTTTAATTTTTTTCATTGTTTATTTATTTTTGAGAGAGAGAGAGATAGAGAGAGAGGAACAGAGAAAGAGAGACAGAGTGTGAGTGGGGGAGGGGCAGAGAGAGAGGGAGACACAGAATCTGAAGCAGGCTTCAGGCTCTGAGCTGTCAGCACAGAGCCTGATGCGGGACTTAAACTCACAGACTATGAGATCACGAAGATCATGAGATCAGAAGATTAAGTGACTGAGCCACCCAGGCACTCCAATGTTTTCCATGTTTCTAATGGGGTGTTTGAACGGCATAATTTTTAATTTTTATGAAATGCATTTTATATGTTTTTTCTTTTATGGATTCTGCTTTTTGTATCCTATCTAAAAATTTGGCCTACTTCAAGTTAAAAACTTTTCGTCTATGTTTTCTTTTAGACATTTTATGTTTAGGTATATGATTCATTTCAAGTTAATTTCAGTGTATGGTGTAAAGAAAAGATTGATGTTGATATTTAAAAAAATGGATAGGCAGCACCATTTGTTGAAAAGAGTATCCATTCCCATTGAATCATCTTGGTGCCTCTGTCATACCTCAATTGCCCACGTTCATGTGGATCTATTTCTGGATTCTGTTCTTTTCATTCATTCTTATACAAATACCATACAATCTTGATTACTGCAGCTTTATAATAGGTCTTAAAATTAAGATGGTGTAACTTTTCCAACTTTGTTCTTTTATTTTTAAAATTGCTATGACTAATCTGGTCCTTCGCATTTTTATCAACATACTTTAGATGACTGTGTCAGTTTTCACAAAATCCTATGGAGATTTTTGTCTGACATTGCCTTGGTCTATAGATGAATTTAGAGAGCATTAATATCTTCACACTGTTGAATCTTCCAATCATAGAAAGCCTTTGAAAAATGAATAATGAACATAGTCTTTGTCAGTGGACATAGGAAGTCTTTCCACATACTCAGATCTTCGTTAACTAATCTCAACAATATTTTGAGAGAATTTTTAATGTGCAAGTCTTGCACATAATTTTTTAAATTAATCCCTATTCCTTTCATGGTTTGATGCTACTATACAATTGATTTTTGTGCATTGATCCTACATTCTGCAACCTTGCTAAATCAGTTCTAGAGTGTCTTTTGTGTATTCCTCATGATTTTCTATTTACATGATCGTGTCATCTACGAATAAAGACTATTTTTACTTCCTTCTTCAGATTAGATGCTTTTTTATCATTCTCTTGCTTGATTGCACCGGCTAGGACTTCCAATGCAATGTTAAATAAAAGTGGTGAAATTGCATATCATTTTCTTCCTAATAGAGAAAAAGCATTTAACCTTTCACCACTTAAATATGATGTTAGCTATACATTTTTCATAGATGTTCTTTATCAGTGTGAGGAAGCATCCTTTTAAATAGCTAGTTTCCTTTTATAATTTTTATCATAAAGGACTGTTCAATTTGATCAAATCCCTTTCTTGATTTATTGAGATAATCACACAGTGTCATACTTCTCTATTAGTATGGTGAATTACATTGCAGATTTAAAAATCTTAAGCAAACCTGGCATTCCCGGGATCCATTCAAATTAGGCAAGTTGTATTATTGTATCATTCAGGATTTGATCAGAGGAAAAGAACCACTGTAAATCACACAGATGATGAAATTTATTATAAGAATTTAACTTCATGTCATTTGGAGGACTAAACGTTTTATGTATGCTGATTTCTTCTATCTTTGGTGCTGGAACTGGCCCAAGTGTTGGAGAACCTGAAGGAAGAGAGTCAATGTGAGCTGGAAGAGTCATGGGTTTGGCGGCTGCCCCAGAAGGTGCGCATGTTGGCCAAAGATTGCAAGAGCCTGAAGGAGGAGATCTGGAGGGACCTGGAAGAGTCTTGGGCTCAGCTGCTGTTTCTGGAGCTGCACACTCTGGCTCTGAATTGGAAAAAGTTGTAAGAAGCGATCCAATGGGGGTTAAGGGGGCTGAGGGAACAGCCACTGCCCAGTGCCAACGAAGTGAGCTGGCAGGTCAACAGCAGTGCGTGCACCCTGCAACCGCGCCCAGTGAGCCTGTATCCCCCGCTCTGTGCAGAACAGAAATATGCTTGCAGCTCGACTTCCCTTCCAAATCTCATGCAATATGTCTCCTCAAGCCAATACTAACTTACATTATGGAAGGAGAAGAATTCTGGAAAATACTGTGCCAACTTAGCTAAGTTGATTCAATGCAAACCAACCACAACTACCTTTTATGTATTGCTTCGTTTGCTTTAATCCTATTTTGTTAAGAACTTTTGCCTCTGCACTCGTGAGGGATTTGGGCTGTAATTTCCTTTTCTTGTGATATCTCTGCTTTTGGTTTCAGAAGAAAACTGCCTGACAAAATAATTTGGAAAGAGTTCCTCTTCTATTTTTTGAATAGCTTATTTATTGATGGATTTGATATGCTAGTTTATGTCGTTGCCCCAAACGTTCTCCTCTGTCCTTTGACCTAACCCCATCATTGTGAGGATTGGTTCATTTGTTTCAAACACCTCCTTGCTTTCTGGCACTATAAGACATGCCCGGCTCATTTTGTATATTTCTGCCCCAGTCCTAGAATCAGCCATTTCTCTAAAGAAACCGTGGGTGCTTTTACTGAAGGATAATATTAGAAACCAAGATCTAGGTGCTAGACATTCTCATTGCTAGCGGGTATCAGTGCTTTTAAGCCCTTTCAGCCGACAGAACAAAGAAATGTGTATGTGTATATATCAACCCCTTATAAATATATAGCTATATTTTATATGTAAATATTTGTATCTATATTAAGCTAAATGTGAGTTCATGCTGATATCCCCAACCCAAATCAATTACCACATGGATTATTGTAGCTTCCTCTTCTTCCTGTTTTGTAAATTGTCAGTCCAACAGTGAGGAACCTGACTCTTACCCTCTATGCTCCATTTACTGGCATTCAATGTCTTTATACACAGAGAGAAGTATCAGAATTATTAACCTCTATTCCTGTGAGATACAGTTTTATCAACCAGAGTACAGTGCCTTACATAAAATTTCTTTTTAGTTTCGAACACTTTATTTCTAAAGTTACTAAAATCATCCCTTTCCCTCTCACCCTTTCTTTGAGGTCGTTTTATACATTTGTCATACAGCTAGATTGTTCTGTAACATTCTGCATTCCATCCTGGTATTTTCTTTTTTTTTTTTTTTTTAATTTTTTTTTCAACATTTATTTATTTTTTGGGACAGAGAGAGACAGAGCATGAACGGGGGAGGGGCAGAGAGAGAGGGAGACACAGAATCGGAAGCAGGCTCCAGGTTCTGAGCCATCAGCCCAGAGCCCGACGCGGGGCTCGAACTCACGGACCGCGAGATCGTGACCTGGCTGAAGTCGGACGCTTAACCGACTGCGCCACCCAGGCGCCCTCCATCCTGGTATTTTCTAAACCTCCAAAGTGATTTATCTCAAATGCATATGTTACGTTAATGTTCACTCTTTGGGCTGAAAAGTTCAAAGGGTTTTGACAAATGCACAACATCAAGTATCTACAAGTATTATAATTTGTCTTTGGGTGTTTTCTTTGTGTCTATCTTGCTTGGGGCTTATTGAGGTTCTTAAATCAGCAAGTTTATAGCTTGCATCAAATTTAGCACATTTTAACCATATTTCCTTCCCTAATATTTCTCTCCATCCTTCTTTCTGGGATTCTAATTATACATATGTTAATCCATTTTATGTCGTTTTATAAGTCACTAAAACTCTGTTCATTTTTTTCAAACTTCTGTGCTTCAGTTTGGATAACTTCTATTGACATGTATACAAATCCACCAATCCCTTTTTCTGCAGAATCTAATCTATTAATCCCACACAGTAAACATCTATTTTGGATTCTTTATTGTTCATTTTTGGAAATTCTGTTTGGCTCATTTATATACCCTTTATTTCTCTCCTCATTACCACAATATTCTCTTTTAAATTGTTGAGCATATTCACAAAAGCTGCTTAAAGTTCTTGTCTGTTTGCTCCATCACGTTTGTCACTTCTGAGTCAGTTTCTATTGAGTAATTTTTCCTCTGCTTATGGGCAGAATGTTCCGGCTTTTTTGTATGTCTAATAAGTTCTTCATCGGATGCTAAAGATTTGTGAATTGTATGCTGTTAAATGCTAGATTTTCTTGTATCTGTGTACAGGATGTTGGACCCTGTTCTGGTTGGAAGTTAAATTCACTAAGGATCAGCCAACTATTTCTTGAGGTACCTGGCTGGTTGGTAGAGCACGCAACTCTTGATCTCGGGGTTATAGGTTCAAGTCCCACGTTAAGTGTAGAGATTACTTAAAAATGAAATCTTGGGGCCCCTGGGTGGCTCAGTAGGTTAAGTGTCCGACTTCGGCTCAGGTCATGATCTCAAGGTTCGTGGGTTCAAGCCCTGCTTCGGGCTCTGTGCTGATGGCTCAGAGCCTGGTGCCTGCTTCAGATTCTGTGTCTCCCTCTCTCTCTGCCCTTCCCCCACTCATGCTCTGTCTCTCTTTCCTTCAAAAATAAACACTAGGGGCGCCTGGGTGGCGCAGTCGGTTAAGCGTCCGACTTCAGCCAGGTCACGATCTCGTGGTCCGGGAGTTCGAGCCCCGCGTCGGGCTCTGGGCTGATGGCTCAGAGCCTGGAGTCTGTTTCCGATTCTGTGTCTCTCTCTCTCTCTGCCCCTCCCCCGTTCATGCTCTGTCTCTCTCTGTCCCAAAAATAAATAAACGTTGAAAAAAAATTAAAAAAAAATAAACACTAAAAAAATTTTAAATAAACAAACAAATAAATAAATAAATAAATAAAATCTTAAAAAATAAAATAAATGAACTGAAGATCAGTTTGATTATTTCAAAGGCTATGTTTTAGACTTTTTACATTGGTCTACAGTAGGTTTAGAGCAGGGTCAGTAAACTTTTCCTACTAAGAGCTGGGTAGTAAATATTTTAAGTTTTCCATATCACACCTTATATCTGCTATATATTCTATAGCCTCCTTCTCCTCCTCTCTTTTTTCTTCTTTTTACCACTTTAAAAAGGTAAAAACTATCTTTAGCTGGGGGCCCTTATGAGACAAGGTCACGGACTGGATTTGGCCCTTAAACCATTCTTGTCAATTCTGATCTAGAGTATCCTTTATTCTAGGACTGGTTTAGCATAACTGATAAAGTGCAACCTCTTTGTGTTCTCCAATGAAAGTGTTTCTCAACCTTGCCTGAGTTATGGGAATAGTCCTGCATACAGTTCTTGCATTGCTGTTTGCCTGGCCTCATGGACTTTCACCTTATGCATGTGAAGTTAGTATTCAATAGCTCACGGGACCTCTAGGAACATTTCTGGAGCTTGTTGTCCACACAGTTCTCTTCCCTCTCTAGCCACCTCAGTCTTCTGAAACTGATCTGTATTTTCTCAGCTGAATGAAATTGCCATGCTCTCTTTGGGACCTCTTCACTGCCCTGCAAGTGCATGCAGACAGAAACTCAGGGCAGTGAGGAAGGAGTCTTACTTCATTTACTTCTCTTCTCTAATGAGCTCCACACTCTCCAAAAAATGATTGCCTTACGTATTCCCACACATACACTTTTCTTGTTGTGTTCAGTAGGAGGGCATATTTGGTCCCAGGTAGTCCAACATGTTATGAAACGGGGCTTCTCCTCAACAAGTATTTTAAAACATATCTATTGTTCTTGGAAACTAAATTTAGAAATAAATGTAAAATCATGATTTTTGCTGTTTAAACGCCTTTCACATTTTTCCTTTCTCCTCTATTCCTTTTGCTATTATACAAGAACAGGCTGGTACAACCTCGTCCTTAGGTTACTACAACAGCTAGATTATAAAATCTTTGAAAACAATGATTGTGATCTTGAGTGTGCCCTTCTAATCTCTTCCCTTAGGTAAGTCTAGACGTTTGTTTTATATATATATATATATATATATACACACACACACATATGTACATATGTATATATATGTATGTATATGTATATGTATGTATATACATATGTGTATATATATGTATGTGTATATATATATATATATATATATATAGTATATTGGGATACCAAACACCAAACACTTGAACTTTGAAAAAAAGAAAACAGGTGAGATTAAAAAAAAAACACACACACACACACATAGGTGAGATACAAAAAAAAAAAAAAAAAGAGCATGTGAAAACAATATTTATAATAAAAATGAGAATAGCATTTGTTGAAACAGACACTATGCTAAGCATGTTATATACCTTATCTTATCTAACCCTCACAACATTCTTATGACACAAAATATTCTAATATTGACTTTGTACATGAGGAGATTATGAAACTATTGCATTTGGTCTTCCCTACACACCCTGAGTTTGGTAGATCTCAACTTCACAACTTCTGATTTCATTAATCAAGGCCCTGGGAGTTCAACACAGTGATTTTGTGATTTTGTGGGCAGCATGGCTGGGTGAGTGAGAGCATTAGCTAAATCCCACCTCCATCATGTACTATGCACATGACCCCAATAGCTTATACTTTTAGTTTTATGCTTATCTTGCAGCTTCCAAAGCAAGTGATAGTAATAGTGGGAGAGTTCCTCTCAGTGCTTAGATGTTTATGTTGGCAGATCATTTTCTCACCCAGAAGGACCAGTTTCAATGAAAGGAGTGGAGCTCCGAAAGGATATAAAATTATAAAACCTCTGGCAAAACATCCTGAAATCATTCTGGAAAACCAGTGTAGCTTGCCTGATGACTGGTCCTCTTAGGCATCTGACGTCCCAGTCTTAAGGCTTTTCCAGTTGAAAATACAGCAAATATAGCAAACTCCACCTTACTCCCTGTGGATTATTTATCATGAAATAACTTCCAATTCAACCTGATTGCCATTCTTGGAAAGGGAGCTGTGCTCTGAAACTGGGAGGCTATGTCAGGACTGAGGTCCTGCATTGTGGATCAAGGAAAGAAAAAGCCATTTCCGTGATGTCTATCTACCCTTCAGCTCACTTAAAGTCACCGCCTTAAATGCACAGCATTTGGGAATATAATAATTCTGTCTACTCTAGCTTTAAAGGTGAATTTTGCAATTTTTGAAAAGGTCCTTAGAATCACATTGCAGAATTAAAGGGTGTATTATAATTATCAATATCAATAGTAATAAAAGTTTATTAAAGGTCATTAAAATGAAAGGGGATGGCTCTAGATCCCATCAATCTGAATTGACTCCCTCCTCTTGTGTTAATTAGAAAACTCAGATAATGGTTCTATGGGGGAGTACAGGGAAAATTTAATTACGAAAGTTTAATGGGCCACTATCTACTTCCTGCCAGATTAAAAACTGATGATTTACACAATTTTAGATACTACCACAGGCTTTTCTAACAAAACATGTTGCAGAGTGATGTAAAAGTTTACTGAGAGCTTTCTATTTATTTTAAAACAATGCCAGCAAAAGCCCCATTTGCATGCTCCTTCTCAAAGGCATATAACCTTAGCTGTGCAGAAGGTGTATATTCTGTGTTTACTAATGCTTAAAACCCTAAAATAAACCCAGTTATTCTGTGTTTAGTAATGCTTAAAACCCTAAAATAAACCCAGTTAAAAATAAAATCGTATCTGTTATGCTTTTAGAATTGGAAAAAGGAGTACATAATGGGGGGGGAAGAGATTTTAAGTCACCAAAGGCAGAAAATATATTGTTTCTGTCCCATTTTTTTCATGGAGGGGTCTCAGGGACTAATTCACTGCCCTGTCCCAGGGCTGCCTCTGCCCAATACAAAGCAATAGGATTATAGAAATATAGAACTTAGGGGTGCCTGGGTGGCTCAGTTGGCTAAGCGTCCTACTTCAGCTCAGCTCATGATCTCACAGTTTCTTGGGTTCAAGCACTGAGTTAGGCTCTGTGCTGACAGCTTGGAGCCTGGAGCCTGCTTCGGGTTCTGTGTCTCCCTCTTTGTCTGCCCCTCTCCCACTCTCTCTATCTCTGTCTCAAAAATAAACATTAAAAAAAAAAACCCCAGAATTTAAAGATTATGGATGCAGAGAAAAGAAGTAATTCCACAGAGGAGGATAAGAGAAGAAAAATAAGCAGCATCTCATTCTTACTTCAATTTACTTTTTAAAAAAATGTTTTGAAAATTTTATTTCAGAGAGAGAGAGTGGGCAAGTGGGGGAGGTAGATGGGGGGGAGAGAGAGAGAGAGCAGGAGAGAGAGAGAGAGAGGGAGAGAAAGAAAGAGAGAGGGATTGAAAAAGAGAGAATACCAAGCAGTCTCCATGCTTAGTGTGGCGTTTGACACAGATCTGGATCCCACTACCCAGGGATCATGACCTAAGCTGAAATCAAGAGTCAGGCATTCAACCAACAGAGCCACCCAGGTGCCCACTTCGATTTACTTTTTTTTTTTTTCAGTTTATTTTCTTTTGAGAGAGACAGAGAGTGGGGGAGGGGCGGAGAGAGAGGGGGGCGGGGTGGAGGATCCCAAGTGGACTGCAGGCGGACAGGCAAGAGTCGAATGCGGGGCTCGAACTCCTGAGCTCGAGATCGTGACCCGAGTCGAAGTCAGATGCCCCACCCAGGTGCCCCTGATTTGCTTTTTAAATGGTGTAGCGTGGGATCGCTGGGGAGTTAGTTTTTAGAGCACTTGCACAAAAATATAGCTGCTCATGAGTTCGTGATGAATTTCAGATTGTTAGTAAGCCCTCTAAATCCGCACCATTTAATACAGTAGCCATTAGCCATATGTAGCTTTTGAACACTTGAAATGTTGATAGTTATAGTTAAATATGCTGCAAGTTGTCAAATATACACCCTGTTTTGAAGACTTGGTATTTTATTTTTTTAAATTTTTTTTTTCAACGTTTATTTATTTTTGGGACAGAGCGAGACAGAGCATGAACGGGGGAGGGGCAGAGAGAGAGGGAGACACAGAATCCGAAACAGGCTCCAGGCTCTGAGCTGTCAGCCCAGAGCCTGACGCGGGGCTCGAACTCACGGACCGCGAGATCGTGACCTGGCTGAAGTCGGACGCTCAACCGACTGCGCCACCCAGGCGCCCCAAAGACTTGGTATTTTAAAAAGATGTAAAATACCACAGTAATTTTGATGTTGATTACACACTGATGTGATCCATTTATTGGATTATATAAGATCCATTATTAAAATTAATCTGTCTTCTTTCGTTTCACTTTTAAAAGATGCCTAGTAGGAAATTTAAAATGGAATATGTGGCTTATATGATATTTCTATTGGCCAGTGCTTCTCCAGATACTTGAAAATGACGCTCAGGAAGCAATGGATTCTAGGATGTCTTGGAACATTATTGTAGGGGCCACCAGGGTGTGACTTTGACAAAGGGGAGAGAGGCAGCTGGAGGATAGCTAAAGAGGGCAGAGAAGTGTGATCCAAGAAGGGTTAGCATGGCTCACATCATATATATCTTTAACGTATATTAAGGGAGGGGAAAAACAGAGAAAGAGATAGACTGGAGAATTTAAATAGGACAGGTGATCTCCACATGCCTTCCCTTCCACTCTTTGACCACGTGCCTCAGAGTGAGTGAATGTAAAAGAGACCTAGGAACTTTTTATTTCTTCAATCTCAGTTCCTTGGAGCCTCTCACAGCGTGAGAATTTCTCATATTGTGTGCTATTCTAGAATTAAAAACTGGCTTGACTGGGTTATGATATATATTAAAACATATCAATTATTCCACCACTTAAGAAGACAGTAGCTGTGTTGAGTATATAGGGAGACTATATATCTGCACATGATATTTTGGGTGCTACATAAAGGGTTTTTCAAGGGTAATTTTGATTCTAAGTGAGCCTCACCATATATAAGGATTTTTCTCTATGAAAGAAAAAGTTCTCAAACTAACAAAAAATGTAGAAATATGATTATTTAAAAAATAGTTACCCTATCCCCAAGCAAGTTCTATATAAATTAAATAACTCAATGTCAAATATATAAATACTAAAAAGCAAAAGAATTGAAGGACAGAGTTGAATATCTAACTGAGCTTGGCTTGGAAAAAAATATGTATATATTTAATGCATAAAAGCAATAGACAAAGCTTCAAAGGGCAGCATGGGTAAATAAATTTGACCAAATAAAAATGTAAAGCTTTTTCATGTCAAATAAATAGAAATAAAAGTCAAGCAACTGAAGTGGGGAAATTATTTGTTATAAATAGAACCGGGAAGGGGTTAATATCTTTAAAATCTAAACAGCTGTCACAAATAAGTAAGAAAACCATGAATTCCAGGTAGAAAATGAACAAAGGGATATAAACTAATGATCCACAGAAGCAAAAGTACAGCAGCCAGTAAGCATTTTGATATTTAACTTTGTTTGTAATCAAATAAATGCTAAATAAATAAGAAAATATCACTATTTGTATTAAAAATCATAACTAGATGCTTAACAAAAGATAACGCTTACGTAAACTATTGTATTTCAATGAATAGTAGCAAGTTATGCAGCTGTCTAAAGTTATATTTTCAAATCATTCTTAAAAATGGGAAAAATGTTGTAAATGAAGACTAAGTTCCTAAATTACATACACTATATGATCCAATTATGTGAATACATAAAAGTTCTCATTGGGATAAGATTTTGATAAAAAGCAAAATACTATGTCTGTATGATCTCTCTCAGTTATGCATTTACGATGATTTTTATTTACACGCTTCTTTTTTGCAAATTTCCTACGGTCAGTTTGTGCTGCTTTTATCATACAAAAAAAATATTTAGGAAAAACACACAAAAGCTTTTTAATCTAACTGGTGATTAAAGAAGTACAGATTATAGCAGCATCAACTTACCATTTTCCCCTACTACATTAGCAGTGGACGCGCAGTGAATACGTGTGGTGTGGTGAGACAGAACTCTTAGTGGAAATATAGAGAGTGCCCACGGCTGAAGAGCTATCCATAAGCTCTGGCTATTTTCAGGAATTCATCTTAAGGACAGAATCTGAAATTTGAACTCAGGATCGTTAGCAAAAATTCATTATACCAAGATGTTCAGTAGATAAATTAGAGTACAACACTGAAAACAGCCCAAACACCCAGCAGTGGTGGGGCAGCTAAATGGTATTCAGTCATAACATGATCTGTTAAGTAGTCACTGTTAAAAGTTATTTTGACAGTGCTTTTCATGGCATGGAAAATTTTCATGGCATTCCACTGAGAGCAAAAATTAGAATGCAAAACTGTGTATCCCATAACAATCCCATTACACAAAAGACCATGTTCTATCCCAAGAAAGGACTGGAGTCATGGTAAAAGGTTAATAGCAGTTATCTCTGAACTGTAATGTTATACTTAATTACCTATTTTTATAATAGTTCATTTTCTTTTGCTTTTTTTTTTTTTTTAAATCGTTTTCTGTGTTTTCCAGGTTAAAAAAATTTCAGGAAAAGCACTTAAAAATAGCCGTGCCCCTAGAGAGTGGCTTTTAGCGGTCAATTCTCAGAGACGCTCCTCAGGGGGAGGTTGTACTGAGACGTCCAGGAACTGAGGAATCCAGGAGCCGTTCAAGGAGAAGGAAGACTAGTTTCTGGTAGGAGCTGTGGTCAGGAACCTCTGCCAAGAGGGGTAATATTTGCTGCTGGGGAAGGAAGCCCTGGCCAGAGCCAGACTCCAGGAGCAGCTGTTGGAAGACTTGTTCTCATTTCCCAGAAACCCCTGCGGTGGGAGCAATCCGCGAAGTCTTTTCTGCAGAGAGATCATCAGCCTCCCTCCCCCCAACTCCTGGTGAGGGGCGTCGTGCCCATGAAGAGGCTCGGCCTCCTTTTCTCTACTCGTCCTTTTAGGGACGAGCGAAGACTGTAGACTTTTCATTATAATCCGCTCTAAGAGAAAAAATCTTTTTCTCCTGGCCACCTGGTGATACTTGAAGCTCACTCTGGGTGGAGCCTTACGGATCATAATAGACTGATGCCCAGATTCCCAGACAGAATTTTGCTGCCCCTGGAAGGAGGTTAAACAAGGAAAAAGTTACATGTTTTAAATACTTGTGAATTTTAGACATCCTTTATTTTTATGAGTACCAGGTAATTTAGATGATGTAGACCAGTGGTCTTTAAAATGATTTTGTCCTAGACTTCATCAGCAAAAATGTATACAGAAAAATTTGTACTCAAAAATTATATAATACTCTAAAATGCTAATCGTGTGTTTATCATGAAACATATATATATAGTGTGTGTATACATATAAAACCTACATAAAGTAGAATTTTAAAAGGGTTAAGCTAAATATGAAATCAACAATGTTTAAATACAATTTTCTTGATGATATAAACAGTACAGTATAATATAAACTGGGATTGAATAGGCTTCATTAGTTTTAAATTTTTTTGGTAAATACTTTGTAGTGTAGTATTTGAAGGTGTGGTTTTAAGGTCTTTATTTTAGCGCAGAGTTTTAAGGAATGTCATTGCTGGAAAAGGGGTGCCTTAGAAAGAAAGATAGATCCAAATGGAAGAAGTTCATTCTTGGCTCATCTTACTAAATCATGATACTCATTTTTCAATCCCAAACTCCAATTATGCAAAGATATTTATTGTTGGCAGGACGATGGGGAACAGACATGCTCATATATTGCTGGTGGGAGTGTAAATTGGTACAACATTTATGAAGTTAATTTGGCAGTATCTTTCAAAATTGCAAATGCACACACTTTTTGGTCCAGATATTCAACCTCTTAAGAATTTATCTAACAGCTATACGAACATGGTGTTTAAAATGGCACATCAAAAGCGTTATGCGATGCAGCGTTATCTGCAATAGCAAGAGACTGAAACAACATAAATATCTACTCTTTGGGCACTGATAAATCGATCATGGTATAGCTATACAAAGAAATACGGTGCAGCCATAAAAAAGAGCATGAAAACTCAATGTGCTGATAGGGACCTGTCTCTCTGGAACAGCCAGTGAAAAAGTTTAAGGTTCAAAATACATGCGGGCTGCCACTACTACAGTAAAAGGGGTGGTGGTGATGGAGTTATGCCATCTTAATGTGTGTACATAGTATGTCTCCGGAAGGATCCATAACGAGGGGTACATCTGATCAGCTCTAAGACAAGTACTGAAGGTTAGAATGAAGAGAGGCAGTGTCACTTTCCATACTTTTTGATCTTAAGTGGGTTGGATTTTGTATGATATAAAATGTATACGTAAAGTGCTTAATTTTATTTGTGTTATTAAAAGGACTGATTTTTAGAAAATTAACCGCATCGATAGCATCCTATAGCGTGTGAACTGCAACATATTGCAGCTGGTAAGTGGAGATTAGGAGCTACGCTGTCAACTGTTCCAATTTATAGTTCTTCCATCCTTCTCGGGCTCCCCTGGGTTTTATATGGCATATAAGGACCGGAACGTGGAGGCAGCATCAATCCCCGTATGCAAGATCAGTAGAGCTTCGTTGCCTTTCTACAATTTGCACATCAAATAAATATAAATAAAA
This sequence comes from Lynx canadensis, assembly GCF_007474595.2. NCBI lineage: Eukaryota > Metazoa > Chordata > Mammalia > Carnivora > Felidae > Lynx > Lynx canadensis. The sequence goes on along the minus strand of NC_044319.2, from coordinate 55,430,276 downwards.
CTTGTGTCATTATTGTTTACCACATCTAAAGGATTCTCACAAATCCTCTGGATGTGGGCCCCCTACTTTGGAGACTGTAGATCTGTCATTAGTTATAATACCTTACCATTAGCTTCGAGTAAGAGGCAAGAATTTTAAAACATGTCCCACAAGTTAACAATAGCCAACTTTTTCCACAACATAAATTCTCTATAGCAAAAGCTACAGCCCGCATCAGTGGGAGGGTAACATACTTCAGAGTCTTTGTGCCCTCCCACTTCTTCAGCACAAACACTAACCATGGGCTACATTGAGGTCACTTTGGACAGTACAATGGAATAACTCCTTCTGATTAATCATTTGGGCTTCAGAAATATTTTCCTTTAAAATAAAGAGACATTTTTACAAAGGAGGTGCCCCAAAGCAAAACAAAGAAACAGAAAAACTCAGTTTGTGCCCTTGTTTTTTCCAGCTAGTGTCCAACGTTCCAAACTGAAGAATCTTATGATATAAATCCAGGGCTGGTTGTCAGTTCTAATTTAGGTAGATGTGGACAGTTTTCCACAGCAGCTCTCTGGCCTGAAGCCGTCTATCTGGCTTCTAGACACCACTGTGTCAACAGCATGTCCTTGAACACTTCAGGTGCAAATCAAGTTGGTGGTTCATACCAGAGACAAGATTCTAGAGACTGAGATGCAAGCAAGAGGGGCCATGTGATGACAGTAGATATTAGAACATCTTGGCAGTCTTATTTTATAAGAAGGTCAATGAGTCCAAGGACCCAGATGGAGCACAGAAAAATAGTGATACCCTGAACACTTAGTAGATATCATGCAGGGAGTTTTTCCAAAGTACTTTAACATTTTCCAGGAAGGGGAAGGAATGCCACAAATAGCAAGAGAGTGAAAACTAAGGAAAAATTGCCAAGTATGTATCACAAGACAGATGCTCTACTTTTCATGTTTTTAGTTGCAGACTTTGAACTGAAAACCAGACTTGTACTTTCCATCTTGTCCATTTGACCGATGCTTACTCATCTTCCAAGAGGCGTGTAGAATACAGTCCCCTGACTGTACCCTTGGTCAGATTTATTGATTCCCCACTCCGGTTCCTAGGAATGCAGAATTAATTGTTCCCTCTCTGTTTCAGTAACATTTTGGGAGTGATGTCTACTCTCGCTCTTTCCTCTTGTGTTCTGGGAACACGCATCCCAGAACATTTGTCCTCTGTCCACATGTCTGGCCTCCCTAATGGGATGAGCTTCTCAGGCAAAGACTGAGATTTAATTACATTTGATTTACCTTTGATTACCTACTTACTACCTAGTGTTGTTCCTGATGCTTTTGAGGGTTTCATAAAAGTTGATTTTAGATTGAATACAATGTATGTACGCATAGAATTTTTTCTACTCAAATATTTTTTTACATTACTTTGATTTCTCTGGTTACAATTTAAGCAGTATTTTCATGTTAGTCTGCAGTCTTTTGTGATGATTACAGTTGTAAACACTTCTTCATGCATCCATAAAACTATAGATATATTTTTAGACTATAGCTAAGAAAATGGCTGACACAGAGGTGCCTGGGTGGCTCAGTCAGTTAAACATCCAACTCTTGGTTTCTGCTCAAGTCATGATCTCATGGTTTTGTGAGTTTGAGCCCTTCATCGGGCTCTGTACTGACAGCATGGAGCCTGCTTGGGATTCTCTCTCTGTCCCTCCCCTGTCATGCTCTCTCTGTCTCGCTCAAAAATAAAAATAAATAACCTTTAAAAGAAAATGGCTGACACATAATAATCAATTACAAGAAAAGAAAGGATTCTAATTTCAGAGAAAATTTCTCTAGCAGATTGAATCATTTTCCCCAAGAGGTACATACTGAAATATTTACAGATGAAATGATATAATGTCTCAGATTTGTTTCAAAAGAACAAGGGGTAGGGCAGGGCTGTAGATGAAACTCAGTGGACCATGAAGTGATAATCATTAAAGTGGAGGAATGAGTACTTAAGAGTTTATTTTATTATTTCCATTTTTGTATGTTTCAAATTTTCCACAATAAAAAACATAAGGAAAAGAAAGAAAAAAAGAAAAGAAAAATTTCCCCTACCTTTAGGATTTGCAGTAAACAAAGGTTACAATAAGCAAGGACGACGAGGACAAAAATTTAGTTGGCAAATAACGTTCCTTGTAGCTTCCCAATTTCCCTCTACCTGCTGTTGCCACCCACCTCCAGATTATATCCTCCCAATTCTTTTTGTTTTTATAAGTGCCTGTCTTATGTTCCGTATCCACCAACTTTTTAGGTTTGTTTTTGTTCTTTTTGGAAATCATTTGAAAAAAAGTATCTCTAGATATGACCTCATCAAGGGTTTAAAGTTAAGAGTATTTTCATTTGAACAGAAAAAATCTTTACTTACAGGAATGCTTAAGGGAATGATTTTTGAAAAATCGTTATTGAATGACTGAGGCAGTGTTGTACTGTAAAAAAATAAAATAAAAAAGCATTAGACTGGGAATTAGGGAACCTGGATTTCTGTCTATCACTGATCTACACTTTATTTCATAGATTTTAAAAGATGTATTTGGTCAAATTTTAATATCTGTGAAATCAGGATGCATATATAGTTTAATCGATGGTGTTTCTTTTTTATCAGAGATACATAAAATAATGGTATGTCTTACAGTGCATGTATTTGAAAACATTTTTTTAATCTTTTTTTTAAACGTTTATTTATTTTTGAGACAGAGAGAGACAGAGCATGAACAGGGGAGGGGCACAGAGAGAGGGAGACACAGAATCTGAAACTGGCTCCAGGCTCTGAGCTGTCAGCACAGAGCCCGACGCGGGGCTCAAACCCACAGACCGTGAGATCATGACCTGAGCCGAAGTCAGATGCTTAACCGACCAAGCCACCCAGGCACCCCATGAAAACATTTTTTTTTTTAAGTTTACTTGTTTACTTTGAGAGAGATAGAATGAGGGAAAGGGAGACAGAGAATCCCAAGCAGGCTCTGCACTGCCAGCACGGAGCCCGATGCAGGGGTTGAACCCACGAAACCATGAGGTCATGACCTGAGCTGAAACCAAGAGTCCCGTGCTTAACCAACTGAGCCACCCAAGAGCCCCTGTGCATGGCATTTTAGAGTCTTTTAAACACAGTAAGTGTGATCCATGACAATTCATACATGCACACACTCATTCACTCTGCTGTTTAATAAATGCTTATCCAGAACATACTGTGATCCACTGCATTTGGCCTTAGGAACTCGGGGGCATTCCTGTGTTAAGGTTGTTAAGTCACTGGAAGAGTGAATTTGTGTATCTGTTTTCTTACCAGTGAAATGAGAAAGTTGAAATGGATGACTTCTGACCTTGGGGTTAGCATTCCATGGTCTTTAATAATTAAGTTGTATGACAGTTCTTTAGAGCTTCTTTTTCTGAGGAGTTAGCTATTGTTGTTTTTGCTATTGCTTACCATATGGATGGTGAGGAAGGACACTAACACCATGTATCAGATAACTGTAATGGCTGCTTCACATGTATTTGTTAATTTAAGTCATAGAGTTCCATTGGATAAGTATTATCTCCATTTTGAAGGTTAGGAGACAGATGCTATGAGATGTGAACTCATTCAAGTTCATACAGCTAGTGAATTTTAGAGCTAGGATTTCAATCTAGGTCTATATCTCTGCAAAATACATTCGCTTTGACCAAATTCATCCAATCAAGAGGCTGCCGTGACCTATTCCTTATTTATAAGTTTTAGTTAAGCCCTTTTAGGGGCTATGTTCACTATGAAATATCTTTTTTAGGTCATTTAAATAATGTCATAAGACTTTATCCTGGTTTCAACATATGAAATTGCAAAATGTCTTTCAATTTTTGTGTTAAAATAAATTTTAAGAGAACTATAGTTGTCTCAGGTTCAAATAATGGTGAAGTAGCTCTGACCGTACTAATCTTTCCACGGATTAATGCCCAACAGTTCTTTTTTAAAAATGTTTATTTATTTTTGAGAGAGAGAGAGAGACAGAGCACGGGTGAGTGGGGGAGGGGCAGAGAGAGGGGGACAGAGAATTTGAAGTGGGCTCTGACAGCAGACAGCCCGATGTGGGGCTCAAACTCATGAACCATGAGATCATGACCTAAGACAAAGTTGGAAGCTTGACCGACAGAGCCACCCATGTGCCCCTCACACACAGCAGTTCTAAATAATGAAAATAGCTCAAAGAAGAATTCACAAGAGAAATTAAAAAATATCTTACTGACTGACAATAAAACCACAATATATCAAAATTTATGGGAACAGCTTAAGAAATGCTTAGAAGAAATGCATTACTTTAAACTGTTTATATTAGATCTGAGGAAAGTTATAAAATCAATTATCTAAGCTGCCACCTGAAGAAGCCAGGAAAAGAAGTTCAATTTAAACCCAAAGTAAATAGAAGAAAGAAAATAATAAAGATAAGAATTCAAGTCAATAAAATTGAAGGCAAGGAGAAAATCAACAGTAAAAATTTGGCTATTTAAAAAGATTAACAAACTTCTCACCAGACTCTTCAAGGAAACAGAAAAGAGAGAGAACATGAATTACCATTATTGGGAATGAAAGAGAGGATACTTTCCTCTTTCCTCTGTGTGTGTGTGTGTGTGTGTGTGTGTATTATTTTTAAACTGTTACATATATATGTGTAATATATACATTATTATCAACATATATAACATATTATACAATTGCTTATGTATGGTGTGTGTGTGTGTGTGTGTGTGTGTGTGTGTGTGTGTATATATATATATATATATAAAACATATAGGTAACAAACCCAACAATATATTGTTATCTTTATATTTATATAATATTTTTATATAATATTCTATCTTTTAAACATGCTAGGACAATAAAGGAGATCACAAATATAGAGGTTTAATAGTTTAAGTGATATAGAAAATGTAAATAATTACCTACATAATTATCCTTATCAGAAGTCTTTGTTGTTGTTTCTTTATCATGTGGATTTGAATTACTGTCTGGTCTCACTTCCTTTCAGTCTGAAGAATTCCCTGCAGTATTTCTTTTATGGCAAGTGTCCTATCAATGGATTCTTTCACTTTTAATTTTCTGGGAATGTCTTTTTTTCACCTTTGAAAGATAGTTTTGCTGGACATAGTTTCTAGGTTGACGGGTTTTTCTTTCCTTTCAACATTTAAAAAAATGTTTATTTTTGAGAGAGAAAGAGACAAAGTGTGAGCAGGAGACAGGCAGAGAGAGAGGCAGACAGAATTCGAAGCAGTCTCCATGCTGTATGTGCACAGCCTGATATGAGGCTTGAACTCATGAACCGTGAGATCATGACCTGAGCTGAAGTTGGAAGCTTAACCGACTGGGCCACCCAGGTGCCCCTCCTTTCAACATTTTGAATAAGTTATCCCACTCCCTTTTGACTGCTATGATTTCTGATGAGAAGGCAACTGTTAATCTCATTGCAGTTTCTTTGTATATGATCAGTCACTTTTCCCTTGCTGCTTTTAACATCGTCTCTTCTTCCATCACGTTGGCTTTGAAGTAGCCACATGTATATTTTTGTGTTTGTTTGTTTATCCTAGTTGGAGCTTGATAAGGTTCTTGAAGATGTAGATTAGTGTTTTCCATCAAATTGGGGGAGTTTTCACCTATGTTTAGATGTTTTTTGTGTCTCTTTTTTTCCCCTCCCTTTTTCTGGCACTTCTGTTATATACGTGTTTGTGCATTTAATGGTATGCCACAATTTCTATTGAGGTTCTGTTCATTTCTCTCTACTCCTTTTTGTTTCTGTTCTTCAGATTGTATAATCATTATTGATCTATAAGCTCATTGGTCCTTTTTTCTACCAATTCAAATCTACTGTTGAGCCCTTCTACTGAATTGTTCATTTAGGTTATGGTACTTTACAACTCTTTAAATCTATTTATTTTTTTGGGGCGCCTGGGTGGCGCAGTCGGTTAAGCGTCCGACTTCAGCCAGGTCACGATCTTGCGGTCTGTGAGTTCGAGCCCCGCGTCGGGCTCTGGGCTGATGGCTCAGAGCCTGGAGCCTGTTTCCGATTCTGTGTCTCCCTCTCTCTCTGCCCCTCGCCCGTTCATGCTCTGTCTCTCTCTGTCCCAAAAATAAATAAACGTTGAAAAAAAAATTTTTTTAAAAATAAATCTATTTATTTTTGTTTTTTAGAAAACTTTACTTTAGAACAGTTTAAGGTTTATAGAAAAATTACAAAGTACAGTGAGTTTCCTCTATTACTAACATAACATTTGTAAGATATACTTGTTACAATCATTAAACCAATGTGGATATGAATCATACATTCCTGTTTCTTTGCATGTCTCACTTTTTTTGTTGTGGAAACTGAACATTTTATACAATATGTTATAGCAATACCAGATACTGATTCTATCCCTCTGGCATTGATTACTGTTTGTTTGACTCTTTGTTCATTTGTTTAGTGACAGTTGGAATACTGTGAGGTCTATTTTCTTTACAGTGTCCAGTCCCTATGACATCCTTACTCAGATATTTTTCCCCTTTGTTTTATTTTTTAGCTTTCTAGAGGTCACCTCAGGTCAGCATAAATATTTATTGGTCAAAGTTTATGCTTATGTCCCCTTAGTCAGTTATATTTTTGCCTTTGACAATTGGATGTATGTGTCTAAGACGCTGCTTTCACAATTCAGGGAGTTCATGACTGCTCTGCTTTCATCCAGAAACTAATAGCTCAGAGGTACTCTTTCTGGTCACTCCTGAGAGAGTTCAGCCTTGGGCATGCATACAATCTTCCAGGCCACTGGGGATGAGTGTGATTTAAACCTGCATTTCTAATGTTCCCAGGTGAGAGTAGCTTATTGTTCAGCCAGTGGTTGGTCTGAGGTTATACTGAAGTGTCTTGAGCCACTAAGGCTTCTGCCCTTTGCTAATGAATTTGTGTGTGGTTTGGGGTACGCTTTTGAAGCCTGTCCCATGGCCTTCTCTCATTAGTCCCATATGGATGCAGCCTAGAACATGCACATAGGCTTCTAGAACCCGGAGTTGCCTGTGATCACAGGAGGGCTCTTTTGGCTATTTCTCTTCTAAACTTCTGCCTGCCCTGTGATTTTCTTATTTCACTGAGCTAGCAGACTCCTCTTAATTGCTCTCCACCGAGAGCTCCAGTATCTTTGACCAATGCCTGTAGGCCTGGAGTTCTCTCCATTCTATTTCAGATAAAGTCAGTCCTCTCAGGTGGAGCTCTGGAGCTGCCATCGGTATTTACCGTCTACCTCTCCAGTGAACCTGCTGGGAGTCGAAAAAGTTGCCTGTTTTTCCTGAAGTGAGCCTCTTTTTAGACACCAGAGAAAGGCATACTGGCTCCTGGTCTTCTAGGCTTGCCCTTCTCAGCATGAAATCTCTGGCCTGCAAGCATGCTGGGATAAGGAGTATGGGGTAAGGGGTCATTAGGCCACAGCAACTTATTGGCATGCTGAAGCTAGCATGGACATTCTGTGCTAAGAGTGAGGTGAGGAAAGGGAGCCCAGTGCTCTGCATCATGCCCGGTCACAATAGAACTTTTACGACACAGAGCTGTAGGGTGGGTGCAAGGGATGAGAAACACTGGTGCCCTGTTCCTCTTAGGGTGAAACCAAAGCCATAGGCTAAAAGCCAAGGAAAATTTCGGTAGCAGAACTGGGCGAAGGGAGAATAAAAGCAGCTCATGACTCAGATGCATGTGGCCCTTGTTCTTACCGAGCTATAGCAGACTTTCCGGCAAATGTTTTCCTATTTGCTGTATGGTTTTAGGTCAATTTCAAGACACTTTGAATATTAAAAAAAAAATAATGATTTTCACCAATTAAATGGTTGTTTCACTGAGGAAAAAGTTTGGCCAACTCCTCACAGAGGCATTCTAGAGGTGGTGTCTAAAGATGTTAAAGTTTCATATTGGAATATTATGAATAACTTTATGCCAATAAATTGATCAAATAAAATGGATAAATTCCTTGAAAATCACAACTTATGAAAAAATACAAGAAGAAACAGAAACAATCCCTTAGGTATATTTATGTCTATAAATATGTACCTCTATACATATATTTCCTTTAGATATTATGGGTATTATAAAATCTAATTGAAATATTATATCAATATTATAATTGATATAAGATGTTATAGCTTAAAACAGATATTTGAACCCCTGTTGATAAATATTGGGGTAGGGGTGGAAAGACAATATTGTTCATTTATTTCAAAGTTTCATTTAATTCTTACTGGAGCAATTTTGCTATAGGCTAACCAGTTGGGAAGATTTTAAAAAATTCTGAGTATTATTTCTAAAATCATTTAAAGACTTGGTCAATCTTTTTTATTTAGAAATATAACAACAAGTCACATTAAAAAGAAATCACAGACAGGAACGCCTGGGTGACTCAGTTGGTTGAGTGTCCAACTGTGGCTCGAGTCATGATCTTATGGTTCATGGGTTCAGGCCCCGCATTGAGCTCTCTGCTGTCAGCACAGACCCTGCTTCAGATCCTCTGTCCCCCCCTCTCTCTGCATGTTCCCCACTTGTGCTTTCTTTCTCAAAAATAAATAGACATTATAAAATAAAGATACCACGGATGTATTTTATAAATAATAAATAATTTCACACCCAAAGCACAAATTTATCATTTTATCATATTTCTTCAAATAGATTTGAAGAGTGGTTCGAAGAGAGCTGTTTTTCGTTTTTCTTGTTTCACCACTTACCCTTGAGACCTCTACCTCAAGACCACTACTTACAGACCTGCCTGATCCATAAATTAGTTGGGGGTTATAAGTTCACGTTTTTCTTTGTTGTTACAAGGTTTTTGGAGGCCTCAGTAGATGGCATGGAGCACATGTGAGAAGGATCATATTATAAAAAATAACTGGTTATACATGTGCAGATTATTCTAAATTGCTTATTTTATAGACTATTTCTGCTCATGAGAAATGAAGTTGAGAATTGCTACCATTTTCCATACAAAATGTGCCTAAAAGTTCCAAATACCCCCGTCTAAATGACCTAAATGATGATACGAATGTGGTATTGAACTTGGATATCTGTAAATTGCCTCAGTTCCCTAACACGCTTTGAGTGAGGAGACACCACCTGAGAAGAATTAGCTGAGGAGGGTATCCTATAGGTACCTAGCAGCTGCTCTTTCCAAGACTGGGAAACTGCATCATTAAGGATGATAAATGACAAAGTTGAAGGACAAGAGGTGAAATTGGCAGGTTATCCTGGAATATGGTAATGAAATGTTGTAATAATACTTGGACTGGCTTCAGTAATTCTGTGTGCAGAAATTTCTGATGCATCTGTTGTCAAATTATTGAGTTCCATCTCCAAGAAGGAGTGATATTGAAAATTTACCTGGCTCTTATTGTCAGTGACAGGGACTTAAGAAGAGTCGGTAAATAAACTTATGAATATTTCCCTATTGAACAATTCCATTATTTGAGATTTTTCACAAGCCTTTACTAAAAGCTTTTTTTTTACAAACTTCTGTCAAAGACTCCTCATACCATAGTAATCATATTTTTCATCCATTATTCCAGTCTACTGAGCTCTGTTGAAAGCCTACTTTTATGATCCAATAGATAACTCCTTATTTCACCTTTATCTAATCTCCAGATATAATCAGCATGTCATTAGGCATATTGCAACCCAGTTCCCCATCTACAAAATGGGGATAATTATAATATCTAATCCAAAGGTTTCTTCTGAGTATTGAATGAGTTAATGCATGAAAAGTTATAGTAAACTCTCAATACTTAAAATATTACGATCGCTATTATTATTCAATAAACTGATTTAAGCTAATGATGAACTCAAAACCAAGACCAGACTCCACATAGCAATCCACAAGCTACTATAAATCTCTTTCCAGGGATCAATGATTTAATCATCAAAATTATTTGAGTTTGCTTATTTCACCAGTGACGAATCCACTTGGTCAGAGTAGCATTCAGTCCGACTCCTTCTCACAAAAATAAAATAAGAGTTCTTGTTACATATGTTGCTCAAATCAAGGTGCACAATATATTCTCCTGATGTGAGTAAATAACCCCAATCGAAACCTGAAACACATTTTCATTATATATGACTCTTCCTCTGTGAATATCTACCATACTAGAGATCATCACTGTCTTTCATAAATGTTTCAGTATTTATAAGTTCTTCCTGCCTTCCTACCTTCCTTCTTTCCTTCCTTCTTTTTTTCTTTATGAGTACTTTTATGAGTCGGCCAATGACCTATATACTAGAGATCAAGAAATGAATGTAAATTATTGTTTTGGATTTCTTATAGTCTAAGGAAATATAAATAATCATCATAATTTTTTGAGGAAATTATAACAGGGACCATGAAAGTCCAGAGGCAGGGTTCCTGTGAGGTTTCCTTAAGGATGTGACACTTGAGCTAGTCTTCAAGACATGTGAACCACCGTGAAGGGGAGGACATCTTAAGAAGAGTGAGGTGTATGTGTAAAGGGGCAGAGAGGTGTGTGACAGAGGTAACCGTTGAGACAGGGAAAATAGCCAGTGTGACCCGTAGAGTTGTCTGGGAAAAGGTAAGAAATGATGGTGGAGAGGTGGGCAAGATGAATTGATATGAACTAACTAGAAAACAATACCATATTATACATGATTTAGTGCTAGGCTGCTTGTTAAAGACTGATGTTAAAAAGTTAAGTGCAAAATGGATGGGGAAAGGTTATGTAAGGGGCTGAGTGGGATGTGACTGCACTTTAAGACCTGTGACTCTTAACTCTCCAAATATGCCTTCTTTCTGGAAAAAGGTCATGAGGAGGTCACCATGCTCCCACATCAGCGCAGGCCATGAGGTCCCTGGCAGCTCCAAGGACTGGAAAGCTCTCACCCAACACCCTTCTGGGCAGTGGGACAAGGACTTCTCCTGTCCTTCTGGGTAGCCTTAGTGAAGGCAGTCTTGTGTGAAGGTAGTTCAAAATTTTCTCTGCAAAGGCAAAAACTGGACGTGGGTTCCATTTTGACTAATGTTTTCCTGGCATGCATGAGTTCTTTTGTTCTTCACACAATGGAAAAGAGGAAAAACTTATCAGAAGAATAACTGACATTAGAATGATTATCCGATTTCGGTCCATTCTTAATTCACGCCTCACTTCTGGCTCATAAAATTTTCTGTTCGAACCTCATAGTTTTTTTGGTTTGTTTTGTTTTTAAGGTGGCAGAATAATAAAAATACTATTTCAACGATATACACAGAAATTTTAACTCAGTAAATTTCCTAGGGCCTAGCCATTACAGGATGTGAGATTTTTTTTTTTTTAATTGGGACCTAAGACTTCAATGAGTGATACTGTATGAAGGGTCAAATAGCGCCCCCAACCACTCTGGCCAATTTTTGCTGACCTAATCCCAAACTGATTCGTTTAAAGAACCCCAGGAAGTGTGTTAACTTCTTAAGATTGTTGTTGTCACAAAATCTTAATGGTCCTTTCAAATGAAAATGTACCTTGCAGGCCTAGTAACTGACCTATTTGATTCCAACATAGATCATAATAATTTCACAGTGTCGCTTATTTTAGAGTCTGATTGCCTTCTTTGCCTCCGGGTGTTAGAGAAAAAGGGATTTGTGACTGAAAGGGTTAAGTGGATTTTATTATAATGTGCTCCTATTTCATTTCCCTCCCTTCAGCTCCTTCACAAAATGTTAATCTAATTGTGATACTATCACTTTGATGACAATATGACAAGACAGACAAATTTGATTTTATTCTCCACAGAGCAAAGCATATGCTGCTTGGGAGGCTTTGACAGAGAGAAGGACATAAAACAAATGGAGTTCATGAATATACAATTTTTATTGTACACAGTAGTGACATCCAAACTTCAGAGACTAGGTGGGTGAGACCGAGGCTTTACTATTGAGATTAATGGGTACGTAAAAAGGTGCCAACAGAGAGTACTACAGTTTATGTTAAAAATGTCGATGTGGATAAGAATAATTTTCTTCTCAAGATGAATGATACACTTAATGGCTGCGAGACATTTGTGCCCAGTAGCAGTTCCTCCAAAGTAATTTTTTGTTGTTATTGTAAATTATATAATCTTAACTGCAATTATAGTCCTGTTTAGGTAAAGGTCAAGTTGGTGCTGTGGATGGTTATAAAGCAAAAAGGAAATTGGCATATGGATTCCCTTGTTGATAGCTTATGAATGATTTCAAGTAAGATGATTTTTTGGTAACTCTATTTCTCGTTTAATGTAATATAGCAAGTAGAGACAGCACACATTAACAAAACACAAATTAGATTTCTCTAAGTCAACATGTATCTTCTAAAGGAGCAGGGCTGTTGAAGAAAGGACAGTCTGAAGGTTAAAGACACCCAACAAACAGGGGAGACTTGTTTTCAAGAAAATCAGAAGAATGAGAAGTATTGAAAAATTCTCACTGTGGGGTTTGAATCTCTATTTTTTCAATTTGGCTTGCTGAAACACAAAATCCAACATGGTTCCTGGCCTTTTCTTGTAAAAGCTTACTCTGGTATTAAGAGAGATTCAACCTACCTTGTCTTAAACCCAGCTGAAAATGATTGAATATCCTGGTTGTTAAGCAATAGTTTGTATGTCTTCATATACGTGAGTTAGCATGATCCAGTGCAGGTCAAATTTGAATCTCAAAGTTCATTCCCTGTTTTACAAGAACAATAAATGTCTAGCTCATAATATGAAATGCAAAAGCAGTTCTCAAACTTTAAGGACTTAAAAAAAAATAGAATACATTTCCTAAAATTAAAGACCTGAAAAAATATATTTGGAATTAGCTGAATACTATGACTCAAGAAGTACAAAACTTTAGGGTGCCAGGGTGGCTCAGTCGGTTAAGCATCTGACTTTGGCTCAGGTCATGATCTTGCAGTTGGTGCGGTCGAGCCCTGCATCGGGCTCTGTGCTGATAGCTCAGAGCCTGGGGCCTGCTTCAGATTCTGTGTCTCCCTCTCTACCCCTCCCCTGCTCACACTCTATCTCTCTCAAAAATAAATAAACAGTAAAAAAAAAAAAAAAAAAAAAAAAAAAAAAAATTAAAACGGAGTACAAAACTTTATGGTTGAATTATAATCTCCTCCCACTTGAACTTCTGTATGATTCTGGCCAACAGGAACATTTTTACAGAATATAATGTTGATGGAAAGGGTTAGATTAACCTTGATATTTCAGATCTTTTAAAATCATCTAGTATAACCACAGTTTCTTCCTTATAATGGACATATCCTTTTGGCCTGCCTGCATCTCTTTGGGAGAATGCCTCTCCTTCAATCAAGTAGGGCTGACTCTACTTCCCTGATTCTGAAAGCAGGTTTATGACTCAGGCATGCCCTATCCATACTGTCCTGGAATCTTTCATGGGAGCACATAGGGAACAATTGCTCTCTTTTCTTCCCTAGCAATTGGCCTGAGTGTGGTTAGTGAAGCTCTTGCCCATCCCATAGGAAACCTGCCTGAGAGTGATCCCAAAATAAGAAGATAGCAAATTTGAGAAGACGAAAGAGCATGTGGTGTATGTATAGCCCAGACCCAGCCATAGCTACATTACCCTGAACTTCGACATGAGCCATCACATTTCTTTCTTGCAAGATGGAGCTCTGTTTTCTGTTCTATATAATGAAAATATCCTAGAAATTCCTTAAAGACCATTTTTGCTAACTCTTCTATAATATCACTAATGTGGAAATGGAAAAAAATATATAAATAACTAGCTAAAAATAAGAGAAACAAAGTTGTGAATAGCTTTGTCACTGTCATACTCTCTCCTTAGTAAAAAAATTATTTATCATTGCTATCTACCCTTTTCAAAGATTCTCTTTTTTTCCTCTGTGCACTCAGTGTTGTAAGATTGTGTCTCCTGAGGTTGCTGCGGGGGGTGGGGGGGATGGGCTAAATGGGTGATGGGCATTAAGGAGAGCACTTGTTGGGATGAGCACTGGGTGTTATATATATGTAAGTGATGAATCACTGGGTTCTACTCGTTAAACCAGTACTGCACTGTATGTTAACTAACTTGAATTTAAATAAATTAATGAAAAACAAAGATTGTGTCTCCTGAACCAGCCAATAATAACTAAATCATTTTCCCATTTTTAAATAAGTGAATGTGCTTACATTTGGTAACCAGAGTTCAGATTAGCAGAGATACCAGATTTAGTATTTTAAATTCTAAATTCCAGCCAAAAGCAAGTTTGATGTCTTAACTGGCCTGTGCTGCCTCAGAACGAGCCCGGTAGATATACAAATTCCACTAGAATTTTAAAAATACTGAAAATATCTCATGGACCCCTTTTACTGTCTTCAAGGGCACCTTTGGAAAACACAGCCTTGGATTATAATAAAGGTTGCTTCTGGATTTGAAAACATTTTCAGTATCCTCTTTAGGTTAAACATGGAGGTCTACCGTGCTATTGGGTAATCTTGGATACAAACAATATACAGATAGGTAAATGCAGTTTTGTTCCCATCTTAATTTAATGCAAGTCAATTTCAATAAAATAATGTTTTTAGTGCTATGTAAAAACAGCCTTGGAGGTATTGTGGGACACTTATAGGCAAAGTAGTCTAAACTACTGACGGGGAAGGTGGGTTTCTGGAGCCAAGGTGGGTTTGAATCTTGACTCGTGCCAGTTACTTAGCTGTGTGATCTCCAGAAAGATACTTGATATATTTGATCTTAGTCTTGTCAAAATTATAGAACAGAACAGCATTATTGTGGGGGGGATAAATGAGTGAAAATATGCAAGGTGCATAGAAAAGCACATCACACTCACTACATGTTTTCCACTTAACTATTTTTATTATAGTGATTTTCTCCATCTGTATTTCATTTCTTTCCCTCCATCCTCCCTTCTACCAAATCCTTATATATTTTTTCTTCATATTCTCCCAGCTCCCAATATAGGTTTAGCTGCAACAATTTTGCTCAAACCAGTTGTCACTTTGACTGCATAGTAGAATCACCTAGGGAACATTAAAACATCTCAATGCCCAGGCTGGACCCAAGAACTAATACAATCAGATCTCTAGGGGGTAGGGCTCAGATATTTGAATTTTTTAAAATTCCTCAAAGGTTTAAGCAAATGAACATCACCTGAGGTAGTATTTAAGCCACATTGGTAGTGGCATTCTGCTTCTGGGCATTCTGACTTAATCCGGATGGGACCAGAAATTGACACTAAAAAAAAAAATTCAGAATGAATAAAATCTGTAGTCGAAACTGAGAATGATTACAGCACGTGTTAATTACCTGAAGAACAAAACCCAAGAAGAAAGAGTCTTAGAACTGGAGGAACTGCGGTTTTGAGCTGATTTTCAAAGTATAATTCAGGCGTGGGGGAAGCATCTAAGTGTCTAAGTAGAACTAACTGGGGCACCTGATTAGAGCAGGATCTGAGATCAGAAAAAATACTAGTGGAGAACTAAACAATTGTCCAGGAGATGTCTGATCAGGAGAAGAAAAATAGATGTATTTGAGGCAGAGTAGTTTGGCTAGTATGGCCGGAGCAGAAGTGGAGAGTGATTTGAGATGAGGCTGAAAAAATTAGGCAGCAGTCAGGGCAGGGAAAGGCATGTTAATCACGTCTTGGGTTTGATGTGCATCATCAGAATACAGAGAGCCGTTAACAACAGAATACTATGACCACCTTTTCTCCCAGGTCCCTCACCCCTGTTACTTAACGTCAGCACTTAGCTCCATCTTATCTACCATTCATTTAATAGGTCCAGCCCTGGGGCTCCTGGGTGGCTCAGTCAGCTCAGCATCTGACTCTTGATTTTGGCTGTCATGATCTCATGGTTTCTTGAGATGGAGCCCCATGCCGGACTCTGTGCTGACAGCACGGAGCCTCCTTAGGATTCTCGGTCTCCCTCTCTCTCAGCCCCTCCCCTGCTTGTTCTCTGTCTTTCTCTCTCAAAATTCATTAAAACAATAATAACAATAGGTCAAGCCACAGGCAGTAGCTGGCATTACGCCATTTTTGGACCTACAAAAATGTTAATTTCATGTAGCACAATCTAATACTTGTTTATTGCCTTCATTTCTCTCCCACTAGAAGGTAAGTTCCATGAAGGCAAGAACTTTTGTCTTATCTCTTCCTTATTGTGTCTTTAGAGTTTAGAATACTGATTGGACATAAAACTTCTCAGTAAATACTTGTTGAATAAATGAATAAATTTTCTTGAAAGTTCTAAGGATTAGAGGAAAGCAGCAAAAAAGAGCTATATTTTTGTTAGCTGGTGAGAGGTTTGTATTTAAAGGATAAAGAAAAACACATCTATGCATGTTCAGGAAAGAAAAATAAATACAAAAACCATTAAAATAGATTTCATGCAAAAGAAAAAAAATCTCCCCTTGATATCAGATTTCTCCTTATACTAAATTAACCAGAAACCCTTGGAATACACTTCCCAGAATTTTGATGATGAAAATCTTCATTCAAGAATTCTATATCCTACCCATTTTTCAGATCCTCAGACATGAAAGAACCAAATAAAGATATACCATTCTCAAATTTTTCTGGAAAAAAATTCTCTCGAAGGAAAAGTGTAGAAGATTGAGAAATGAGTCATAAAAAGGCATTTAAGAATAGGGAAGGCTTAGGTTAAAAAAGAAAAAAAAAAACAGTGTCGAGGGGTGTCTGAGTGGCTCAGTCGGTTAAGTGTCTGACTTCAGCTCAGGTCATGATCTCACAGTTCATGAGTTTGAGCCCTACATTGGGTTCTGTGCTGACAGCCTGGAGCCTGGAGAATGCAGTCGATTCTGTGTCTCCCTCTCTCTCTCTGCTCCTCCCCCACTCATGCTCTGTTTCTCTGTCTCTCAAAAATAAATAAACATTAAAAAAAATAAAAAAAAACCCACCAGTGTCAAGCAATGGAACCATTAAATGTGTAATTAATCCAGTGCCAGTACGCTGCATATCTGCATGGGGTTATATCCACATTGGTTGTCAGCAGTCATGAAACAATGCAAATATCATAATAATTCCTGAGGGATGTATATATAGGTCATAAAATTAATTATTAAATTCCACATCTAAAATCCAAATTAACTCAACAAAAACTTGGAGAGATAAAGAGAAATTTTAAACAGCATTATTTATAATGGTAGAGAAATACATACATATGTATGTGTATGTATCTTATTTTCTGCTTCAGGGTATACTATTCTAAAACAATTTCTAAAACTTAAAAAGAATAATATTTTGGTGTATCAAAATAAGTTCATTGACTTGATTTACATTCTTAAAAGTTAATAATGTATTTTATCTTAATTTTACATACATAAAAATGGCCAATAAAGGATATCGTCCCCTTATATCTTTACCAATATTGATGGGATGCTAAATATGCCATTCCTGAACTACATGCTTTTTTTTTTTTTTTTGAAGAAAACTACAAGCTATCATGAATGCAAATGTGTTTAAGCTAATTCACCTCATCAATAGATTTTTATGGAATAAAATCGTTAATTTTCTTTAAACTAGAGTATGCATGTTCTCCAATTAACTAATGTGGATCCCCATCCCACACTAAATAGGATACTGGCAGAGTTTCTGGAACTCACCCTAACGTCCAAAGCCCAGTAGGATGATACAGCTTCCTTCTGAATGAGTGCAAGGCTGACCTTTCCCTTTCCTTTCCCCCTGGGACTCAAGTCCTTCTCATTACCCAAAACTTTGTGAAAAATGATCTCTCCTGCTATTTGCATGTTTGAGAGTATTCATCAATATCCTGTGCAGTGACGGCTTTATAATGCAGTTGTGACAGAGCTTGAAAAATGCCAGTTCTATCCATCAATATGTAGTAGAATTATAAAGCGATGCTTTCCCATGCTATTTTCATCCCTTTGTTCTTTTAGTGTCCCCTTCTTTGGCAGTGATCATTTTTCCATGTACATGTCCTTATTTGCCAAAAAAAAAAAGAAAAAAAAAAAACCCTTCCAGTATATGCAGTTGAAAAGCAAGAGCAATCCATTGTGGATGGACTTCAGCAAGCTTCCAGAATAATATACTTGGCATCACAGGATATCAACAACCTATTTCATTTCCTGTAGAATTTTGTTATATTTCAATTACAGGACAAATGAATTACAGTTGCCTATGTCAGAACTCTATGTTTCTGACTTCATTAGAGTTTTTAAGTTCCTTTAAGACCATATCTTATTCAGTCCTATCTCTCTTCTGTTGTCTACACAGTGCCAGCTAGAGAAATTTAAGCAGTTTTAAAGCATGAAAAATGCTTCTTCAAATATCATTATTCTTCTTGAATATCTCTATTCCATCATAACTGCATTTCTCTTCTCACATGCCATATGAAATTGGCCATGAAATTCTGATCATTTTGCCCACATATCCATATCTTTAAACTGAGGTCAAATATACATAAAGAGGAATGCACAGATCCTAAATACATGATTTGATGAATTTTTATTCACTATATATCTATCATCTATTTATCTATCTATCATCTATCTATCTATCTATCTATCTATCTTCTATCTAATTATCTCTCATTATATACCTTTACACCTATGTATCTGTATAATCATTACCTCAGTCCAGAAAGTTTCCTCATACCTCTTCCCGGCCAATCTCCATTTCTTTTTCCCACCCCATAAGAAACCACAATTCTAATTTCTCTCACTTTTAGATTTATTTTGTCTTTTCCTGGACTTATTACTAAAGGAATTAAATAATATGCATTTTTTGTCTACTCTTTTTCCTTCAACATGATGTTTTTGAGCCTTTATAGGTTTGCATATATCAGCAGCTTGTTCTTTTTTGGATTGACATTCATGGGGGGTATTGAGTTGTAATTTGATTTTCTTAAAATATCTTTATTAGGGTTTTGGTATTAAGGTTATACTGGCCTCATCATGAACTGGGACATGTTCACTTTTTTCTTCTAATTTCTAAAAGAATTTGCTCAGAATTGTTATTAATTCCTTCTAAAATATTTGATAGAATTCACTAATGAAACTCTCTGGACCTTGAGTTTTCTTTGTGAAAAGTTTTTTTTTTTTTTATAAATTTGGCATGTAACTTTGTGTAAGTTTAAAGTATATAGTATATTACTTTTGTTTAATGTTTATTTATTTTTGAGAGAGAGGGAGAAAGAGTCTGAGTGGGGGAGGAGCAGAGAGAGAGAAACATAGAATCTGAAGTAGGTTCCAGGCTCCAAGTGGTCAGCACAGGCCCCGCTGCAGGGCTTGAACCCACAAACGTGAGATCATGAGCTAAGCCGAAGTCAGACGCTTAACTGACTGAGCCACCCAGGCTCCCTTTGGTATGTTACTTTGATACACTTATGGACTGTAATATGATTGCCAACATAGTGATATTTGTCACATTACATTACTATAGTACAATATTATTGTCTATATGCATTATATTGTGTATTAGGTCTCTATAGCTTATTTACTACTCGTTACGAGTTTAAACAACTTAAACACCATCCCTGTTATCCACCCCTCCCCATCCCCTGGCAACTCATTTTAGTCTGTCTTTCTATTGTTTTAACTTTTTATGATTCCACATATAAGTGATCTCATATAGTGCTTGCCTTCCTGTGATCTTGATTAGCATAATGTGCATAAGGTCTATCCATGTTGTCCCAGATGGGAGGATATCCTCTTTTCTTATTTTTTTCCTTCTGCTAACTTTGGGCTTACTTTGCTCTTCTAGTTGCTTGAGGTGTAAAGTTAGGTTCCTTATTTGAGATCTTTCTAACCTCTTAATAAATGTGTTTATTGCTATAAACTTTCCTCTCAGAACTGTTTTAGCTGCATCCCACAATATTTTATATGTTGTATTTCAATTGTCATTTGTTTCAAGAAAATTTTTATTTCCCTTTTGATTTCTCCTTTGACCCATTGGTTGTTTAGAAATGTGCTGTTTAGGGGTGTCTGGCTGCCTCAGTCCATTAAGTGTCCAACTCTTGATTTTGGCTCAGATCATGATCTCATGGTTTGTGAGATTGAGCCTGGCACCAGGCTTATAGCTGACAGTACAGAGCCTGCTTGAGATTCTTTCTCTCTCTCCCTCTCTCTCTGCCCTTCCCCTGTTCCTGCTCTCTTTCTCTCTGTCTCAAAATAAATAAATACACTTAAAAAAGATCTACAAATATGTGCAAACTAAATAGCACATTTCTTTTTTTTTATTAATTTATTTATTTTGAGAAAGAGAGAGAGAGAGAGAGAGAGAGCATTAGCAGTGGAGGGGCAGAGAGGGAGAAAGAGAGAGAATTCCAAGCAGGCTCCATGCTCTCAATGCAGAGCCTGACTCAGAATTTGAACTCACGAACTGGGCGATCATGACCTGAGCCAAAAGCAAGAGCCTGATGCTTAACTTACTTAACCACTCTGGTCCCCCTGTAGATATTGTATTTGCTTCTTATTGATTTCTAGTCTCATACCACCTTAGTTAAAGAAGAGAATTGATTTTTTAAATTTGCTAAGGTTTGTTTTGTGGTCTATCATACCATCTATCCTAGAGAATGTTCCATATGCAGTTGAGAAGAATGTGTATTTTGATGCTGTTGGATGGAATGTTCTATATATATCTCTTAGGTCTATTTGTTATAAAGTGCCTTTCAATCCCAACATTTTCTTGTTGACAGAAATATTTGGACAATCTATCCATTGCTGATAGTGGGATACTGATGTCCCCTACAATTATTTTATTGTTGTCTATTTCTCCCTTAAGGTCTGTTAGTATTTGCTTACTATTTTTTCAGTGCTTGAGTGTAGGGACCACATGTCTTTAGGATTGTTGTATCTTTTTTTTTTTTTTAATTTTTAAAAATTTTTTAATGTTTGTTTATTTTTGACACACAGAGAGAGAGACAGAGCATAAGTGGGGGAGGGGCAGAGAGAGAGGGAGACACAGACTCTGAAGCAGGCTCCAGGCTCTGTGTTGTCAGCACAGAACCCGATGTGGGGCTTGAACTCACAAATCGTGAGATCATGACCTGAGCTGAAGTCGGACGCTCAACCAACTGAGCCACACAGGCGCCCCAGGATTGTTGTATCTTTTTGACAAGTTGATCCCTTTATCATTATATAATAATCTTCTTTGTCTCTTCTTGAAGTATATTTTGTCTGATATAAATACGGCTATGCCAACCTTCTTTTGGATTATGTTTATTTGGAATATCATCTTCTATCCTTCCACTTTGAGTCTATGCGTGTCTTTAGAGCTAAGATGAAGCTTCTGTGGTCATCACATAGGATATTGGTTTTTTTGTTTGTTTGTTTTTGTTTGTTTGTTTGTTTGTTTTAATCCATGCAGGTGCTGTGTACCTTTTGAATGGGGAGTTCCATTCACTTAATTTTAGGGTAATTATTAATATGTAAGGATGTAGTGCTGCCATTTTATCTTTTACCTTCTAATCATTTTATTTCTGTCCATTGTTTCTCCATTTTTTCTTTTGTTTATGCCTACCTTTGTAATTTGGTGATTTTCCATGGTGATTTTCTCAGTCTCCACCTTTTTTATGTATTGTGTTTCTGCTCTAGAAAAAAGGAATGATCACACTGCCATGATGTGATGTCACATTTTGAGGATGAATTAAACAATTGAATAGATACAGGGCAATTTGAATTTTCTATTTCTTCTTGTGTTAATTTTGGCCAGTTACATTTTCAAAGGAATTTGTGTACTGTAACTAAGTTGTTAAATGAATTATTCATAACTTTTTTTTTATTTTTTAAATGTCTGTAGGATATCCTTCATTCCTGATATTAGTAATGTGTCAATTTGTTAATCTTTAAAAAGAACAAGTTTTTTCTTTGTAAATGTTCTCTTTATTTCTTAATTAATTGACATCTGATATCTTTATTTCCTTACTTCTACATATTTTGAGTTTAATTTACTCTTCTTTTTCTCACTTCTTAAAGTACAAGCTCATATCAGTTTTTTTATATCTTAGGGTTTTAGCAGTTTGACTGAATGTGCCTATGTGGTTCTCTTTGTATTATCCTAAACATTTTGGACATTTTTAGCCACTTTTCTTTAAAGTTTTTTTTTCTTGCTTCATTTCCCCTCTCCTTCCGGGACTCAAAATGAATGTTGGACTTCTACATACTATCCCACAGGTAACTGAGACTGTTCTTCTGCAGTTTTCTTAGACTTTTTTCCTCTGTGTTCTTCAGATCAGATAATATCTATTGATCTTTTTTTCAAGTATACTGACTCTTTTGCTTTAATTTATGTTAAATCCTTTAGGTATTTTGTTTTATTTTTTACTCAACTTTAGATTCTCTATTTTCCATTTCTAGATTTTTCCATGTGATTCTCTTTTCATAGTTTCCATGTCTACAGTGAAGATTGCTAGTTCTTCATTCACTATAACTATCTTTTCCTTTAAGCCTTGGAGCATAACATATTTATAATAACTCTTTTAAGGTCCTTGACTGCTAGTTCCAATACTTGATACATCTCAGATTCTGCCTCCATTCACTGCTTTTATTCTTGATCGTGGGCCATATTTTCCTGCATATCTAGAATTTTCAAAATTATATGCTAGACATTTTGGATGACATGTTGTAGAGATTCCATGTAATGTCAGCTCATTTAATTGCTGTTCAGTTTTGTTCTGGAAGACAAATTACTGGCAATGCCATTTGAACCTGTCAATATTCATTTTATAATTTTATTGGAGTGAATTTCTTCTGGTTTCGACTTTAGTCCTTGGGTGTAGCAATATTGCTATTTAAAAGTTGTGACTCTTGAGAGTTCTTAACTAAATGCTGAGAAGTTTGTTAGGTCTCTCTTCTCTGGTTGAACTGAACCTCAACTGTCTCCCAGCACTGACTCTGAGATCACCATTTGGCTCTCAGTCCCACAGGACTCTCTGCTAGGTCACTTCCTGCTAGGTCTTGCAAGTCTTTCCCTATTCATGTACAGCTTTGCCTTGAATTAAGGACTCATGGTGAACTCCCAATGCAGACTTTTAGTGACTTTCCCCCAACCCTTGCACAACTGCCCTCCCCTTTTCAAAAAAAGAAATAATGTTTTTTTTTGTTATGGTAAAACGCACATAACAGTTCAGTGGCATCGGCTACGTTGATCTTGGCAAAACTTCCTCTTTTCAGGTACCCTGTCCTACAAACTCCGACAACTTCAGCAGTCTCAAATTTTGATCTTTGTCTCCTCAGTTCAGTGTAATTGCTGTTCTGTTTAAGCTCTGCCTCCTGCACTAACAGTGGGGAACTTGCCCCCAGTCAGAGATCTAGGCCATTTATGAGGCTTGCTTCATGAGTTACCCTTCCCACAAGTTCTGTTTGTTTAATACCTAAAAAGAGTGGCATCATATATTTTGTCCCGGTTTATATTTTCTAACTGCAAAAGGACTGTCTGATACTAGTTACTTATCTTGGCCAAAATAGAATCTCCTGGATATATTTTTTATATAACCACTTTTCAGTATCTACAATCACCATTATCTTAATTATTTTTATCATACGGGGCACCTGGGTGGTTCAGTTGGTTGAGTGTCCAACTCTTGATTTTGGCTCAGGTCATGATCCCAGACTTGTGGGATTGAGCCCCTCATTAGGCTCTGTGCTGAGTACGGAGCCTGCTTAATATTCTCTCTCTCTCCTTCTGCTCCTCTCCCCTGATTATGTATATGCTCTCTCTATCCTTAAAATTAAAAAAAAATTATTAAAAAATCATAAACTTTTTATCATATAGCCTACTAATTAGCCTACCCAATGCTTAGTCCAGTCCCTAGTCACGTTATTTCCCACACAGAAGTCAAAGTTAGGTTTATCAAATGTGAAACTGAGTATGCCATTCCATTGCTTAAAACCTTTAATGCTTCAAAGTTTTTTTAGGTTAAAGGTAAAATTCCTCTCATGGGCTGCATGTTATTGTCTTCATGCACCTCTTCAACATCCTTTTAAACTAAGATCACCTCTGACCTCTCCCTGCCCCAGCCGTACAGGATCTGTATGTCCAGGGCTTTTGTGAGGTTATAAGGATTGAGGGTAGACAACAGAACATTTTTTTTTCATTTTGTTCTGTTCTATTTTGGCAGGAGTTGGTCACTGGGAACTTTGTGTAAATTACCTAACTTAATTTCAGAAACAACTCCATCAAGTAACTATTGTTAGCTTTTTGTTTCAAAGAGAGAAAACTGAGGTAGGGCAAGATTAAAATACCAGGTCAGTTATGAAGAGTTGATAAAGCTGACTGGGAAGTCAAGATAAACTTTAATGAAATCCTGACACCCTTCTAGCGTCATTTTTAGAGAAATTGGTCTACTTTTTTATTCTAAAATGTCCACAGCTTAACATTTTACCTGTGGCATTAGCTATCAAAATGACATTTGAAATCTCCTAGGTGAGTAGGATGGCAGTATCCTAAATCTAAAGATGTGATAGAAGATACAGGAAAAGACGAGTCTCTGCTAACTAGGCTCCTAAGACACTTTTTGTGTCATGCTCAAAAGAGAACATTCTTGCTTTGTCTCCTAACACTTTCTGAAGGGATGCCCTACCACTTGGAGGACATGCTGGAACTGAGGGGAAGTGGGGCGCGGGTGATGAGCTGTCTCTCTGCTCTTGTGGATGTGTCTAGAAGGCTCCCAGCTGCCATGGCGTGTTATTCCAGCCCTCCTCTTCTCTTGTAATGTGAATTTAATTCAAGGTTAGTTTTCTCACATTTATAAAAGTGCTGCTATAGCTATCAATTAAATAGATTGTTGTTTTCTAAGCGAAGTAAACTGAAAGGCATATATATTTTTAAATTTCAATCTACACAATTACGATTTACATCAGTTCATCTTTAAAGATGAAGAGAGCTTTCTTCTTTTTAAAATGTTTACTTATTTTTTAAGAGAGAGAGAGAGAGAGAGAGAACATACAAGTGAGTGCAAACACACATACGTAAGCATGGGAGGGGCAGAGACAGAGGGAGAGAATCCCAACTCTGGCAGTGTGGAGCCCAAGGTGGGACTCAGTCCCATGAACTGTGAGATCATAACCTGAGCCAAAATCAGGAGTTGGACACTCAGCCAACTGAGCCACACAAGCGCCCCAAAGAGCGCTCCTTCCAGATATATCTTAGTTATGTATAATAATATCATGAGTTTTTAAGGAAGTTTTCATACTAAGCAGTGTTTGTGCAGATGGTAGGATTAGTGTAGGTGAAAAAGTTCTTGCTCTTCTGATAACCAGGTAAAAGGTCTTGCACATGTCACTCTAGTTCTTAGTAGCTCAATATCTTCATCTGGAAAATCTGTGATTGGGCATATCTGCAGGTAACCGCTAAGACTTCCTCATTTATCTAGCCATATATATCCTGTTTCAATGTAATCATAATCACATATAAGTCCTTTTTATTCTAAGCCTAGGTAAATCACAATTAGGAAGATAAATGTTCCAGTAAATTCATTGTTGTACTGAGGAGATTTCTTAATCTGCATAGTGCTTACATTTTGTGTTGTCTACCCAGGCTCGGCCCCTACATAATCCAGGAATTGACCATTCAGTCCACAGGAATGATTCTTTTCAGCTGTAGCTTTACAATGTGAGACAATCCCCGTGACTTCAGATGTTTGGTTCAGAGATGGGCCCTTGACATGGTTGGGTTAATGAAGGAATTTGGTTTGGAGAGTGGGCCAACGATAGGTAGCCTGGGGAGGTTACTGATGGAGGTGTGCTCCAGCACTTAACTGGAAGGTGCAGAGGAAACTGGCCTTCAAACAGAGAAGAAAGGGCCAGATGTATAGAGAGGAGCAGAGATGTAGATGAAGAATGAGTACTACAGGTGTCCATGCCTAGTTCCAGCCTGTTCCCACTACATCTGTGGCCTCGTATTCTGCAAGACATTCTTATATTCGTATAGTAAACGTCTTTTGGCTTATGTTGGTTCCAGAAGGGTTCTGTTACTTGTAACCGAAGGAGTCCTGACCAATGAGACCTCCAGCCAGCCATATTTCCCTCCAGTCAGTCGTCATGTGTTTGATGCTCTCTGCACAGTAAGTACTGTAATCTGTACAATTTAGATGTCATATGCATTCACTTTGATCAATCCATACCAGTCCTTCAAGTGCTTCAGATAGAAAGATGACTGGCATGAAAAAAAGACTATCTATGCCATTTTCTAACCAGCTACTGAGCCATTCTTTCCCAACAAAACTCCTAGAAAAAGTTGTCTGTATCTGCTGTCTCCAGTTAGTGTTCTCCCATTCTCTGTTATACCTACTTGAATCTATATCTCTTCTACCTTTCTATCTGATAGAAAGGCCACTAATAAGGCCCTTTGGAAAGCCCATCGTGGATGCTCTTATTTTACTTGGAGGATCAGCATTTGGCATGATGGATCCATCTCTTTTCTTTGATGTGCTTTCTTGACTTGGTTTCCAGGGCACCACATCCCCTAGCTTTCCTCCTCCGTCGCCGATCATGGCTTTTTCTTTGCTAGTTTCTCCTCTTCTTTCAAGCTTCTTAATGTTAATGTACTTTCGATGTATACTTAAAATGAATTGCACGCATAAAGTGTACTTTATAATACGTAAGTCATCCCTCAGTGAAGTTGATAAGAAGTTGCCATGGGTTCAGAAGAAACCCAAACTGTTGACAATTCAACAAAGACAAATAAAGCAATTCACTTAGGTGTCCCTTGCTTTCTGAAGTTAAGAACTCGTAACCACTTTGTTTACCAATTATGTTTAAGGTAAAAGATCATAGGCGTGTCGGCTGGCATCACGCATATTGCCAGCCCCTTTAGCTACCATAAGAGCGTAACGGATTGTCGGCCTTCCCTGCCAAGCTGGTAGATGGATATGCAAGAATTTGAGCGCTCAGGGGAGGCTAGCTAGCGTCATGGCAGTTAACCTTGCTATACTGTCAGACCACTAACGCGCTCAGGAGAGGTAGAAATAGATTGGTTCAATGTTTTCCATTATGATCGCAAAAATAGGGATTCATTTAAAAACTTTGAAGCATTTTTCACCAACACTGTTGGCACCCGGCCAGAAGGAATTCCAGTGCTCTCTGGAAGATTGTTAATGAATCCTTGGCATGAAAGAGCAGTCAACAGCCTCGCTGTTTTCCTCAGTTTCCTGCGTGTCACATCGGCCCGTTTCTGAAACCAGACTGTAATTCTAAGAAACATGTGTGAACTACATTTTACAGTAGGATACATTGTCCAGAAGGTCCCTGGCCAGCATCATACGGGCGGCAGAGGTCCATCAGACTGCAGCAGTGGCAGATGGTAGCTTTTTTGAAATCCAGTGACATATGGTCTATATTCTCAGTGGTGAGGTGTGTGAGTCACCCTGTGGCCGGATTGCTGCACCAGTCACAGATCTCCCTGCCTCGAGTTCATCTTGCACAGATCACTCTTCCTGAAGCTTTGTGTTCGTTATGTCTCACCCCTATTCAGAAATAACACCACACCATACTAACACGTATTGTGTCACGTATTGTGCCCGCTACATCTGTGGCCTCGTATTCTGCAAGACATTCTTATACGATACGATACGTATCGTATAAGATACGTATCGTATACGCTACGGCACCATACTGCCACGTATCGTCATGCTGGTTACTTTCCCGTGTGTCATCCCATTGAGTTTTTACGACACACCCCTGAGGTGGTGAGGGATCTGACATCTGGGTACTCTTCAGAACACATTCAACTTTTCAGACGCCCATTTAAGGTTTCCATGCAATATGCACCATAGACAGCCAGCCTGTCTTTCACTATTCTTTACGATACTGTGTCACTTAGGGTAGTTCCTCCATATTTTTTTGCTCCATGCTTTTTCCTTGCCAAAACACCTTCCTTATCCTTCTCTACTGACCCAGGTTTTTTAACTTCTTCAAGGCCCTCTCCCAGATTACCTCCTCCAGAAAGCCATTTTTAACCAAGTGCCTCTCTCCCTTTCACACTGGTCTTTTCCTCTCTTTATCCATCTGTAGAGTCTGTGCCTTGTTGGTCTAGATATGTCTAGGTATTACTCTGAAACGGATAGTTATCTAGATTTTTAATGATTGTCCCTTTAAGTAGATTTTAAGCACCTTGAAGGCCTTATTTTCTACATAGGTATTTTTCATTTCCTAGGGTGACTTTTATAGTCTTAGACGCTGAAATTAAGCATTGAATTGAGTTGTATGGTCGTGAAAGAAACTTTTGGTAAATTTGCATTCAAGAGTAAGTTCCCATGACTCTAAATATGATACTGACCGCCTGAATTTGGGTTGGAAGGACAGTTGTGTTTTTCCAGCGGGCCCCCTGTGTGGTGTTGTTTGATGCATTAGGGACCTCAGGAGGGTTGTTCTTATTGTCCTAGAACTTCTATTTCACCCACAATAAAAGTAGAGTCATTCTTCATGAATGATGCCATGGTGGCACAAAAGTGCCTCAGACACTCAAGTGAGCCAGGACATGACAATACTAAGAATGTGAAGCCAATAATTTAACTATTTCTAGTACTTTCTATAAAATGACTTAGAGCCTTGTGTCCTTCTGGTCACAGTATCAGAAAAGATTTTCTTGGTGAATGGGACATTCACTCGCTTGAAATAAAATATCCTATGTCTATGACAGAAGGTGTCTTGGTACCGAGGTAGGGTGCTCAGCCAGAAAGATTATCTTAGACTTACAACCTCAAACTCCCAATTGCTTTGAACCAATGTCCATCAGTTATTTTCACCTTCCTTTTTATGGCCATTTAAATTATAGTTTCCCTATTTCAGTTCTACTAAATATGAATGAAGCAGGTGAAGTGTGGCCCCGCTGGAGCATTACAGTGTTTGGGGCTGGTTACTGTCTGTAGCAGGGATGCTGGAATTCATTCTCATCTCATTTGCTGAGCGCTCTATCATTAAAGTGTCATTGAGAACTGACACCACTTAATTTTAGCAGCTTTCAATTCTCGTTTGCAGCAAGAATAGCTTTAAATGGAGAGGAGTGCAAATTACAGAGAGAGGGATATTTTTACACCACACTCAGCATTTTATCAAACAAAGCAGCCTCCCGGGGAATAGAGGACAATACATTATAAAACCAAACTCTCTTCTGATCCTGGTAAATGGGTATTTAATCTTCCGATTGCAGGCATCCACTCTGATGAGCCTGTAATGAATATACTGGCAGGGACATTATCTGAGCTGTTGTGTTTTCCTACTCCTTAAAATATCCTTGGTTTTTATTTCGGGTGTGGTCAAATTAAAAAGAAAAGGAAAGAAAGGAAGAAAGAAAGAAAGAGAGAGAGAGGAAGGAAGGAAGGAAGAGAGAGAGAGAGAAAGAGAGAGAGAGAAAGAAAGAAAGAAGAAAGAAAGAAAAAGAAAGAAAGAGAGAGAGAAAGAGAGACTTCAGAGCTCAGCTGTCCCCTGCAGGCCACAGCAGAACCTTTACCTCTTTGCAAATTACAGAGCTCTGGAGATTTTTCCCCTATTAATTGCATAATTGCTTTTCCTGCCAAAGTAATTTGAACCCTTGGGGGTTAAGAAAATCACTTACTGTGAAATAGTGGCAATTTTTAACCCATTCAGCTGGAGTTTCTTTGCCTAATTAAATGTAAAACGGCTGTTTGCTGCCCATGGTGTGTGTGTTTCAGATACTGCTCAAGCAGCTTTGCAGTGGAAGCTTCTGATTAGTTAAACCTTGATAGAATGATTACACTTAGTTTTCGTGTGTTCTAACTACTTGCATTATTATTTGATGCACGAGAAAACTTTAATCATTGGATGTTCTCTAGTATTTGTGTCTATCTTTCTGTATATGAGAAAAACAAAGCTGTCATCCGCTGTGGAGAATATTGTGGCTGCTGGGAGAATACCTGGTCGCATGCTGGCTTTGAGAGCTGCTCATTGCGTTTTCACAGAAATCCAAGTTATTATTCCATGTTATAAAAACTTGGGCCCGGAGGCTTAATGACTTTTCCAAGGTCACACCTGAAGTAAACTCTTACATTCCCAAATTATCCCTACATGTTTGCTTCTTCGTTTCTTGCTTTAGCATAAGTCACATTCTTATATCATGATCCATTCATAAGAAGCAATTTAAATGAAAGTTTTATGGTTCTAACCACTAGATGTAACTTGATATTTTGGAAGTTATAAATTTTACCTGTGGCAAAGAGACTTTAATCACTCATTCCTTACTCGGGAGAACATGTTTTGTTGCCCTGCGACGTCTGGGCACAAACAGTGCAGAGAAAGGATGGTCTGGCTGGGCTGTGGACAACAAATTTGTATATGAGAAATCCAAAGTATCAGCTTGATACATGACTTAAGATAGGCTTCACTTCCACAATTCACTCTTTCCTTCCAGCCTTTCCCCTTTGCATCTTGTCTTCATTTCTTTTGTTCGTTTCTACACCTATTATTCCATATATTTAACCTTTGGGATATTTAGATGACATTCAATTGACAAAGTTCAAAAGTCCTTAGTAAAGTAAAACTAAACCTTTTGAAAGAAAGCTAGCTTAGATAGCAACTGAACTATAAAGGCTTTGTATGATCATAATATATATTTATTCCCTCACAAGAAACATGTTATGGGATGCCTGGGTGGCTCAGTCGGTTCAGCGTCCTACTCTTGATTTAGCCTCAGGTCATGATCTCATGGTTGTCAGATGGAGCCTTGGGCTCCATACTGGGCGTGAAGCCTGCCTAAGATTCTCTCTCTCTCTCTCTCTCTCTCTCTCTCTCCCCCCATCTCTCTCTCTCTCCCCATCTCTCTCTCTCTCTCTCTCTCTCCCCTTCCCTCCTATTTCAAAAAAAAGAAAGAAAAGAAAAAGAAAAGAAAAATACTATTGGAAATAAATTTTCAGTGGTAGAGGGTAAGGTTACATAGAAGGAGAGATAGGGAGGGTTGTATTTTGTGGTAGAGCTTCTTCTCGAGCTGCCTGGCTTTCCCTGTGTAGAGAAAATGAGGCTCAAAAAGGAGGCATGGTGTTCCAACGTATCCAGGAAAGCCAAGACAAAGCTGGAATGAGATACAACTCAGGTATTCTGTTCCTATAATGTTGTTCGTCCCAATAATACAATACCATCCATTTGAAGTCCAAATGTTCTTCTGCCTTTTATGTTATTTTAAATTATTAAATCACAGCATTAACAATCACAATGTGTTTTATGTTAGTGTGTATATGTATATATATACAATTCACATAGTATTATATATATACATATATATCGTTCACATATTATTATTATTATTATACTTTTCACATATATATATATATACAACTATTGACATTCTTACCATTGCTTTGTGCTAGTTGAACGCTTCTGTTACAGATAAATTCTCATCTAAAGTTATTACTTATCCTTGCAATTTCTCGATCTGCTTTAGGGCACCGATGAAATAATTAATCCAGGCTGAGTAGCCTTCTAGACCACTGTACTCTTGTCATCATGGAAATCAAAAGTAAATAGGACTGCCTTTCCACCTGCAGTTGCCAAAAAGCTATCTCAATTTATGAATGACAAACCTCTAGCCTTGTTTGTCAATTCCATTCAGGGCACCCACACTGAAAAACAGGTAGAATTTGAGCATAGTGGGGTAAATTGAGTTTTGGTAGTGGTCAGAGGGACAAAAGCACAGAGGTAGGATACTTCAGTCCATGGAATGAGTAATTGGGCTTGACTTCAGGTTGGGGTACTAGAGAGGCAGTTGAGCCTAGATCATAGAAGACTTCAGATACTGGCCCAAGGGATTAATATGTTACTTTTTAGGCAAATCTTTGGAGGTTCTTGGAATGTGACGTTCTCAGAGCTCTGTGGTAGCACGGTCCCAGATGAATTCGAGATGGGGAGATGAGAGGCAGAGTCAAGGACACTGAAGTAGCTCTGCTGAGAGGCGATGAAGCCCCGAAATGGTGTTTGGGCAGTGGGGATGGAAATAAGAAAGCAGGTATCAAAGACACTGTAGAGATAGAATTGAGGGACTTCATTCTGGGTTGCAGGGGGAGAAAACTGGGGAAGGAGAAGCCATGCTAGCTAGCATTGAAGTTTCAAGTCTCTTTTATTAGCAGGGAAGTGATGCATTGAATAAAATCTGGAAACACAGGAGACTCGGAAAGGGAAAATAGTTATTGGACTTTTATCCATAATGAATTTGAGATCTCTTTGTGATGGCATGATAGTGATGCCTAGCCTAGTGATGCCTTGAAAATAGAGACTGGAGTGCAGGGAGAGAGAATTTCGTTTCATCTACATAGAGAAATCAAGACCTTGAGTCAGGTTATCAAGGGAGAGAGATTGAGGGAGGAAATCAGAGCCCAACTCAGATGGTTAGGGAACACTTGCACTGGAGTGTGGGCCAAGGAGAATGTCTAGTCAGCCAGTCAGAGAAGGGTGAGAGAGGAGAGTGAGAAGCAGGTGTGTGTAACAGCATGGAAGTCAACGATGGAGGGACTTTTAAATAAGAGGAGGTGGTCAATGTGTTAAATACTGCAAAGAAGCATCATAACTGAAGGGAATAAAACCACTAAGCTTCTTGAGCAGAAGTGGTTAACTAATGAAGACAAGCTAATTTTTAAAAGGTTAAGGAGTTTGGAAAAGTTGAACAGAATAGGGATTGCTAAGTATACTGGAGTTGATCCTCTAGAAAATCTGATTGATAATTAGTATTTTAACAAGATTTGTATAGTGCTTACTCTGTACCTGGCACTGTTATAAAGATGCTTTACCAGTATTAGCTTATTTAATCTTTTTTACAATCGCAAGTGTATCATCACCTCCATTTTACAGATGGAGAACCTGAGGTACGTGGACTGTAAGAAATTTGTCCAAGGCCACAGAGCTAGTAGGCAGCAGAGTCAACATCATGTAGGCAGTCTGGTTCCAGAATTGATGTCCTTAACCTCTGCAATCTGCAGAATTTCATCTGATCGCTGCCCATTGACCACAGGCAAAGGAGATGGCTAGCAGCCCCCATGACACAAGTGAGTCATGTTACTTTGTTGGGAATGGAATTAATTAGTCATTGTGGAATTCTTTAGCATCATTCCACAGCCCAAAGAAAGAAGCAGAGGAAATGAACAGGGAATTTCCCAAGGGCTGAGGTTAGCCTGTCCACTGAAATCTCCAGGGGAGTTTTAAAAAATACTATATTCCAGGACCTATCCCAGTGCAATAATATGCAAAGACTAAGTGTGAGGTCCAGGAATTGTTTTTAAAAGGGCTCCATAGTGATTTTAACAGGTAGCCAGGTTGGAAAACCACCAAGCTTAGAAAATCCAGGTAGGGGATGAAGGAGAGGGGCAACCAAAGGTCTATGCATGTGTTTCTGGAACACAAATGAAGACAGATGAGGATGGGTGGGCAGAGTAGGAAGACAGGGAAGGATGGAGGTTCTATAGAACCAGATTTGTGGGGAGGGACCATATTGGGAAGGAAAGGATAGTAGGAGAGGAAGTTGTGATCAACTAAGGACATTCTCAATTATTTTAAATCTGCTGAAGCTGTCAGTATTTCTAGAAAGAATTAAACATCTGTTCCAGAAATGACCACATCTCTGCAAAGACAGAGTAATATGTCTAAAAGCAAAAGTAGCTTATGGACAAAATGTCTACAACTTGTAGTGAAGGACGAGTTTTTTCATTAAGGCCTCTCAAACTATTCATGAGGTGACAGCAGTTTTGTAGGTTTGTTTGTTCTAATTTCAAACTCTTTGATCTATTTGTAAAATAGAATAAAAGCGAATTTCTAGAAAATGAATGTAAAAACTCAAATGCATACAAATAAATGCTCAAATATCTATATCGGTAGATTCAACAGACTTAGAATTATTCTGTCAAATTGCTATAGTCTATTTTTTTTATTGAAGTTTATTTTATTTGTTTTGAGAGGGAGAGAGAAATGTAGAGAGAGCATGTGGGGAGGGGCAGAGAGAGAGGGAGAGAATGAATCCCAAGCAGGCTCCCCGCTCTCAGCACAGAGCAGGATGTGGACTTTGATGCCACAAACTGTGAGCTCATGACCTGAGCCAAAAGCAAGAGTCAGATGCTCAACCAACTGATCCGCCCAGGAGCCCCTAATTGCTATAATCTTTCTAAATGCCTTCAACTGCTGTATCTTAATGTTTCATTTTGGAGCAAACACTTTAGACACCAGATCCAGTCCCTGGACTATATGTTCGGTACCCGCAGTTCCTTCCTCTACTTGGAAATATTCACCTGTGGTTTTTGCCATTTTTACAAATCTCTCTGCCCGCCTAGATAGAGCCAGGGCCAGATACATAATTTGCAGGGCCCAGTGTAAAATGAAAATGCAGGGGGCGCCTGGATGGCTCAGTTGGTTAAGCATCCGACTTCCGCCTAGGT
The DNA here is from genome assembly GCF_007474595.2 of Lynx canadensis. NCBI lineage: Eukaryota > Metazoa > Chordata > Mammalia > Carnivora > Felidae > Lynx > Lynx canadensis. Next base: position 55,395,949 of record NC_044319.2, on the reverse strand, counting down.
CATGATCTCACGGTTTATGAGTTTGAGTCTCACATTGGGCTCTGTGCTGACAGCTTGGAGCCTGGAGGCTGCTTTGGATTCTGTGTCTCCCTCTCTCTCTGCTCTTCCACAGCTTTCACTCTCTCTTTCTCAAAAATAAATAAACATGAAAAAATTAAATAAAATACGCAAAATGAAAATGCAGAGCCCTTTGTTCAAAAAACAAAAAAGGGGGGGAAGTGACATTAAAGGTACTAAATATAAAAATTTTTTCTTTCTTCCATGGTCTTTTGGCTTGCCACAATGTTATGTATTTACTATGTAATGTTCTAAGTAAAGAAAAACTATGATTTAAATTATTAACATCAATTTTACCATTCATCCTTATATTGTACAATGCCAGTTTTAAGTTCAAATAGAAGAGTATGTAATCATATGAAGAGTCAGCACAATTATGTAGTTCATATTTTAGAGCTTGGATATGCATGTCTTTTGTTCTTACCAAAACAGTGGAAATGTGGCACAAAACAAATTCAGCTGGTTTTATTTCACTTCTTGATATGCACATATTCATGAACACTCAACTACCTTTGACTTACCCAAGGTAAGAAAAGGATTGAATTGAAAAGAAAAGGAGCGTTGGGTTGCCCTCTCTTTCTCTTTTCTTTTATGTCATCATTTTCAGCTTAGGTGGACACAAGGAAGGAACTCATGAAAAAATATGGTAGACTTCCCCAGTCATTCGCATTTCTTAGAATGACATTGCTGCGTTTCTGTGTTTGAAGCATTTCTGGTTCAAATAAAAAGTAGCCTCTTGCGGCTTTCAATGGCCCTGCTTAATTAATCATAGACATAACATACTAATCTTGTATTTGCTTTGAATCTTGCTGAACTCCTACACGTTGTGAGCCCACTGAAATTCTGTGCTTATCGGGCATTGGAAACACTATATGCAAATGGAGTGTCAAGGAATAGCAGACTCACATATTGTGTTTATCTCCTCTACTTATGTTCATGCTGCATTGTCCCAACAGTCTTTGCCTACAAAACATAAGATGTCAACAGCAGAGCATTAACCCAAGCTCAGGACCTTTCTGTGTGTGGGACCCTGTCTGACTGTATAGGTCTCACTTCTATAGCACTTTGTCAACAGCTTTCTGATAGCATGCATCATCTTCTGTTTTCTGTATAGTCAACTCTGAACATCTCTCTTGAGGGTTTCAATGATGTCTCCTTGATGGTTATTTCACATGGTCCAGTATCTTACCTTATTCTAACAGGCCCTTCACACTACTGCCATGGTCAACTTTCTGCACAAAAATCTCACCATACTACTTTCCATCTTAAAGTTCTTTCATAACTTCATTTCCTTTCAGGACAAAGTCAAATCTCTTTATTAAGCTTCTACAGACTTCTATGATCTGGTCTATTTTCTCCTGTCCAGCCTCTTCTTCAACCGTGCTCTTCCTACATGAAACCTATGATCTGAGTTTCCTGCTGTCTTGAACATGTGGTTTCCTCAGTCTGGGAAACCTTCTGTCATTCCTCTGTTGTCCCCTACCACCCCATAACCATGTCCTCTGTATAACCTGTACCAATTCTGCAAGATTCAACTTTTACATGGTATCTTCTTGGGAATTTTTCCTAATTTCTAGCTTGGCTTAGAAACTCCTCCTCTATACTGTTCTGTATCCCCTACAATGTGTCAGAATTGGCTTATTCTCTCCAAGGGCAGAGGCTACATATCCAGGGTGTCCCTCATCAAGCCTAACATTTAGTAGATTTTATTGGATTAGCAATGTTTGCCAGTTTGTGTTATATTTCAATCCCCTCTGGTTGGGGTGGTGGTGGTGGATTTCAATGTTAGAGGGAAAATTCTCTATTCTGATACATTAACTTAAAACGGCCTGCACAGCTATATGTGCAATGGGTGTGTGTGTGTGTGTGTGTGTGTGTGTGTGTGTAATCTCTTGTGCTAAATTTTTACCTGTTTTCTCAGGATATGTTTCATTTTCAACTTTTCCATCCCTGCAAATCACCCCTGTGATTCTTTAAAAGAGATGTCTTATTTGAGAAACTGGAAGAGAAGGCAGTGTAGTAAAATGGAAAAAGGATAGATGTTGGAATCTTAAAAACCTGAGTTTCAGTTCCAGCTCAGCTTCTTACCAGCTAATGCGGCTTTGGGAAAATTCCTTAATATCTTTCAGGATCAGTTTTTTCGACTAAAAGGGAAATTGAGGATTGTTAGAGAGAGCAGAAAATATATACATAAAACACCTTCCCCAGAGCTCATACATAATAATAATAAGCCCTCAATGAACAGTTGTTATAATTATGCTGTGAAATTTCTCATTCCTAAGTGTGAAGCTCAGAGTCCAAGATAAGAGCTAAAATCAATTCAAAATAATGAACAGATCCTAGAATGTTAGAAATGGAAGGAATTTAGGATTACAAACTTGATTCTTTATAGATGAAGATACTGAGTCTCAATAAGATCAAAGTGACTTACTTATGCTGAGGTTTTACAGCTAATAAGGACCAGTGTTGGGACTCAAGTCTTGGTCTTTTGATTCCAAGCACATTGCTCATTTACTAATGGTTGTTGTTAAAACTCCCAGTAACAGCCAACTCTTTGTGGAGGGCTAATTACTGAAAAGTCTGGTCAGTCTGTGAATCTGGCTTTCATCCATTACATTCTAGTGGCCAGTGCTCTCTTCCCTTACTGCTCATGTTGGCACATTATGTGTGCAAATCTAGCCAAAGACATGTAGCAATGAGAAATATGAGGAAGAGGAAAAGAAGTGTTGGTAGCCCAGAAAGTAATGACCAAAGTGGACCCTTCCTCCATATTTTGAACCACTGGCACACATGGTGTCCTCTGAGACAGAGATGCCATGAAGAGGATCAGAGCCATAAATCTAGAGTGTTCCCGGTCCTTTTGTTCTTTATTCCTGCAGCACTGAGCTTCCAGGCCCTTCAAACTTGACTTGTTTGTGTTTCTTAGGATGCCTTCTGCTACCCTGCCACTCCCCAGTGTCACAGTGGAGCTCTTACACTTGGCATCACAGAACAAAATGGTTTAGAGCAGGCTGACACTCGTCAGATCTGCGCTGCTCTCCTAGGCAAAAGTGACCATCTGACTTACTATTATCATATGCTGTTAATGAGTCTAAAATTTAGGGCACTGTAATGTGTGCCTTTGAAATATTAAACATAAATACACAAATTTAATTCTTTTCTAGGTGTTGAAACTGAGCAGTTATAACAGTATTTTCCAAGAATTTGCATAAACCCTTTTTTTCATTCCAATAATTTAACTAGAAGTACACATGGATAACATTTGACGATTCTCAAATTTAGTGTTTTATTTTGCATAAGGGAGCGTATATTATGCAGACTTCATTTGTCTTTTGTTTTTTTCTCCCCCCAAACAAATATCTACAATCCTGTAGCATGTTACATATGCTTATATATTACAATACACATCATAAAATAATGTACTCATTTTAAGAGCTTGCATAACACTTATACAAATGGGAAGATTTGAAATTCAGTATCATCTGAATTACTCTTAAGGATTCCTTTTCTGGCAGGGGGCATGGGTTTGTGCTGATTCATATACCTGGCTCCTGCCACTCCTTCTAAAAAGATATTTGTTTCTAAAGAGGTCGTGTGGAGTTATAGGTGGAGTCTAGAGTCAAGGGAGAAAATCAGAAAATAAACTACTGACTGTAGCCTGCAGCCCACTGTTTTATGTCACTAAATCATCTAACCAAAAAAGGCTGCTAAGATACCACTAAAATATGATTAAGCCACCAAACCTTGACATTGTTGATGTTTTTTCCTTCAGTAGTAGAACAACATGATATATTCCTTCCTTTTTCCTACAGGTGTGTCTGCCCCCAACTTCTTTATAAACCTATGGAAGAAAGCAGTCCATTGCCATCATCTCCTTCTCCTCTTCCACCTTCTCTTTTCTTCTTTTTTTAAAGTACATTTTGTTCAATTAATTATCCTTGACAGGTCTTGACATTTATTGGAACGACCTTTGGCTCATGGTATTCTTCAATTTTTTTTATTCCATTTTATGCAATCGTCTTTTTATGTTTACTTTTCTATTTTCCTTGTCAGTTGCATTATGTCTTTATTTTTGTAATAATTTAGACACCACATACCTATTGTATCATCTAAGTGTCTTTAACTGTGTTCTTTTAATACTTTTATTTGAGGTATTTGAAGGATGGATAGGTACCTTTAAAGTTTTGGCAACTGTTATTTTGTACTTTAATAGGCAGAAGCTGATGCTAAAGGTACCTGTGATGTTATTACATTCATGTTCCCACATTCAGTCCATTAGTATGACAAAAATAAGGGAACAGAAATATCTATGCCAGTTTCTTAACTTTCTAGAGGTCTAACTATAACATGACATTTTAGCTAATAAGCTAGAACTAATTCATCTAAATGAATGGTGTCCCCTTCAAAGCAGTCACCTTAGGAATGTATACATAAGTGCAATACTTTGTAGTTCATTTTTTGAAATAATCTTGAGAACCAGAGAATGTTCTGATTCATAGAAAATTGTGATTTTTTTGAAAATGGCCTTTTTTGGGGGGCAGGTGGAGAGGATAGCCAAATATGATTTAGGCATAAAATCAGGCAGCTAATTTGATCATCAGTGGTACAATATCACTCGTGGTCTAAAAAGAAGTCTGACTCTAATAAAAGACACTAATGACTCAAGGCATTTCCTACTCAAGGCATTACAGAGTTTTTGAGCAATGACAGTGTCATTAGAACAAGTGGGTGGTCATCTAAGATGACTACTTTGGTAGACGGCAACCTATTTGACAGAAAGACTCTGGTATGTTCGTTAAATTAAAAATAGGAATTTGATGTATAATTTATAACTTCCTTAACCTTTGTGTGAAGTCCAATGTTACCAAGAATTAGGCCAAAAGTATCCTTCATTTGGCTATTGCAAAGGCAGCTGGTCTTTGCAGGACCAAGGACCAGATTCCTTCTTTAGACTTCATAAGACTCTCCTGGCTTTTTTTGGCCCTTGGATTTACATGGGCCTCTTTTGTGCCTGTCACTGTGTTGTTTTCACATATGGGTTTGTTTCTTGTATCTTTATTTCTCAGAGCAAGTAGAAGGGACCGACATGGAAGACAGAGAGTCTAACTGGGATAGCTGAAACAAAGACCATTTGGATTAAAGAGGAGAATGTTTCAGTTGAAATGGAGCCGCTACTTTTCACCTTGTGTAAAATATATCTTTGTTTGCAATTGGAAACTTGATGGATCCACTTAAAGTTTTGATAAAAATAAGTTGTATCATGGAATCAAACTTCTTATCAATCTCTTTAGGTAACATAGATGATTTCCCCAAATATGTTAACATTACCCTTCTCCCTTGGTGATATCTCATTTGTGTAACAAACACTGTTTGACACAGTCTGCAAGTTCAGTGCTGGCTGTCCCTGAATTATCATAAATCTTCAGTTAAAAGAGTTTACATTTCAAGGATGTGACTGTGGCATCTTTATTAAAAGCTGTTAACCTGAGGCTTTGATGTTCATGTGAAAACTTAATGTATGTCTGGAAACCACATTTCATCCTAATTTTAGGCACCTAGGTATCAGAACCTGGTCCTCGAAATAACAAAAATGAATTCACATTTTGCTTAAAGTTTGCCACCATTTACCATTCACTTTCTGGCTTTCTCATAAGCTCCATAATTAGAAGTTTGCTTAAAATGGATTGGCAGAGCCACTTACTGTCACATGGTGGGCCTTCACCCATAGTCCCTATTTCAGAAATATATATTTGGATTCAACTGGTAAAAATATATTATTTGTCTCATTCCTTAACACAGACTCCTTTGATATGGTACTCGTCAAGTATTTCCTTTTCCGGTGACCCGGATTCAAGATGTGACATCTAAAATACAATGACCCTTGATGTTTGAATACTCTTCATACAAAAATAACTGCAGGGGAAAAGTATCACAACACACAATTGGATGGGAAAAGTAGATTTGAGTCACTGGGACCAGACAGATCATTAATAAGACCCACACCCCTAACTATCATTGCAGAAATAGAAATCGAACTCAACTTCCCACACCAGCAAACTTTGCTGTACAGCCTCTTATATTTTTTATATTTTCAAAATTCCATTTTCCATGTGTGTTCTATTTCTGAAGAAAACCCTGAGTTCTGCTCTTCTCCTGAAAGCATTTATCTCCTTTGCTCTTCAGTTGCTTGTGATTTGGTATAAGTCATGCATGGCTTGAAATTCTAACACTTTTGCTTCCCTGTGGATAATATTTTTGGATATTTGGATCAGGATATCAAAATTTCCTCTGCTCCGTCCTCAAGTCCTGATTTTAATTCCTTTATCCTGCTGCAGTTCACGGTTATTAGATTTCCCTGGGACCTTTTTTCAAAAGGTAATACATCAAATATACAACGCGCCCAGCTTCTCTGCATACTGAAAAAAAATGTGTGCTTTAGTGTTCGGAACAAGACATGATACCCACATACATAAATATATTTGAAATCCAAGTGTCTCCTTCAGACCTTCCTTTAAAAGAAGCCAGAAAGTAGAGCATAGTGGGGGTGGGGTGGGGGCGCGGGGCAGATGGGTGCGGGGAGAAAATTGAACTTTCCAAGATCAGTACTTAACATAAAAATTTCATCACAATCTTTATCATCTTGCAGTGGTTGCAGAAAAGGCCTAGGCTCCCTCCACCTTTAACTTCTTAAAGTCGCCTATTTTACCTTCAAATCTGATGAAGTGTCAAAGTCATTTACCAGTAATGAGTTCTGCTGCAAATTTTATTTTGCTTGGAATTTAATTAATGGGCCAAAGACTTTCCATTGTGATTTGAGCAAATGAATAATAAATCAAGAAAGGAGATTTGTCAGGGAAGGAACATCTGTTTCTTACAAGCGTTACAACATGACTACAGCTTGGCTGTGCATTACCAGCACAAAGACAGTAGGAGTCCTCTCCGGTGAAGCTCTCTTCATTTATTGCTCCACTGAAGGTGAACAGAGAGCACTCTAATGGGCCTCTGGTGTTAATAAAAGCTTTGCGCTTCTCCAGTTTGCCTGTAGCCTCTTCCTTTAGGGTGCTACTGTCCTTAGTACATGGTTTGTTGAGCCACGTCAGGATTCTGCAGTGTCAGTACTTTATTGGATGATTAATAAGGGAAAGACAAATTCATAAGCAGAAACAATATGAAATTACCATCATATTAGTGTTCACTGTCATGCTTTTTATTTTGGGGGGGGTCGTAAATGAGATCGTGATTGAAGTTAAGTACTTTGACTTGCACTGTCAAAAAGCAAAAGTAGGTCACCCGACCTGTTGGGCTTTGTCTAGTTAACCAATAACAGACCATCTAGAGTAGTGTGACTTTTGTACCTGTGCCAAAGCATCCTGTCAATGGTTCGAAAGAGGAGAAGAATTAGTCTGATCCACCAAGGTCTGCACTTGTGGGGGAGAAAAGAGACACGATAGTGCTTTCTCTGCTATTTATTGCTAGAACGCACTTTGCTCCTATACACAAAGGAGGTTGAAGTGCCCACCAGGTAGGAATAAATCGCTTATGAAAATTTGCACTGCAGGGCTCCTGATGACCCTCGTGTAATGTTTATAATGCATGTGGAACAGTAATGGGCGCTAATGTCATGCAGAAATAACACCGGGATCCTCCGTGTTACCCTTTCTTAAAAACCTTTTCTGAAGGCTGGAAGGATGATAAGAAGAATTTCGAATTTTATTATTTTTTATACGTCTCTGGAATACACCTCTGAGGAATGTTTTCCTGATGGACTGAGCATTTCCCATCATTGGAATAATGTGCGGCCCCCCAAACAGTTCTTTCCAGCATCCTGCACAATGTTGCTCTGTTTGATATGGCATCTTTCGTGCAATTTGTGTCTGAAATAGCTCTATAGAGTGGAAGTAAAAGATATATATATCAGCTGTGGGAGTGAAGACAACAGGAAGACAGAGAAAGAAGTTATTTTGGACTGGATATACTAGATATTGAGTCGATCAGACATACTGGGCTTGTTCTCAGTTTTCAGTGTTTGGGAATCAAGAAAATAAATATGCCCCTAAAATTAGCATGCTGAAAATCCCACGAACAATTTCCTCCACTCATTCCTTTTAAATACAACAGAAGTAGGGGCACCTGAGTGGCTCAGTCTGTTAAGTGTCTGACTTCAGCTCAGGTCATGATCTCATGGATTGTGAGTTCGAGCCCCGCTGAGCACTGTGCTGACAGCTCAGAGCCTGGAACCTGTTTCGGATTCTGTGTCTCCCTCCCTCTCTGCCCCTCCTCTGCTCATGCTGTCAGTCTGTCTGTCTCTATCAAAAATAAATAAACCTTAAACAATTTAAATACGACAAAAGTAAATTCTTACTTCACTCTAGGAAAAGAGAAAATACGGACACTCAGTTAAATAAGAATTTCAGATAAACAGTTGATTTTTTTTTTAGCGTAACATTTTTTTTAGTAAGTACACTTTCATGGGATGTACTTATACTAAAAAAATTCTTTGTTTTTCTGAGATTGACATGCAGCCAGACATCCTGTATTATATTTTTCCAAATATGGCCTCCTTACTCCAGGGAAAATTTCATATCATAAACATTAAAATTTCAGGCGACCAACACATTATCTTCTGACTTCAATGACTTAAAATATACTTGCAAAGGTAAGAAAAAAAATAGATATAGACTGCTCTTACAATTAATATAAAATTATTATTAAATGATGAACAACAATACTTGGTGTTTAAAGTGAACAGATAAGTCAGGCACGGGTTTACTGTACTAAACTCTGAAATTTAAGGGTATAAACATAATATCATATATGCCCACATATAATGTGAGCTCAAATGTAAGGCAAGATTCATTTATCTCATTGTTAAGATTTTAAAACTAATTATTGAACTTGAACGAATAATTTTGAGATGTATTTGGAATAGTCAAATATCTACTTAAATCATTTACTTTAGAGGTTTATATATACATAGCGTAAACACACGCTATTTAATTTGAATGTTGTTATTTTATAAAATTTGTCGCATCCCATACCACAGTCTTATTCAGACTCTTCCCTCCTATCTCTCACCTCAGGATCTCTACCTCTGAGCGTCATTTGTCATGAAAGAGTTTTCCAGTGGCTTTCCTTGCATTTTCTTCTAAGCTGTTCAAGACAGAACACCTTTAAATTTATATATGACAGTACTGCTAAAAATATTATCCCAAGCCACGGTGACCATTCGTATTACATTTGGATAGCTTATGGTTCTCTACTTATTCTATAAGCGTACATTTTATTTCTTCATGGCATGGCACCGTTTTAAAGTGGTCATTAAAAGACTGAATATAATGGCAAACAGTACTGGTAATTGTGGTATATACTCTCCAAATAATTATTGACCTGTATTATATTTTCATCGTATAAATGTTTCCGTCAAAGACGTTAACTGAAATCATTTAGAGCTGTTTATTTATTTTCTTAAACACTATGTTACTTTTTAAAAGGAAGTAACTGAGAGTAAACCCTTGAATATGATAAAAGCATTTATGGCTTTGAATATGAGGTGACTCTTTCTTTCTGAGGGGTAATTTTTGGGAAGTGTTCTGTAATTGGGCGTGTAATGGAACTGTGCCTATCACAAAAGCTTGCAGGTAGATTTTGCAATTGGAAGGTGTCAAGGTCATTTCTGGAGCTGACTGGCCGTCCTCATAAGCCCCGTAGATATGTCTATGCACAGTTTTCTAACGAGCCACAGGAAACAAGAAAGACCTTTACATTCAGATATATATACAGTTGGACCTCAGAAATTGGGAATCCACCCAGGCATGGTCAGGAACAAAACAATTAATCAAGGTAAAAGGAACAGAGTTATTAGCATACTATACTTCTATGATTCCATCTTTCTTAATTGTCTAGGTAAATTATATGTTAAAGTGAGGGTAAGAGTTCTTTTATTTTATGTTTGAACATTTGATATTAATTAAATGACCAAGCTCATGTGGTATATTAGTCACCTAATTCTAGACATTAATCCTTGGTTTAATATAGTTAAATTGTGTGTGTCTGTGTACCATGGGCATGTAGATACATGTATATAATATGTAGTTACACAAATATACAAAACATGGCATTCGAAAACTCCTTAAGGTATGGCTTTTTAAAAAAGCATAAAGGAAATTCACTTCTCCTATTTAAAACTGGATTTTATTTAGTTTTACATTCTTAATGCTGAAATGCATCTACTGGACCAGTTTTTGAAAGCAATTCAAGACTTGTTTTTAATGCCCGAGAAACTGCAATTAACAGAGCTATACAATATGGAATTGTAGAATCCAGTACAATATAGAGAGTAGATGCACCAAAATGCATGTTGAATTAACAGATAAGTAAGATACAGACTGCAGTGATTTCTTGCTTATGAGCACTACCCCCCTCCCCCGCCCAAAGATTACATAGCAAGAAGGTAGGGCAGCAGATTTGTCTCAAGAGTCACACATCCTCATCAAAGTTGATCAGTCCCCCTCCGTCATTCTTACCTGGTTTTCTATCTCTGCTCGTGTAAGCCTAGCCTTAAAATCGCCCTAGAGTTTTTATCTTTGAAAATGGAGGACTTAAATACCATAATTGATGATGTCATTTTCAGTGTGATGCCACTGAAACAGTTCACTCATAAAACGCCTCATTTCTACTTAGTCTTTGACACATGATGGTCCCCTAGGGGCACATACCAGAGTCACCCGAGGGACTTTTTCCAGCCCCCTCCCTCCATCCGGAGCTGAGCAGGCCCCTTCTCCCCTCGAGAATTACTCTAACTGATGGGGTGTGTTGTAACCCTCAGGTGTGCTGGGGTAGAAAATAATTTGAAAACAACCAATCACATGAAAAGCCAAACATCTGGCCAATTATTAGCTATTTTCCATTATGCTGATGTAGATGTTACATGATTAAACATTCAGATGACAGAATCATCTTCTTAATCCAATAGTTGCTGGAGTCAATGCTGCTCTAGACTCTGTGGATTTTGTGTAGAAACGTATTTTTATTTTCTACAGACATGCAGTACTGTTGACTGCCTAGCAATCTTTTTTTTTTTTTTTTTTTCTGGAAGAGTTCAAACCATGGCGTGCATTGAAATTACTTCTTATGTTCTGATAACTTTTTTATGAACCTGTAACAATTATGAAGAAATTTCTATTCATAAAACAGAGAGTCTTAACATAAGATGAAGTCATTTGCACTGCAATTTGCCAATCAAAATTCCATTGCCTAACTCTTTTTTAGCTACCTGGGCAGAATCACAGCCATCTTTCAGATGTAACATTGGTAAGGTCTGCCAATTTTCTGGGCCTTGACCATAGCGTTCTAAGAATTCATTCTAGTTAGTAGATTCAAAAAGTAGCTGCTTACACACTCTCATCCTTGTCCAAACAGGAATTGCCATACATTGGCTCCCTTCTCAACAGAGTAAATACTGCCCGTGGCTAGGAGATGCTTTCCATAGTACAATGGAGTGGCATTCAGGGCCTCTCGGTAAAACAGAAGTGTGAAACAGAAGTGGTTAAGCTTGTTAGCTAATTGGTCTTGTTTTCAGTTCAATTTCAGATCAATTTATCTGAATTCAATACAAAGCATACATTACATTGTTCTATTTGAATTCAACAAAATACCTTTATTTCTGGAGAGAGGCTGAGAATAGGCCTATGAGAGCCGTTCTCTAAGTATGATGCCAAAATTTGGTCTGATGGAACATTTCAGCTGTTGATCAAGTCATTTTTTTGTAAGACTCATCTTTAGGGGAACACATAGTTTTTGAGCAGGGAAACAATACTCTTTGTCCGACAGGAGACTTTAAGCAGAGTACCAAGTTTAGTGGCTACTAAGAGTTTTCCAACCAGTCAAGCAAGTCTCTTATTCCAGAACATATCTTCTGTGGGAGGGGGAAGTTCTCACATAATAGGACACTCTTGTTTAAAGAGCTGGGATTGGGGGAAGGAAGGGGGTGTAGACTTACATTTGTGGATGGATTTAGAAAACCTTCTCTACTTTCCCAAAGTAGCAAGAGTTACTACATCCAGCCACAAAATTTACCTTTTAGAATTTTTGCTTACTTTTCCTTTGCATGTAACAAGCTTTACACGCTGTCCCTCCCTGAAACTTTCTATAACTGGTTTCTTATTTTTCAGGCTTTAGTTTGTACATTCTGAGAGTGCTTTGCTCCCAAATGGATTCTATTTGTCCCTAACCAACTATTTCTCACTATTTGCTATCACTCCATCCTGACAGTTTCCTTTGTAATAACTGTCAAATATCTTCTGTTCCAAATATTCCCTTCTGTTCCCTTTACCTGAAGTATTGATGCCAGGTGTATTTCAGAATTCAGATAGTTTTTTCTTTTAGAGAGATGATATGGTGCATAAACTTTAATTTAAAGAGTGTGGGGCAGCACCTTATAATCAAGAACATTAATATTTCTGTAGCTCAAGACATGAATATTCCTATCAAGTGAGATGGATGAATAAATAGATGAATAAACAAAGCAGCTTTATGTCATTACAGATCAGGTATCACTAATAACAAAATTATGAAAATACTCTCTGTTACCAGAGAAAATGTTTTCTGTTTTGATATCCTTATAGACATCAAAATATTTGATAGGGAATTATGGACTTGTATATATTTATTTGTGTGCTCATGATCTGTCATCCCACTAGCTTTTAACTTCCATCAGGGCAGGGACCAGGTCTGTTTGCATTTCTGTACCCTAGTACCTAACACCATACCTGATAATTACAGACTTTGGAACAACGTTTATCAAATGAATGAATGAATGAATGAATGAATAAAACTACATGATTTTTTTTCCTGAGCCTTTTTTTTTTTTGAGCAGGCTCCACACCCAGAGTAGAGCCTAACACAGGACTTGAACTCACAACCCTGAGATCAGACCTGAGCTAAGATCAAGAGTAAGATGCTTAACCAACTGAGCCATCCAAGTGCCCCTTTCCTGAAAGAGTCTTTACTTGTCCTTTGTTGTCCCACAAAATACTGTAGCAGTAATTAAAAGACACCCATTGAGGTTCCATGCAAGACTTTCCATTTATTTGCTGATGTTTGTTCCTGCCCCAGGATGTAGGACACTGGAATATGTGACAGTTGGAGGTGTTATTGACCATCCTTGGCTTTCCTGCCCAATTATAAACAGCATTCAGAATTATAACATTAAGGGAGGGGAAGTACCATCAAAGCAGGGCCAAGAAAGCATTTTTTTAAATGTTACTCTTTTAAAAATGAGTTGTCCTCAAATGATATAAAGAATATTATTCAAAATGTTTATTTGTGAGTCACTTTTCTGAAATTTAGAAATATTTTTCCAAGGAAGAAAAAGGGAGTGGTTGAGAGAGAAGGAAGGGAGGAAATAAGAGAAAGCAAATATGTCAAAATGTTAACATTGGTGAATCTAGGGGAACGGTAGGGTATATGGAGCTCTATTGTGTTACTTATTCTTTTAACTTTTCTGTAAGTTTGTAAGTTCCCAAAATAAAATGTCAAGGACCATTTGTAAAAGAAGCAAAAATAATACAGTAATTAGGAATAAATTTATTTTATTTTTTTTAAGCTTATATTTATTTATTTTGAGAGAGGCAGAGACACTGCCAGTGGAAGAGGGACAGAAAGAGAGGGAGACAGAATTCCAAGCACGTTCCTCAGTGCCAACATGGATCCTGACATGGGGCCTGAACTCATGAACTGAAACCAAGAGTCGGGTGCTTAACCAACTGAGTCACCCAGACACCCCAGGAATAAATTTAACCAAAGAAGTGTAAGAATTGTAAACTGAAAACTATAAAATGTGATTGAAAAAAAATAAAGATCTAAGTAAATAGAATAATATTCTGTATCATAGATTAGAAGACAATATTGTTAGGTTATAGCACCACCCACATCGTCCACTGATTCAGTACAATGCCTATAAAAATTCTGTCTTTATTGCAGAAATGGACAAACTGATTCTGAAATTCATGTGATAATGCAAGGGTCCCAGAACAGCCCACTAATCTTTAAAAAGAAGAACAAAGTTGGGGATATCCCACTTCTCTATTTCAAAACTTCCTACAATAGTACGGTGCTCAAGACAGTATGGTACTGACACAGTGATACTCATGTAGATCAATGGAAGAGAACCGAAGGACATCTATGGTCAATTGATTTTTGCCAAGAGACCAAGACCATACAATGGAAAAGGTTAGTTTTTTCAACAAATGGACAACTGGATATGCACTTGCGAAAGAATGAACTTGAACCTCTACTTCATATAATATGGAAAAATTAATGCAAAATGAATCAAAGACCTAAATGAAAGAGCAAAACTGTAAAACTCAGAAGAGGTCATAAGCATAAATCTTTGTGACTTTGGGTTAGGCAACAGTTTCTTAGCTATGACACTAAAGACACGAGCAATCAAAGGAAAGGTATATAAATTTGATTTCATGAAAATAAAAGATGTCCATCAAAAAACAGTGTCAAGACACTCAAAAGGCAATCCACAGAATGGGAGAAAATGTTTGTAAATCATGTATCTGATAAAATTCTGGTATCCAGAGTATATAAAGAATTCTTCCAACTCAACAACAGAAAGGGAAACACCCAGATGAAAAGTGAATGGTAACCCCCAAAACACATTTCCCCAAAGAAGATATGTAAATGGTCAATAAGCACATAAAAATGTGCTCATATGTGACATCATTAGTTACTAGGAAAATGAAAAGTAAAACCACAGTGAGACAGAACTTTACATTTACTAGATGGCTATACTAAAAACAACAGAAACAGTAACCAAACTAAATCAAAAGGAAACTATTATTAAGCGCTGTAGTGCAGTTGCCGTGGAAAACAGTCTGGCAGTTCCTTAAAAACTCATACATAGACTTATTGAATGATCTAGCAAGTCCACTTCAAGGTATATATCCAAAAGAACTGAAAACATATCACAAAAACTTGTATACAGTGCTGATCACAACATTATTCAAAAACAGCTGCAAGATGGAAACGTCCCAGTTGTTCCTCAACTGATGAATGGAAAAGCCAAAGTGGTACATACATAGAATGGAATATTATTCAGCAATTAAAAAGACTAAAGTACTCACACATTTTTATAACAGGATGAATCTTGAAAACATTATGCTAAGTGAAAGAAGCTAGACAAAGAAGGCAACTTATTGCAAGATTCCATTTATATGATGTCTTGAATACACAAATCTAAAGATCTAGAAAGCAAATTAGTGGGTTTCTAGAAGGTGGGGGTTGGATGAGATGGAAAGTGACTGTAGCAAGTGCAAGGTTTTTTTCGGGAGGGGGGAGTCATGAAAATATTCTGGAATTAGATTTAGATACAGATGGTTGCCCAACCTTAAAAAGATACTGAAAACCACTATATTGTATACTTTAAAATATACAAATATATTGTAAGACTTGCATGGTATATGAATTATATCCTAATTGTTTAAAAAGTTGAAGGTGGAAAAGATTTTGGAGGTCATAGTCTCTGCAGTAAAGCAAAAAGAAACTTTATTTTGAACAGATTAAAGGGAAAGACGTGATAAGAGGGGAGACAGGGGTAATAAACCATCTATGAAGCACAAAAATTGAGTAGAATTGAAGTTTTCGTCAAAAGCGGTTAGGCGCAAAACTGAAACCATAAGATTTTAGAAGTGATGGTATAAACCTAAAAAAATAATATAAAATGCAGAGTATAATGACCAATATTAAAAAAATAAGGACATGACAGCCACAGAGAATGAATGCCCATCTTAAATATTATAAATATGCATCTTCTTACGAGTTAGGATCCTATATTTTTCCTTAACTATTATGAATCTTTCCTACTCACTGCTATATTCACCCAACCTACCAATTTTCTAAAATTTTTTTTTCCACGTTTATTTATTTTTGGGACAGAGAGAGACAGAGCATGAATGGGGGAGGGGCAGAGAGAGAGGGAGACACAGAATCGGAAACAGGCTCCAGGCTCTGAGCCATCAGCCCAGAGCCCGACGCGGGGCTCGAACTCACGGACCGTGAGATCGTGACCTGGCTGAAGTCGGACGCTTAACCGACTGAGCCACCCAGGCGCCCCAACCTACCAATTTTCAACACAGTGTTTGGCACATGGTGGTAATCGATAAATAAATTTGTAAAATTAACTAAATTAATTAAGTGTATTCCAGAGGAATAAACCAAAACAAAAGGATAGAATTAACCATAGTTATGATGGAAAATATTCTGAGCTCAATAAATATCAACCTAGAATTTGAAGAGATTTCTAAAATCGAAACCAATTTGATTAAAAGGGACCGTAAAATTGGAAAAAGTTGAGTTTTAAAAATAATTACAAATAACATCAGTTATTTTGCAGTTATTTACAGCATTTGGACTTCTATGACACTAAATGTCAAAAAATGTTGGAAAAATGTTTGCAGACTTTTAAGGGAAACAGATGTGACCTAAGAATTAAATTCCAACGTGAGTTATCACTCACGTGCTGCTAAGCCAAAATAAGAAGGCTTCCAGGCAAAAGGGCTAAAAAATATATCACTTTTGGGCTGCCTGGGTGGCTCAGTCAGTTAAGCATCCAACTCTTGATTTCGACTCAGGTCATGATCTCACGGTTCCTGGGATTGAGCCCCGCATTGGTCTCGGCACTGACAGTGTGGAGTCTGCTTAGGATTCTCTCTCTCTCTCTCTCTCTCTCTCTCTCTCTCTCCCCCCTTATCCTTCTCATGAGTGCTCTCTCTCTCTCTCTCTCTATCTCTTTTTGTCTCTAACCAAACAAACAAACAAATATTTTAAAAAATATATCACTCTTGTACCCTGCCTGGGAAAAAAATAACATAAACTCTAGCAAAATGAAAAATGAATTAAAACCTAGGAATGGTACAAAGGCATGGTAGTAAACATGAAAATAAGTTTTAAAATTAATGCATTGTTACAATTATTACAAGTAATAATTATACGTACAGTTAACAAATCTAATACAAATATCCATGGGTCGTTATTGGAAGGGAAGATAATAGTCTATAGTGTTTCTGGATCCTTTTCATGTCACAGCTGACATAGAAAGTTACGAGATTTTTACAAGACACTAGCATAAGGGACTGAGGATACTGACAGCCTCAGGTCCCACCAGGTGGCCATATTAGCAGAGGGAGCCAATATCTGGGCACACCTGTAGCTCCGTGTGTCTTACTGTACATAGATTTAGATTTTGCTATTCTCGAGGTGGAAAACCAAAGGGAAATTTTAGTAAGAAGTAAATGGCAGGGAAAAAACTCATAGGGCAAATTTCAATATAAACGAACTTTCAATTTGGGTGAAACATAGTTTGCAAAATTGGCATAACACATTTACACAAATGCCACTGTATTATCTGGGAGGTAATGGTACGAGAGATTGATTTTTTTCTTTCTACTTATCCTTATTTTCTAAATATTCTATAATATAGTTTCTTTTTTTATAATCTCCAAAATTTTAAAGATAGTATAAAACCCCCAATAAGACAAAAATATTTGTCTTAGTGCAAGAAATCAACAGATTAATGAAATAAAATAGTTCTGCTTCATTCATTCATATATATGATCAATATATAAATAATGCAAAACAGAATCCAAATGTGTAACTATGTTGAATATGGTATATCCATTAACTTATTAAGGGATGTTATAATGATATTTAAAAAAAATTAATGCTTATTTATGAGAGAGAGAGAGAGAGAGAGAGAGAGAGAGAGAGAGACAAAGCACAAGCAGGAGAAGGGCAGAGAGAGAGGGAGACAGAATCTGAAGTAGGCTCCAGGCTCTGAGCTGTCAGCACAGAGCCTGACGTGGGGCTTAAACCCACGAGCTGTAAGATCATGACCTGAGCCAAAGTCTGATGCTTAACCGACTGAACCACCCAGGTGCCCCATAATGATACTTTATTCAGAATATTACTACTCATTATAATTTCCAAATATATCTTTTTAAAAATGTTTATGGGTTTTTGAGAGAGAGAGAGAGAGCATGAACAGGGGAAAGGTAGAGAAAGGGGGATAGAGGATCTGAAGTGGGCTCTGGGCTGACAGCAGAGAGCCAGACACATGGCTTGAACTCGTGAATTGCAAGATCAGGACCCGGACCAAAGCCAGACGCTTAAATGACTGAGCCCCCAGGCGCCCCTTTCTAAATATATCTTAACTTTTACTTTAAACACTTCAATAAGTTTTGACATTCATTTTCCTTAATTTTGTCTGAAAGTATTTCCCCACCCTCCTACCCTCACTTCCTCAGCAGCTTGTCTCTGGGACTAGACAACTGAGTGTTAACTCCTTAGCTGCTCGTTTGATTCTTTTCCTTAGAAGAGGCATGGTCTGTCTCCCACTGATCCAGTGCATAACAAATGAATTAAAACCTAGGAAAGGTACAAAGGAATAGTATTAAACGTGAAAATAAGTCTGCCCCATTCTGCCGTAACTTACTATTTAATTTACTCAGTTTTGATTTTTGCTATTCTCTAAGTTCATGAGAAAGAACATTTCTGTAGTTCTGGGTATTCTACACATCTGAGCCCTGGCTGTCCCAATGACAGAGATCATTTGTTTTAGATCATCCTACTTATTTTTTTACCTATTCTGCAGTATTGAGGGTAATTGAACAGCTGCCATAACAGACAAGCCCTGAAATCTTGGTGGTTTCATGTACTAAAAGTTGATTTTTTAATTCCTGTTACAGGCTAATATTGCCTTCTCCATCTCTGAGCTACTTCACTGTAACCAGTGGTCGCAAGTCTACCGAGGAAAGGGAAAAAAAGAAAAGAGGTAAGATGTTTTAGGGCTAGTCCTGGAAGTGACTCTCGTAACTTTTGTCCATATTTCATGAACCAAAATGTAGCCAGCCATGACCTAACTGCATGGAAACTGGGAAATGCAGTGTCTCTGTGTACCCTAGACAAGAAACTGGTGTGGCTACAGGTAGTATTGCTTTGGCCACATTCTCTACACGTATACAGGGTGTCTATTTACCAGACCTGGGTTTCTTGAGAAACTGTCTCAACAGGGTTTCCCTTTCAGTGTAATATTGAACACCTGTCAAAATGTTTTCCAACATGAGTGCTATAGACCAATCAGAAAATGCTGAGATGTTTGCTGTGGTTGTGAATAGTAACCTACCTATCTTTTTTTTTTTAATTTTTTTTTTCCACGTTTATTTATTTTTGGGACAGAGAGAGACAGAGCATGAACGGGGGAGGGGCAGAGAGAGAGGGAGACACAGAATCGGAAACAGGCTCCAGGCTCTGAGCCATCAGCCCAGAGCCCGACGCGGGGCTCGAACTCACGGACCGCGAGATCGTGACCTGGCTGAAGTCGGACGCTTAACCGACTGCGCCACCCAGGCGCCCCAGTAACCTACCTATCTTGAGCTTTATACTCCAATACATTGGACAGGTAGACTGAAAGCAGTTTATGTGCTTTTGCAAACCAATATAATTGCTGCTTTGAAGTGTATTGATCCATAGCCTGGCAAATAGCTTCACTTGTTATGTTGAATTCTTACCCCAAAATTGAGATGAGAAGGCCACAGGCCTTCCATCAAGTGGCTTTAGCAGGGTTTGGCACACATCAGGACCTACCAAATGCTTGTAGATTAAATAAATCTATCGTCACCTACTTGGGGAAGGTGACAGTTGAGGAAGTCAAGAAGGAGAGAAGCTTTGGTTCCTGGTGCCTTTTATTCTGCTCATTCCCTTGAAGATTGGGGTGAAACATCAGCATCTCTTTCTCTTTTCTCCTGTTTTTTTTCCCCCTGCCAAAGTCCAAGAATAGGTATGATGGGATAAGAGGCAGTGCATAGTTTGGTGGGGGCTATGAAGGGGACTGAATAAAGGAGGGCGTGTACATTCACATAGCTAAACTCATAGAATATAAACTCAAAACTGAAACTTGAGCAATTTTTGATGTCCTACAAGAAATAGAAGGAACATCATTTAACATTTGACTAGTTCCAGAGCTGGTGGAAGCCTTGCCTCTATGTTTTCAGTTGACAGCAGGTTGACTATGTTCAAATTCCACAGAAGTAAGGGAAGTTTTTTTTTTTTTCCTCGTTTTAAATGCCTTGTAGAAATAAGAAAATAATCTGTCAATAATAGCAGAAAGGAACAACTGATTCAACTTTTCAGGGTCCTCTCACTAGAACCTATGAATAGCAAATAACCCTTCCACATATATGCAAACTAGAAGCAGTTAATGTTTCATTGGCAAACCCGAATCTTCCTGATGAAAGCTTTCATAAAAAACACCAGAACCACTCCGTTCCACTCTGGGTTTCCAGCCAAAATTAATTAGGGCCTAATCAAGAGAAGCACTCACCTTGACTTTCAATGAGCCATAGATAAATAATGAAGTAAGTTTCAGTTGACAATGAAAGGAAAGAAGGTGCCAGACTTAATACTTAGTTTGGAGACAGTCACCCAGGGCCAGTCTCTACATTTCTCCACTTAATCTCTTTCTATAAAGCCTTATCATAGCCTTCTGATGTGTCAGGAGAGAACATGAACCAAAAATGTGACTAGGTTTAGGTAAAGGCAAGTCTGGGGATACTTTTCTGTCTTTGAGAACAATTTTCCAGAAGACAACGAATCTCTTGTAACCATCTCCAGAGGCCACGGTGAGAAAGGAGCACTGGGCAGGATGGGCTATGGGTCTGAACCTTTCCACATTGAGATTTTGATCATAGTGTTCGTCCTCTGCACTCAGGAGCACACCTTAATGCCAAGAGTGGACAATTCTTATCTCCCTATTATATGCATCTTATTGCATTCTGT
This sequence comes from Lynx canadensis, assembly GCF_007474595.2. Classification (NCBI taxonomy): domain Eukaryota; kingdom Metazoa; phylum Chordata; class Mammalia; order Carnivora; family Felidae; genus Lynx; species Lynx canadensis. The sequence continues at coordinate 55,375,054 of NC_044319.2, read as the reverse complement.
GTAATGGACTTTGATTTGAGCTCAAAATAACTCTTGTTGATTATCTTTTAATAATAATGCCGAGCATACACTTATTTTTACTGCAATTACTATCCTTTACAAAACTGAGTTAAAACTCACTTTTTGGGGAGCGAAGGTGGCTCAGTCAGTTGAGTGTCCAACTCTTGGTTTCGGCTCAGATCACGATCTCACGGTTCGCGAGACTGAGCCCCTCATGGAGCCCTGCACTGATAGCTTGGAACCTACTTGGGATTCTCTCTCTCCCCCACTCTCTGCCCCTCCCGCACTCATGCAGACTCTCTATCAAAATAAATTATATATATATAAAAACTTGTTTGGTTGAGATTTAAACAGTGGCTAAGAAACATTGACTCTACAGGTCAAGCCCATAGGAGATGGATACCCTGGATCTGAGTGAGAAGTTTGTGGGTTTGGAGTTATTATTTCTCTTTCAACCATGTCCTATTTGAAAGAGGATAATAGTGCCCGACAGATCTTTTGTTTAGTGCTTCTTATATATAGTAAAATACTGTAATTTAACAGCTTGCTGGGGGAACAAGAATTTGTTCCAGTTCCTGATTTAAATGTTTATGCTAATTGCTATTTATTGGCCCAGATGCAAATGATAGGTTGGCCAAAGTGAAATTTTATGACGAGCAAACTCCCCCCTTTTGTGCAAATTGAAAAAGTGAAACAAGAGGAGGATGAAATGAGCCGAAGATGGTCTTAATGGCTGCTTTTTAATGGGGAAGATAAAATTAAGACTGATTTACGTGGCCAACTCCCCTGTTTTCTCTTATCAGCTCATTTGGCAGGAAAAATGGAAAAGTAATTGTTCCTCTTTCAATGTGGGCCTCAAACCATTATTTATTGGCTGAAATTAATCGCTGTTTATCCTTCATTCACGTGGAAACCGCTCTATCAGCATTATGAACCCCAGCAACTCAACTAGTCCCTTGCAATTTAGTCGACAGCAAGCTCGGATCCTGATGAGGCGTGCCTTAATTTTCTGGGCTGTGGGAGTTAATGAAGACTCCTTTCTGAGGTGGACATATTTGTATTTCTACAACATTAATAACAAAGACCCACACTTTCTCTTTGGCAGCAAATAAACTTTTTCGAAAAAAAAAGAGGAAAAATTATTGAAAGGATGGTATTTGGGAGAAAAACCCAAAATAGAATCATGAAGCCAATTTGTTTTTACTTTAGTCACAACTGAAACATGAAGAGAGGTACAGCCGTTCGGGGGATTGTATGCGGACTCTGGGAAGATCCTGCAAATTGGCAAAGGTGAGATGAAAATAGCGCAAAACCCACACATTCAAGAAGAGTAACTTCTTGGTTCTTTTTCCCTTCCACTTTGTCTCTTCTCAACATTGCTTGATGCATGTAATTGACAGCCTGTGGTTTTTCTGGGGCAGAGATTCCTGGATCGCCTCCTGTTCTTCCTCAGGGAACCATCTGGAACTGACAGTCTGTCCTCCAGACTCATATCTTCCTCTTTCCAATCAACCAGTCAATCATCAAGCGTTTGTGCACACCTTCTGTGCCCAACAGGCTTCCTCTGCCGTGACATAAGCACACAGAGCCAGAGCGCCCTCCATATCAACTAGAGGCACAGCTAGGTGTCAAGAATCAGATTCAATCTATAGAAAGCATGGGGGGGGGGCAGGTTGTAATTGTAGCTTTTTGAGAGACACATAGGGTCTATCTGTGTGTTCTTTTGGATGCCATCTCTGGCATTTTCCTGCCAAGATCAATCTTCCCACCCTTGCCTGACTTTAATTCTAAGATTTTTGATCTAGGAGAATCTATGAGTAAATGTTTTCATGAATCCCCAATTCCCACAGTCAAAATCTGAATTACCTTGCCATATCAGAGTTTAACAGATGCCATGAACATAGATTCTCCCTTAAAATTTTTATTTGGCTTTTATTTATTTTTTTATGAATGAAAACAAGTAGCACACTTCCTTTAACTTTTCAGTGATGTTTAAAATATAATTCTTTATACATATAGCTATTACTATATGTGCAATTTTATATCCTGTTTTTTTTTAGTTTATTTATTCATTCTTTTATTTAACAAGAATTTAATGATCACATACTATGTGTCAGACACTATTTAGGCACTCAGGATAGAATAGTGAACCAAAGGGACAAAAAGACTTTCTATGGAGCCTACAGTCTAGTGGATTCCTAATGTTATAAAAATATCTTGTGTCTTTAAATTCTCCACATACATAATTATAAATAGCCTGGTGCCGTTCCATGTATATAATGTAGTTTATTTGATTTACTTAATAGCATGTCACTAGTTTGCCATTATAAATAATTCAGTGATGAACATCTTTATGCGTATTTATTTTTTTTCATTTCTGATTATTTCCTTAGGTAGGATGTCCAGATTTGCTGTGGTCTGAGTTCAGGTTCTCAGCCTAACCACACACCAGAACACTATTCCAGGCTTACTGGATCAACACGTCCAGAATAGGTTCCAGGCATATGTATTTCTGATTGTTGGCCAAATTTCAGGATAACATTTTATTATGTTTATGCAATGTCACTTCGATTTGTTTTTCATTGCATACTTACTATATTTATATTATATATTACATATAATATTTATTACCTGTATAATCTCAAATGCTTCTAGTTTTTAAATATTATTATACTATAAAAAAATCTTGGTTTAACTGTTGTCCTTTGGTATGGTTCCCAGTTGGTATAGTTCTTATTCTGCTAGAATTCATATTCTATTTTATTTTTTAAGTTTATTATTATTTTGGGGCAGGGGGAGAGAGAGCGCACAAGAGGGGGAGGAGCAGAGAGAGAGAATCCCAAGCAGGCTCTACACGGTCAGTGGATAGCCTGATGCAGGACTCTAACTCACAAACCATGAGATCAGGACCTGAGTTGAAATCAAGATTTGGACGCTTAACCCAGGGAGCTGTGTGGGTACCCCTGGAATTCATATTTTAAATGAAATGCTACCAGAAGAATGACATACACTTTGTGAGTGAAAAGATTAAAAAAAGTCCTGTGTTTATCTCAATAGTTCCTAACCTTCCTTAAAAAGAATTTTCTCAAGTTATAGTGCAATATTGATTTTAGAATCTATATTATGGATTTTTATATACTGATTCTGTCTTCCCACTATTTCTACAGACTCTTCATTAGCACTTAAGTGTATTAAAAAAATAAACAAAACCATCAATCTTACTAATACCCAAGATGTTAAAAAAATAAAATCCCATCTCTAAATAAGATTCCCTCTAATTGGTGAAAAAGATAATCCTTTAGATTATTTGGATTTAGGTGGGGAGTGGTAATACGTTTGTGGGTACAGAAAGGTAGGAAGTTACTGGCTGGTAACAGATTTGGAATGTAGTACCTCAGAAATCTTTCTTTTAGAAAAATTATACGCTGCCCTGGTTTTAAAAAATTGAAGTATCTTACAATAAAAAAAGAAAAGATAAAATAATCATTCAGATTTGACATTTAAAGTATGAATATAATACTTTTTTTAAAAAAAAGTATTATATTACTTTTACTTTTTGTATTATTTTACTTTTTAAAAAAAAAACTTGGAGATCCATGCAGCAACTGGACACTAAATTCAGTTTTAAGTTTTCTGGAAGCCAAGATGAAAAAGGAAAATCTATAGTTCTTTAGTGGCTCAATGACATATATAAGATTATTCAGAAAAGTAATCTTTCCTCTGGCAGGTTTTATGAGAGACAGCCAAAAATCCTTTGAAATGAAAATGGATAGTGTTTTTTTCTGAGGATCAGAATGATTTCCAAAACCTTCAAGAATTTCTATTCCATTCTGCTTCATCACTTGTTTCCACTTTATAATTTGCCATTTCTTGGATTGAGTTTTAAGTGAAGCCATCAATGATGAGTAGAATGATGTACAGTGAGTACAATGATGAGTCCTGATGGTGGCCCCAGCCCTGCCTTCTGGGCATCTGAGCTAGTGAGTACAAGAGGGAAGAACTGACCAGAAGGCAGGTAGTTATGTTTAACTCATTTCAACTTTAATAGCTGTTTTTCTAATTATATTATTAAACTCCATTAGACAAGAATCAAGAATGAACTTTTTTAGTACTGAAAGTGTTTAAAACTATTTCTGTGGTTTAGATCATTAAAATTATGCAAGATTGTTCTTCACCATTTGAAATTATTTTCATTTGTTTTCATTGTCAGGAGTCCAATTCAGTAATTATTCATCTTTCCAGTTGATCCTTTAATGCAGCTGTACAAATTATTGAAAATGCTTTGACCTTGCCGATCAGAGTATTTTCTAGTAAAATTTTTGATAGAGAGCAAACTTTGTGTTGAAATAAATTCGTAAGCCCAAGATGGAGCCACGCCTGCCCAGGGAGCCATGTCAGCAAATCAAGGACTTAAATCACTTTCACGTTCCTGTCAATGCTCCCCTTGATCAGAAACACAGTATATCCCGTCAGCCAACCCCCTAAGGCCAAGTCAATTCTGGGCTCCATGCTTACATCCTTATTCCCTCTCATCCCAAACAAGGTTGTCTGTGTGGCCCCAGTCAGTTTTAAAACATTTTTCTCCTCTGTGTTATTCTTTATCCCATAAAAGCTTCCTATTTTTGCTCCATTTTTTCAGTTTTCTGGACCTGTGGGGATGGAGACAGACTGCTTCATGAAGCATTAAATGATTTGTTTGGATCACCTAAATTATTTCTTTAATCAGGTTTTATCACTTGGTATTATAGTTCTCAGAAGATAAGAATATTTGCTTTATTTAAAGGGAGAATTCATATTCTGGAAATGACAGCAACATTTACTTACCAGACATTATTATTAACAGGTACATATTCGTCACATACTGTGCTCTATATTCTAGGCACTTACGTTGTTCTAATTGCTTTAAAAATAACCTCTCCAGCATTGCCTTTCCATGCACTACAAACAAGCACATAATCCCAAATTGTGACAAGGGATCATAAAAATAAATATAAGGAAATATAACTATTCAGAGTTCTAACAATCATGATCCTGCCCTATGTAACTCCTGTAACTCTTCTGATAGAGCAATTAACCAGAAACCCAAAAGAAATTTGTACCTTGCTTCGATTATCTTTAAAGTAGATTTCACCAATGCTTCACCTTACTTTTGAGCCTACCTAAGATGAAGACTCATCATTTTTCCAACCTCACTGCACAACACAATGTCTGGTATATTATAGAGGCTCAAAAATGTTTATTGAATCAATAAATTAATGTGTAAATACTGGAATGTGAAGCAACCAAGAACATGATCTTTCATATAGATCCATGGACTGGGACTGAGAGTCTACAAGTAAACTCTTACATTTATGGTTGATTGGTTTTCAGCTAAGTGGAAACAACTCAGTATCCATCAACTGGTGAATGGGTAAACAAAATGTGGTCTATCCAAACAATGGAATATTATTTAGCAATAAAAAGGAATGAACTACTGAAAACACGCTACAACATGTGTGAACCCCAAAGACATTATGAAAAGCCCAAGACAAAGAACACTTACTGTATGACTCCATTTATACAAGATGTCCAAAAAAAGGCAACTATACCAGAGAGTAGATTAGCAGTTGCACGGGACTCAGGGTAGGAATGCAGAATGGCTGAAAATCGGCATGGACAATCTCTTGGAAATGATAGAAATGTTCTAAAATTGTACTGTGAGGATGGTTGCCCAATTCATTTAATCGTCCTTTTAAATGGGTGATTTATACTCAACAAACCTATTCTAACAAGTAAAAGAAGACAGTCTTCATAATGTTGACTCAAATTTCACACATTCTTCATAATTCTGTCCTCTTTCCATCAATGCAGCAGCTATTGTTGTTGATGTTTGTCCACTTGAATTTATCACTATCTATTCATTTATTTAAGAAATAACTAGTGAGCATCTAATATCTGCCAAGCCATGATTCAGATACAGGAGTTTCGCCAATGAATGACAGTCTCTTGGGAGCTTGCATTCCAGTGTGGAAAACAGATCCTAGATGAACAAGCAGATTCCCTGATTATCTTGAAAAGCAGGGTTCTGCTACTAACTTACAATAGGTCTTCTGGTTGGTTCTTCACCTTTCTGAGTCATTTTCTTCATCTGTGAAATTGGAATTATAATCTCTGATTTGCTTACCACATGGAGTTTTTTAAAGAGTCCAGTGCGATGAGTTTTGTGAAAATCCTAAAGTTGTAAGACACATTACAAATGTAAGGTTAAAATAAGGTCTGTGTGTACTCAAAGAAAAGAAAGCCTATAGTTAAATGGAAAATATAAACATACATAACATTTCAACGAATCCAGCTCCAGTAGGAAGAGTTATTTCTTCCTATCCCTCCAGCATGTGCTAATATTTAGTAATGGTGCTGAAGATTGTATAACTGAATGTTTTATCAGAACAGTCAAGGTTACCCTTCAAAGCAGTTATAGAATTATCTTCTCCTAACTAAATATAGTTAACCTTAACAAACAAAAGGACTTGCCGATGAGCCAAATGAAATGGCCTTTATATTTGAAGTACTCACTTAGAAAATAATAAAGGAAGCAATTTGCTAAATTTGCAGTTTTTCCTTCGTAGAACTTTGAGCTTAAATTGCTTTCAGGGAAAGATCTTTTTACATGATATATATTTAGGAAAAGGAAAACATCTTTAAAAAATAAAAGGTAAATGTTTTATTGGTGAAAGGAGATTTGTATAGTTTTACAGTCTATCTCTTGGGTCTATTTAATCTTCTGGAGTTTAAAAATGATTGTCCTGAACACACCTTTTCTCTTTCTTGATTCCTTTATTTAACCTTTGAATTTAGTGAAAAGTTGTCTCATTTTTATTACAGTTATAAAGATTAAAGCTGACCTTTACATTTTCCTTTTTTAAATTCAAAACCCTGGTCACTTTTCCTTTTTAATATGAGATGGGTATATAAAATTGATCCACCTACAAATGATGTAGGAATTTGAGACTCTCATGGAGTCTATTAATTAGTTATAAGGTGCATTAATTACACTCTAAATGATAATTAGCCTTTTCTCTGATCTATTGCTGGTTTTCTCATTGGTTTCACACTTTCTGTAAGTGACGATTTAAGCTTGAAAACGAACTTTACTAGTAAAATTTTCTACATTGCTCGGGAGTTTTGAAAGTGCTTGATAAGTTATGCAAATGTTTTATATAACCGTAAGTTAATAATAGTATTATTATATATTCACTTCTTTGATGATTTCTCTCCAAACAGTTTACCTCCTGTGAAACCACGAGCTTTGCATCTTTTGTCATTATTTCTCCTTTGTCTCCTAACTTCTTTTCCTTGAAATTCTCTCCATTCTCTCTCTCTCCTTTCTGACACCTCCTTTGTCTAGACTCTTCTCTGATTTGAAAAAGTGGGTGTCCTCCATATTGTGTTGTTGGCTTGTCCCTGGGTTTTGTTTCTTTTTCTCACCTAGTGTTTCTCCTTCAGTGATCTCTTTTATTTCCTGACAATGTCTCTTGAATTACTTGATTTTATTTGTAATCCATTCTCTTTATTTATCAGTTCATGAGGCTTTCAGGCATCACTGGTGTGTCCGTGGACCCCAAACCTACAGTCTACGGTGCTGACTTCTCTTCAAACACTAATCTCATGCTTCCCCCTGATACCCAGGAACACATTTTGGATATGCCCTGAAATGCTCCATCTAATTTCACAAATTTAATTGGTATGCTTCCTCCCCAAACTAGAGCTTTCTTTTCATATTCCCATTTCTATCCCACATCTTGATCTCAGTGCCCAGGAGTGACCTTGGCCTCTTTCCTTTCCTTTACACTTAATATCCAGCTTATCTCCCACTTCTAGGGATTCAACTGTTAAAATGCCGCTTTCTGTATATGCTAGAAACCCTCATGTATCTTGCTTGGACTTGTAACAGTCAGCTAGTTCCCCTTTATAAAATCCAAATTTCATAAACTGATATTCTAATCTCATTCATGAGCTAGCTTCGACGTACTTTCCAGGTCTCTTTCCTATTCATTTTCTACGGACCAGTCAAACATAATTATTCACCTTTGAAAAAAATATCTCAAGATTTACGTTTCTTCGTTTGCCCACTTACCTCTGTCTTTAATGTGCTCACCCTCCTTTAATCTGCTGAAATACCATTCTTCAAGTTTCAACTCAAATACCACCATCTCCAATGAAGCCAATATTAGCTCCTCGCACTCAGAATTCCTGCAGAACTGTGTACCTTTTCAACTGCTTTCATTACATGTGGCCTGATATGATGGCTATGTGTGTGTCATCCCCTTCGTTGGCCTTGGTGCTGAATGCCTCACTAGCCGGCTCGGTGCTTTGCACACGATAGGGACACAACACACAGTTGTTGAATAACGGAGACTCTTCCCATGTAATTGGGTCTTGATGTCGTGATTACCATGAGGCATTAGTCTCCAGGCCAACTTCAAATCCTCCTGGATTTCCTGATCATCCCTTCCTAACAATGAAAGTCCAAGTACTCAATACTAGTGCTTAACATTTTCCTACAGCAGGTGTATTGCAGAGAGAAAAAGAAACAGCCCTCTAGGGAATTTTGAAATGTCCTTGAAGGGTGTGAAATTAATATAGGTATCTCCAGGATTTAAAAATTGTCTTCTTATATATGAAAAATTCCAATGTAGATTAAAAATCCATCATTCAGCGGGTACTAATGGGAGCAAGACCTGTGAAGGTAAAACACCTCACACAGCACCGTGTAAGGCTCTTCGTGGCAAAACGCTTCTCCACCTTAGACCTGAAGCAAATAAACTTCAGTGAGAACACTTACATAAAGACGTTCACCCATTATCTCTCTTCTGTACAAGGACAGGAAATATTTCAGGGTCTCTCTTTGAGTCTGGTGGCTCCATTTATCCCAAAGTGCTCATACATTTCCTTGTTAAATATTGTTCCATTTTAGAATATTAAAAACAATATTATTTTTGGCTTTCAGAGTGATGCTGTCACTTGTAACCATTATGGAGGAGATCAGTTGTTATTTAAAAACTGCGGCAAGAAGGTAGGCATGATACAAACCCTGAGTATTGGAAAATACCACATGGAAACAAGAATTATACAAAAGTCCAATTTACTAAGGAAAAACCAGCAATTATTTAGGCATAACTAAGGCAGCAAATACTTTGCAATTATGAGATTCAAATAACTGAACTTGAGATACTTTGAGGTTTTAGGATTGAATACTTCAAGTTCCCAGTGTTGCTTATATAAATATAGATATGACAGCAGAGGTTAAACCAACCTAGACGTTTGCACTTGAAGCCCTGTGTTGGCTTTTGCCTCCAAGACTTGCTGCCAGTTACTTGAACTCCTACCCCAGTCTGATTCCTAAGACACAGTGTTGAGAATCACAAATTCTTTATCTTCCACGCTTATTGTTGGAAAATGTTTCCCCATGTTTGAAAGGCAGTTTAGTAGTTCTAGAGTACGTGACAAAAAATTATTGCAAAATTTTTTACAACAGTTTGTGATATAATTCACATACCATACAATTCACTCATTTAAAGAGTGTAGCAGAATGGATTTTAGTATATTCACAGATATACGCAACCATCACCACAGTCTATCTTAAAGTATTTTCTATTTAAAGTATTAAATACTATTTAAAGTATTTTCATCATCTCAAAAGGCAACTTGCACCCTTTGGCCATCATCCCTCCACCCACCCACCCCCCTCCCCATTTCTTCTGCAGCCCTAAGCAACCACTAATTTCCTTTATGTCTCTATAAATTTACCTATTCTGGACTTTTCCATGAATAGAACCATAGAAACTATGATCCTTTGTGACTAGCTTGTTTCACCTAACATAATGTTCTCCAGGCTCATCCATGGTGTAGCATGTATGAGTACTCATTCCTTTTTGTGGCTGAGTAACATTCAATTGTATGGATGTACTATATTTTCTTTATTGATTTGTGTGGGTGGACATTTGGGTTATTTCCACCTTTGGGCTACTACGAGTAATGCCCACCTAAGTAGTCATGTATAAGTTTTCATGTGGAAATGTTTCCCTTTCTCTTGGGTATACACCTAGGAGTATAATCATTAGATCATCTGGTAACTCTGTGTTTAATCATTTGAAGAATTACCAGACTGTTTTCCAAAGCAGCTGTGCCATTTTACATTCCCATCAGCAGTGCATGAGGGTTATGGTTTTTATTCATTCTTGCCTCCCTTAGGAGAGGGAGCAGGGGAGGGACAGAGAGAGAGGGAGACAGAAAGAATCCGAAGCACACTCCTCACTGTCAGCATGCAGCCCAATGTGGGGCTCAAACTCACATACCATGAGATCACAACCTGAGCCAAAATCAAGAGTTGGATGCTTCACTGAATGAGCCATTCAGGCACCCCATCATTGACTTTTTTTATTCTGGTCATTTTAGTGGGTATGAAATTATATCTCATTGTGATTTTGATTTGTAGTTTCCTGATGAATAATGACGTTGAACTGCTTTTACTCACAACACTTGTGAAACCAAATGTGTGGGGTATTTTTCCTGTACCAACAAATTATCCAACTCTCCAGACACCAACTACATGGACTACAAGTCAATTCAGTTCTAGCACTATCTACCTAGAGATAGCACAGATCCCCCTTGGTTAAGGGCTCAGTCACACAAGAGTGCTCCCACTTCTGACACCCAGTTGCAAGTCCCAGATTGTCACCTGTGCTTCTGATCAACTGGCTATAAATCAGGGGTTTCTACAACCTTCTCTTCCATTTCAATAATTTGCTAGAAAATGGCTCATTAAACTCAAGAAACCACTTTATGTACTATTACCCATTTATTACAAAGGATATATTTATTATTATAAAGGATATATATGAAAAACCAGATGAGGAGGTACATAGGGTGAAGTCTGGAAGGGTCCCAATCACAGGAGCCTCTATCCCTATGGAGTTGGGATACACCTTCCTCTTATCATATAGATGTGTTCATTAACCCTAAAGTTCTTTGAAACTTGTTGTTTAGGCTTTTTTTAGAGATTTCATCATGTACGCATGATTACTCATTAACTCAGTCACCAGGTTCTCTACCCTAGAGGTTGGGGATGAGGCTAAAAGTTCCAAGCTTCTAGTCAAGGCTTTTTGGTGACCAGTCCCCATCCTGAAGCTATCTAGGGACCCACCAAGATTTGCCTCATTAGATCAAAGGACTCTTTCAAGTATTTTAGAAACTCTTGTGCCAGGAACTGGGGACAAGGACCAAAAATATATCTTTTTTTATATCATAATATCTCTGAAATTGAGCACCTTTTTATATGCTTATTGTCTGTTTGCATATTTTCCTTGGAGAGATGTCTGTTCCAATTCTTTGCCCATTTTTCTTATTTATTTAGAAATGTTTATTTATTTATCTTTGAGAAAGAGAGAGCAAGAGAGAGAGAGAGAGAGAGAGAGAGAGAGAGTGAGTGAGTAGGGGAGAGACAGAGAGAGAGGGAGACAGAGAATCTGAAACAGGCTCCTGTACTGTCAGCACAAAGCCTGACACGGGGCTTGAACTCATGAACCGTGAGATCATAACCTGAGCAAAAGTCAGATGATTAACCAACTAAGCCATCCAGGCACCCCTTTGCTCACTTTTAAGTTGAATTATCTTTTTATTATTAGCTATGTGTCCTTTTATATTCTATTTATGAGTCCATTAGTGCATATACGCTTTAATTTTGATGAAATCCAATATATCCATTTTTTGTTACTCATCGTTTTAGAGTCATATCTAAGAATCTTTTGACAAATCTAAGATAATGAAGATAATCCTTTGATCATCTAAAATAATGACAAATCTAAGATAAATCTAAGGTAGCTTTACTTCTTTTCCAATTAAGATTTCCTGTTAAGATTTACCCCTATGTTTTCTTTTCAAAGTTTTATAGGTTTTGCTCTTACATTTGGGTCTTTGATCCATTTCGAGTTAGTTTTTTATATGATATGAGGTAAGGGTCCAATTTAATTCTTTTGCATATGATTGTCCTGTTGTCTTAGCACTGTTTGTTTGTTAGTTTATTTAAACTTGAAGACCTAATTGGCTTTATTAAGAGATTCATGAATTGGGCAACATGCCATCTAGCAAGTAGAAAACTCCTTAGCACTATTTGTTGAAAAAACTATTTTACCTACTGAATGGTGTTGGTACCCTTACTGAAAATCAGTTGACTGTGGATGTATGGGTTTATTTCTGGACTCTCAGTTTTATTCTTTTGATCTGTACATTTATTTTTGTGCCAGCACCGGTCTTGATTACTGTTGCTTTGTATTAAGTTTTGAAATCAAGGAGTGTAAGTCCTCCAACTTTGTTCTTATTTCTCAGGATAATTTTGGCTTTTTTGAGTTCCTTAAACTTTCATATGAATTTTAGAATCAAGTTGTTAATTTCTTCAAAGAAATCAGTGGGGATTTGGGTAGAGATTGTGTTGAATCTGCAGATCACTTTGTGGAATATGGCCATCTTAACAATGTTAAGTCTTTTGTCCATGAACATGGAATACTTTTCCATTTATTTTGTTTTCTTTAGTTATTTTTAACAATGTTTTATAGCTTCCAAGTACAAGTTAAGGTTTGTACTTCTTTTATTAAATTCATTCACAAGTACTTTATTCTTTTTGAAGCTATTGTGAACAATATTCTTTTTTTTATTATATTTTCAGATTGTTCATTGCAAGTGAACTAAAATACAATTGACTTTTGTGTATTGATCTTGTATCCTGAACCCTTTGTGTCCTGAACACATTTATAAGTTTTAATAGTTTTTTTGTGTGTGTATGAATTACTTAGGGTTTTGTATACATAAGTGCACATCATCTGTGGATAGAGATAGATTTACTTCTTCTTTTCCAATCTGTATCCCTTTTAATTCTTTTTCTTGCTCAATTTCCCTAGCTAGACCTCAAGCACAAATGCTGACCAGAAGTCGCATGAGCAGATATTCCTGTTGTATTCCTTATCTTAAGCATCCAGTCTTTTACCATGAAGTATAATGTTAGTTATTGGTTTTTTGTAGATGTCCTTAGTTTATTAAGTGCTTTTATCATGAAAAAGTGTTGGATTTTGTTAAGTGCTTTTATCTATCTATTGAGATGACTGTGTAGTTTTGGTTTTCATTCCATTGATGTGATGTTTTGTGTTAATTCATTTAGGGATGTTGAATCAACCTTTTATCCCAAGGATAAATCCCACCTGGCCATGGTGCATAATTCTTTTTATATATCGCTGGATATACTATTGACTTTTTAATGGGTTTTATCCACCATTTGAGTAAAAAAGCCCATTTGGCAATTTGCTGTTACATAGTAGATGCTCTATACATATTTTTAGACTAATTAATTGATTGCTCTGTGTTTTGTCATTAGGTCTTGAGTCAAGCAAGCAACTCTCATATCATGTCTGATATTTTGAACACATTCATTAGACTTCCATGTAGATAACATCTGACTCAACACGGAGTGGTAGGCTGGAAACGCCAACTCGGAAAGTTCGAAAGGGAGCAGAGTAAGCATGCCTTTATTGGAGAGGAAAGAATTTTCCTGCCTCCCTTCTAGGTTCTTTGGTTAGCTCTTATGTTGGTAATCAAATTACCATAAACAGCTTAACAGTAGAAAAACAAATGTAATTATGTACATACAGACATTCCATTAGAGTATGAGACCCAAGGATAAGCCAGGCAATTGAGGCTTATATGCTACCTTGAGCTAAGAAACAGGATAGAGGTCTGGGGCTTCAAAGGGGAGGAGGGTGATTCATAGGACAATAGGAAGAGCAGGTGTTTGGTAATTAGATGTTTGTCTTGATATACAGCTAGGCCATTTAGATAAAAAAAGTTATCTCTTGGTAATAGCTCTCTTTCTGGGCCTGGCCTCCTATCTAGATTCTTTTAGGCAGGTTAAGAGAGAGTTAAAAGTTTTTCTTGAGTCTGTTGGATCTTGATTGCTTTCAGCTCCAAATAGTCCACATGCCAAAGTGGCACGGTTTGAGAAAACTTGCTCTAAACTCCTTCATCATGTCTAGGAAACACCCAAATTTCTTGGATAGTAGTTTTATTGTGAGCTGGACTGAAAGGGGAGATAGAGAACCATGAACTGCAACTATGAGTCAAATGTTCAAAAAGCGCATGATGCGTTTCTCCGAGTTCCCATATTGTCTGTACAGGCCTTAGTCATAACACTTATCATACCTCACTGCTAATTTACTTGCCTGTCTCTATAATTAGAACATCTGCATATCACAAGTGTTGGGCATACAGAAAATGTGCTATAATTGCTTGTTGAATAAGTGAATAAGTTGGCTGACCCATTTGGTGGGCAGCAGTTAGGCACAGTAGCTCTGACCACATAAAGCAAAGCAGCTCCCAGAGAAAGAGGCAAAGACTTTCACGAAAGATTTTTTTATAATAGTAGCTGCTGTGAGCACATAATAGATTTTCATGTATTTGGCTCTAGCAGAAACGTAATTTGCCCTCTCTGCAAATTTCTTAGATAACACAAACAACGCCCTTTTATACGCCAAGAGCCAAGCTGCCGTGCTCACATGCTTTTCCTCTTTCCTTTCTAGAAAAAAACAATGATCAACTCCCATCTCCTTCTCCAAAAGCGGTTTTTCTAAGATGAAAACACACACACAAAGATCAAGATTTTAAAAAGGATGTTTACTCCTGAAATCACTGTTGTACTATATGCTAATTTGAATGTAAATTAAAAAAATAAAAAATAAAACAAGTTAAAAAACTTTGAAAAAAATTAAAAATAAAAAAATAAGAAAGGATGTTTATACCTTCAATTAGTTAACTGTATTTTCCCAATTCTAAGATGTCAATTACAACAGATTGCCCAGAATTTTAAAAAATTCTATGTAAATATAAAAATTGATTGCACATTGAATCTTAATTTTGGAAACATTAAAGTATGCATTTTAAAAACAAAGAAACGTAGTTTATCTGTTTTCACTTTTCAGTTCATGATATCCCACTTGAAAATCAAAGCATTTAAGACATGTGTTTAATGTGTGTTTCTTGTTATGTCATAAAAAGTTGACAATGAGGTACTTTAATGATAATACTGATGACCGTGGTACTCTTTAGCTCTCTAAATCTTGCTTGGATACTTATCCAACCGGGCTTACCATGTAGGTAAATAGATGTCTGATTATATCTACGCAAACTCATACCATTTGTTCTTGTGCTTCAGATAATAAGGGCTTCCCAGCTTTGTGTGGTTCCAAAGGAAAGCATTTTGGTCTTTTAAACACAATACCAGCAGACAGAAATTAGAACAGCACTTAAATTCCTGGGGAAAAGGGTATCTCTGTTACATGGAATCAGAGAAAAAATAGCATGTGGCTTCAATGTGTTTTTCTCTGGCTGGAGTTCTTAGTTCTCAGTTCTCTTGGTTTCACCACTGATGATTTCTTTTATTTCGGAAAATCAATAGATGGGGAAAATTTTTATCCTGTAAATATATTGCTCGGCTTAGGGACCAGGATGAATCCATCTGGGCTTAGCAATAAGTAGAAGATATTTTCAATTCACCCAATGACTTAACAGCCTAAATCTAAGGTAGTAGACCCTTTGAGTTTAAGGTATCTGAAAGTCCAGGGAAATTTTCAGAAGAATCCACTCGTCTCCCTGCATATCTGATGCCAGAGATGTTCTAGTTAATCTTCTTTAAGGTCTTATTCACTTAATGGAAATGCTTAGCTGCATAATTGCTTTGAGCTTATTGCTATTCGAAATGGAAAATATAATAATCTAATGGTATTGTCTCTATAAGCGAATGAGAATTTCAGGAGTGGCTGTTGGTGCCACCCATGTGATCCAGAGAGGTTAATGCAGTTAAAGTTATTTCACAGTCCATTAAGGAGCTTACGGTGACCTCACGACCTTTGCGCCAACAACACGGAATCCATTATCATCACAATGGAGGAGCCGAGGGTTCGGCTGACTTGACAATGGGCCCGGGAAATCCCAAGTTAGTACTTAGTTTAAAAAAATGCACTTTTCTTTCTGCTTCTTGGGTATGGCTATTAATATGCCCTCCTATAATTTGTAACATTAACATTGCTGAAGGTACAGAAAAGGACATTGAAATGAAGATGTCAAAACTGCTGACTTAGTTCAGTGCATGATAATATTGGCTATGCATTCAAGTAGTAGATATCTAACAGGAAAATCAAGATGAAGAAAGTCAAGGAACTCAGTTAAATTAATGATAAATTATCACAGGTTGTGAAATTCACTTAGGCAAATAATAGCTTTCCTCCATTTTCAATGTTACATTCTGAGATTTGATATATGACTTAAAGAGAAACAAACACTTTAACTTCTGAATAAGAATGTTAGAAGTATAATTAATTAAAGCTACATTAAAATATTTACTTCATCAAAATCCAAATTGCAGAGAAATAGGACACACCACATGTTCTCAGGGACATCTCACTATGACAAATAACATCATGCTATGGACATCAAACGTTTGTCTCTCTTCTGTGCCCAATTTGGTAAAGACATCCCTGTCACTCACACTTCAAAACAGATGTGAGTCAGGGGGTTAAAAAAATGAAGATTTTTATCAAAATACTGGTTGATATGAAAGTGTTAATTAGCATTTGTGTCCTCTAAAATGAACTCAACTGCACAACAGTCTCCTTTGGAGAAATAATAAGCATGGGATTTAAAATTAGATTTTGCAGTACTTTGTATTATTACAAAAGAAATGCTAGAGCAAATAAATAATCCCTATGCCAAAAAAAATTAAACAAGATTGTTTATAGATATCAAGGTTATATTGTAAACATAGGCTCTAAAAGCATCATTTATATTCCCAGAACTCAGAGGCGGCATTTTGAAATAATTTAAGGAATGCATTTAAAGGTATTTAAAGAATCCAGCAGTACATTTCAAAGATAGTTATTGCAGAAGGTAGTTAACATATCTTACCTCATTTAAACACAATAAAGTTTCAGCACTTATTATAGCTCCAAATGCCTGTAATATAATCACACTAACAGGAAAGCCGGAGATCTCGAGTTAATTTTCAGGAACGCATCATGATGATGTCTTTTTATGGTTTGCTATCTGAGAAAATAATTGAAAAAAAAAAAAAAGCATCACCTACTTCTGATGATTCAAAAGAAAATAGCATGATCAAGCAGTTTTTCCTAAACATATCTCTCCTTGAAACCTACTTTATTTAATTATTAAAAGAATATATTAGTGTTTGAAACTGGTACTAAAAATCTGTGGCAGAATATTTAGAACTAAAAGAAACGTAGCTGACAGTAATAGGTTTATGTCAACTGAATAAATGTAACTCACAAATAATGTCACAGGAAGTATTTAATCATTGATTATTAAAGAAGTTTTGCAGAAGCTATAGTCACTAAGCATTAAAGCTACAGGGATGCTATTCTGAAAAAGAGATTTAACAGTATAAAGCTTCTGGATTTTTATGTCATTTTCTAAATTCTTGAATATCAAAACCAACTAGGACCTTGTTGTTAAAAGTCAGTAAACTTAATTCTGTAACTCACTGTGTACTTTCCCAAGCAAAAGTGGCTAGACAATACACTTTCATTATCTGCTCTAATTTATTAACCTGAAATGTGTTGCAAGATGTTTACATTCATTGGAAGGTGTATTTGTACTTATGAAGTTCTAAGAGGTACGCTTTTACCTTTTTTTCCCTCAGCAAATATTTGTTTCAATGATTAATTTCATTTTCATTGTAACACATCTCCTGGTAAACATTTTATTCCTTAAATGAGCCAGAATTAAAGAGTACAGGATTAAAAACTGGCAAATAGGAAAGCAATCACAATATGTGGATTAAGAAGAGTATATATTTTAAAGCAAAGAGACAATACAAAGGAATCACAGGTCAGGATTTTACATGAACAAACTATGTCTAATTTTGACGCCGTCCTAAGGTATGACATATACATGATTCTCCACAACTTGCAAAGTACAATATTCAAAAAGCATTAAGAGTGTACCTGAGCAAAAATCAAGGCAGTCATTAGTGTTAACTTTCCCATATTGTTATTGATATTATTATTACTACCAACCCAGTCTCAGCAGATACTGAAGAGTCAAGCATTCCTGTTGTTTCTCTTTAACTTTTTTTTTTTTTTTTTAGAATAATACCAGTTCTGATGGTTCTGTTTTCCCAGAGCTTTGTTTGAAAGGAGACACCTCCATCAGGAAATCTCTCTCTGTAGAAGTAAGAATTAATCATAGAAAAGAAAAACAAAAATCTCCAAACTCTGTCAAAATATAACACAAGGCTCTCGGGGAAGGAACGTGTCATAGAGCTTACTTGCTATGTAAAGATGCCTCTATGTGACTCAAGAGAAAGTTATCGCTCAGAGCCTGGCATAAAGCGTGAACGGGTAAATGTGGCTCCAAAGTGAGTCTCAGACTTCAGTAGCCAAAAATAAACTGGTTCTTGGCTGAAAGACATAAGTGCAATTGTGAAATTGATATCCCTCCTTGGCCGAGTCCCAGACAATATGTTGCCTTTCGGGGGCTGATCAGCGTGATTGATGTGACCTGAGAAATCCAGGGGGCGCTCCCCTTTAATCAAACCCACAGCCCTCGACAGAGAGGCAGCTGTGGACTAACAAGTTCTTCAAGCGTTCTCCCTCCAGGTCCCCTTCGAAATCTGACAGCCCAGAAGGAGAAAAAGGTGGCGAAACAGCGGCAAAAACGCAAACTCCACCCTGGGAAAGGAAAGGAGAGACTAGAGAGAAAAGAAGAGCTATGGACTGAGACATAAGATGGCAGCAAAGGTATTGCCTTTCAAAGAGAAATTCAGACATCACTTTTAATGTCAAAACAAACTCACTAAAGACAGGCTGCGAAGTTTGTTTGGGTTTTTTTTTTTCCCCCTTCTAAAAATACAGATTTTTCTGTTTCTAATAGTGATGATCCGTGTCTCAAAGACTACATCCCTGTTTTTCCCTTTTCCCCTTCAGTTTCTGTGTTTGCCTCCGACATTGTAGCGTTGTGGTAATCTGTCCCCCAATAACAGGTGAAGATGAGGTTGCAGAGAGAAAAATGATTTAAAATCTTCCAGGGAGCACCCTGAAGCTTGCAGACAGGCGGTGGGTATAGGTGTGGTGTATTCTAACCCCCCCCCCCCAATCTGGTAATCATTAACTCATCACTTGTTCTCACCCTTCTCCACAGCTCTCAGTGAAGGGACAGGACTCTCACACTGGAGAGGTTGCCTTCCCTACAGCAAATGTTTCTAAACCTATGACAAATTGGTGCGGCTCCTTTCTTGTACAGCAATCATAATGACTCGGATTGATTTTAGCTTAGAAGATCCACACCAGGGTCTAATTTACTTTTTCAGGGTTGCTTTTGATGTTGAAAGGCTTCCAAATTGGTTAACCTGACCACCCTCTCCTGCATTGTTGTCCTATTTGCACATAATATTCTGGTGCCAGATTGTCAGCTAATTATGTCACAAGCAATCAGCTAACAAAGCATAGCCATTCTCGCCTGGAGAATGAGCCTTGTTTCAAAGCTACTCCCAGGGAAAAAAAAAAAAAAATAGGCTCCTTTCATTAAAGAAATCTGGAGTGAGGCTTTTATGGAACTCAGCACCCGCCTTTGGAGAGATGCTGTATCGCTGCCTATTTCTTAAGCACCTGCTTGAGGGGAGAGCCCTGGAGTTTCGGGGAGCCTGTGTTTCATCTCTACAAAACTGGGAAGACGTGGGAGTATTTGGTAAACCCCTGTGATATCAACCTGCAAGATAAAAATTAGTGTGTTGTCTTCCTCCAAAAGACCCTTTTTTGGCTTAATCCTGTTGAGCGGTTGCCTCGGTTTTCTTCTGTAAAGACTAAATCCAGAAGAAGACCACAGCAGATTTTCAGTTCTCTACTTTATTGAAGATAGGATTTAGCAAAGACAAGCAAACCAAGAGAATACCCTGAGATCTTTGATGGTAGAAAGGTGAATTTTTGATAGAAGCATGGAGTTGTTTCCATGCGGAAACATCTGGATGTTTTCAGTGGTAGGTGCCTAGCAGAGAGTCTCATGGGGATATCGGCACTGAAGAAAGACTGGTTTTTCAGGGCGCCTGGGTGGCTCAGTCAGTTAAGCATCTGACTCTCGGTTTTGGCTCGGGTCATGATCTCGTGGTTCGTGGGTTTGAGCCCCACATCAGGCACTGCACTGGCAGCGTAGAGCATGCTTGGGATTCTTTCTCTGCCCCTCCTCTGCAATCTCTCTCCCTCTCTATCTCTCAAGAAAGAAAGAAAGAAGGACTTGTTTCCTCTTTTAGGTAGGCGAACTTTAAAATCAGTTCTCCATTTTGGAGTACACGCATATTTGCAGGTAGAGAGACCTAGCTCAGTGGTATGACAGTAAGGAGCCTGCTTGGATAGAAAATGCGCTACGAATAAATGAGTTACATTGGTTACCTTTCCTTTCATTAATTTATTAAGGCTTCCATGTTATTTATCACCTGTTCAATATAACAACCATCATTTAACGATGACTATATCTTAAAATTCTACCAAGGGGCAAGAATTAACACACAAGAAGAACCTGTGTGGAACATTACAACACACAATTAAGTAATACACTTTAGGGCATAAACATTAAATGCAACAGGAATTCAGACAATAGAAAAATTTGCTAATGGCCTCAGGGTCCTTGGGTTGTTTCTCAGAGCTGTGAAGGCAGGGGAAAGCGTTTGTGTTCATGGTAATTAGCAGACAGGAAAATAGTCTCTTGGAATGCTGAGGATCCTGATGCTTCGCTCTAACAATGACAGTTGAAAACTTTCAATCCTGAAAAATTAGGATTAGGATCAAAACAGAGTTTTACGTGCCATGATCAGCAGGATTCCAGGGGCGGAAGGTGTTTTTCCTGTTCCTCCAACAGCTGCTTACTATGGCGGCTCCGCTCACCGTGCTCATGGATTTCTTTAATTGTATGGACTAGGATAGAAATATTTTGAAGGTGAGTCCTTTAAAAATGCCAGACTGCTAAGGGTATTAATGAGATCTTCACTGAAAATACAGACAGAAAGAGAGAAAAAAAAAATGTGTGGGGAACATACTTAATGCATTTTCAGTAAGATATGCTGTATTTTCATCAAGAGCAACCACAGCAAACACCTTCATCCTAAAGAGCTCTTCACTTTATAAAATAGAGGCTTCTGGGAAAACAAAACCTGAGCTTGAGAAATGAGTAGATACGCAGGAATCTTGCAGAAAAGGATGCAATTTCACTGTTCCACAAGTTGATTCTAATTTGGCTTTGCAGCATCTTTACAAGATCATATCTCGAAAGCACAGATAGAAGAAACCAAAAAAGAATCCACTAACCCTCTTAATATGCTGACAATGATCAGAACTTGGCGTCGAGGTCTTTAACCGAAGGGATAAACTAAACTTACAGATAATTCTTAGGAGAGTCACAGAAACATAAAGGGGTATTAGAATTATACACGTGGCAAAAACTTTAGAGGTTTTGGGTTTTCCAAAACTTGTCACCAAAGGGGTTTTCCAGTTTGGTGACATGAAAGTCAAGAAATGGTTTGTGCTAAATGTTTAAGTGTGTAAAAAGCTCTAAGAGATGAAAAAGAATATGATCGGGTTCTAATTTCTACCAAGATGGGGGAAAGACGGGGTAAGTCTAAAGCTTGTGGACAGCTTGAAGTTAGAAATCC
This sequence comes from Lynx canadensis, assembly GCF_007474595.2. Lineage (NCBI taxonomy): Eukaryota > Metazoa > Chordata > Mammalia > Carnivora > Felidae > Lynx > Lynx canadensis. The sequence continues at coordinate 55,353,324 of NC_044319.2, read as the reverse complement.
TGAAGACAGCCTGGACAGGGAGGGATTTTGTTATAGTGAAATGTGTGTCTAGAAAAGGTCTGAAATTATTTTTCCCTGGAGATCTTTGAAAATAGAGTCATAGGAAGAAGTGGCTAAAAATGTCCCTTTCTGGCTTTGAAAGCAAGAATATTATGAAGTCAGTCTACACACACTTCCGGTGAAAGAATATCAACTGGAAAAGGACAATTTGATTTTTGTTGATTGAATAGCGAGTTCAGTGTAACATTTTCTGTTTATAAATTGCACCATCCATGATAAATTTTCTTGAAAGCCCTCAACCTGCCTTGCCAATTAAAATAGTCAACAGAGGGGTGCCTGGGTGGCTCAGTTGTTTGAGCGTCCTACTTGGGCTCAGGTCATGATCTTGCAGTCTGTAAGTTCAAGCCCTGCGTCGGGCTCTGTGCTGACAGCTCAGAGCCTGGAGCCTGCTTCAGATAGTGTCTACCTCTCTCTTTGCCTCTCCCCCACTCGTGCTCTCTCTCTCCCTCTCTCAAAAATAAAACAAACATTAAAAAAATTAAACAATAAAATAAAATAAAATAAAATAAAATAAAATAAAATAAAATAAAAAAAGATTGGGTGGCTCAGTCGGTTAAGGGTCCCACTTCGGCTCAGGTCATGATCTCACGGTTCGTGGGTTTGAGCCCCACGTTGGGCTCTATCCTGACAGCTCAGAGCCTGGAGCCTGCTTCAGATTCTGTGTCTCCTTCTCTGCCCCTCCCCTACTCTCTCTCTCTCTCTCTCACAAAAATAAATAAACATAAAAAAATCGAAAAGTAAATAGTCAAGCGAGTCGCAGGAGCTGTATACAGACCTTGTTGTACTGGTTAGATCTGGGATGGGGATAGAGGAGCCTCAGGCACACCATCACCTTTAGGGAGTTCTTGGTTGGGTTTGTTTTCTGGAAGGAAAGTTAGGGCTTGGAAAACATTAGTGTAGTGTCATTATTCCTATTTCAGCATCCATTTGGGGATTTTCTAGGCCTTAGAGCTCCGTGTCCTTACATTTGTTCCCTTCTGATAACATAAAGGAGAGAAACAAAGATTATCTGAGGTAGTTGTTCATAATTGAGTCCAGTCAGAGGCTGGAAATCTTTAAATAACAAAATTATCCAAGTTACACATGCATATGATGGCATTGTATTTTAGTGCCTAGTTGAGAAGTACATCAAGAACAACGCACGGCTGTTCATATATAGTACGTACACTTTGACATGAATTTTTTGGTTTTGGCCATCGCTGTTTATACACACACGTTGAACAGGTGTTTGTGTCTTCACCTCAGAGGCAATGCTTGGTGCTAATGGACGGGTGAAAACTCCTTGGGGTCCCACCAAGGACTCCCCGTCCTTGGGTTAGGAATCTGTTCTAAAGAAAGTAACAGTTGTCCTGTTAAGCATCTTCCCTTCTAGAAGGCAACATTATCATCAACGGAGGAGAAAATCTGTCTTTAGGGTGAGCTCAAGTTTGAAATAACAGTGGTCAGAGATGACTTGGAACACAGAGAAAATATGCTATGAACGGTGACAAATTCCTAGTTGTTTAACTTCAGCCCAGTTTAACCATTTAGGGAGCATCTATTTATTTAGCTACTGAAGTTAGAGGTGAAAGAAACCAGCTTCTTGGAGTCCCCTAATTTATGTTTCTTTTCAAGGTGTCTTTTTCAAAACCAGCGCCTTATTTATCGTCTACCTTCTCCCTCAACATTTAAAAAGTCCTCCTCCCGCCCCTGTCAGGCAGGCCTATTAGGAAGTGAGGAAATTTAATAAGCACACGACTGCACTAAGTATGCATCACCTGATTTGCATGTCTGTGCGGATGGAGAGCAGTCAGTGTGAACCAAACAGCTGTGTGCTCTGGGCTCGTGTGGTCTGAGTGAGGCCTGCAGAAAATGCACCTCTATCAAAATTGCAAACTTAGGGCTGGAAGAGAGTGTCAGATGCCATCCGGGCCATTGTCAGGCGCACTACATTTGAATCATCCCAGAGGGAGGCGTGAGTCTGCTGGTGAAAAATCATTAGACAAGATCCAACCTCTAAAGAGAGTTAGAAATGAATGACACATGGACAGGAAAACAAACAAACACACAAAAAAACCCAACCAGGATATAATGTGAATTTCTTTCTCATTTCTTATTTTCAGTCTGAGAGGAGGGATAGCACCAGGATTTCATTCTGGAATCCTCATTTTCTTAAAAACTAGTTTGAGAGCCCATTTGCAGCAGAACGAAACATCTAAATTAATTAGCTGCTGTCTTTGCTTTTAACGGTAATAACTATTTGCATTATATATCATGCAGACTATAATACAAACAGGGCCCCCGTATTGGGAAGAGGAAGCCAGGCTGGGGATGTAGGTGATGGGGATCCTCGATATTATTTGTACTAGACCCACGGAGATCATATTAGCTTTGAAAAGAAAAAAAGGCATAATCCTCTGCAAGTCAAACGTCTAATTTAGTTCTATAAACTTTCTCTGTGTTCGTAGTTTGTGAGAAAGTGACATCTAGCCAGAGAACTTTGTTTTCTTCATGGAAATAAATAAGTGAATCATAATGTTCAGATTTCTGTGTCGTTTTGTTTTTTTTTTAACCTATGTAGCCTTTCGTATAAGAATAAAAAAAACCATCCTAGCAATGGATCCAAGTCTCTGGGTGATGGCAGAAGCTATCTTTAATCTTATCGGCAGTTTTGTAATGTCACTATACCGTAAAAGATGTAAGATAAACATTTCTAATGTGAATCAGTTCAGTAAACCACATATGTAAATACATTTGCAGTGATTGTACATTAATAGGAATGTTCACAGTCTTCTTAATGTGCATTCATTGGAAATGCTTTCTCAGTGAATATCCCGTTTAATAGAGTCTCAATAGAGCCACGCTCTGAAAGATTTCGCCTTCTGATACGAGGGGAGACCCTTCAGCGGGGGCTACACATGCTATCTGACGCGCAGTAGCTGAACGTGGCATATGTTGCCAAATTTCTATTTGTCCTTCACATGAAGTCCATATTGACTGCTTCAAAAACTCTTTGTATGAGCTATTATTTTCAAATTGTTTCCCAACTTATACTGCAATTGAAAATTGGACAGCTTTTCAATTGCTCTCACATTCCAATTGATTACCAATACAGTTTTTCAGAATCAAGAATATCAGTCTATTCTCTTCCCTGGCATCGTGTTGACTCCGCGTGGCTTTCATTTAAATATTACAGTACAGTTTGTGCCTGACTCTGTGTTAAGATAACGTACGAGGCGATCAATTAGATTTATTATCTCTTCTTTCGACTCGATGGTATGTATCACTGTAGGAAAAAAGAAAAAAAAAAACCAAACAACCCCCAGACGTAATGTTGCCTTCGCTTCAAGGTCTCTTAGGATTAGTATCTGAGCTTAGTTTCTGCTGCATCAGACAGTTCTCAAGGTTTGTGATGTATACTTCAGGACGAGGCAATTGTAATGATCAAATGACTACCATGTTTTCTGAATAAATGCATTCTAACACTGTTAGGTTATCAGATCAAATCAATAAATATTTATTGAGTGATTACTATGTATAAGGCACTATGCTAGGTCCTAGAGGATGGGACAGGCAGTGCATTTTGAGCCTTATCTTAAATTCTCAAACAGCTCTCAAAAGTGAAATCAATAGGAAAGAGGGAAAGAATCATTTGATTTGTCTAAGGTATTTCTGAGTGCTTTAAAAATCATTCTGTAACATTCTCAGTGGTCCTGTGATCATTAATAGTAGCCACCATTTTCCCATGGGGCGATTCAGGAAAGGAGAGGTCAAGTACTATTCTCAAGGTCACAAAACAATATAGATACAAATTCCGGAAAGCTACTGTAAACAGCAGTCTCCTGGCTTTGAAACTGCTCTGGAACAGTCATTGGTGTAGGGGGCTGGGAGGAGGTCGTGCTTCGGCTTGGCTGAGATAGTTAACTGGCATTTGGGACAAAATTAACTGACATAGAATTACTGGCATTTAAATTAGCATAATACAACTGATCTGCCATCAATGTAGGATGCTCTCTGAGTAATTGAGTCGAAACTTTCTGCTTTTATTTGACCAGGGAGAAACAGCATATTCCTGCTTTTAATGAGTGTTCTCTCCAACATTACCTTGTGAAGAGTTTCAAATATACAGAAAAATTGAAAGAATTTAACAGTGAGCATTGCCAAATGATACAACTAAAGCAATCTAGCACTGAGTTTGGTGTCTTTTGTTCAAGGGAGAACAGTCCATAAATTGGGCGGGTACAGTGGGGATTTGGGGCAAGAGTGAGTTTTACACAATGTTAGATGAGGCAACATAGAAACAGGGCCTGGTTGGCTAGGAAATTGGGAATTTCCTCATAAGGCCAGCAGGCCCTAATTTCTAGGGTGAGGTAAGCTAGCCAAAGCAGAGTGAAGGATTGTGACTGGTGTATGTTAGTTTTCCTTGACAAGTGTTTCCTTTAAGTGTGGGCTGATTTAGGATCATATTTGTGACTTGGGCCAGACAACTGGGGTGGCCTCCATTGCATGGGTCCCAATATATGAATTAACTTTACCAGCATCCATATACCCACCACCTCGATATTGTTATTTATAGTTACTCCACTTGCTTTGTGACCTATCTATAGGTAGTCTTCTATTCATCCATCAACCCATTTTATGTATGAAGCATTTTAAAGTAAATTGCAAGTATAAACTTTTGGAAACTGTTTTCACCATAGGGCAAAGAGGCTTGTGATAATGGCAACAGGGGTATGGGAAGAAGTAATTCTAACTGGTATTCAAAGAATTTTGTTCAAGATTTTTCCAAGTATCAGCTAGTCTCACGTTGGTGTGGTGCTTCGTTTATTAGTCCTGGAAAGAAGTACACTGCGTGGAAAGGCAGATACAGTAACTCCATATTACAAATTAGAACGCTGAGCTTTAGAGAGAAAATGTCAAGCTCAAGGTCACCCAGAGGAGGGTATATCCAAGGACAAATGACTTCTAACAGCTCTTGGCCTAGTGATCTTCTCACTAGACCACCCGTCTCTGGCCAAGAACCTCAGGATAAGTTTTTGATGATTATTCTAGTGCCTAGCTCTTAAGATAAAAATACATAGCCGGATATACGCCACAGCCTCCTATAATCTATAATAAACACCCATAATCTTGTTCCATTTAGTCTTTTTGTTAAACATGTCTCCAAACCTTTTACTTAGAAGGGACTTTAGGGCTGAGAGGTGTTACATCAGCTTCCCTGGTAATTGCTATGTCTCAGCAGTCCATGGTTATATGCTTCTAGATATTCAAGAACACTTTTTCTATGAGCCCTATTTGTGTTTTTTCAATGAAAATTTAACATGGAAGAAACTCATTTATAATCCCATACATTAATCTTTACTTGTCTCCATTTTGCCAACCCTATTTAAAAAAATTTTTTTAATGTTTATTTATTTTTGAGAGAGAGAAACAGAGCATGAACAGGGGAGAGGCAGAGAGAGAGGGAGACACAGAATCCAAAGCAGGCCCCAGACTTTCAGCTGTCAGCACAGAACCCGATGCAGGGCTCAGACTCACAAACTGTGAGATCATGACCTGAGCCGAAGTCCCATGCTTAACCAATTGAGCCACCCAGGTCCCCCTATTTTAGTTTTGAGAGAGAGAGAGAGAGAGAGTGCACAAGACAGCAAGGGGCAGAGACAGAGAGAGAGAATCCCACAAGGTGAAGAGAGAGAGAGGGAGAGAGAGTACAGAGCCTGAAGCCAGGCCAAAAGCAAGGCTCGAGCTCACTGGATGCGGGACTCAAACTCATAAACCTTGAGACCATGATCTGAGCCAAGGTCAGATGCTTAACTGACTGAGCCACCCAGGTGCCCCAATGACATAGATTCCTTATCGTATTATGTCTTTATTGTATTATGTATCGTATTATATAATTATTCTCAAATTTACTAAACCTTTATATTATGTTAGTTCCAAGTTATCAAATGGCTTTTTGGCCTATCTGTGCATGATTATGCCTTTAATAAATTAGTTATGCTTAAGAGTACACTTACCTTGATGAGCACCAAGTAACGTATAGAATTGTTGAGTCATTATATTGTAAACCTGAAAGTAATATAACACTGTATGTTGATTATACTTCAATGAAAAAAATAAACAATACATGAGTTACGTACTAAATTAATAGGTTGTCTGCTATTGACCCGTCTTTGCGTTCCTGAAATAAACCTCTTGTTTAGGTGACTACGCTGCTGACAGGTGTTTTTACATTCAGATATTCATATTCAACACATAGTTGTTGAATGTCTGCTTTGTACGAGGCATTATACTAGGAACCGAAAAGATAGCTGTGAATGAGGACTCCCAGGGCCTGCCTTTCCAGCGTTTGCAGTCTGGTGGGGAACCACGTTTTAAAACTAATGATTGAACTGTAATTGAAATAGAGTATAGATCACTAAAAAAGACATGTACTGGGGAGGCAGGACAGCCTCTAGGCATGACAGCCTAGAGCGAGCTTCTCAGTAGAAGTGATATTTGAGTCAAAGAACAAATATGCATAGGAGTTAACTAGGCAGAAGTGATAGGGCATAATTAAAGACGTAGAACATTCCAAACTGGTGCAGTCACTATGGGAAACAATATGGAGTTTCCTCAAAACTTTAAAAATAGAACTACCATATGATCCACCAATTCCACTTCTGGGTATATATCTAAAGGAAATTAAATCACTATCTTGAAAGAGTATCTGCCCTCCCATGTTTATTGCAGCATTATTTACAATAGCCAAGACATGGAAACTACCTCTGTCCATCAGCAGATGAATGGGTAAAGAAAATGTAATTTATATGTGCAATGGAGTGTTATTCAGGCATAATAAAGGAAATCTTGCCATTTGCAACATGAATGACACTTGAGGGTATTATGCTAAGTGAAGTAAGTCAGAGAGAGAAAGACAAATACTGTACAATCTCACTTACATGTGAAATCTAAAAAGAGCAAACTCGAAGATATAGAGAACAGACTAGTGGTTGCAGAGGTGACAAGGTGGGGTGTGTGAAAAGGGAGAAGGCAGTCAAAAGATACAAACTTCCCTTTGTTAAGTCATGGGGATGTAAGGGACAGCATGGTGACATTAGTTAACCACTCTGTATTGTATTTTTGAAAGTTGTTAAGAGAGTAAATCTTAAAAGATCTTTCACAAGAAAAAAACCTGAAATTACGTGAGGTCATGGATGATAACTAAACTTATCGTGGTAGTAATTTTGCAATAATATATATACACACACCAAATCATACTCTTAAAACTAATACAATGTTACCTATCAGTTGTATTTCAATTAAACTAGAAAAAATAAAGTTAATAAAATTAAAAAATTTTGAAGACGTTGGCTTTTCTTTTCTCTCGGGAACGATCATATGTGTGAATGTTAGAGGAAGATCAGGTGGGTGGTTAAGAAATAGGAAAAACAAACTTTGTAGATACGCAAGATATGGTCATAACTGAGACTAGATCATGCGTGGGCTTCATTTTTGGTACAATCTTGGTCAGGTTTTGGTATCAGAATTTGTTGGACACAAAAAATTATATTGAAAGCTATTGCTTTCTTCCGTGTTTGGGAATGAGGTAAGCAACATGGGGAACACTGTATTATTGAAGATTTGGTAACACTCAGCTGTAAAATGACCTGAGCTTTCTTTTTTTGGTGTTAGCTCCGGGTAACTCTTCATTTTCTTCTACAGTTATCCTTACCTCAAGTAATTTTGTTTATTAGACATTGTTTGAAAAAAAAATCAGGTATTTCATTTCAAATGTATTATGTGAAACTGTATAGAGTAATCTCTCGTATTACAAAAATATTTTGAAAGATTTATTCATATTCCTCATATTTAATGTCATTTGTTACTCTATGAATTATGTTATATATATATGTATATGTGTGTATATATATATATATATAATGTATGCACACACATATGTGCGCATGTATATTCTTTTTTTTCTTACAGGGGCTTGTTAGAACTTTAGCTTAGTAGGTGTTTCAAAAGTATTAGTTCTTTTTATTATTGATCAATTTTATGGATTTTTTCCCAATAACTATTTTATCTTTTTGTCATTATTAATTAATTCCTTATTCCCACTTAGTTTTAGTATATTTGATGTGATTTTTTTTTCCAGGCCAACGAATGCTTTTTAACTCATTTTAATGTTTGTATTAAAATATTTAAGGCTGGGGGTGGCTGGGGGGCTCAGTTAAGTGTCTGACTTCGGCTCAGGTTGTGAGATTAAGGTTCGTGGGTTCGAGCCCCATGACGGGCTCTGTGCTGACAGCTCGGAGCCTGGAGCCTGCTTCGGACTCTGTCTCCTCCTTCTCTCTCTGCCCTTCCCCCCTCACAAAAATAAGTAAATATTAAAAACTTTTTAAAAAATATTTGAGAGTAAGGATTTTCTTCAAAATACCTTTGTCTCATCGATATACTGTGTTCCTATTTTCATTAATTTTTAGGTAAGCTATAAATTGAGTTGTAACTTCCTCCTGTAAAAAAGGTCATCATTATTGTACAGACACAGACAGTAATAGGCCAAGAGGACGGAGGCAAACTGACCAGGTGAGATCATTGCCACAGTCCAGCCAGACAGGAAGCGTTCAGCATTCGTGGAGATGGGAGACAGGGAGAGATGCAATTCTAAAAAAGGCTCAGAAGGGTCACCACCTGTATCAAGCATTAATGGCAACAAGTTTTTATCACTTGAAAGAAATCACCTTGTAGAACTTGTATTTACTAAGCTGTAAAATATATTCTGGCATATCTTTCTAATTGCCCACGCAATACCATTTTCTTTTATTTTGCGCTAATAGAATCCTGACTTTGGTAAGCAATATACCCAGAAAACACGTTCTCATTTTTCCTTGCTGCTGGAAGTGGCCGTGTCAAGCAGCTCTGACCAATGAGATGTAAATGAAAGTCTGCTGGGTATATCTAGGAAAGCTTTTACTTTCCCAACATAAGAGGGAAAACCTTTACATCCTTTTCATGCCTTGGAAATGAACGTGATGTTTGGAGATTTAGCAGCCATCTTGTCACCAGGAAGGGAGTAGCACTGAGATGAATGGCTGTGACTTAAGAATGTCAGAGTAGAAAAATTGCCAAGCATCTGAAATAAACAGCAAATACATACTAACAGTCTTCCTGTCATGTGAGATAATTAAGTTTCTATTTTTGCGACCCATGGTTGGGGATTTAAATTACATGTAGCTGAAAACTTTTCAGCAGATGCATTTTTTTTTTGCCAATTTTATTACCTTCCAATGAGCCACCTCTGTTTTATGAGACCTGGTTTCACCTGCTACATTTCACAATAACCCTCCATGTCCCGGGATCCCTCAGAAATACCTTGGGTTAAGTTCCAGGCCACCGCAATAAAGCAAATATTGCCATAAAGTGAGTCAAATGAATTTTTTGGTTTTCCAATGCATGTAAGTTTTCTGTTTGCACTCTACTGTAGCCTATCAAGTGTGCAATTCTGCATTGTCTAAAAAAACAATGGACATACCTTAATTAAAAAATACTTTATTGCTAAAAAAAATGCTAATCATCATCTGAGCTTTCACTGAGTTATAATCACTGATCACAGATCTCCCTAACAAATGTGATAATAATGGAAGGGTTTGGAACATTACAAAATTACCACAATGTGACCCAGAGACACGAAGTGAGCGAATGCTACTGGAAAAATGTCACTAACGGACTTGCTTGAGGCTGGTTTTTCACAAACCTTAGATGTGAAAAAATCAAACCAAACCAAAAACACAGTATCTGTGACGAGTGATAAAACAAGGTATGCCTGTAAAGAATAGAACCCCTCAGGGTGTGTGAGATATGTCTCTATGTCCCACACGTGAATGGTAAAGGTACCACATTCTTGGAAAGTCTCGGATGTTTTCTCTACCTCCTCTCTACCTTCTTGTATCAGTTTTATCAACTAAGTCCTGAGGTTCATTCTTCTTTTGCTTGACTCATCTCCACATGCTTGGACCTGGTTGGGTGTTTTCCCATTCTAGCCTTCCTGTTCTCTATGCCAGCCTCTGTTCCTGCCCTCCAAGGCTTTACAACGCAATGGTCACTCAATTCCCCTGCTTCTCGCACAGCGATGATTACTCAGCATGTTAGAAATAGGCAAATTCTTTAGCCTGGAATGATCTGATCTCTCCAAACTCTTCCTAATCTTTGTCTACAGTCTCGATGTTCACATGAATGCTCATCCTAATCAAGTTGTTTTCCTGACCTGGATCTATCTACCAAATCCACTTTTCTCTACATTAAACTCACTCGTATTCTCTCCTTTAAATCCTATTCCTTTTCCAAGATTCAGCTCGGATCCCACCTCCTCTGTTAAAGCTTTCTTGTGCACCACGACCTGATCTCTTTCCTTTCTCTCAAATCCTAGTTCTTAGTATCCACATTATTTTCATCTTCTATTACATCTGCTCACCTATAATATGCCCCAGCTGCCTTAGGCTAATCAACCTTTCTCCAAACATACTTTATCTTTGTTCAGTCTGTTCTTGCAGACTTTCATGCCTTCCCTCCTCTTTTCCTCCCAGAAATACGACTTATTGTTCAAGACCCGGCTCGACGCTTTCTTCCTTTTAGTCTTTCTTCATTCCTAGTTTAAAAATACCAGCTCTTCCTATGCAATTTGTTCATTACACTACTAGTTTTCCCTCGTCTTATGTAAGTGCTATTTGCTTACATGACTTTTTCCTTCAAAGATCTACAACTACTAAGACTTAATAGAGCAGACACTGTGTCCTCCATTCATAATTCATCAAATCCTCTCTTTGTAGAGGAAATTATACTGACCACCTCATCCAGACTTCCAGTGTATAAAGGAAGTAATAGGCTTTCAGACAGGTAGTAGCTTGTACAAAGTCGCAGAGTTCAATTCCACATGAAGACCCAATCCTGCATCAGTGCTCCGGTTACAACGTGAATGAGAGACAGTTCCATCCCACAATGAGCTAATAATTCAGTGAAGATGTGACACGTATTTAGTTACTGAGTCACAGGTTTATTTTTTGAAAGAAAAATCTGAATATCATGGTACCCCGTATAGTTCCTAAAGCTTCCAAAATGCAATAGATTAATTCTATTTGGAGTCACAATACAGACTTTTTAAATGTTAGGAAATAAGTTAATTTCCTACTGTTTAAAATTGAAAAGAGATGACCCATAAAAACGAGCCACCAAGATCATCTGAATCAAATTATATTTGCAACATTATTTTCACTTTGCAAATTTCTCCATTGTTACATAAGTAAAGCGATACAAACTCAAATGGAATAAGCAAATGTATTGTATCTTTATTGTAAATTAGTGTGAATAACATTTGCCCCTTGCCTGTTTGTTTTAAGAAATATGAAAATAATTCTCATCATGCCTGGGTACTTCTGTTTCAGTCCATCCAGTCTTTATTTTACAAAGGAGACTAGAAGGGAAAATGTGAAAACATTTGCCCACGACCCCTTAATTGTTTAGTTCTGCCAATTGTTTTTTTCTGGAATGGATCAGTGAATTGTTAGTGCAGTGATAATTATGGTTAGGGGACATTTCTTTCTGGAGTCAGAATTAGATAATGGGCCATGTGTGTCAAAATCAAATTTTAATTTAAATAGTTTCCCGTTTTTGCATTGCCTACTCAGAGACTCGCTATACTTATTTGCACAGTTATTGGTATAATTGTGTATAGTACCATTTATACTAAGTACATTATTGTTAGTAGAATAAAAATTATTCTGATTTTCTTCTATAAGCATCATTATAATTTTATGCATCTCAGTTTAAGTATAAACTATGCTCATTTATGGAAGGAAAAAGAATCATCATTAGACAAATTCAGCATTCCATGAGTTACTAGTGACCAAATCCTGTTAGAGCTTAAAGAATAGAGTTTGGTGGGGCGCCTGGGTGGCGCAGTCGGTTAAGCGTCCGACTTCAGCCAGGTCACGATCTCGCGGTCTGTGGGTTCGAGCCCCGCGTCGGGCTCTGGGCTGATGGCTCAGAGCCTGGAGCCTGTTTCCGATTCTGTGTCTCCCTCTCTCTCTGCCCCTCCCGCGTTCATGCTCTGTCTCTCTCTGTCCCAAAAATAAATAAACGTTGAAAAAAAAAAATTTAAAAAAAAAAAAAAAAAGAATAGAGTTTGGTGCCATTAAATATGATCTTGTATTTTCTTAGTCTGGGTGCATTAAATACTATTTTTCTGCAGTAGCTTGAATCTAAAACTACCCACACATCTTCTCCATTCACCGGAGTTCTGATTTTAATGGCTGTATGAGCAATAGTTTTGTTCATCACAATTTGGAAACATGGCTACTGTAAAAGGCGAGCATCTAATTTCTTTTACTTTAGACTGCTAGGGAGCAAAATTTATAAAAATATATTGGATGCAGAAGAGGGAACAGATATTTTAAGTGCTCAGTAACTAATTTCTGAGTTATCCTGGGTATTCACTCATTAAAACTTGAAATAAAATTGATTGGTCAGTAGTCACTGATGTTGTTGATTTGGGGGTAAGAGTTTTCAGATCTGAAAACCCTGAATTGGGTTCAGATCAGTTCTGACCCTTGGTAAAAGGACTGGGGCATCGTCCGCAGCACATGCTAAAACTATTTGTAAGAGAAAATCCACCAAGTTGCAAGAGTACCATAGTATAAATTTGGTATCAGTTCAGATGACAAATCAGAATAATTTGTCATGCTCTGAATTAACCCACAGGTGAGCAAGTGGAATCAGAGGGGCAATGGGACTAGGGTTTTATTTTACTTAGTCTTTTAAAATAATTAAAGATTAGTTAATTCCATTATCTCTGTTCATGGTTTTGCCTTGGCAGTGGTTGTCTATAGTTATCAGTGGACTGGTCAGTTTAATATTGTGCACAGATGATCCTTATGTGATGAGCAGGGACCTGGCCAGCAAATGGCCTGTAGTTACATTGTCCAAGATCTCTAGCTCCACAAAGTCCTTATACATGCAACTGATTGAGGCACCAAAGGAACCGGAACCCCTTTCCACCTTACAGACTCAGGCACACACCAACCCAGAAGCTCGACTCTGACATTAAGATTGAAACTTAAACTCCTCTGTCCTTCTTGCATTTTTTAACTCTGATACACAAAATATCTGCAATAATTTCTTTTGATGTCTACAACAAATGCTTATTGACTTTTTAAAATAAAGCTTATTTAAAAAAGTAAAATGAGGTTTATTTTGAGAGAGAGAGAGAGAGAGAGGTAATGTGAGTGGCAGAGGGGCAGAGAGAGAGGGAGAGAGAGAGAATCCCAAGCAGGCGATGCACTGCCAGTGCAGAGCCCGACTCGGGGCTCAAACTCACAAACCATAAGATCATGAGCTGAGCCGAAAACAAGAGTCTGACAGCTTAACCAACTGAGCCACGTGGGTGCCCCCAAATGCTTAATGCCTTTAATAAAGAGCCCCCTAGAGAGCCGACTGCTTAGATTTTTTAAATTTAAGGATAAAGCAAACGTCTTTCTCTTTCCTGGTCACGTAAAGTAGGGCTAGACTGGCAAGTGGGTTTAGCATCCTAACCTGTCCTTGAGTAAATCTCTGATGACAAAATTGCCCTATTTTCGTAGTTTTTTGTTTGTTTGTTTGACTCTCAGTGTTCTCTCCTGCAGTCCGTTTTGTCTGTGGCCACTGACAGGGTCTCGGGGAACCTGACTTAGTTAGATTGATTGGACCCTCCGACTTAGCCATTTGCTTGCAGAATGGCTGCTTCCCCACCTCCACCTCCCTCCTTCTCTTTCCTTCCCCCCTAACGATGTTACATTTGTCCCGCAGATGATGTAGAGCACGCTGCAGAGGATGAACGGCCCGGCTCGGATCGCTCTTTTCTTGGCAAGGGCTCACACTTCACACCGGCCCTCCTCGGCCCCATTAATATTATATATAGATACCCTTGTCACAGATTTACATTCGGCGATCCGAAATCAGGACGGGAGGGGGGAGTGTGTGCGAGGAGGGGGTGGAGGAAAGCCAGCTGATTTATTGTGGGGAATGTTAGAGAATAAAAAGGAGGTGATCAAATTTATATTAATGTCCTGACCTATATTCTTAAAACTGCTTTTTGCTCATTGCAGTGCTTAAGCCTTTTGCTGCCCTGAAGCCAGAAGGGAAGAAGAAAGAAAAAGAGAAGGAAAGAAAAAAAAAAAAAACTTAAGCATTGCGTTGTCTTGTTATTTATTTATTCTCTTGATGCACTGGAAAATTGCTTCAGTTATCACCATGTGAGAGCTTCAGTGAAGAATGGCGATAGATGTTTCTATAGATTGATAGATTGTATCTTCTTCCCTGTGGAAGCAGACAGGCACCAGTGGGTGAGAGTTTATATCTACTAGTCTGAACCGACTGGTAAGTTTTGTCTTTCCGGGCCCGACCTGGTTTAACAGAAATAAAACTCCGCAGTAGACTAAAAAGCATATTATACGTGGGTGGGTCCTATTCTGAAGGTCAAGAGGAAGATTTACTGTCTAAGGTACAGAGATAACATTTGCATGATCCTCCAATTTTCAAGCATATTTTTCCATGGATGGGTTGCCTTTTTTTTTAAACAAAAATAAAAGTAATTTGGGGCACCTGGGTGGCTCAGTCAGTTAAGCATCAGACTCTTGACTTCGGCTCAAGTCATCATCTCACGGTTTATGAGGTCAAACTCCACGTTGGTCTCAACGCTGACAGTGCAGAGCCTGCTTGGGATTCTCTCTCTCTCCCTCTCTCTCTGCCCCTCCCCCACTCATGCACACTTGGTCTCCCCCTCTCTATTAAAATAAATAAATAAATACCCTTTTTAAAAAAGAAGTAATTTATATTTCGCTTCTCTTTGATCTAAATGACGGGTGTTAGCAAATTTCTAAAATTCTTCTCTCTGTGTTTTGTGTCTCTACGAGTTTGTGCTGCTCATTCTGCCACGTATTTGCCAACCCGGCAATGCAGAGCCCAGTTCAGTACCTATCACTCTGGGCGCTGATTGTAGGAGGCCTTGAACTGCAGCTTCTCTGTCCCGTGCAGAAGCCCGGACTTCTGAATCCCTCAAGTTTTTATTCGTTATTCAGGACTCAGTGCTAAAATCCGTTGCCTAGTGTAAAGACAATAATGAGACTCCTTTTTGTTTTTTAAAACCATTCTAAGAAACTTTATATGGCAGCTTTTTAAAGTACTTTTTGTGTTTACCCTCTTTCTCAAGAGGTTGTGGAATCAAAACTGTCACAGCACACGAATGCCTAACACAGCACTCATTTACCGGAGAGTCATTGGCTGAGTGGAAAGGAGTATGGTGGGGTCAATTCTAAGAGTTCTATCTGTTTATAGCTGAAAATTATGTTTAATTTCAGGAAAGCTTCATGCTTGCTACTTTGAGGTCTAAAAAGATTTTATTTGTTGCAGTTTTAATCATTTACATTGACTGAGGATTAATGGTGCACAGACCTCTGTAGTTGGTGTTGGACTAAATCCTAACTTTAGTACTTGGTTTTCCACCTGTTCTAGATTGTCGCTAATCTTTCCAGGATGGGTATTATAATTTTACTGCCCAGTACTGTCTAAAAAGCTGCCTCATAGCCTGAGAGTTTGCCCTAAAGCTTGTGCCTCGTGGTAGTTACTCTGGTCTTGAAAGCTCATCCGTTCCGTTTGATTTTTCCACAAAACGATGACTCCGTCTCATTATTTGAAAATGTGCTCAGTGCTCTCTAAACTTTGTTCGTGTATTCTTCTTTGGCAGACAGAAGTGGTGCTCCGCCAGGACTCTCGAGACTCAAGTCGGCTGGGTAAACCTGGGACACACAGAACAGTGGTTGCCATCAGGGAACATCAGGTACTTAAGGCAGTCAGTTGCACTCCTCCTGGCTTGCAGTCGGCGTTTCCAGACCTTAAATTTTGAGGTGCTTTCAGTTCTGCCCTTAGACTTGGGCAAGAGGGTCCTGGGTCCGCATGTTAGAGGCAATTGCATATCCCAAACACGGAAAGGCCAGACCACTTTTATTTTCCCAAGAAAGTTTTAGGAAGGATCCGTAACTGATTGAGCACACAGACATTCCACCTGAGGTACCCTTCTAAGAAGCTGGGACTGTGTTCCTCAGGCTGGAGAGCAGACCTAAGGGCATGCGTGTGTGCACGAGCGGGAAGATTCAGCTCTTGCCCCGGTTCACCACAGGAAGAGAAGCTGAATTTGCTTAAAGTTGGGGGTTCCAGTCTCCGACGTGGATGTCTAGCAGATCAGATTCTCCAAAACTGCACTCCTTCCCTGCTTTGTTAGGGGGTTAGTTTGGGGAGGCCTTTAGAACTGCCTGAGGATCTTGGGGGAAATCATGGGGAAGGGAACCCATCCCTCGTGACTCCCTGAGGAGCTTGACTTGGTCACTCTGGGTTGGGGTAGGTCCCTGTCTCGGTGCCTAGGTCTGGGTCTTGCCACAGCGGATCTGTGTTCCCATTCAGGCCAGCAGGGTGGCCTCACGGAAGCATCCCCTGGGAGTGCACTGAGGCTCCCAGAGTGGGAGACTCCAGCGGGGAGAGGTAAGTTGGGCCTCGGGCAGAGCTTGAGTCATAACTTCTACACGTAAGACATATGGGAGATGGGCCTCCATCTGTACTATGGTTTCGGGCCCCACAAATTTTAGGGGTGGTCCTGGATACCTTCTCTGCCCGATGCCAATGTTGGCTTTCCTGTCTTTGATGGTAACTTTGCCATTTGCCTCTGGTCGTGTTCCTGATTTCACTTTGTGTTTGCATGCTTTCTCTTCTCCTCATATTTGACCTTCATTTTTCTGACCCAGGGTCCTTTGCTTAATGGTTTATTATTGTTTGTACTCTTCTTTTGTCCTGGCCTGAGAATGACACCCAGTGTACCCACTCAAAAAGGTTTAGGTGGAGAGACCTACCATCCCCCTTCTGCAACTATCTTCACATAAATATTCTTCTGCAATGAATGGGACAGGAGGGTGTATTTGGTGAGGAGCAGGCAAAAAAAAAAAAAAAAAAAAAAAAAAAGTGGTGCGGTGGGGGAGAAAAAAGGCATCACTAACAAGATGTTTTCTTCGACTGTACGCTTTTGTCGTAACGGTCGGTAACATGAATAGAGGTTCATGAATCACTATTCAGGTCCCACAGTAGAACTTGGCTCATGTCACCCTGACACTTACTTAGGAGTTGAGTGCTAAATGGCAATGTACTATTAGGAGCACTATTCAATTTACATTAAGCTCTCCTCATTTGGTGGTTGTTCAATGGGAGTTCCCTGGGTGATTGTAAATGCAGGCAGCTAATGGTGCTGGCGTCTCAGCCAACATTTTTGCTGTGGGAACAAAAGTTGCATCTACAAACTGTTCACATTGACAGTAACCCACTTACTGCACAAAATCATTGCAAATGAAGTCAATAGGTTTCCAGATAAAATGACTGAAGAGTCAACGTGGGGAAA
The DNA here is from genome assembly GCF_007474595.2 of Lynx canadensis. Lineage (NCBI taxonomy): Eukaryota > Metazoa > Chordata > Mammalia > Carnivora > Felidae > Lynx > Lynx canadensis. The sequence continues at coordinate 55,335,833 of NC_044319.2, read as the reverse complement.
CACCACCATTTCCCCCATTTATCTTTTTTTTTTTTTCAATATGATGATCAAATTTGTTGTCTCCTTCTCAAAGACCAAAGAAAAAGTGTTAATCAAATTTCCTTAACTTTTTATTTCAACAAACATCTGAACAAGTTTAACAACTTATAAAAGATGGTGAGAACTTTGAGTCACAGACCGAGCTTTCTTTGAAACATCATAATTTCAAAACACACGTTCAAGCTCATAGGAAGTACAGCTTGCTAAGGAAAAACAGACTGTGTCTCTTGCTGTTGCCCACCAGAAAAAGACTTTTTCTAAAGAAACTCCTTTTAGGGGAGCCTGGGTGGCTCAGTTGGTTGACTGCCCAACTCTTGGTTTCGGCTCAGATCATGATCTCACAGTTCGTGGGTTCGCACCTTCCATCAGGCTCTGCACTGACAGCATGGAGCCTGCTTGGGATTTCTCTGTCCCCACCACCCCCATCTCTCCCCAGCTTGCTCTCTCTCTCTCAAAAAATAAACATATAAACATAATAAAAAATTAGAAAAAAGGCCTTAGGACTAAAGGGAGAAGCTACTGGGTTGGGTTTTCTTTTGGAGGGGTGAGGGCTTATCTACATCTATCAATTTCAGATGCATCTTGCCCATTTTCCATTTACTGAATGTTTGTTTAGTACAAGAGAATATTATTTCAGGAAAAGACAGTGTGATAGACAGACCATGATTTCCCATCAACTCTACTCCTTTCTAGATGTGTGAATTTGGTTATTCTCCTTACCTTTTCTAGATTACCAATTTCCTCATTTCTAAACTAGAAATGGTAGAACTTTCTTCGAAAGGACACTGAGGGAATAAATGAGATTATCTATGAAAATCTCAAGGCGATGACAGGCTGCACAATATATTATAGTGAACTGAAGGTAGACAGGTATGAAGAAAGGCGTTAAGTTGTAAGAGAGTTCAGAGTTCCTGAGCCTTCGTCTCTGCTATGTTAATAAAGATTATGATCTGTGCTCCATTGCTCTGGCCTTTACCTTACTCAATTCTGTCTACCAAAGTTATATGTGCATCCAAACAGATCTTATGAACTTGCTGTCAGGAGTTTACCTTATGCTGATCTGCTTTCATCTAGAGGAATATTGCACATAAATGTTCTTTATAGATAAAACCAAGGACCTGGTCTGTGTTACTCACGTTGGAATACTCAGCACACAACAGTGCCTGGCAAAGGCTCAACAAATATTTGTTATGAGAATCAAAAAATGCAGAGAGTGAGGTTTAAATGGCAGAACAAGTTACCCAAACTGGGATATTTCCATGCCTGCATTACGCTCTTCAGTTGAGAACCACACCTTTTGGTATTTGTTAGAAAGTAACAATAATACTTTATAACATACAGGCCACTCTAAATGCATGGATCTCACCTTTCAAATAAGAAACAGGAAAGAAGCCAACATTTCATAACAGGTATGGATTTACTTGTGCTTGGGATATCAACTGATTATTGTTAATGCAATCAGAGATAAGTTAATTTCCTTCAAGTTTTGTCCATAATTTTTATAAATGCCTTTTAATGTTTTATATGTTAATTTTGTTATGAAGTTAGTATATTCAGATTAGGGAATTGAACTGAATTAATTTCAATGCCCAAGATTCTTAACTGCCAATTACGGAAGTGTCCTCTTGCCCACTTTATAATTAGCCTTAATTATGGATCTATGTTTATTTAGTTATTCGAAGCTTCTCATACTTTGAAGTATAAAACAACACAAGGAGCATTTAAATTTGTGGCCAATAAAAAATAAAAAAAAAAAAAGAAAGAAACCACTGTGGTCACAAAAGTTACTCTTTGAATCAACCAGGACATGATCTTCCTACCTAAATAAATGAATTCCTCAGGCTAAATGTATCTATCCATCTATCGATAAAGAAAGATAAGTGTTTAAGTTGCAATGTTGTAATGTATATAAAAGAAAATAAGGATATGATCTATCATCTTGCATGAGCGGTCATGACTACTTATTGAGCTATCATGAAATCAGAGGGCAACTTTCTCATGGTCTGTTCATGCCCAGGGTCAGGAAAAGCAAAAAAGAATACTGAGAGGGGAGCCTGGCTGGTTCAGTCAGTGAAGCATGCAACTCTTGATCTTGGGGTTGTGAGTTCAAGCCCCATGTTAGGCATAGAACTTACTTAAACAACAACAAGAACAAAAAGGATTCTGATATATGGGAAATGTGGGAAGGAGATAGAATAATTGATGGGATTCCTAGGAGAGGGAAGGAGTCTTCACTGTATTCAGAACACAGCTAAGTAGATTATCTCAAACAAAACTCAGGGCATTTTATCCTCTAATATAGAAAAAAGAATGGAAGGAGATATTTGTTATGGAAGGGAGGGAAACCGAGATAGTTATAAAGCTGCCTTATTCTGCTCCCTTAGAAATGTCAGTAGAGTTCATAAAGTTCATAGTAGCTGTTATGGAGCATGGGCGAGGGGTGGGCAATGGTGCAGGGTGTTCAGGGATGAGTTGAAGAGTTGATAAATCACCGTGTGACTCCAGCTTAGGTGTGTGTAATTGGCTCCCCACGGATGCAGCCTGCATAGCTACTCACTTTGCGTATCTCTGTACTGGACCAAGAATGAAAAGACAATAAACTGCGGAGTTGGACAAACTTCTGTTTGAGGATAGGACAAATGTCCTAGCATCATAAGGGTGGACTTATCCAAGGTGCTGGTGACAAAAGTTTGAAATGGTGTCTAACAGCCACAGTAGGGAAGAACATAAAAGCAGAATAGGCACCAAAAAACTGAGAATAGGGAAGGTTAAATGACTGGAGAACAAGGAGTTTGTTCAGTGGAAATACGGCAAGATGCCTGGTAAAAAAAAAAGAACAAAAAACAAACAAACCTGTTTTTGGCAAAAGAGATGAATTTCAGAATTTGTAATCTTGGAGGTTGGCCGCTCACATATGGTTGATCTAATTGTGGGAATGAAGAAGAGCTTACTGGTATGCCCCCTCTCCACTGGAAAAAAAGATGCCTGGGGGTGAGGGGTTGGTGGTGGACGAGATGGTGATAGCTCTTTTAGGCACTGATTATATTAGTTTATTTCTTGCCATTAATTATACTTTTTTCCTTGCTTTCTTTCTTTTTTCTTTTCTTTTTAAGTCGGCTTCACACCCAGCATGGAGCCCAACACGGGGCTTGAACTCACGACCATGAGATCAAGGCTTGAGCTGAGATCAAGAGTCAGACATTTAGGGGCACCTGGGTGGCTCAGTCGGTTAAGCATCCGATTTCGACCCAGGTCATGATCTCACGGTTTGTGAGTTCGAGCCCCGTGTCAGGCTCTGTGCTGACAGCTCAGAACCTGGAGCCTGCTTCGGATTCTGTGTCCCATTCTCTCTCTGCAGCACCCCCCACCCCAACTTGTGCTCTGTCTCTCAAAAATAAATAAATGTAAAAACAAGAAAGAGTCAGATGCTTAGTTGACTGAGCCACCCACTCTCCCGTAAATTATATTTCTATAGAATAGAACACACTTACATTCACCATTTATGCTACTGAATCACATACTATCATGTTCCATGTTTTGTGCAGCTAATTTTTTTTCTACTCTTATATCAGGATAATATGTTGGGATTTGGAAGGTCATGTTATGTTGTGGGGGAAGTGCCAGTCTACTCACACACTAACCATACCCTAGCCAAGTAAAGTCATTGGGATCATTGCACTGTTTTAAGCTCGTTGGGGAGCAACCTCTGTGTCACCTTTGTCTCTGTATTCCTGACACTTAGCAGGGCCTCTCTGACACTTGGGAAATGTCTGATAATTGTTTGATGAATACAGGAATGAATGAATGAATGAACGAACGAATGAGCTAATGAGAACAAGGATAGAACAGAATAGAAAACTGTGAGTCAAGTTTGGAGAAGGTGAAGGAATGAAGATAGCATCAGCCCCGTGAGGATGGGGAAAGGTGGTCTAACTCAATGACGTTAACTTCCCATGAGGGAGTGTTGTTAAATCAGATTTGTGAAGGGAGCAGTGGGAAATGAGAGGATTCAGCTCCTTCCCGTTAGTGCTGAGGTGGGGGCACAAACAGTAACTAGAAAACGTGGCGAGGGAAGAGGTGTCATGAGGGAAAGCCGTAAACAGTTCTGAGGCCCTTCAAGGAGAAATGATTCACGGTAACACTGTGCACCCATTAAAAGAATGTGACATTTTCCTTGGTGGTTGGCAAGGCATATATTTTAAAGTTTGCTTGAGTGTGGCTTTGATCTTTCAAGAAGTCTGAGGGAAGATTAACGCTTATTTACTAAATATTTCTTATAGAATTAATTTTTCAATCTTGTTCTTTATATTGCTACAGTCTGCATAACATGATTTAAAATTCTGGTCTCATGTGGCTAGTTCCAAAGTACAGTTTTGATTAATCAGAGAATTGGTTTAATCATTTGTTGCAAGGAATAATAAATTACTGCAGCTGAGGACTCTAGTCTGTCTCTTGAACTAGGTCTATTTTGGCCGGCTTCTAAATATTTGACATATCGTACCATGTTATCATGTTCAAATAGGACTGAATTATGTATAAGCTCAGAAATGAAAAATAAAACAGTGGTGTGGAGATGAGAAGCAGGAAAACATATGAATTACATTAGGTGGTTATTGTTGTACCTAATGAAAGAAGAAGGAAATGCAAAATGGTGGCAAAATGCCAGAGAACTGGTTCATGGGTGGGTAAAACTCCATCTAGATTATGAAACTAAGATCTCATAAAGCTCAAAAGTGAGTTGTAGCAAGTTCATAAATCACTGGCCTAAGACTCTTCATGCTCTGAGTTCTTTTACTCGTAAATAACCACTATGCAAGACAGAGGCCATTCTTTCATGCCTGCCATGTTCTATCTAACGCGATAGGTTGTTGGGTGTTAATGGTAGTCTAACGCCAACCTCTATAAAGAAGCGTAGAGATGTAAATGTCACGTAGCACCAAACAAGTAGCAGAACTGAAGTGTTACCTCATAAAATATTCATAAAGCAGGATTCATTTGTTCCAACTAATGAAGCTGCCATGTAAAAGTCACCACAGTTCCTGACGTGCCTCTCAAATTTCTAGGAATTTAGGAAGAAATTCAGAATACCTGAGCAAGTGGGATACGTAATTTTTATTTTTGAAGGGAAGTTCCACCCAAATAAATTTCAACTGTCAGATCCTGGTGACTTCCAGCAAAAATGAATACCAACCTGATGTTATATATCATAGGCTTTTTTACAAAGAATTTTGTTTCCTGTGATGGGTCAAATTTGTGGAAAGAAAGGACAGGAAATCAATGCCTAAAGTAAGAAATGCAATAAAAGTGGGCTTTGTCTTAAGCGTGTTGTTTCCTTCCATTTTATCTGTGATCAATAGACTTTGTTTCTTCCTATTTCATCACTGGAACGATAGACCTTCCTCTCATTGCCCGTGTACCTCAGAAATGTTCCACCCTGAAGTTGCTCACCAGCGTTCCAGAGGAATCTGGCCTATTTCTTTCTATTCTCACAAGTATTGCCAAAACTGTGCTTCTGACCTAGGATAGGGGGTCAATCGCAACCCCTACGGGGCGTTTTGTATGTCTTATGATGGGGGTGCTATTGGCATTCAGTTAGTCAGCTCGAGGAGGTTAGTTGTAAAGTAGCTGTCTATTTACATGTTTGTTTTCTGCATTAGTCCTTGAAATTATTGACCTTATGTTATTCATCTTTGCTCCTCCGACCTTAGCTCAATTAATGTTTGTTGAACGAATTGAGAAAGTGACTAAATGAGAAAAACAAGGACTGTCTGTTTAATTATAGACAGTGTTTGATGAAACCAATGATTGTTCTAAATTTCCTTTGTGAAATAAAAGATTTAGGAGAAAATTATGAATTTAAGATTTAGAGGAATCACAAACTTTTGAATGGATAAGGAACCTATTTTTTTTTAAAGACTTTCAGATTTATTTACTTGGAGAATCATTGCATTTTGACAGTTTTGGTAATTGATGAAAATGGCCAAGGAAATAATTGCTTTTCAAGAAACAAAAGACTCCTGAATCTTTTAAAAGAAAATCTATTTTCTTAAATGATGAAGATCAGGATTTGCTTTCATGACCCGAGACAGAAACATATTCTGAATCTCAAAAGCAACTTGAAAGAAAACCTTTCTAGAAGCCTGTTTCTGTCAGAATGTTGTAATTTCCTTTAGAAACTCCAGCTGTTCCACAGCACGCAGTTAAATTAAGTGTAAGCGCTGTTAAATAGGAGGTAACCATTAGAATATTTAAAAAAATATGACTAGCATCCAGTGTTTTAATCCAATAATTTGCTAATCACTCAGTATGGTGTAGTCTTCGATTAGTCCCTCCCTTAACTCTGTCCTCCCTGCTGCCTGAGACCTGGTCTCCTCCTCCTCCTCCTTCTCCCCTTCCTCCTCCTCCTCCTCCTCTTCCTCCTCCTCCTCCTCCTCCTCCTCCTCCTCCTCCCTCTGCAGCTGACTAGGCCCTTATCTCTCTTTGGAATGTTCCTCAGAGCCCATTAAGAAGTGCTTTAATCCAAGAGAATCTAGATGATCAAGAAAAATTAAGCTCCTAATAACAGCAAAATTGTAAGAAATTTGGACAAAATGACTCTCCGCATCACAGATTTTGTTTACTAGTGGGTAATTAATTCTCCACATATGTTGGGAACATCTGTCGCCGTGACCTGCCATCGGATCTGCGAAATGGCTGCTGTGCCGTTTCCCCGCAGGTCATTAGCGGCACTCTGAAAGGAAGCTCCTTCCCCCTGCCCTCAGCCCCGGCAACTTTCTCTTTAACTGGGAGCTTCTACATGTAAGTTCCTCGGAGTGAGAGGTCCTCCTCCGCTTCTCCCTCTGTCACCAGTGGGCATTTCTGGCCACCTCCTGTTCTCCACCCCCCACCAAGCCAAAGCAAGAGGAAAGCAGCTACCTGGGTGTGTGGTGGGGGGCAGGGAATAAGCTGGCAGGTCAGGCTCTGGAGGAAACCTTTGGCCGCCGGCCCTCCTGGCTGACTGGCTCCACCAGGGGAAAGTCTTCGAGCAGAGCTGAATGGGATCCAACAGAAATCTGGATGTTTCTGACCTGTGACTTCCCAGTACAGTCGGTGAGAGATTGGCCGCAGATTTCTAGGGTAGCATTGCCAAGAGACCTTGTCTTAACAGAAACCGAAGACAGCAAACCAACTCTGGGAAGGGGCTTTGGCAGATAGGATGAAATGCCATTCATTGCTTGGCATTCGGGCAATTCAAAGCAGAGGGGAGGGGAGATTTGTGGAAAACGGAGATCATTTGCCCCTCTCCCTGAGCTGCTGATAAAAGGCCAGCTCTCCTCCTGGCAGCGGTAGGGGCCACCAGTGGCCTGGAAAACCAGAGATGGAAAATCACAGATATATAGGACATTCTGGAGTGATAGGATAAGGGACTCTGTTGACCAGCGACCAAGGGTTATGAAGTCTGCACACATTATATGCCTTCGCAGTGTCCTAACACAACCCTTAGCACACTTTCTTGTTTTCTGCTGGTCTGTTGCCCGGCTAGCACAGGAATCTTGTTAAATACTGCCATTTTAGTATTTTAGTATTTTAGTATTTCCAGCATCTTACTAGGTTACCTATTGCGGGCAAGATGCTCAAAAATGGGCGATGAACGAATGGGTGGATGTTCTCGTTATTCCTCACTGAGATCCTACAAAATCGACATTGTTATCTTTCTTCTAATGAGGAAATTGAGGCTCAGAGAGTCCAAGCTGAGCCAGTGTTTCCCATCAGCCGTGTCTACTGTTTCCATGCTTTTCCCAACGACAGTGTTGTCCACAGACAGCTCTGAGTCCTGGTAACGTTCGGTGACGTGCTCCCAGAAGCGAGAAAGATTTGCAACGTCCAGTTCAATATTCAGCTAAACTTAACTTTTTGAAAAGGCACCTACTGAGCATTTATAGTGGTGAAGAGCACAGATCTTAGAGTCACTCCTAGGTTTCATTCCTGGTCCTGTGCAAGTACTTGACCTCGTTCAGCCAACTTCCTCATCTTGTAAAATGAGGATACTAATAGTTTCTTCTTGCTAGGATTGCTGTGAAGTTCATATAAACAAGGTATGGAAAGCACTTAATGCAATTGCTCAATTAATGGTGCAAAAGAAAAGCCCATTGCTTCCTGTGTTGCTTTTTAAAATGACACTAAACACACATCTTTACACAACTGGCCATTTGTCACCTGTACATGATTCTGGTTCTTGTTCTTAACTAATAGCCCCTTCTAGTTACTCAAATTGCACTTAGTACCTTTATAATTACGCAAGCAGTTATTTCTAAGTGTTTCATACCTGCTTTCTTTTTTAGATAATGCACTCCATAATGGCAAGTGGCTATTTTATACACCCTAGTGCACCTGGGGTGTGGCTGAATTATGAAAATTCTTATTAGGCTATTGAGTGAATCTGAAATGAGTAAATACTCAGAAAGTTCTTTTTTCTTTTTTCTTTTTTAATGTTTTTTACGTTTATTCATTTATTTTTGAGAGAGAAAGAGTACGCAAGTGAGCGAGGGGCAGAGAGACAGAATCCCACTGTCAACGCATAGCCCAAAGTGGGGCTTGCGCTCACCGGATATGGTGGCTTAAACTCACAAACTGTAAGATCATGACCTGAGCCAAAGTTGGACACTTAACCAACTGAGATACTTAACCCACTGAGCCACCCAGGCGCCTTACTACCGTAAATTCTGTAACTGGATCATCTAATTGTCTCCTCAAATAGTTTCTTAGAGAGAAGACTATAAAAGATCCGCCTAGTACCTGAGCCAATTTTTTTCCCAGCCAGCTTTCATGCTAACTTTTTTGTTTCCAAATGGATGCTTTTTGAGCAGGAACAGAATATGAAGTTTTTGCGATAATTTTAGCCTACTTGCATAGAGAGTTGACAGGAGAAATTTTGCACAGTAGAAGAAATGAGCTTTGGAAATATGGAAAGCAATGGGGCCCTCCACTCATCTGGGGAGTTTTATCTCACTTTTGATGGGCAAAGTCCACCTAAATTCCACGGCTGTCCTTCCGTACCTGCATAGTGACTCTTGGATAAGGAGGATAAGACAAATGGGTTATGAAAGTCAGTACGATATATGTGTACACGTAAGTATTACATTTAGACGAGGCTGGGGATGCGTAGAAGCAGTTCTATTAGTTAAGGGAATATAAGTAGAGATTTTGGAAAAGTGAGTGAGAGCCTCAAGGACATGTTTCCAACACAAAAATGGAAAACATTGAGGAACTTACTTAATAGCTAATGTAGACGCATCTCATAGGGTTGAAAGGCCTTTTGGTCTTTTTGAGTGCACTCCTGTAGACCCCTTCATCTTTAGACGGATAGGTAACGGATAGGCTGAGCTCTTCTAGTCTATATCATGGTCAGGAAACTTTTATTTGTAAAAGTACCTATGATCCCTCCACTTAGTAGTTTGTTTATTTAATGAGTAGTTATTCTGGAGACTGCAGATGTGTCTGTTAATTATTTCATTTGGTGTTTATTTAGTGTTTCTTCTTAACACTGTATCTGAGCCCGAACAATCTGATAAATCATTTCAATTTGTTTGAATTTAACTCAGTGGAATAAATGCTTGTTGAGCACCCACTATGTTCTAGGCATTATGCTTAGGAGAGGAGATACAAAGATTCATAACACAATCCCTGCTTTGGGGAAGTTTACCACAAATATAGACAAAATTAAAATAAAATTTTAATTTATTTTATTTTTTTTATGTTTATTTATTTATTTATTTATTCAACGTTTATTTATTTTTGGGACAGAGAGAGACAGAGCATGAACGGGGGAGGGGCAGAGAGAGAGGGAGACACAGAATTGGAAACAGGCTCCAGGCTCTGAGCCATCAGCCCAGAGCCTGATGCGGGGCTCGAACTCACGAACCGCGAGATCGTGACCTGGCTGAAGTCGGACGCTTAACCGACTGCGCCACCCAGGCGCCCCTATGTTTATTTATTTTTGAGAGAGAGAGAGAGAGAGACAGAATGCTCGGGGAAGGGGCAGAGAGAGAGGGAGACACAGAATCCCGAGCAGGCTCCAGGCTCTGAGCTGTCGGCACAGGGCCCGATGTGAGGCTTGAACCCATGAACCACGAGATCATGACCTGAGCCGAAGTCAGATGCTCAACAAACTGAGCCAGCCAGGCACCCTAAAATTTTAATTTATTTTAAGCTGAATAATTTATTTTTAAATTTTTTAATGTTTATTTTTGAGAGAGAGAGTGCGAAGGGGCGGGGCAGAGGGAGAGGGAGAGGGAGACAGAATCCCAAGTAGGCTCTGCACCGTCAGCACAGAGCCCGATGTGGGTCTTGAACCCACAAACCATGAGATCATGACTTGAGCCGAAACCAAAAGTTGGACATTTAACTGACTGAGTCACCAGGGCACCCCTTAGGTTGAATAATTCAATCAAACAATTTAGGATGGTTATGTTCAGAGCGCCATTGGATCACTGAGGAGGGAATGTGTAGCTCTAACTCTGGCTGATGGCACTAAGATATTCCAGCAAAGAAAGGACATTTAAATGGAGTCTTGAAGGATGAATGAGTTCACCAGGTGGCATCATGGTTGGAAATATGAACTTTGGAGTGGCCTGGGTTCAAATTCTGGCTCTTCCCCTCTTAGCTATGAGACTTTGAACAAGTTGATTCATTTCCATCTCCCTTCGATTCCTCACCTGTACAATAGAGGTATTCATAGCACCTGCCTTATAGTGTTGCTATGAGACTGAAAAAAGTTAGCATTAATATAATACCCAGCACACTGTGGTGCTGTAACAGTGTTAAACAAATACGGAGGGGAAAATGCCAAAGTGAGCTAAAGAGTGAGAAACTATGGTGTGTGCAAGAATGGATGAATAGTTCCGTGTGAGTGGGGTGTACCTCTTTCTATCGGTTGGTCCTTTTCTGGACATTAGCGACGGTGCACCTAGGAAAATTATTCTGCGTTGGGGTTTTCATTCCTGTGTGATCTTGTTATACTCTCACACACTCTTGATCGAGTGTCCTTACAGGTGCACTCCAGGTGGCTCCCCCGGTGAGGCAGCTGTCACTTCTGTATCAGTTGTGCAAAGCTGACACTCACAAGCAGCTCGGTCACTCTGCTGACATTTCCATTTGTTCTTGGCCTCACGGATATATTTGCCAGTAGCTTTTACTTTTTTTCTAACATTTCTGATTGAGAATGTGGGGGTCATCCACGCTTGGGGAGCTCTTTGTGACTGACTCCCCTACCTCCATGATTTATAGCAGCCTGGCCCGAGGTCCACACTCTTCCCTTCACACAGGGACCTCTTCTTCCTCTGTCCTTTCACTTAAGACAACATACAATGGCCAAAGCTTAAATCTTTCTGCTCTCTACCCCCCAGACTCGATCAACTACTTGGATTTCAAACTCCAGGGTCAGTGCGCAAAGAATCTTCGAATGACGGACTGAGGAATTTAAATTTAAATTAATGAAGTATGAAATGCCCTTGAAAGTCTGTGTAAGAGGGTGAGATGACAGCGCAGCAGCACTTACAGTTAGAAAAACAGGAAACGGAGCTAAGAAAGAAAGCTTTGGAAGATAGGACAGGAATGGATACATCATGAAAGCCAGATAAGGAGGAATTTCAAGAACGCAAGTGTGGAAAGCAGTACCAAGACTATTTTGGGAAGATTATGTCTATTTTAAATCATTTCAGTGGATCAGTAGATGTGGAGGGTAAATTGTGGAGGGGGAAGAAGTGAGTGGATGTTGAGGAAATAGGGGCAACACCTGTAAGAAATTTGGGGAACCCCAGGGCTGAAGGGAGGGAGATGTACCGGAACATGGCTGCTTTTCAGACATTACTGCTTTCAGGGGGAGGGCTTTCTGCCTGAGAGACATAAGCAACACTTAAAGACTGAGCGGAAGGCTCCAGTAGAAAAGAATGATTGCACAGGAGGCAAGAAAGGGTCTACCTGAAGGGAGATGATCCAGGAGGAGGAAGAACCAGTTTCAGGGGCGCTGTGATAAACATTTCCAAAGCAAGAACGTGTTTCCATGACCAGAATATGAGGATAAGATGCATTGTCGATTTATTCACTGAGGCTAGCATCTTGACTCTCCTCAAAATACATCTAGAATTTAAGATTAAAGGGATTCCTACTTTTTATAATCCAGCCATCCTCTGGTGCTTTTTTCATGCTAGTGTCTATAATGAATATCCAAATGTCTTGATGGATGTATGGGAACTGTTTTAATTTAGTCTTTCAGTCCATTTTATTCTTATAATTATGAGGGGCAGGATTAAGTGGAAAATCCTCTCCTATCATGATTAAGCCTGAACTAAACAAAAACACAAACACCACAGGGCTAACGAAGAGGAAACTATTTTCAACAAATGTGGTGACTTTTGTAATGCAAGCGGAACTCTGGAGTGAGACAAACAGTAATGACGAATGCGTTGTGTCAAACAGGGTGAGGGCAAAGGTTTCCTAATAGAAAGAATATTCTGTCTTTAATAAAAAATGAGAAAAGTGGGCGTTTAGCCAATGCTTATTCATCAGTGTGTGTGGGGGGGGGGGAGCACCTGCTGTCTCCTCACTCCAGAGCAGGCATCCTCTTCCATATCCTGCCAGGACCAAGTGTCGGTCTCTGTCCCGCAAAGCTTGAGGACCATCCGTTTTTAGGATTCGGGCAGAGCCTCATCTGATGTGCAGACATGAAGTTCAAGGATGCCTGACTGTGAGGGATGGGAGAGGGGCAGAAGGAGGGATTGGGAAGACGAGGCTGGAAACATCCCCTGGAAAACCTCCGCTTTCGAAGTCCTGATTACCAGAGCCAGCTGAGTTCAGTAGGGAGTCCCACTGTTGCTTCGTCCGGACAGAGACCTGACCCAGCCATCTTCCATCAAGAAACTTCAGAAGAGGCCTCTATTCAGTAGATGTTTTAGAGTAAAAGAATACAATTTTTATTAAAGCACACTTTTTGTTTTCAAATTCACCAAAACATAGGATGATGGCTTCCCTTGTAGAAATGATCCATAAGTAGTTGATAGCTATTATTTTTTGATGAATAAATATTGTAGATATGCCTGCCGAAAGAAAGAAAAAAAGATAGTCTGCAGACTATCACAGTTCATGGTGAACCTGTCATGTCCCAACATAATTTTCTTACCTTTTATACAAAATCTGCTTCACCAATCGTCTTTCCCATTCTTCTTCTTCTTTTTTAATCTTTATTTATTTATTTTTGAGAGAGAAAGAGAGCACAAGCAGGGGAGGGGCAGAGACAGAGAGGGAGACACAGAATCTGAAGCAGGTTCCAGCCTCCAAGCTGTCAGCACAGAGCCCGACATGGGGCTCAAACCCATGAACCGTGAGATCGTGACCTGAGCTGAAGTCTGATGCTGAACTGAGTGAGCCACCCAGAGCCCCGGTCTTGCCCATTCTAATTCATGGTGATGCTTTTCTTCCAACTGCTCATCCTGAACTCTTCTGTTTTTCTCATATTATCCATCCATTTGGAACTCCTACCGGCTCTATTTTCAAAACTCAGTAAAACCTTGGTTTGCAAGCATAATTCATTCTGGAAACATGCTTGGAATCCAAAGCACTCATATATCAACGTGAATTTCAGGAACCATTGTCTCAGTTGTGAATATGTGATGTTCGACGTCATGTATTGCGAGACATTTCTTGTTTTTCAAGTTAAAATTTATTGGAAATATTTGCTCCTCTTGGGGAACACTCACAGAATGAGTTATTCCAATCCAAGGTTTGTCTGCAATAGCCTTCCAACTGATCTTCCAGCTGCCACTGCACCTCCACACAATCTTTTTTCACACCAGCAGACAGAGTTATCCTTCTACTGTGTGAATCAAAGATGTCCTCTGTGAAAACCCTCCAGTGGACCCCATCTCACTCAGCATAAAGCTGGGGTCCTTCAATAGCCTCCAAGACCTGTTCCCTGCTGCACCCCTGCTACTTTCTCTAGGCACGTCTCCACGGTTCTCTGTCTTGCTCACCTCACTCTGGCTGAAGTGACCTCCTCACTGTGCTTTTGGCTCCTTCGACCCAGTTCTGTCCATGTTTAGACGTTTTAGCAAGCCTACTCTGACTGCCCTGTTTCATATAATGCACAATCTCTAGCCCCAAACTTGGCATTACCAGTTCCCTTTATCCTGCGCCCGACTTCTTCCCATATCACTTAGACATGGGAAGAAGTAACTATTTCAGAAGGTTGTGTGAGAATTGCATGAGTTAATACATGTAACGTACTTGGAATTTAGCTGGGGCATTGTAAATGTTTGTAGTTATTACAAAATATTGTAGTTACTACTTATGTTTGGGTACATGATAGAAGCAGTCTTTTATTTTTTATTATTTTTTAAATGTTTCTTTATTTATTTTGAGGGAGAGAGAGAGAGAGAGAAAGAATGAGCAGGGGAGGGGCAGAAAGAGAGGAAGAGAAAGAATCCCAAGCAGGCTCTGTGTTCTCTGTGCTGAGAGCACCGAGCCTAACGCGGGGCTCAATCTCATGAACAGTGAGATTGTGACCTGAGCCGAAATCAAGAGTCAGATGTTTAACTGACTGAGCCATCCAGGCACCCCAAGAATCAGCCTTTTAAAAATTATTTTGTGCTGAGGTTCTGGGGTGGCTCAGTTGATTAAGCATCCGCCTCTTGATTTCGGCTCAGGTCATGATCTCACGGTTTGTGAGGTTGAGCCCAGCCTCAGGCCTCGTGGTGTGTCAGTGTAAAGACTGCTTGGAATTCTCTCTCCCTCTCTCTCTGCCCCTACCCCACTTGTGCTCTCTCTGTCCCTCTCTCTCAATTTTGTGTGGGCACCTGGGTGGCACGGTGGGTTAAGTATCTGACTTTGGCTCAGGTCACGATCTTGAGGTTCATGAGTTTGAGCCCTGTGCCGGGCTCTGCACTGGTGGTGCAGAGGCTGCTTGGGATTCTCTCTCTCCTTCTCTCTGTCTCTCTGCTCCTTCCCCACTTGCTCTCTCTCTCAAAATAAATACATTTAAAAAAATAAAAATTCTCCTGTGCGTATTGTTTGGGTTCTATGTGAAACGCATTATCTAATCTTCACCTCAATTGGTAGTAAAGTAGCCCCATTCAGTGGATGAGGAAACCAAGGCCCAGAGATATTAAGTAACTTAGCTGAGGTTACACAGCTGGAGTTGGGATGAGGAAGGGTTCCTAAACTCATTGGACCCTAAAGCTGAGCCTCGTGATAAGCCTTGGACCCCCTTTCTCCTCCTCCACACCCACGGACACAGTTTACCCTCTCCAGAAACATCTCACTTGCCGGGGACTGTCACAGATGCTTCCATGTTACGAGGGCCCTCTCGGTGTTTAAGCAAGAGTCACATCCTCGCCTCTGTGTCGAGATCCTGCTCACTGTCTCCCGCCAGATGCTTTGCCACCCACCTGTGAAATGCTGGACGTACGTGGGGCTCTGTCCGTGGATCCCTCCTCTTCTGACTCTAGTCTTCTCTGCAGACCCACGAATCCATTTTCACGACATCCAGTACCTGTGGCCCCAAATTGCCGTGTTTATGTCCCCAGTGCACACCAGCCTCCAGTGCACACCAGACCTAGACCAACACACCCTCGCCATTTCGGCACCTCCCCACGAATCTACAGAATGAATCTTGTTGGCTCCTCATAGGCATCATGTCCCAAATGGAGTTTGTAATCTTTCCCTCCAAGCTCACCCCTCTTTATCATCAATATCTTAGTAAATGGCCTACTTTTCTCTTTGTCCCCGT
This sequence comes from Lynx canadensis, assembly GCF_007474595.2. Classification (NCBI taxonomy): domain Eukaryota; kingdom Metazoa; phylum Chordata; class Mammalia; order Carnivora; family Felidae; genus Lynx; species Lynx canadensis. The sequence continues at coordinate 55,320,034 of NC_044319.2, read as the reverse complement.
AGGTCCCAGTAAGTGGTGAACGATCGCCATTGCACATCAGAAAGCCAAAGGCTGTTTCGATCATTCCAACTCTCTCACGTTCAGTCGCTTACCACATCCAGTCCTTACTGACTCTCAAGTTTCTCCTCCTATTTCTGCCCTCACCCTTTTACCCTATTTGTTCGGGTCTCCTTGCTCCCAGCTTCCTACAGTAACTTCCAACATAATTTTCCTACTCTCCCAATTCATTCCACTTCCAATCCACCTTCCACACTGTAGCCACAGTGATTGCGAATGTTATCGTGCTTAAAATCCAAAGGCTTTCCATTGATCTTGTGATAAAATCCATGTGACAGCTTTTTTTTTAATTTCAAATTGGGAGGCTAAACTCAGTCCCCAGTCATTTAATCGAATACTAATCTGTGTACTATTGTGAAAGAATTTTTCAGATACAATTAAAGTTCCTAATAGGCTGATTTAAATTAATCAAAAATTACCCTGGATGGGCCTGACCTAATCAGGTGATTCTCTTAAAAGAGGGCTTGGGCCTTTCCCAAACTTAGAGATTCAAACAGCTCATGCCTGTGGGGTCCCAGCTGTTCATCATCTTCTCTTCCTGACTGCTTGCTTGACACACTTCAGACACGTTCAGCCACTCCTCACAATTGTGTAAGCAATCAACCAATGTGTGCGTATATGTATGCGTATATATATGTGCACATATATGTATATGCACGTGTGGGCATGTTTGCATGCATGTACGTACACACACACACACACACACACATACACACAGTTCTGCTTCTCTGATTGAGCCCTGACTGATACAGCCCTTAAAGTTTCTTGTAAGACCTAGCACTGTTTTTTTTTTTTTTAGGTTTATTTATTTATTCTGAGACAAAAAGAGAGAGAGAGAGCATGAGCTGGGGGTAGGGGGACAGATAGAAAGGGAGAGAAATAATCCCAAGCAGGCTCCCTGCTGTCAGCAGAGAACCTGACCCAGGGCTTAAATCACAAATTGTGAGATTATAACCCGTGTGGAAATCAAGAATCAGACACTTAACTGACTGAGCCACCCAGGTGCCCCTAAGACCTGGCACTATTAAGCCCCGACCTACTGCTTCACCTTATCTCTCCTGTCCTGTATTAGCTGCAAACAATGGAAAATCGAAATAATGTTAGCCTGAAGATACGGTGTATTTTTCTCAGAAGCCAGAAATCTGCACCAGTTGTAAAAGAAGTCCAAGTCTGGGGAAACTACACAACAATGCCTCGAGGGCCCCAGCAGTACTTTCCCCTTGGCCATCCTTTGCCTCACATTTGCCACCTCATGGTGGCCAAATGACAATTGTACTTTGGGGCATCAAGTCATTGTCCCCAACCGGCAGAAGAGAGGTTAATTAAAAATAATAATAATAAAAGCAAAGGGAAAAAGGGAAAAGGACAGAAAAAAACTTTTTCATTGCCAGGCTTGCAACGAAGGATGTTCTTCTCGGGGATTTCAGTCCCTGTCTGATTAGCCAGGGCCATGTTACATGGCATCTCCAGCTGGAAGGAGCTCTGAGAGGACACGTTTTTATCAGGCTTATTTGGAGAGGCAGGCAAGAAGAAATGGCGGGAGATTGCAGTCGGGTCGGCCCACTGATGATATTTGCCAAATGTCCTCTTCCCTCTTTTCAGCTCATTTTTCGATCTTGACATAAATATAATCTCCTCAAGGAAGCCCTTGCTCATCCATCAGACCTTGCTGATTCCAACTGTTAAAAACTCTTTTCCTTTACAGTGCTTTCCACACCAAAGTCGTTCTTCCTTGGGAGACTCTAAGCTGTCCAGCAGGGCAAAGACCCCGTCTCTAATATTCTTAATGCTTAGCACAAGATCTGGAACATATATTTGCTTCGTAGTCCTGGCGTGCCTGGTAAGCATTCTAGGCTACAACATAATGACGTCCACCTCATCCATCAGGAAATGAGAAGTCCGTGTGATGATGAGCAGGGCTCCCTTGCTTATGGCTAAGGTTTTCCTTCCTACAATGCTAAGAAAGCCACATCGTTGATTTCTAGTAGGTGGGAGAAAGGGAGTTACCACACGCACACAGTCTTCAAGACAGCTTTCTTACCACAGCCCGATGACACACGCAGGAGGCCCGTACAGAAGTAGCTGTCACCATTTACCACGAAGGTTTCTTCACCACGTACAAAATACACATAATTACAGGCCACTAAGAGAGGATTCACCGTACTGTAGTTATTCACCTGTCAGTCCTTTTAGGTTTCAACAGAATGCAAAAAGTTTGGGGGGTGCCCGGGTGGCTCCGTAGGTTAAGCGTCCAACTTTGGCTCGGGTCATGATCTCATGGCTCGTGAGTTCTAACCCTGCATTGGGCTCCATGCTGACAGCTTAGAGCCTGGAGCCTGATTCGGATTTTGTATCTCCTCTCTCTCTGCCCTTCGTTGGCTCCTGCTCTGTCTCCCTCTGTCCCTCAAAAGTAAATAAAAGATGTTAAAAATTTTTTCAAAAATGCAAAAGGTTGGGGCCATTATCTTGGCTGTTTGGCTGCTGCATTTGAATTGAAGACGGCTTTGTTAGAGTCCTGAAAAGATCTAACAACGTAGCTGACTAATGCAATAATCAATATCCCACACGGACACCTTCCTTGAGTCTATCTGTTCTTCCTGTTAGCTGAACTAAGTTTGTTGCACAGGAAATCTTAATAAGTCAGAATTCCTCGTGTCCTCAGGAAATTAGACACATATTGATGAGATGTTAGTCATTTTATACATCAAGATATATGCGGTTACCCTTTTATGCACTGAAATGCCTGAGAAATGTCTTTATTTGAACTTTTTTGCATAGATTCCAGATGCAGATGAATACGATACCAGTTTCCGAGAGCAGGGGCTTTGTTGTTGGTGGTGGAGGGGGGGGTGGTCACAGTGGTGCTGTGTTTAGTGTTTGTCCCAGTGCTGTACTCAGAGGATCGAGCAGTGCCTGGCACGGGAGGCACTGAATAAATATTTACAGAATAAATGATTATTGAGTTATGAGATGGTATTGTGTTTATATCTGTCACTCTTATTCTACTTATGTGACGAATCACATTGATCGATTTGTTTAATGTAACACAGACTTGCATGCCTGGCACAGACCCCACTTGGCAACTGAACTAACACATTGAGCTAACCAACTCGCGCAGGCAAGCTTTACTAATACTTTCAAGGATACAAGCAATCAAGAGGCACAAGCAAAGCAGGGACAGGTCTGTGGAAACTCATGAGTCTCCAGGTCCTTCCTTCCCACACTGAACACATGGACCAATATGGCAGCTGAGGTCTCTAAGTGAACTCACTGAATCATCTTGCATGGTGCAGAGTCCCTAGGCTATGGAATATCTCATTTTTTTTTAAGTTTATTTGAGAGAGAGCATGTGCAGGCAGGGTGGGGGCAGAGAGAGGGGGGAGAGAGAGAATCCCAAGAAGACTCCACTCTGTCAGCACAGAGCCCGGTGTGGGGCTCAAACTCATGAACCATGAGATCATGACCTGAGCCGAAATCAAGAGTTGGACGCTTAACCTACTGAGTCACCCAGGCTCATTTCATAACTCAGATTTGTATAGCCCGGGTGACATTCTCCAAGGAGTCATGCTTCATTATATATTGGTTTATTTACCATAAATAGTCCTAAATTGGGGATATGATATAAAGAGTATTCTATATATGAGGACTTTAGTTCTTTAAAAAAAACACAAAACTTTATTGTGGGGCACGTGGGTGGCTCAGTCAGTTAAGCATCCGACTTCGGCTCAGGTCATGATCTCACAGTTTGTGGGTTCTAGCTCCGCATTGGGCTCTGTGCTGACAGCTCAGAGCCTGGAGCCTGCTTAAGATTCTCTGTCTCCCTCTCTCTCTGCCCCTCCCCCACTCATGCTCTGTCTCTCTCTCTCTCTCTCTCTCTCTCTCTCTCAAAAATAAATAAAAAATGTTTTAAAAATCTTTATTATTATTACAATTTTATTATACACACACACACACACACACACACACAGAGCACAAGCAGAGGAGAAGGGCAGAGGGAGAGAGAGAGAACATCTTAAGCAGGCTTCATGCTCAGCACACAGCCCTACATGGTGCTCAATCCCCCCACCCTGGGATTATGACCCAAGCCAAAATCAAGTTGGACACTCGATCAAATGAGCCACCCAGGTGCCCCTAAGGACTTTACTTCTAACAAATATCATTAGTCTATTTAATGAGGAGTTTCAGCTACAAGTCTTTAGTTTTGAGGAGAATAGATGGGGTCACTTGCCTGGTTTCCCTGGGAGTGAGATCCCTACCCCACTTTCTAGTAATTCATAGATAAGTGGACCACATTCACTCCATCATGTCCAAAACAGAAGTTGAGCTCTTCCCATATTTAAAAAAAACATTTTTTTTAATGTTTATTTTTGAGACAGAGAGAGACAGAGCATGAGCGGGGGAGGGGTAGAGACAGAGGGAGAGAATCCGAAGCAGGTTCCAGGCTCTGAGCTGTCAGCACAGAGCCTGATACCCGGCTCAAACCCACAAACAGTGAGTTCATGATCTGAGCCGAAGTCGGACGCTCAACCGACTGAGCCACCCAGGCGCCCCTAACTCTTCTCATATTTTTATAAGTATGCAGTGCTGATATTATTAGGGTAAAATCCTTTATACTTTATAATATTTCCTTTAAAACTATTATTTAAGCTGGTTTCCATGATAACTATATATTTATCTTCATGTTGATGTCCTTATCTGTTTGATTGTTTGAGGCTTATTTAACATTAGATTTTTCAGGAAATACCCTACAATCTTCCATACATGTTATAGTTTGTAGGGTTCATTCTTGAAAGTAAATTTAGCTGGATATAAAATCTTTGGCTTACATATTTTGTTTTGAGTAACTTAAATATTATACCATTGTCCTCTAGAATAAATCCTTGATGCTGAGGAGCTTTATAACAAAACTATGTCCACTTCCTAGTGGTCTTTTTGCTTGCATGGACAAAAGATTTTTTTCAATTAACTTAATATCCAATAATTTTATTATAATATTTCTCAGTATTGACCTTTCTGGGTCAGTTTTCCTATGTTCAGTGTCCCCTTTCAATATTTATTTGAAGTCATCTTGTCTTTCAAGAAAGTTTCCTTGGGGCACCTGGGTGACTCAGTCAATTAAGTGTCCAGCTTCAGCTCAGGTCATGATCTCATGGTTCTTGAGTTCGAGCCATCCTGTATTGGGCTCTCTGCTGTCAGCTCAGAGCCCACTGTATATCCTCTGTCTCCTCTCTCTCTGTCCCTCCCCCAGTCACACACATGCGCTCTCTCTTTCAAACATAAATAAGCTTTTAAAAGTAAACAACTGAACAGCAACAACATAAAGAAAGTTTCCGTAAGATAAAATTTCTAACATTTATCCTGTTCCTTTGATATGGTTTTTCTTCTGGGATTCCAACATTCTGGAACATCATTGCTTACTTTCCATAGCTATCACCCTCCTTTCAAAGACCTTTTTGCTTGAAAAAAAAATTATTTTAGAATTTACTTCTCTTCTTTTTCTGTTTGTCTTAAGGCATTGGCTGTTTTACTCTCGTATTTGTTTACTCTCGTATTCCTTCTTATATTAAAATGATTATTTCTTTTATTTCTAAATATTTTCTGAGTTGTCATCTTCCTTTCTGATCTAAATTTTTATTAGAAACCATATGAGCCAGCACCTAGATTTGGCATTCTCAGGTCTCCAGAACTGTGAGAAATGTGTGTGTGGGGTGAGACTTTGTTACACGGCCCAAGAAGATGAATACAGACCTCATGGTCCTTTCCTCTGTTTTGCATGGATTCATTTGGCGCTCTCATGCAGTCTCATGGCCTTAAGTACCATCTCAATGCCGATGCTCTCAAATCTGCATCTACTCCAGGTATACCTCCAAATTCAAGGCGTGAGCATCCGGTGGCCTGCTCAACCATCTTCTTTTCAAGGGCTAACTTGAATCTTTGGAATCTCAAACTTATGCTCCAAACTAAACCTTAGACAGTTCTTCTTGCCCATTGACAAATTTCCCATTTCAATTTATGTCAGTTTCATAATATTATTACTCAGGTCAAATGCTTGAGACCGTCATCGATTTTTTTCTCTCTCTTCATTCCGTCTAATCTTTGGGAAAATACTGTTGGCTCTACCCTCAAAATGTGTTTAGAATCTGACCACTTCTCACCTGCTTCGTCACTAAAATCTAGTTAAACAAGTTAACTCGTTGCTTCTGTCCGTCACTACAGTGGCCTCCTAACTGGTCATCCTACTTCCACCATTGCTCCCCCTACACATCAGCCAGAGTGATTCTTTCAAAATTTATGTCTGATCATATTCTTCAAAATAGAGCAAAAGCCATAGTGCTTCCTCAATGGTCTAGAAGGCCTTATATGATCCGGGTCTCCATGAACCCATCTGATTTCAACCCCTACTCTGTCCTCCTTGCTCACTCTGTTCTAGCCACACTGGCATTCCTCCTGTTTCTCCAACATGCCAGGCACGCTCCTACCCTGAATGTATATCCTCTCCTGGAATGCCCTTTGCTCAGATGTATGCTTAACTTCTGCCCTTACCTCTTTCAAGTATATGTTCAGATGTCACCTTAAAAAGCACATCATAGTTAACGCTTGTTGCACTAACCAGATCTGTAATAATATATATATATGTATATATATATATATATATATATATGTATTTTTTTCTTTATTTCTTTCTCTTTCTCTTGACCACCATCTACTGACACGGGACTGGGCGAAGACCGGTGGAAGCCCCATACCCTAGGAAGAGTGGGTGCTTCCTTTCTCATCTTTCATTGTGCCACTGTGTGGGAGGGTTTACAAATTCCAAACAGTCAAGTAAGTATAATAGAGTGGAGTAAAGTTATTTCCCCTGCACTGTATGTGGATGCTTAATTACATATATATATGTATTTAAATTTTTCCAAAAATTTTTGTATGTGCCTTAAGTTTTAGTCCTGTGTCAAGCTTGTTTGCTTGGTAGGGGGTTGGTATTTAGACACTGTGTTGTGGGCATCGTTACATCCAGCTGAGACTTGTAGCAGGAAGTGACTTGATCAGAGCTGGGGTGGGGACTCAGGCCTTCCTAAGACCAAAATTTGTGAGTTTGTACTACTCTTCACCACCTGACATGACATGAGGTAGCAAACACAAATGTACCAGCTCTATCTTAGTATGGATATTTATGAACGTCAACACCATTGACTTTTTCACTCTTTGATTTATCTCTTCACTCTTTGGTTAGAGTTCATAGTTGGAAATAAGCAGGTATCATCAGCAGTAACTACCTATAGTATTTCATGTATTCTAAGATTTTTTCCATATATTAACATCTCTGAAATCAAGACGTATCTTGTAGTAGATAGCGTGTTATAGTTAATGAAATTCAATAATACTTTGGTGGGTATTCATTATGCATCAGACACCATTCTAATTATTTTGTTTACTGCTCCCGCGTTTGGGGACACCCGGGTGGCTCAGTTGGTTAAGCATCCAACTCTTGATTTTGGCTCAGGTCATGATCTCACGGTTCATGAGGTTGAGCCCTGCCTTGGGGTTCTCTCTCTCTGCCCCTACCCAACTCGTGCTCTCTCTCTCTCTCTTTCTCAAAATAAATAAACGTTAAAAAAACACTCCCACTTTTGAATACTCCAGTTAACCTGACATGCTGGTGATACTATTCACTCTTTGCAGGTGGAGCAGCTGAGGCATAGAAAGATTGAACAACATGCTCAGAGCCACACATCTGATATGTGGGAGAAATGAGATTTGGACCTTGAGGATTTGGCTCCGGAACTTGTGTTTGTGACCAAAAATGATTCACCACCACCCACTGCTCCTGGAAAGGAGGGCATATTGGCCTACCCATGGCTGGAAAAGAGGTGAATTCATAAGGGTTTAGTGAAGGTTGACTGCGTTATGTGGGCATAACCTCCTTCCCTTGCTTTCATGTCTTCCTTTCAAGTTTCTAGCACTGTTTTTTCATCTAAGATGTTGGGTCAATTTTACAGTGTTGAACACCCTGTGCAATAGGTCAAGAGAGGGGCAGGTGTCAGGATGCAGTCCTGGAAAAGTTCTGAGCGTTTTGTTGCCTGAAGGCAACTTAACAACTTGGCAACTTACCAGTTGACATCTGGGATACGTTATAGGTCTGACTTCTAGAATTCTTTTCTTTCCCATGTTTTTTTGCTCCTGAATTCAGTGGAAATTTTGTTTTTTATTTTGTGCTGAAGCCAAGGAAGGAGAACTGAAGGAGAGAAGGAGAGAATTATTCCAATAATCCAGCTATACCTTCCAAACTCTGGTGAAAGTGAGAATTATTTAAAAAAGAAAGAAAGAAAGAAAACCCAAAGCCTATACAGATGTAGTTCTTATGATAAATCACTTTTTAATCAGTCATAATTTTGCATTAAGTGCTGAATAAATGCCCTTTGTTTCATACTTAAACTGTCAGTGACTAACATTGGGAGGGCAGACTAGTGCCTATCATTAGAGCGGAGAAAAATCAATACCATTTTTAATTAAAGGCAGGCACAGCCGAGCTTTGAGACAAGCAAATCTCCTTGTCAGTTCATCTCCCCTTTAAACTCTCTCAAAAGTTCAGTTCAGAAGTTAAGAACCAGGCAAATGCAGGAACAGAGTGACAAAATGCTTTGGGGGGAGAGGGAGGTAGGGGGAAGGGATGGGATGAGATGGGGGGGGGTGCAAACTAACAAAGAAGATAGAGAGAGACAGAGGCTTTTCATTCAGCCTGTCCCTAGCAGACAATCTTAAGGAATGATAAAAGTAGACACTGGCTTATGCTATAGGGATGGTCTTTTCACTTGCAGACTAAAAGATAATGAAAGGAAAGTCAAACAGATATTCTTGTCAGTCGTATTTGATTATGGTTTAGAAGCCAGCACCTGGTATTTTTTAAATGATTCTTTTCATATTATATTTTACAACTTTGGATATTCTCCCTTTGTAGAGCAAGAGTCCGGCCAGACAGAACTCACAGTGTTGTATAACCCAGCGACACAAGTGACATTCTGCTAACACTTTTGCTGTTTTCTATTTGTTAGAAGCAAGCCACCAGGCCAACCCACACTCAAGAGGAGGAGATTCTACGAGGCTGTAAATAGGAGAGGGGTCACTGAGGACCCTCCTTGCAAGTTGGCTACACAGACCTTTATACCAAGAGGATTATAATCTCTTTGGAGAAAGAATACAAACAAATTGGGGAAATACGAGAAAAAGAAAAGGTACCATTTTGGGGCACCTGGCTGGCTCAGTTGGTTAAATGTCCCACTTTGGCTCAGGTCACCATCTCACGGTTTGTGGGTTCGAGGCCCACATCGAGCTCGGTGCAGACAGCTCGAGCCCTGGAGCCTCCTTCCGGTTCTGTCTCTCTCTCTCTCTCTCTCTGCCCCTCCCTCACTCATGCTCTCTCTCTCTCTCTCTCAAAAATAAATAAACATTAAAACATTTTTTAAAAAAAGAAGGAAAAGGTAACATTTCATGATATCCCCAAGTATGATACAGTCAATGAGACCTAGGGATGGTCAGGAAAGATAGAAATGACACAGGAAGAATTTAATCAATGGAGGTTGATGGCACTATGATGAACGGACAGGGACAAGAATAATGCGACACGTTTCCTTCTAGGTATGTCAGAATAGCTAAGGAAAGACCCTCAGGGGCCTCTCCTAAGTTTTCAGGCTGCCCATCCACTTTCTGGTTACTGCTATTTTCTTCTCAGCATGAGAACTCCAGCTAAGTCTGGTTTTGCCAATTCGGGTCTTTGTGGTTTTAGGTAATTAAAAAAAAAAAATCCATCTCAAACTGGCTTAAGAATAAAAAAGGATCCAGTAGGAGTTTACCTAATTCAAAACCTCTGGCTCAGTGTGATCCAGAAACCAGCTCTTCTTGTCTGGTCACCACAACTACCCACTATTCTAAATCCTACTGGTTATTCTAAATCTTCACTATATCTCACGTGAGTCCATGAACCTTTTAATCGATTTGTTTATATAGACTGGAGTCTTAAAAAAACATTCGTCCCAGGTCCTGCACATTCTAGGGATACCCTGCATATCAAATTGCTAACTCTGGAGTTCCTAGTTAGAAGTCAAGGCATGTATACTACATAGAATTTCTGAAGTTTGATCACCTAAATTATGTAGCTTAAATGAGGTTAGAATATATATATGAAGATATATATATATATATATATATATGTTCATGTATATATATTCATGTGACAATTTGTCCTATAAGAAACAAATTTGTCACAATAGGGCTTATGCATGGCCCAACCAAAGAATTCTTAGTGGTATTGTGCTGTTTATTGATGGATCTACAATTTACAATCCCCGTTACCTATAAAATCATCAAAACTATTTGGTGGTCTCCATAGTCTTTCCTGAACACCAGCTCGAACTGCCCATTCTTGCACACAGAACCCCCTCGCTTTTCAAGTCATAATATTCATAGTTTCTTAAGTCATCCCTTTCCCATACTTCTATGACGTACTTTTCCTGAGTTCCCAATTTCCTACCCTATTCATATCCTATACTTTTCCAAGACCTGGCTCAGGTTCATTTTTTTCTGTGAAAACTTGGTTTAAGAAGGTGCAGGACCCCTGAACAGTCTTTAGAACTAGTTAGATTTTCTGCTTATACCAGTTATTTGGAGATTAACTACACAAATGTTGCGATCTCTATTTTGTCTTACATTTTTCTTTAACTTTGTTATGTTATGTTCTATTCTCTTTTGTTTTGCCCTCAACAGCTGGGCAAAGTTGATTGTCAATACATATCTATTGATTTGTAGATGAAATGCATTGTATGGAGTTCCAGAAAGGCCTTTGACCCAAGAAGTTATCAGATCAACTACAATTATCTTCACAGAGTTGGGTGAAGGGGTAGGGTGTTGATATATGATAGAGGTCTCTGGCATATTTCCCACTTGACTGCAAGTTCTCCCAGAGCAGAGCCATGTTCTTCACTTTTTAAAATAGACCTTATTTTATAGAAGAGTTTTAGATTTATAGAAAAATGGAGAAGATAGTGCAGAAAGTTCCCATCTGCCCAACCACACAGTTCCCCCTCTTATTAATATCTTACAGTTAGATGGCTCGTTTGTCACAAATAATGGTTCAATGTTTACACATTATTATTAACTAAAATCCAGACTTTACCCAGATTCCCTCAGCTTTACCTAATGTGTTGTTTTTTTTTTTCTCTTCTAGATTCCTTCCTCAAACACCACATTTCATTTTATCACCACGTGCCCTTAGGTTCCTCTTGGCTGTGACAGTTTCTCAGACTGTCGTTGTTTTTGTTGACCTTTGTTGACAGTCTCGGAGAGTACTGGTCGGGTATTTCACAGGCTGCCCACCCATTGGAATTGTCTGATGTTTCTCTCATGACTTGACTGGGGCTATGGCTTTCTGGAGAGTGGTCACAGAGGCAAAGTGCCATTTTCATCACAGCATGTCAAGGGTACATACTGTCAACATGACATCACTAGTAATGTTGACCTAGATCAACTAGCTCAGGGAGTGTTTGTCAGGTTTCTCGATCGTGAAATTAATCTTTTATCCCACTTCCCTTTATTGTCCTCTTTGGAAGTCACTTTATGGAGCCTCTACCTAAAGGGGTGGGGAGTTTCTATTCCACTTCCTTGAGGATGGAGTATATGCGTAAATTATGTGGAATTCTGCCACACAGGGTATTTGTCTCTTCCCTCCCATTTATTAATTAATATCAGTATGGACTTATGGAAATCTAGATATTTATTTATTTAATTAATTGATTAGTTAATTTTAATGTTTACTTTTCAGAGAGCGAGACAGAGCATGAGCAGGGGAGGAGCAGAGAGAGAGGGAGACACAGAATCCAAAGCAGGCTCCAGGCTCCGAGCTGTCGGCACAGAGCCCGATGCGGGGCTCGAACCCAGGAACCATGAGATCATGATCTGATTGCGTCAGATGCCCAACCGACTGAGCCGCCCAGGTGCCCCGAGATATTTCTTTTATACTTTGGGTTTCAATGCCACCTTTGTTTTGTTACTCATCTTGTTCCAGCTTTGACTATTGGGATCTCTCTCAGTTGGCTCCTGTACCCCCTTGATACAGCCACCGTTTTGTTGTTCTGAGCATTTCCTTACTCTCTGGTACACATCATTCACTTCTGGCCACCTCCAGCTCTTAGTACCTCAGCTAACCATTCGCTAAGTAAATGTTGACTTGAAATGCACCCTGATTGAATTATGGTGAAGCTTATTTGGCTATCATACTTATCCACTGTTACGTTCTCAATAACAACGATGCATCTGGCTGTAGTTTCTCTCTTGTAAAGGTACACACGCCGCCTATTTTTTGACCCAATATGTTTACATTTCCTTCTCGAACATTTCTCCCTCTGTTTTTCAGTTATTGGCAAGAAGTCTAGAGACATCTCAGCAACAGTTTTGTGTATTTACGTAAATAATTCTTAGGACCTTCTGACATTTAAATAGTGGGAAGGCAAAACCATCAAAGCTCAAATGGCTCCATAGCCCAGTTCAAAGAGGATTTCTTTCCTGGCTTCTCAAGTCAGGCTTCTCTGCTCAATCTCCCACAGCCAACGTAAAACAAGACATTGACCTGGGCATTGGAAAAGCAAAGAAAAGGGTCCAGCATGAATGTGGGGAGATGTACTAAATTCATGTCTTGGGTCAACACAATTTACTCCTGCCTCCTTCCCCCAGTTCGCCTCCTCCCCTAGTCTTGCTTCAGACAATGAATTTCCAGGGAGTTTTTTGCCTTTTGATCTCCTCACTGATCTAATGCAATTGTCCAGTGGCAGAAGCGCTGTGAGGTGCAGAATAAAGTAATGAAGCTAATTTGATTTGCACTCCACCCCCACCCTTCAGATCTACATGTCTTTATTGTATTAGATTCCTAATGAGATTCTCTGTCTGCTCTCTGGAGAACAGTGGCAGTGGGAGGGGTTCATCTCAGGAGATTTCCCCCCATTTACATCCCATCTTTAATGGATATGGACCTGCCTGCCCTTGAGTCATAAGGTGACTATCTTTTCCTTCCTGGACTATCTGGGGCCAGAAGTGGGAAAGCCACCATTGCTACAGAGAAGTGAGGGCTTCTCTCCAGTTCCAGGGGGAAGAAAAAACAAACAAAACAAGAGTGAAGGTTAGTGCTGGGCTGACCATTTCGTGGAAAGAGCTCCAAGCAAATTTCCAGCCTCAAATCATGTTTCAGAGAGAGATTTGCTCCGGTGTGGAGGTGCTCTCTTGGCTGTTTTGCCACCAGCACTATTAATATGAACAACAAATAGGGGTGCCTGGATGGCTTAGTCAGTTAAGCGTCCGACTTAGGCTCAGGTCATGATCTCGCGGTTCAGAAGTTCGAGCCCTGCGTCAGGCTCTGTGCTGACAGCTCAGAGCCTGGAGCCTGCTTCGGATCCTGTGTCTCCCTCTCTCTCTGCCCTTCCCCTGCTGGTACTCTGTCTTTGTCTCTCTGTCTCTTTCTCTCAAAAATAAATAAAAACATTAAAAACATTTTTTTTTAAATATGAGCAACAAAAATAACATTCCCCAGGGCACCAAATTTCCTGACCCACTCCGGTTGTCCTTGAGATGGTTCCATGGATTCCAGATGAAGTCCTGGCCAGAATCTGTTTGGCCAGGGACCACTGGAGCAAGAAGTAAACATGAAGTTTATTTTGGAGAACCATATCTGGAGAATATGAAGCTGTCTCTTCCAAAACGATGCTCATTCACTCCCTTCACTCCCCCCTACCACCCACAACGAGCTTTAAACCATTTCATAAATGAGAGATTTAAACCACTTCGTCAATGTCTATTTAACGAGCCCCTGTTTACACCCTCCAGGATTTTGGCTGTGCTACTGACATTAGCTGTTTCCTATTTTCCAGATCCAAAACACTCGATTTACCTGTCTCAAATTATAACATATACCGGGAGTATAGTGTGATGTGATTTTCCTTGCTTTTAGTCCAAAAGCTGTCTTTGAACTCACTGACAGCCTGGCTGGGAACTCTGATTTAAATAGTAAAATGCACTTATTTTATATGGTTTAATGAATTACTTTAAGACCCGGCCTGCAGGTGGGAAGACACACATTGGTAATTCACAATCCACAAGTTTATGGCTCAAACATAAAAGGGTTTTGGACTGTTTCGGAAAAAAGTGAAAATAAAAAAAAAAGAAAGAAAGAACGAAAGCCAAGCACTACACAAAGAATCATTTCATAAAAGCAAACGTCGCTCGGTTTGTTTTAGGCCTCGTGCAGATCCCTGAAATCATAGGAGGACAGGAAAGGAGAGTGATTGGCATCATGACGACTTTTCTAGGGGGAAAAAGGTAGTTTATATCTAATCTAAGGTCTTTAAGAGGAATCTATCAGCTTTGGTTTGGTTCTCAGTGGACAGGTGTCTGTATCATAGAAGCACCATACATAATTCACCACCAGAGAGCCCCAGAACTTAGCAAGAAGGCTAAATTACCTGTCACTTCCAGAAAAGGTGTTCCCTTCGGGTCAAGGTTGAAGGCTCCGGTAAACCTGCGTGCGAAAGAGCACTTCGCTCCGTACTTGAATGTCGGCACTGCTTCTCAGCTGTTGGAAATGCAGGCTGGCTATTCACCCTTCGCTTGCCTACCTCTTTTGCAGGGTCAATGAACACACTATCATTTCTGAAATCAGATTGGAAAGAAGGAAGTGAGGTCACTTGTTTTAATGATCAGAGGCCACTTTGTTTGTGTCAAATCCAAGGAAGCCAAGAATCTCACTCTCTTCACGGAGGGTGTGGGCAAGGGGGTCCCGTCAGAGGTGTGAGCCATTGCAGCTTAGTCTGAATACAAAAGCGTCTCATTATTACCTGGGGGGAGAACCTGGAGCCTACTCCCAGGCCGCCTCTGCCTTCGGAACACGGTTCGTGAAAGGCAGGTGCCATCTGGCTGTCATTAAGCTGCTGACTGTGACTTTCTCTCGGATTGACTAGTGATGGATTGACAGGTAAAGTGGAGGCTGGTGGAGCCTCCCGTGGGGAGGTGGGCAGAGGTGTGGTTCCCCTCTGTGGCTTTGGGGAACCCATTCGAGGCTTTGTGCATAGATTTCCCCTCAGGTTTATCCTCTGTATTTCAGGAGCTCTGTTTTCGAACCAATGCAACACAAAACAAAAGCATAACATGAAACAGAGACCAGCCACATGAATGGGGGGGGGGGGTAGGTGAGGGAGGATGCTTATACCATTCAAAAAATATTTTCTTGGCTTCATTAAGAGGGCAGCAAGAGAAGGCTAGTGGTGTTTTTTAGTACTTTTTTTTAAAAATTTTAAACATTTTTATTTATTTTTGAGAGAGAGAGAGAGAGCACAAGTGGGGGAGGGGCAGAGAGAGAAGGAGACACAGAATCCAAAGCAGGCTCCAGGCTCTGAGCTGTCAGCCCAGAGACCAAGGTGGGGGGGCTTGAACCCATGAACTATGAGATCATGATCTGAGCCAAGTTGGACTCTTCACTGACTGAGTGACCCAGGTGCCTCTAATTTTTAGTACTTTTTAACTCTTCTGTTGCCTTACCGTTTCATTATGTTACAATTTCATTATACTCAAATTTGTAGTTTGAATTAAAGAACTGAGTTTTATAAGCTATTTCTAGTAAAATGAGGAGGGATTAATACATAAAAGTTCTGAGATATTCGTACGCAGAAGAATGTTTTGTTATATTAAAACACTTTTATCAAATGTGTCAATCAAACTAATAAAATCAGAAGTAAGGATCAGTTCTGCACTGTCTGAGAAATATACTCTATTTGGTACTGTGTTCGGTAAGGTATTGTGTTTGGTCACAACAACTTCTAAAAGCAGGAAGCATAATGCAGGGCAACTGAGTGTCAAAATTGCCAAAGGTTGCCTGATAAATATTTGACTGGTTAATTGATCGAGAACTATTTGCCCCAACTGGGACAAATCTTTAGTGTTTTTGTTTTAATGCTTATTTATTTTTGAGAAAGAGACAGAGCACAAGTTGGGGACGGGCAGCAAGAGGGAGAGAGAGAATCACAAGCAGGCTCCAGGCTGACAGCACAAAGCCCGATGTGGGGCTTGAACCCACGAACCGTGAGATCATGACCTGAGTGGAAATCGAGAATCGGCACTCAACCAGCTGACCCACCCGGGTACCCTAAAAATCTTTAGTGTTTAAATTCAGATGATCTGGGCACCTGGATGGCTCAGTGGGTTACGTGTCTGATTTCGGCTCTGTCAGAGCTCTACTCCGGCTCTCTCTCTCTCTCTCTCTCAAAAATAAATAAACATTAAAAAAATTAAAAAAAAAATTCAGATGATCTTGTATCAGAGAAAGTTTTCTCAGATATATCTCAGTAAAAGATAGTATGTTCAAATTATGTAAAAAAAAAAGTGTCATTTTAACTTGGTAAGCTCAGGAGAAGCAGAAATAAAAATCATTAATTCAATAAAAAGACTTCCCATGTTTTTTTTCTTTACTTTTTTAATTGAGGTAAAATTTGTATGTAACATGTTATTAGCTTCAGGTATACTGTATGATAATTCAATATTTGTATACGCTACAGGGGATCACCACAGTCTAGTGAGTATCGACCCCCTTCACCCATTTCACCCACAAGGTCAACCCCTCTCCCCTCTGAGAACCATCAGTCTGTTGTCCGCATCTATGAGTTTCTGACGTATTCTTGAAAGTTCCAAGTTATTGACGGTGTGCTGGCCAGTGTTCCAAAGGCAGTGATTTTGATAGCACCTGCTGGCCGGCTGATCGGAAGCAAGATCATCAGGCAGCGACGTCCAAGGTATGCAAATATGTATCGTCCTGTGGGACCACAGTTGTAGACCCTGTTCATTCCCAGGAGACGTGGAGGTGTCCAGTGGCAAAAATCAAGGGCCCCAGACCAGTGTGTAAGCTCCTTTCCGGAGGTTATCAGCAAGCTGTGGTGAGGCCAAGTGGGGTTCAAAGGTGTCTCCTTGCCTATGTTCCCTGAATGCAGCCCTGTAGCCCCTGCATGTGTGGGGAAGCTCAGCTTCAGGCGGAAGCTCCAGGACAGGCAGACGGGCCTTTTTCACAGGCAGACGGGGGTGTCCTTCTGTCTATCACCTGTGCAGTGTGCTGGGTGTGGTAGGCAGCTTAAACTTCCTTCCTCCCTCCCTTCCTTCCTTCCTTCTTTCCTTCCTTCCTTCCTTCCTTCCTTCCTTCCTTCCTTCCTTCCTTCCTTCTTTCATTCTTTCTTCCTCCTTTCCTTTCCTTTTTCTTTCTCTCTCTTTTTTTCTTTCTTTCCTTCTTTCTTTCTCGGATGGTACGCTGAAACTCAATAATTAGAAGTTTATTTTTTTTAAGTTTATTTATTTTAAGAGAGAGAGAGAGAGTGCAAGCAGGAGGGGCAGAGAGAGAGGAAGAGAGAAAAAATCCCAAGCGGGCTCCGTACTGTCAGCATAGAGCCCACCATTGGGCTTGAATTCAGGAACCCTGAGATCATGACCTGAGCCAAGATCAAGAGTCAGATGCTTGGGGCGTCTGGGTGGCTCAGAGCCTAGAGCCTGCTTCGGATTCTGTGTCTCCCTCTCTCTCTGCCCCTCCCCCACTCATGCTCTGTCTCTCTCTCTCTCTCTGTCAAAAAGAAAGAAGCATTTAAAAAAAAGAAAAAGAGTCAGATGCTGAAGAGGCGCCTGGGTGGCTCAGTCGGTTGAGCGTCCAACTTCATGATCTCACGGTTTGTGAATTTGAGCCCTGCGTCAGGCTCTGTGCTGACCACTTGGATTCCATGTCTCCTCCTCTCTCTGCCCCTCCCGTGCTCATGCTCTGTCTCTCTCTGTCTCTCAATAATAAATAAACATTAAAAAAATTTTTTTTTAAAGAGTCAGATGCTTAACCAACTGAGCCACCGAGGTGCCCCAATAAATAGACGTTTCTTAAAGGTTAATGGAAACATGAACTTTTTGTAGTTTGTTATATTAAAATCCACTGGTCTGCCTTGGACTTTAAAAAAATGTTAAAGTATAGATGACATACAATGTCATACTAGTGTTAGGTATATAAAGGTGATTTGACAATTCTATACATTACTCAGTGCTCATCACAATACATGTAGTCACCATCTGTCACCATACGACGTTATTACAATATTATTGACTATATTCCCTATGCTGTATTTTTCATCTCCGCAACTTACTTATCTTTTAAGTGGAAGTTCGTACCTCTTAATCCCCTTCACCTATTTCACCCATCCCTTCCCACCTCCCCTTTGGCAACCACCAGTTTGTTCTCTGTACTGAGAGTCTGGCTTTTGTTTGTTCGTTTGTTTCGCTTTTTAGATTCCATACACAGGTGAAATCATATGCTATTTGTCTTTCTCTGCCAGACCGTCTTTCTGATTGGTATGGTCTCTTGAGTTCTACAGATACAAGCCCCTCTGATAACCAAGGCCAGGCAATCAAGGGAACCCCCGGATGGACGCTACTTACCCACCAGCTTTGGCGAGGCTGTGTCCCCATCATGGCTGTCTCTGCTAACAAGGTAGAGGGAGAGTGCAAAAATGGCTCTCACCAGAGCCTCTATCCCCCAAGAAAGTCCCAACTGGTCAGCACCAGCCCCCCCAACAGATGCTTTAAAATTAGCAAGTGAATTTCCTTCACATATAATCACTTCTTAAGCTGCTGCCTTTGTACTGGTTCCTGGGGCAAGTGAGTCCACATGCCATCCCCTCAAAATGAGTATCTCAGATCCCCACAGCCCCCAGGTCCCCTGGACATAAGCCCCATTGGCTTCCAAAGCTTGGCATTTTGGGGGCCTCATCTCTCTGGTGCAGGTCCTAAGGGTTGAGTCGCTCAATGGCACAACTCGCTTCTTTGGGAGAGGCTCTGGATTTGTGAGATCTCTCCCTATTATACGCGGATAGGGTGGCGGGGTTTGGTGAGACTCTGCTTCTCCTACCATCTAGCCATGACATGTTTATCCCTTGTTGTGGAGAGAGTTGTTCTTTTTAATTCCCCCCCCCCCCACCGGGAATTATTCTATACATAGCTGTGGATTTGGTGTGTCTGTGGGAGGAGGTAAGTTCAGCGTCTCCATTGCCACCATCTTGGATTGCCTCTTCCCATGTTTTTTGATGATAGAAATTAACATTTGATTCAGAACATTAGTTTGCAATAATATAAATAAAACTAATGAATTTTTAGAACTAGCTTTTATAAACATCTAATTTATAATAATGAATGAAATAGGAAAGGGTCTTGTTAACTACTGATTGAGAAGTAAAAGGTAATTTTTCTCTTTTACATATATTATTTGTGTAAGTGTATTTTATTATTATTATTATTATTATTATTTTGAGAGAGAGAAAGACAGGGTGTGAGCGGGGGAGGAGCAGAGAGAGAGGGAGACTGAGAATCCCAAGCAGGGTCCACACACCAGCATGAAGAGCCCAACGCGGGGCTCAGACTCGGGAAACTGTGAGATCACAGCCCGAGCCGAAATCAAGAGTCAGTCGCTTAACTTAATGAGCCACCCAGGTGTCCCTGTGTAAATGTATCTTTATACAGAGTTGCACACTGTGAATATTTCAAGCTCTCTGTGTGGTTTTACTTCTAAATAATTCTATATATAATCAAATGAATATAATGAATATGATTTTTTAAGTTTATTTATTTCGAGAGAGAGAGAGCATGCACACACATGCACGCAAGTGGTGGAGGGGCAGAGAGAGAGGGAAAGAATCCCAAGCAGACTCTATGCTGACAGACCAACACGGGGCTCGATCGCATGAACTGTGAGATCATGACCTGAGCCAAAATCAAGAGTCAGATGCTTAACTGATGGAGTCACCCAGGCACCACCCCCCAAATTATTTTAATTAAAAATTGTCTGAAATAGGGGTGCCTGGGTGGCTCCATCAGTTGAGCATCCGACTTTGGCTCAGGTCATGATCTTGCAGTCCATGAGTTCAAGCCCCACGTCGGGCTCTGTGCTGACAGCCCAGAGCCTGGAGTCTGTTTTGGATTCTGTGTCTCCCTCTCTGTCTGCCACTCCCCGGCTCACTCTCTGTCTCTCTGTCTCAAAAATAAATAAATTGTCTGGAATAAAATTGTCTGAAATAAAAAATCCCTTCCATATATATATATATATATATATGGCACATAGACACAGCAGATTTCTAAGTGACGTCACAAAAAGCCATTGCTGCGTGAATACCTTGATCCGTGGTATATGTATAGCAAGGATTATCACACAGAGAAATTCTCAGGGAGCAGGATATGAAAGGAGACGGAGAAGCTTCCACTGCTATTATTTCAAGGCTGATTTCTCATTTTCTCTAAATGTTTCAAAAAGCTCTCTTCACGCTTCTTGTTGAGATTCCTAGGGGGTGGGAAGAGTGTAGTACATAGAAGCTTGGAATTGTTTTCTGTTTTGTAGGAGTGCAAGCATTTGGATACGCCTATGGAGAAATTATCTGAATGGATCCCATGACTTTAAATACCATCTATATACTGCCGACACCCAAATTTATATCTCCTCCTTGGATGTCTCTTTGAACTCCAAACTCATATACCAAGCTAGCTACCAGATGTCTCCACTCGGAAATCCACATTTCAAAGGTAACACATTTAAAAACAAGCTCATATTTTGAACCCATAATTTTCTCTTCCAAACCTGTTCTTTCTTTGGTCTTTTCCATTACAGTTGACAGAAACCCATCTTCCCAATGAATCAGCCCCCAAACCCTCGAGTCATCCTCGACTTCTCTTTCTCTCACACTTTACGGCTGTTCTGTGATGAAATCCTGTTAGCTTTCATCCCAGTGTCTCTAGGATCCAGCCACCCTTCACCAGCTCTGCCCACACCACTCTGGTCCAAACCACCCTTGCCTCTTTGTGGATTGCACTTGCTCCTGATTGGTTTCCCTCTTTGATTCTCCCCGACCCAAACCATACCCTCTCTTTTCACACAGCAGTCAGACTGACTCCCATTAAGTGTAGTAAGTTCATGCTGCCCCTCTACTTGAAAGCCTCCAACAGCACTCCTTCTCACACAGAAAAGTGCCAAGTGCCTACGTCTGTGTAGGATGCTCACAGACCCACCTCCGTTATGCCCCTGACCTCATTTCCCTCTGTTTTCCCTTCCAGTCCCCACGCTGGCCATATCTACTCTTGTTCTTGGATTGCACCGAGCTCATTTCTCCCTCCAGACTTCAGGAACTTTTATTAGTCTTCCCCCAGAGAGCACAGGACTCACCCCCTCATCTTCTTCAAGATTGTGCTTAAATGTTACCTTCTTAAATATGCCCTCCTCCCCACTCCTCTTCTCTGCTTTAGTTCTCTCTATAGCACTTACCGTGATCTAATAGAACTTAACTGTTTATTTTGCTGACTGTCTTCCACCACTAGAACGTAAGCTCCCTGAATACAGGTGTTTTGTCTCTTCGCTGCTCTATCCCTAGGACTTACCAGTGCCTGGAATAGAGGAGCACTCAATAAATAATTATTAAATGAATAAATAAAATTCCTTAAGCAAGGGGTAAAGCCGACACCTGATAATTTCTATGGTCTATACTCTTTGGACTATATTTAGTTTACATTTCAATGTACATAAAGTAAACTTTAGTCTTTCTGATGTGAAGTTTTATGCACTCGGCAAACGCATACATTGATGTATCCCCCACCTCAAACAATTACGTTATCCTTAAAAAAATAAAAGAGGGGTGCCTGGGCAGCTCAGCGAGTTAAGCATCTGACTTCTGCTCAGGTTATAATCCCCTGGTTCATGGGTTCCAGCCCCACATCGGGCTCTGTGCTAACAGCTCAGATCCTGCAGCCTGCTTCCGATTCTGTGTCTCCCTCTCTCTCTGCCCCTCCCTGCTCATGCTCTGTCTCTCTCTCAAAAATAAATAAAAACATTAAAAAGTATTTAAAAAAAACCCTCATGCTGTCTCCTTCTAGTCAAATATTGTCCCATCTTTAATGCTTGGCAACCACTGATCCCATCTCTATTCCAGAATGTTGTACAAGTGCAACCATACTGCACATAGCGTTTCAGATCTGGCTTCTTTTTCTTAGCATAATGCATTTGAGTTTGGCCCATGCTGTTGTTTATATTAATTGTTAGTTCTGTCTCATTGCTGAATGGTTTTCCATCATATGGACATATCAGTTTGAATATGTATTTCTGGAAGACCACGAATAAAGGGTCATCAAGTTGTACATCTTAAAACCAAGTTTCTGAAATACAACATACTTTGTAGGAATTATAGAACTAAATCGGGTTGTTTGTTTTTAAACTTAGTAGGGGAAAAGACCTGAAGAAAATACACTAAAAACTATCAATGGTGCTATTATCTTTGGGAGTAACTTCTTTTCTTTTTTTAAATTTTTATTTATCTCATTTTTATGAGGGGCACATACCGTTTTTATAACAAAAACACTTTATTTTGAAAATGAAGACACATTGATGTAGATGTTAAAATATCCAGGGGAGGGGCGCCTGGGTGGCGCAGTCGGTTAAGCGTCTGACTTCAGCCAGGTCACGATCTCGCGGTCCGGGAGTTCAAGCCCCGCGTCAGGCTCTGGGCTGATGGCTCGGAGCCTGGAGCCTGTTTCCGATTCTGTGTCTCCCTCTCTCTCTGCCCCTCCCCCGTTCATGCTCTGTCTCTCTCTGTCCCAAAAATAAATAAACGTTGAAAAAAAAATTAAAAAAAAAATATCCAGGGGATATCATTTGGAGAAATGAAAATACACTTTCTTTCCTTTTGGTTTCAGCGATATCAAATAGACTCAGTCACCTACACTTTTGTTGAGGAATGAGGAAAAAAATGGGGTTCCACACCAAGTGTATTTAACGCAAAGGAGGAAAATAAATGCTAATTTTGATACTATAATTTATGAATTTTTAAGTAACAATTTACACCTGCAATCAGAAGGCCGCTGCTTCTTTAAGAAGTGAGGGTCTCCAAACAGTTTATGAAGTAATAGATCATATATAAGTAGGTTGTTCGCTCTCGGTACAGATGCCATCATTACTAACTACTTTCAGGCTCTTTGAGAGCTGAATAATTCCGTAATGCATCATTGAACATTTAGTTGCTTCATAGCAGATGGTTTCAGGGGTCCATCTGCTCACAGCAATGTTTTCAACAAGCCCCCTTCACCTTCACCAAAAGGTTCGGAAACATTAGAATATTCATTCTCCACTACAGGTGTGTTTTCTTGGCTCCCCCGTATTAAGGAGTGGGACCACTGTCTGTTTTTTTCTCCAGAAGAAAATACTGGCCTGTGTAAGTATAGAAAACCTTGCTGGGAGTGTCAGGGAAATAAGTGAAAGAATATCTGATTTAAAGAACTTGTAAAGTTACTTAAGTTACTGTGTGTGTGTGTGTGTGTGTGTGTGTGCGTGCGTGTGTGTGCGTGTGTCAGAGACAGAGAGAGAGAGAAAGGTGGGGGGAGAGAGAGAGAGAGAAGCGGCTGCTTTCCTGGGCTGACTATGTTAAACATGAGACATTAGACACTCAACTGGCTTTTTTACTCCTGCCCTAATGTGCGCAGAAGCGGTGTCAGCTTCTTTAGGGGTTCGCTGGGAAAAAGAATGCATTCTCTCTGCCTTTGAGGCCATGGGGAAATCTCCCAGGCAAGGTCAGGGTGAACACATGAAATACGGGAAGGAGCTCCAGCTGAAACCATATGGATACGAGCAAACTGAATATAATATCTGAATGCTGAGAAGATCCAGGGGTAAGTGTTATGGGGACACAGCTAGTTTTATTCCAGAAATCCCAAATGCCCCATTACCTATGTGATCACTGAAATTTGCAGTCAGGCTGCTAGAGAAACGGAAAGGTGGCATGCGATGAATAAGACATGGGCAGCAGCTGCTCTCCAAATATGGAGAACTCTCTTTTCCAAATTGGAAGATAACAAGGAAAGACAAAGTTGGCGATGAGGAAGCACAGGGCATTAGGTAGAGGACTTTCAAGAGACTGCGAGAAACTAACGATCCATTTGTTTGGATTGAGGCAATGGACACCCCGGACCCAAATACACTGAACACATGAATTCAACACTGTGCACCATAGAGATATCTTTCGGGTGTTGAGTAGAGAGATGTCGCTTTATCACCAATTTGTCGGCAAAGGGAACAGTGAAGTCCCGGCTGTTTCAGAGAACCGTGTAAATGGCAGTCAGAGCTCCTCTCGGCAGCCACGGAGGAACATTCCGAAAAGAGACTGCTCTGTGTTTTGTGTTCCAGTGGTTGTATTTTAATTTCTCTCTCTAAAAGGAACAAATACTTATTCAGATCAGGATATGAAAGAAAATCACTGAAGATTTCAGAATCATATTTCAGAGAGCTGTTGGAAGGCAATTTAATTACCTATTAACCTCTTTATTTAAGAGAACAAAAATATTGAAAAAAATAAAAATCTTTGACTTACTGAAATAAATGGCACTTGCTGAATGCAATTGTCACTGGTGATGGCTCTAGGCTTATATTAGTCTTTTCATTTTTAACAGGCATTTGTTAAGTACCTACTAGGTGTGCAGAATCAGACAAGGTTTACAGTAGAGACCCTATTTCCAACCTTCAGGATCTTCCTCGTTTGTAAGCTAAAACTCTGCTGCTGAATGGCTTGTGTCAGAGGTGAATGATTTATTACTAGCCACAACTCTGAAGGAGTGGCCTGCCTTAGAAATCAGAGAGCACACATTCCTGATATTGTTATCAATGTCATCTTGATTATCCTGTCAAGAATAGCCCCTGAAATTGACTTTACCATCACTCCCACTTTTGCCGTGAAAGCAGAAAAACGACAGGCGAGTATTCTGTGTCTGTGAAAGCTTTAGAATTCCGTTAATTTAAGCCAGGGTTTCCTATTAGGTATTAATCAAGCATGCTGAGCACTATTAGCTCTATGAGGAACCCAAATTAAGGAAAGGACTTGTTTCACGCCCTCAGATAGTTTATAATCTAATTGGGGAAAGAAGATAGATCTACACGGAGCTGCCAGAAACAACCACAGGAAACATTTCAGGTGCACGGTTGAGGACCGAGGGCGTTCTAACCAGAGGAAAGGGGGACACAGAGAGGGGTAAGTCAGACACGCAGGCATCTTCTTGTGCCATCAAGGACCCCGTCCAACATGTGACTTTTTAGAGAAGAGAAGGAGAGACAGAAAAGCTTGTTTTCACTTTAAGGAGTTTTGCATTGATGTTTTAAAACGTGAAAGTAGTTGTAGGTCTTTGTGTTTGGACAAAGGCACAGCCTGAGTGGATACACAGAGCTGGGAGTTGAAAAGAGTGGGAAGAAGGAAGAGTTGAGGGTTACCTCGCTGAGGCTAAATGGCCACGGTTTGAAGTAGTGAGAAAGGAGGGTAGGATCCTGAGAGTGGTGGGTCTGAAGCAGGGTCAGATGCACAGCGAAGTTGAACGATATCTAGCTGCATCTACACAACTTGACAGAGTGCGGGTGGACAGAGCACAGCGGTCTGCTACAACCAAAAGTGGCCGAGACCTAGATCTATTCCGGTAGCATTCAGAGCACCAGAGGTCCCGGTTTTAATGAGTGTTTATTTTGTAGTCCTAGAGCTTAAGTGAAGAGTACCAGCCAGTAAGCATCTGACATCATACGTCAGAAAACTGGCTTGGTTTTAGAAGATACAAATATTATTTCAAACTTGAAAGGAGGACAATTACTTATGAGAAAGCATTTTTAAGAAAAGAATCAGCAAACTGAGCAGAGGGTTCTCAGAGCCAGGAGGTCCTTGAATTTTTCAAATCAGAAAATTAATATGCCAGCAAACTACTTTAATTCTTTCAAAACGTTTGAACTTAGTAAAACAAGTTATGATTAGAAGAAGCATTAATTCCTAAGTGTGGATTCAGAGACGTTCAGAGTTTTATCCAGTGATTTTAAGGGATACAGAGAAATTGTGTGATCTCGGAAAACTATATTTTAATTAACTTGGGGTTTATCTATCTACTTACCTACCTGTTTGAAATGTCAACAGGAAACAATGCTAAAGCAGTGACTGCAATTTTTAAAAAAGCAGCCTAGCCCTGCTTTCAAATGAACCCTTAGGCAGGACCCCAATATATGAAAACAGTAAGATAGGAGCCATGTTGCTGATGCAGAGTGGAGGGTAGAGCCCCCAAGCTCCCTGCCCCCCATATCTTCCCAGAAGTCCTAGTGCCACCCAGTAAGCTCTCTCAGTGTCCAAGCCGACTGCCTCCATTTCTCACCTTCAATCAATGTCTTTGATATCCAGAACAACATGGGGTAGATCATGGTCATATTTAGGCACTGACCAACTTCTTTCTTCCCACGTAATCTTATTTGTATTTTCTCTCTATTCACCTCTGTAATAAATGATTATAACTTGGTAGCATCTTTAATAACATCTTCTGTCATATGCTATCATATACGGTCTATTTCCATGGTACTCAAAAGGTATGTCAGGGGGGCCTGGGTGGCTTAGCGGGTTAAGCGTCTGACTCTTGGTTTCGGCTCAGGTCATAATCTCATGGTTTCACGAGTTCAAGCCCCAGTGGATTCCGTGCCAACAGCATAGAGCCTTCTTGGGATTCTCTCTCTTTCTCTCTCTCTCTCTCTGCACCTCCTCCACTCATGCTGTCTCTGTCTCGCTCAAAAATAAACTTAAAAAAAAAGATATGTCCAAAATGACTTCATCTTAACTCCTTTAAAATTACTATACTTCCTTTACAAAATTCACGTATAATGACTCAGACTTTTGTATCTTTGGGCTAAAGAAAAAGCAAACATATCAAAAATGATTTTCCTTTTAATTTTAAGTACAGACAGAAGCCATTTAACTAAAGGCCACTGTCTATAAATCTTAGCGTAAGACAAGTATATTCGTTCCCAATGGCTGCTATAGGAAAGTACCCACAAACCGAGTGGCTGCAACAACAGGCATTTATTGTCACATTGTTCTGGGAGCCAGAAGGTCGAGGTCAAGGGGTCAGCAGGCTTGGTCCCTTCTGAGGGCTGGAAAGGAGAATCTGTTCCTTGCACCTCTCTTAGCTTCCGGTGTTTTGCTGGAAGTCTTTGGAGCTCCTTGGCTCGCTGAAGCATCATCCTGATCTCTGCCTTCATCCTCGTGTGGTTTATTTATCTCTGTGTTCAAACTTCCCTTGCATGTAAGGCTTCCTGTCATATGGGATTAGGGCTCACCCTAATGACTTCATCATAACTTGACAACATGTGCAATGACCCTATTTCCGAATAAGGTCACAGTCACAGGTACTGAGGGTTAAGACTTCAGCATCTTTTGGGAGGACGTGGTTCGGTCCATAAGAACAAACCCTATTTTGCTGCTGTCCTGTGTATGGATCCCCAATGTGTGTGTTGATCTGCCCGTGCAAGGGCAAGAGCAGGTACAGAGAGTCACATCTGGCGTGACTTCTAAGTTCCTGATTCAATGACAAATAAAGATATACCTATGTTGTTAAACAGTGAAGCCGCCTTTTAGGAAATATTTAAGAGAGATACAATTGACCAGAAAGAAAGAAAGCTAATATTAGTGATCCGGTAAAAACAGACAAGATTATCTTCTGGGACTTTTTTTTTTTTAATTTTTTTTTTTCAACGTTTATTTATTTTTGGGACAGAGAGAGACAGAGCATGAACGGGGGAGGGGCAGAGAGACAGGGAGACACAGAACCGGAAACAGGCTCCAGGCTCTGAGCCATCAGCCCAGAGCCCGACGCGGGGCTCGAACTCACGGACCGCGAGATCGTGACCTGGCTGAAGTCGGACGCTTAACCGACTGCGCCACCCAGGCGCCCCTTTTTTTTTTTTTTAAGTTTATTTACTTATTTTGAAAGAGAGAGAAAGAGAGAGAGAGAAGAAGGAGGTAGGGAGGGAGAGGGACAGAGAGAGAGAGGGAGAGAAAATCCCAAGCAGGCTCCATACCGTCAGCACAGAGCACGACTTGGGGCTTGATCTCACGACTGATAGATCATGACCTGAGCCGAAATCAAGAGTCGGACACTCAGTCGACTGAGCCATTCAGGCGCCCCGCTCAGGGACTTTTTTAACGTCTGCATAGATTCTACCTGATCTCATGGGCCATTTAGATCTACAACTGTGGTACAGTACAAAGGTTATTTATTCAAGGCCCTTATCTCTTAAGTGGAAAACTTAATTAATTGGTCATGTTAGGGGTTTCTAGTGTTGAAACTTTATCTTCCAGATGCCACTGAGGGGGCTGATTCTCTCTCCTGTTGGGAACATGTGCTCTCCTCTCTGGACGCTTCCCTATCTTGAATCTCTTGAATGCTGAGAGACAGCCACCTGTCACACACTGGGGGTACGATGATGCATAAAATAAAAGAAAGCCTCATGCAAGGGACAGACAGGCAAGTAGATGATTAAAATGAGGCGGCTGAGTTCTATATAGATATGCATTCTACCTGAGGAATACCAAGAAATTATGCAATCATGGCATAATTTCTTGGGCACTTACTCTGAGCGTGATACTGTGCTAGGTACCCTGAGGTAATAGATAGAGGAATAATTTATTGTGCTCGATTTGAGACACAGATATGGAGTTGTGGGGCAGAAATACTGGGGGGGTATAAAATCCAAAAGCCCCGACTTCACATCTTGATGTCATCATTGAATAATTAGGTCACCGTGAGCAAGTTATTTAACGTCTCTGAGACTCAGGTCATTGTTCATTTGTGGAATGGATATGGCCTTGCTTTCCTTGCATGATTGTGAGGACGCTATGGAATCATAGCTTACCTCAGTGCCTACCCAGGAGCCTGCTCTACTGCAGGGACTGGAGAGTGTTCTAGAATGCTTGACCAGGGCGGGGGGGAGATGAGACTCGTCCAGATTGAGAGAGAATGACTAGCAGGAGGAAGCCTGTATCTAAGTACACAGTGGGTGATCTTTACTTGCCATAGGACCCAGGGGAGGGAGATCATCACTGGGACTTCACTGATTTGCGGCGGCCAGTCAGAGGGTCTAGGTAGTGGCTGGTGAGAGAGAATATGAGGACGGCGGTGTTCATTTATGTAAAACATTCAATTTACAGTGGTGCCCCGCAATGCTTACCAGGTTGGCTAACAGCGACTTAGGAAACACTGATAGAAATGAGTCCTGAAATATGAGGATTTAAAATTCTTACCAAAAAGCTAGGCTGTATATCGCCATACAGAATTTTAGTTATTTGTTATGAAAAGGAAGCAAAGAACCAAGTTGACCTGGGTGCCCTGAAAAATCTACCTTTTAGCCAACCCAAAATATGAGCGTGGATGAATGAATCACATGCTCACTAAACCTACACCCGAAACCCACCCATCACTAAAGCTAGACCTAGCTTTAGTCTTGCTAAATGTAAGGCTTCCTCCAACCGATGTCTCAAATAACAATACAAATCCTTATTTTGAAACGTTCTAGAACATGTCCTATGCAAATGACTACATCCCTGTTTTATGTGATTCAAAGCCAGGATCGAGTTCCTAGCTTGCAATTTTGCTACCAGTAGTGAAGAGTTTCAGCTCCTCTCTTACTCCTGGGTGGGATATCCTCATTGAAACACAGCACAAAACCTCCAGCGGCCTAACAGGAAATGAGTCGTTTATTATCTTCACAAATTTGAGGACTACATGTGGATAGCCGGTGATCTGATTCCAGATATTTGTTTCCAAAATGTGAATAAAGGAAAGGTGAAATAGTATTGGCCTTTCTTTTTTAATTGTATTAAGAGACCCTGATTAGTCCACATTACGTGTCCCTGTGTGCCTTGTGGCTTTCTGTGGATCCCCATATAGACACAAAGCCAAACTGGTAAGTTTCAAACACTAGTCAGACAAGTAACCCAACATATGCTTGTTTCAGTTTCTCAGATGATTATCATATCTCTTTTATTGTGATGGTGGTGGCAGAACTGGAGGTGGTTTTTATGACGTAGGTTGGTGATAGCACAAGAAAAGGAAAATCAGGGAATGAAGATAACAGGTTTCCACAGTTGTTGCAAACACCTAAGCCATTTCTGTTAAAAACACCACTTCATTCTCAATTACTAATGCAGTCCCAAACTGTGAGGACTTGATCTTAAAATCGGGCTCAGAGAACTCTTTGTAGATAGTTTCACTCGTGCTGTATATAAGGAGACCTAATTACATTTATGCTTCATTGATAATTTGTAATTCTTTGCAATAAATTGACTGCAAATTCGAAGGTTGTTAGTGAAAAAGAAATACGCCCTTTCAATAAAAAACATCGCTGCCAATAAATGGCTGACCTACATTCACAAAATTGCTAAATTACAGTGATTAAATCTGAGGCAATTTCAATATTTCGTTACAATAGCAAGTGGCATTTCTTCCCATGTTTATTTAGTGGTACTAGCTGCTCATTTGAGCCTCTGGCTGTCTTTACTCTCTAAAATTAGCAGTGTTTTGTTGGCTTAGAATAAGAAACAAGAAGGAGATGCGCAGCTGAATTGTGACAACACTCTCTTCTCTCAAAACAAAGTTGGAATCGGTCAGAAGTATGCGTTCCACATTGTGAAGGCCGACTGTCTCACGGACTCACTGGGACAGGAGGCGGTCATGTTTCTGGTTTGGGATATTTTCTCTGGGCAAGCAGAGACACTTGGTTTCTACAATTAAGGTTTGGGTCACTCCATAAGTCTTTCACAGGCACAGCAAAATGAACCTACCTCTGGACCCTGAAGTAGGATTTAATCTCACAAAACCTTCTCCCTTGTCCCTGTTCGATTTCATTTATATATAGTGAGTGTCCAATAAGCTCTGACTGGTGCCGCTTTCCTTCTTAACATCCCCAGTCTCCCGACATTAGTTCAGATGGAATCAGAGTCATTTACTTTTCAGTCTGCAGTGCCCCCGGTGCCAGACCAGCTGGAGAGGGTGACACGGCTGAGGAGCCTGCTAATCTCAATGGCCCTTGGGTCTTTCCTCTAAAAGACACAGCAAGCAAACATGCCAAGTGCTATATATAAAAAGGTGGGATGTCATTGCTGCGGAAAAGCACTCGTGGTGTTGTGTGTCCGCCACCACGATTTTGAATCACGTGCAACTTGGAAAAGCTCCGGTGGCAAGAACATTTGCCACTGTGAATCATGGTTCCCCTTTTTACAATACTATGGGGGAAGGGCTAATAAAGATTTTAATTCTTCTCTGCAAATGCATGTAGACAGAGGTCTAAGTTGGAACAATACACGGTGTATCATCTTAATTATTGTCTAACTGTAGAGACAGGCAAGTTCAGGAAGAGGGAAAAGTTCACTTTGGAGAGGACTGAGGACCAGCTTTTTCCAAAAACGGTAACAAAGATGAACTGTCTTCTTTATGGTAAATACAGTCCTTAGTTAGGCGAGGTAAAGAGAAATCCTGTAATTGACGTGATAAAGCCAAATGTGCTCTGAAAAATCTCTCAATGCCACTCACCTTCGTAAGTGTCATCTCTCATTTTTTTTATGACTATTTCCGTGAAATTAGGCAATTTTCATTACAAAAAGCATGAAAAAGAATAGCTATGTTCTTAAATATTGAGTAACTCATGCAGTAGCTGTGATTATTCCAGAAGCTCTACCAAATCTTATTGCAAATGTAACAAAAGAATGGATGAATTCTGATGTCTCCATCAAATAAAGCATGTAAATATTTTAGTGAATAACACTGTTACTCTCTTTCTAAAAATCACTTGTAATAAAACTGAAAGGTTTTCATCTCCATGGCATCTATTGTATTAAAGGAAGTATAAGCTGTTCTATTTTTGCCTTCCTAGTATGTTCATGTATTACCAAAAGTGAAATACTTTTAAGTGAATTTAAAATAAAAATACTATCGTTCGTAAGGATCATAACTTTAGAATAAATTTTAAAGGTGATATTAACTTTATATTTACTTTTTAATAATCTCATAAAAATATTAGCAAAAAAGAAATTGGGAAGATATAAATTGTGTTGTGTTCTTAAAAACTGTAAATTAAAAATAAAATTGTTTTCTTGGAAAATGATATGATCAGACCTAGAATTCCTGATTTTATATTTACTATAGCTAGTTGAAATTTTTTATTATTGTTTTACGATGCGTTATTTTGTGCTAATTAAATGCAACACTACAGGACTGAATTAACAACCTCACAAAACCATGTCCTTTTTAACTGGTAATGACATTATGTTGATTTCAATAAAATTTGAAAAATATTTTGGAATTATCCCTACTGTGCCTTTGTACTCATGTATACAGAGTGGAATTTCTAATGAGAGAATGACTGAAATCTTAATTAAACTATTTCAATTACTTAAAATACTCAGTATATTATTAGCTTTAAGAAAGAAAAGGCTAAGATTACTTAAGGTTTCAAACACTAAAATGATTTTGATGTTCTTTGACTCCTGAATAAATGTGTTTTAAAGTCTACAATCTTTGCAGTAGTGAAAAAAAAAAAAAAGATTTATTGCCAAGATACGAATGCCGCAAGGCAATGAGGGCACAGTGGAGGGAGCTGTGGAGACCTGAGGGGGCTCTGTTTTTATTTCTTTTTATTACTTGTGAAATGCTGGGCCGTCGCTCCGGGTCTTAAATAGTTTGGCCCAACAGCATCTGAAACCCTCCAACCTCAATTTTTAAATGCTTCTCTGGCCTAGTTGGGCTGTGACATTATTTCATCTGCCTCCCGAGTTAAGAAAATTACTTTTAGCAGGTCATAGTGAAGGCAGGATTATTATATAATTGGAAGAAGCATGTTCCATTTTTCAGGAACCAGAGAGCATTATCGGGGTGCGCGTGCATGTGTTTTCCTTCCTCTCCCACCATTTATACAAGTGCCCCGTGTTCCTTCTGGAGAAAGACAACACTTCTCAGCACCCATTTCGCCTCCAATTTAATGAAGTTGTTAAAGTAGCAAGACTGACAGGTTAATTATCCTTTATAAAAGGGGGACAAATTGAACTGTGTCTTTCCATCATTTTTTGATATATCAGGAAGCTCCGAGGTGCCCAGATGCGGCTCTGGTGAATAGAACAGCTAATCCACTCTGCAATTCTTTGCTGACCCCGCTCTCCCCACCGGGGCCTCACGATATTGCAGCTGGTTTTGTTTCACATTCAACAGATTCCACTTTATTATAAATTCAGAAGGATTTTTTTCTTCTTCTCTCCATATGTTGGCTGACAGCTCCCCTGAAATAACTGATGGGTAAATTTAAACTCTGATGAAAATTAACCCAAGTGTTAAATGCAACCAGGAGCTGCTTGGAAGAGAAAAGAGTTATCATGGTAGATGCCAAACAGTGGAAAATGTGTGTAAATTAATGGAGCCTCGCTGGTGACAAGCCGTCAGGCAGTTTGATGGCTCTTGCTAGCGCTTTAGTCCCACTGAAGTTGGCCAGAGGGCAGCACGGACAAGTCCTGCTTTTCAAAAAGACCGCGGGAAGCTTGACAGTAAAGCTAACTAGATCATCGAAAGTTCATGGTCAAATGAGAGATTTTTTTTTTTTTTTTCTGCAAAGCTTTGCACTAAACAGAGTTTGCAGACAGGAGAGCCATGAATGAGATATCAAATTGCAAGCGCAGCAAAACGATCTAAAGAGGAGAAGAAAACCAGTGCGAAATGATTTACAAAACAAATGGACAAATCTGCCGCTGACTTCAAAGTTAATACTGAGGAAGTGTTTTGTTAAAAATAATAAGCATTTGACTTGAGCCATTTCTACTTAGAGAGCAATGCTTCGCTTACGCGAAGTGTTGTCACAGAAACTACCTCTGTATCTCTCAATTTTTTCAGATGGAAATATGCAATTTTCATGAAGTTCATTGAACAGGAAAGGAAATATAATCAAATAGAACTGTTTTGTATTGTGAGGTGCATGTGACATTCATAAGAGCCTGAGAAAAAAGTTCAGTCGGTGATCCATTTTTTCCATGAATAAGGCAGTACTTCGCAACTAAATTCTAAATTCTATTTTGCTTCTCTAAAAATACAACAGTAATAAAGTACTCTCACAGCTTAACGTTAGCAGGATATAACGCATAGGTCGTTGAACCGTGAAGCAGAGAAACTGCTTCCAGTCCAGTGACCTTGAACAAGTGAGTGTGTCTCAGTTTGCTCATTTGTAAGATGGGACCTGATGGTACAAAGATCAAATGGGATTCTGAGTGTGAAAGCTAACCTTTCGCCAAGTGAGCTAAAAGGAAACTTGCGTCAAGCAAAGCCGGCCTTCGAGACACCAAAGAAGGACGCGGAGCGTGAGACAGTGGATAGAATGTAAGATTTCGAGTCAGAAGAATAGTGTCAAGTCTAGGCTCTGTTGCTGATAGGCCGTGTCTTTGGTCAATAACAAAAAGGCATGTCTGTTTCCCTCCTAGATGATTGTGAGCACTGAGTAAAACGACGCATACAAAATGCCTTCTTTGTAAATTGTAACCTTCTATACGGCTATGACTTCTTACTGCGTTGGCCCTCCTTCCTCCACCTGTCCAAACCTGCCCATCAGAGGAGGGTAGACCTTAAAGCCCACCTTTCTTACCTCCCAGTTCCCTACCCTCCTTCGTTCTCTGTGCTTTTCTTCGGTGGGGCTCAGCAGTCTGGGGATAGAAATAGAGATTGAAGAAGATGGAGGTTTTAAAGGGTCAACACATCAGAAAGACAACGAAATGTGGTAAGTACAAATCTGAGTCCCCAAAATGGCTATGTGACAAGGTACGCATGTTTTCTATAACCAAGTTTAGTTGGTATCTTGAGCCCCCTGTTGCTTTTCCATGGCTAGAAACTTATCTGATAACTCCAGGTAAACTCGGTCAAATGTGCTCATTTATCAATCATTTCTTTCTGCAAATTCAGGCAAGTTCAGTACTTTTTGTTTGTTTGTTTGTCCTCCTTTCTCCCACTCTGGGGGCTTTCGGAATGTCACGGCAGTCCTCCAGTGGAGGTGGGGTATCTGGCCAACAGTTGGGGGCCTTCAGTCCAATGTTGTACTACACTGAGATAGAACTCTTCGCGATTGTTTAGCTTTCTTAAAAGACTTTATTTCTTAGAGCAGTTTTAAGTCACGGCAATATTAAGGGGAAGGCACAGAGATTTCTCATACAGCCCCTGCACCCACACTGCACAACCATAACAACATCCCCCAACCAGCGTGGCATACTGGTCACAGCCGACGAACCTTCCCTGTACGTCATAAGCATCCCAAGTCCCCAGTTGATATTACGGTTCAGACTTGGTGTTGTACCTTCCGTGGATTTGGACAAATCTATGATGATGTTTACCTGTCATTGTGGTATCATAACGAGTGTGTTCACTGCCCTGAAAATCCTCTGCACTCCACCTGGTCATCTCCCTTGACCCTCTGGTTTTCTGCTGTGTTATCTCCACGTGGTTTCTATGGAGAGATAACGGCTGATTGCCACTGGCTGGCTGAGGTGGTTTCCTCCTGCTAAGCTTCTCCTCACACTGGTTGCCAACATTCCCACGCGTCTACCAGCTCAACTAGCTTCCACAGCTCCCTCGAGGGCTGCTAGGGACACAGGGAATTTAAATGTTCTTTTTGCTAATTGGGGGCTATGGGAGACTCCCTCTCACTCCCCTCACCCCCAGTAACCCTTCAGCCATCACAATGTGGCCCCTAGACTATTCTGGTTGCAGAGCACCTACGAAAGGCTCACTCCTTCCCAGGGCTGTAGATGGAAACTGGGGACTTACCCTGGGCTTTCAGATCCCCAGATACCTGAAGCAAAAGAATGATTACCCCTACCTCTCTGAGGACACATTCACATTTAATTTCTCTCCTTCTGCATCCTCCTTCTCCCTTCTCTCCTAGCTGGAATTTATTTTCCCCCTTGGGGGTCAGCAAGAAAACATGGACCTATCTTCATCACCTATCTTTCCTAGTGTTTCTTATCTGATACTTGGCTTTTTTGAGCCAAAAAGATTGGAATGTGACGTTTTCACCCACGACAGCTTTCTAATGCCATGGTTGACTACGTGTCTAGCTGTTTACATTGGGGAAAGTTACAGGTGAGCACATCAATTAAATATTTTACATATGGACTGAAGTTTCTGTGCACGCGCGAGACAAGGGAGCAAGGCTGTAGGTGAGATGGCGGTTGAATGAAGGTGGTTGGTTGGAGAGAGAAGGGAATGAAGACAGAATGGAAGAAGATAGAGTTATCAAGATATGGAGCTCTCCTGAAGAGCAGTGTAGACCAAGTAGAGAGGAAGACAGCTAGAGGATTGAAAGTTTTGTCAAGACCGTGGTAAATTTTACCTAATACTTCCAAGATGGAATCATTCTGAGTACTTCAGGCAACATAGGTTCCTGAATATGAGGAGAGACAAAGGTCAGGGAATTGAAGGGGCCAATAAATATGAGGTCGGAAAGTTGGTAATCCCCTGGCTTTTGAGTGTATCTGATTTATCACTGAACTCCTATGGCACCAATTATATTCACACATAACTTTTTAGAAGTATGTTCTTTTTTTTTTCTTCAAATTTTTATTTAAATTCTAGTTAGTTAACATAGAGTGTTATATTGTTTTCAGGAGTAGAATTTAGTGATTCGTCACTTACATACAACACCCAGGGCTCCACACATGACAAGTGACCAGTGCCCTCCCTTAATATCCATCACCCATTTAGCCCACCCCGCACCCACCTCCATCAACCCTCAGTGTGTTCTCTTTTGTAGAGTCTCTCATCACACATAACTTAAAACTTGTCATTTTTGGTGTAGTATCACTTTCTGCGAGCTAGGGAGTTAGAGTCTTGCTCCCTGACATCAGGAACTGAGCCTTCTCACGTCCTCCACAGGCCAACATAATATATATATAATATTAACATATAATAAATATATAATTATTGATATATTAATCAATATAATGTTAATATAGAATTAATATATCAATTGATATATTAATATCTAATAATCAACATATAATATATAATTAATATATATTACACATATGTGTACATACAATTCATATATGTAATTTTTTCAGGGCAGAAAAAAAAAGGCATAAATAGTGCATTCCAAGTTGCAACCTGCAACATTGCATTTGGATAATCCACTGCTCCGAAATATCTATCTCCTTTCTAACAAATTCGGATGGTTCCCTCTTTACCACTATTCTGGTTTTGCTTCCTTGAGTTTCTCGACTGCCTCACCTCCCAATACAGCTCTAATGTACTCACTGGCTTATTTTGGTTCAATCAAATCGTAACTGGGAAGGGAGCTTGCCGCTTGCCAAATCATATACTATATTTTTGAACTTGAGAAAAGGATTTTTGAATTAATGGGTTTGTTGGATTATATGTCCATTTTTCAAATCAAATGAAATGAAAAAAAAAAAACAAAAACAAAACCCTGAGTTTATTAAAGAGAAAAAAAACACCATTAGTCATCTGCTTATGTCCTTGTCAGCAGATACCATGGCGAGACTCTTTTGTACAAAGCGAGTTCCCCTTAAAACTCTTGCTACGCGTTGGAGATACCGGTCTTCTTCTATGGTAACCTGTAATTCACACACACACAAAATTTTCCGCAGGACCTGATCACTTTCCACCCGTAGTCTGAGAGCTCTAAAGCAATTTCTTTTGCACATACGTGGTGAACTGGTGCCTGGGCAAGCCCAAGACATCTGTGCGTTCTCTCACTCCGAGGCTCCGAAAACGGAAGCTCCTGAGCGTGTCAAGGGTATTTCCTGGTTCTGCAAAGAGGCCAGAACGCCGTACGTTTAAAAGGCTCCCCTTCACTTCCAGAGTCCCGCCTCGGGTTAAAGGAAGAGCCAAACGTGCCGGTAGCCGGCTGGTTCCGAATCCGAAAGGCGATCCGTAGGAGCGTGGGCCGCGGGGCGGGGGAGCCCAGCGAGCTTGGCGGCCGCGGGGCCGGGACAGCGCCCCCCACCCCCGGAGCCGGGAGGGAGTGACGGAGAGCTGTTGACATCTGACGGCCCTCGCGGTGGCCTCTGCCAAGAGAACGGGGAGGGGTTTGCGTCCTCGGCGGACCCGTCGCCACATCACAGCTTGCACTAATTGGTCCTCTCGCCGGCTCTCGCGGCGGGGAGGCCGCAGATTGGCACGGCGTCGGGGCGGCGGGCAGCGAGCGCCCGGGCCTGCGGGGCGGGCGGCGGGCGCCGAGCGGCGGGGGAGCGCGGCGGCCCGCGGCTGACTCAGCTCACTCCGGGCTCGTGCGCAGGAAGCCTCGAGAAGGCGGGCGGGGGGGGGGGGTGCTCCGCGGGGCTGGCCCGGGAGGTAGACGGCAGCCTCCTATTTTTAAAACCACAGCGACGACTCTTTGGGAAACGTGGCGAGGGAACCTCGCAAAAAGAAATCCGCGTCACCTACGTATTTTCGTAAAGAGTTTGCTTTTAAAGGACGTGCCTTCTGGATACCCTCGTTCTCTGGGGAACCCTACACAGGCCCTTTCTTTACCTGCTTGTTGCATACCATGTACATTTCCAGTGCTATAGTCATGCCAGTTGCTCACGTGGCCTCTATATCCTGGGTCACATCAAATGTAGGCTCTTAGGGGCAGGCACCTGGGTGGCTCAGTGGGTTCAGCATCCAACTTCGGCTCAGGTCATGAGCTCACAGTTTCTGAGTTCAAGCCCCGCCGTAGGGCTCTGTGCTGACAGCCCAGAGCCTGGAGCCTGTTTCAGATTCTGTGTCTCCCTCCCTCTCCCTGCCCCTCCCCTGCTCACGCTGTCTCTCTCAAAAATAAACATTAAAAAAAAAAAAAGTAGGCTCTTAGAGTGAGGTCTCATGTCTGTCTTACAGCAGAGTCAGCATCTGACCTGGATCCCCAGCCCTTTCTGAAGAGGACTGGGAGTAAGCCGTGTGCTTTAAATGCTCACCAGGGCTCCTAACCTCGGCTGGTAAAAGGGATTGTAAGTCTGCTGAGGGGCTGCAAATTCTGACCTCCTTTCTGTCTCAAGCCTCTAGGCATTTGTGGATGACTCTGGATCATGTAAACATCCCG
This sequence comes from Lynx canadensis, assembly GCF_007474595.2. Taxonomy (NCBI): domain Eukaryota; kingdom Metazoa; phylum Chordata; class Mammalia; order Carnivora; family Felidae; genus Lynx; species Lynx canadensis. The sequence continues at coordinate 55,281,003 of NC_044319.2, read as the reverse complement.
TGCATTTCCCCTTGCACACTTACATGCCCACACTTGTGCGCACGCGTGCGCACACACACACACACACACACACACACCCCAACCAAGGCTGCAAATATGAGGAAATGGGAGCCCACTTATTTCTAATCAGTCACACTATTGTCCTTTCCAAGACGATCCATCCCATTCAGGGAACTTAATAGAATGAAAGAAATAAATTATGATGCAGTCACACAGTGGAATACTATACAACCATCTAAAAAGCTTTATTAGGCTGACATTTATTCGCATGAAAAAAAAAACCTGTGATATACTGGTAAGTGATGAAAAAAATACCAACCAGTGCACAGTATGATTTGTTTTTGTGGCAAAAACAGTTTTAGAAGGTCCTATATATTTATATGTGCGTAGGCAAAGAAATATGGAAAGAAATGCACCAAAACGATAGCAGTGATCTCTCCGGGTGGTAGGATGGAGTGAAACTGGGTTACTTTGTGCCAGACAGCATTAATCGTCCCATCTGCTGGTTACAGGAGTGTCTCTTCTCTTAGATTCAGGTCAGGCTGACTTTCATCCTCACCTCAGTCTGGGAGGTGGACATATGACCTTGGCATTTCAGTCAGAGTTTTCAGACAACTTCAAGGATAATACAAAAGGCACAAGATGGGCTGTTCTCAGACTTTTCAGTATTTCAGGGAGAACTAGTTGAGAACAAGCTCTATCCCCCCTGGGATTGCTTCCTTAGTGATGTACACATCTGAGGCCCCTGACAGCCACTGTGGCTCCATCAGGGACACAGCTGGTCAAGGACAGAGAGCAGAACGCTGATGAGGAGGAGTGAGTCTCTGGGTACAGTCCTGCGTAAAGCAGGACAGTTAAATCTTAACCCCCAACTGTCTCAATTACACAAATTAAAATACTTCCTTTTTACATAAGCCAAACTGATTTGAGTTCAGTGGATGATTTGTTTCACGTAATATACCTCTTTTATTTCTAAGTTTTTGGTAATACGTGCTATGTTGAAAGCCAGTAATATATAGATATATATCTAAGCTATTCAAAAGGCCGTATAAAATATTATTTACTGAAGGTTTTACTATATGCCAGGCAATGCATATAACTAACCCTCACAATAATCCTTCAAAGTGAATATTATTATCCCCATTTTATAGATAAGGAAACTGAGACTCAGAGAAGTTAAACAATCCAGCCAAGGTCCTAAATAGTGACCCTCATATGCAAGTTAAGGTATACATGTTTCTAAACCCTTTAACTATTGCCCATTGCTGCCTCCCATTAAGTGAAAGAAAAAAACCCGAGCTTAAATCTCATATGACAAAGCAAGCATTTTGTTTTGTGGCAGCCGTGATGCATGGGTACACCTGTCTGTCCGTCTACCTATATATGTGATTGTGTGTGTGTGTGTGTGTGTGTGTGTGTGTGTTTAGAAGTGAGCCGATGGTCCTCTAAATCTTCCCTGCTATGTTTCCACAGAAAACCCTTGTCAATTTTATATCAATATGTGCTGTTCAAACACTCCTACTCACTGCCTTTCACTCCTGTAAATATTCAATCCAATCGATTTGGTTATTTGAATATTGACCCTGCATTCTGTTGCCCAGGCTGTCCTGGCGTATGCCTCCTGTCCTGCTATGCTTCTCTATTCCACATCCTTCTCCTCTCAATAGTGTCTCAGGACAACAAACCATACATTCACCCCAGTTATCTGCTCATAGCGTGTCCCTGTATCTGATGTGCATGTGCATCTCTGTGAGGCTCATGTCTAGCTCAGTTTGGATAATGCCCAGCAGATACACGGTCTGGCTCCAAAGCTTTACGGAACATGACCACCACCCGGGTCCTGTGATTTCCCACACCCACCCTGCCAAAGTATCTTCTTCACTTAGAATGCCCGTTCTGCACTCCACGGATCCAGATTATTCCTGTGTCTTTCAAATTCAGTCTGTCCTCGAATCATTGCCGATTGTTCCCAAGCTGAGCCCAGCACTTTATCTGAGCTATGTCCTGATAGCTTCTGCGTAGATCTTTCAGGACCGGCCCCGGTCTCCATCCCCCGTGCTTTCGGGGGTCCACCTATGTCCTCACTTCCTGCTCACTCCTCGTGGCTGTCAACACAGCCTCACGAAACTGCGCAGTACTCTGCCTAACACCCATCTACTTGGAACAGGCCCCTCCTGCTCCTGAGAAAGAATGTTTTCCAAAGGGGAAAATCTGATTAAGACCTATTTTCCTTCAAATTTGACTCAGGCATCATTCCACTGGGAAGCCGTTCCTGGCTCCCCATTTCGAGATGCCCTTTCCCTACAGCCCAGCAGCAACCTGCGTGTCCTCCCCGTGGTGTATGTGGTTCTGGAAGCGCTCGGTCCTTCTCTGTCTTTCCTTACACTGCGTGCCCACTGAGGACCACGGTTATAGGTTCAGATCTTCAACTCTTCTGTTTGTATGTCTTGGGGCCAGGCTGGTGCCTCTCACAACCGAGTGCTGTGTAATCCATGGTGAGATCTGTGGGTAAGAATGCCGTTTTATTCATCATTGTATCCTGATGCCTTGCATGGTCCCTGCGAAGAGTAGATTCTCAGTAGAAGCATGTTGAATATGTTATTAAAGGATGGATTTTAAAATGAAAGAATTTGTTATATTTATGAGGGTACCTTTATTTTCTCCATTGCTGTAAGCTTTTTTTTTTCTTTTTCTTTTTTTCAACGTTTTTTATTTATTTTTGGGACAGAGAGAGACAGAGCATGAACAGGGGAGGGTCAGAGAGAGAGGGAGACACAGAATCAGAAACAGGCTCCAGGCTCTGAGCCATCAGCCCAGAGCCCGATGCGGGGCTCGAACTCACGGACCGCGAGATCGTGACCTGGCTGAAGTCGGACGCTTAACCGACTGCGCCACCCAGGCGCCCCATTGCTGTAAGCTTTTGATGAAGAGTTTGATTTCTGTGTCTGAAAAGTCCTGAAGACATGACAGTGCCTAGTGCAGTGCCACACACACAGTAGTTCGTCAACATACAATGAGTAGAAAAATGACCTGAGTTCAAATCCTGGCTCTGCTGGCTTCTAGTTGTATGACTGCTGGGAAGGGAAGTCATGTGCATCTTCTGACCCATGTAGAGTTCCATAAGAATGTGCCCAGGACCCAGAATATTTCCTCACAAAGAGATAAAGAGCCCTCACAGCCTATGCTGGGCATATCTCTTTGGGAGTATCTTTCCCCGTTCTGAACCTAAACTTGCTTCTTTGTCCTGCTCAGGACAGGACATACATGGTCACATATATGTATGTGTATGTCGCATAGCATCTGGTCCCCTCTACTGTGGGGAGGGAACCGGGTCCTTTGCCTGTAGCACCAGACAGTTGCATACAGACCATTGTCCTGTGTCAGCTACAGGGTGAGACCCCAGGGCCATGGGGGACCAATCCTTACTATTGGAGCTGACCTTGCCCCGTCTCTTCTCTAAAGAGACTAAATTGTTGTTCCATCTAGTGCCTGTGTGAGTTGTGACCGTGAATTCTGTAAATCATGCAGTGGGGTGACGTCCCGGACCTACTGCTCCTGGTGACAGGCATTGTTACACTCTTTGCTGTTTTCCATGCAGTGGGACTGTCCCTCCACTGGATAGGATAACAGGTGTCACTTGACAAGGACCTTTGGTAAGTTGTGTGCCCCTTCCCTATCCTCAGTTTGTTCATCTTTAAAATGGGAACATCACGGGGTGCTTGGGTGGCTCAGTCGGTTAAGCATCGGACTCTTGTTTCAGCTCAGGTCATGAACCCACCGTTCGTGAGTTCGAGCCCCACACGATTCTCCCTCTCTTTCCCGCTCTCTCTGCCCGTTCCCCACTTGCGCTGTTTCTCTCTCAAAATTAAAAAAAAAAATCTTGAAATAGGAACATCATACTTACCTCATCTATCGTATTAATTATAAGAGTAATAATAATAGGTAACACTTTTAAAGGTTTTGTATTGTTATTCCATTTTATAGGTTAGAAAACTAAAGCACAAAGAAGTTAAATGAGTTGGTCAAGGTCATTTAGCAAGGAAGCAAGATAAAGCATGGGCTTGGCATGTAGTTAATGCTCAATGAACACTCAGTGCTGAGTCAGTGGTGCTGGTGGTGCTGGTTACTGATGTCATTGTGATCGTTGTTATTATTATGAATGGACCTTGTACAATAATGCACCAATAATATCACTCCTGCACGCTTCTAACTGGAAGTCTATGTTACTTTGGGCTGGACACAGGGTGCAGTTTTATTTGTGTGCGTATGTGTGTGTGTGTGTGTGTGTTATATTACTATTTTACTATATAACTATAGTATATTACATATACTATATAGTATATGTAACAATATTGTCATATATAATGATGCATACTGCATTTAAGTGTGCAGGGGGCTCCAGGATTCAGAAGACGTGGTCATGGTATCCTTCACAGGCCAGGGTAGATGTAATTTGCCTACAACTGTGCTCCTCTAACTGTGCGACCTTCTCCGCAGAGCCCCACTTGGGGACTTTCTGTCGTCCAGGAGTCTCCAGCACTGGGCACTGGCTAAGACAGCAGAGAGCTCGCCTGTGAAGTCATCGCTGGATCCCAGCGCACCACGAGTTCTCTGGCTTCTTGGGGCACTTTCAGAAGCTCCTTTGGGTGGATGGAACAAAGAAAGTGGATCAGATCCTAGCCTCTGTCGTTTTATTTTATTTTTTCATTTTTATTTATGTTTGAGAGAGAGACAGAGTGCGAGAGGGGGAGGGTCCCAGAGAGAGGGAGACGTAGAATCCTGAAGCAGGCTCCAGGCTCTGAGGTGTCAGCACAGAGCCCGGCGCGGGGCTCAAACTCAGAACCCTGAGGTCATGACCCGAGCTGAGGCCGGATGCTTAAACCAGCTGAGTCCCCCAGGCGCCCCGCATCTGTCTTGTTTAGAGCTGCCATAACAGAATGCCACCAAGTGGGATGCTCAAACAGCAGACACTTTTGTCTCACAGTGCTGGACGCGAGGTGTGTGAGAGAGCCCTGTGTCAGCAGGGCTATGCTCCTTCTGAAGCCTCCAGGGAAGGATCCGTTCCAGGCCCCTCTCCCAGCTCTGGTGGGCCCTCAGCTGGTGGCAGCATAATGTCATTGTTTACGTGGCATTTGCCCTGTGCTACTGTTTCTGTGTCCTCAGTTCCTCATTTTCTAAGGACAATTCTGAGCGCAACGGTCCTCTTGGATGAAGGGTCCCCTCTACGCCAGTAGGAAATTGTCTTTGCCATTTACGTCTGTAATGACCCTATTTCCAACCAAGGCCACGTCCTGAGGTCCTAGGGGTTGGGAGTGCCACTTAGGAACTGGGGACACAGTTCCTGACGGCCTCAGACCAGGCAAGTGCAGAGCGCGTTCAGCCTCCGTTTGGGGCCCTGCCCGTGGGGACAGCGGCAGACAAAGCGGGTGGGGGGGACTCCTGAGCGGGGTCACCTTTTCACGACCGTGGCTTGAGCGTGCAGATTGGACCAGTCCTTCAACCAGCTGCCGCCTTCTCCCCGGGACAGCAGCAGGAGAGAAAGCACGGCAGTAACTAAGCTTCGGAAAGCACCCAGGGAGGCGGCAGGGGCACCCGAAGAGTAAATGGCCCAGCTGCCCAGCGGTTGGTGGGGCGACATCTCTGCAACTTCAGCGCTGGCAGAACGAGCGACAGGAGAGCGACGAGGACCCGCTAACACGTTGTTAGCTCGCAGTTACAATGCAGGGTGACATTTACTTTAAAAATCATGTGGCAGTGGTTAACAAATGCTATTAGAGCATGTGCAGAACCTCACCGCAGCTGTTTTCCTGCCAGGGAGGTGCGCAGACACTGAGCGGGGCTCACAAGGGGGGCCCCGAGGAGGCCCAGCAGCGCGGGGCCCAGCGACCCCACCTTTCAGAGCCTCACCGGCCTCCCCTGCAAAGAGCGGGCAACGATGACGCGAGGGCCCAGGTGGCCTGCAGGGCAAAAAGACGTGTAGAAAAGGGAAAGGTATTTAAAGGCAAAAAAAAGGTATATAAACTAGGATAACGGACTATGAAAGCTTTAGCTTTTTGTCCGTGCCTCGTGACTTCGAGCCAAATCATCTGATGGGCCTCAGTCTTTCCTTCCACCCGAATATTATCAGGAGTAATAGAGATCAAAAACCTCTCATTTTTTTTTTTTTGATGGGGATAATTTCGGAGGCACGGCACTATACATACAGAGATGTCAGCAAGGTTTATACTTTATGTGTGCTCAAAGAGGATTTAAAAAGTGGGATGATTTGTAATCGTTTCTACAAAATTTGTACCTAATTTGTACATCGTTTCTATTAAAGACAGAGTGGTGTTGGTCAGGTCAGTGTCAAGAAAGACTCACTGAGAGCGTATTTAGTAGATGGGAAGAACCGAGGTCATTTTAGGCTTTAACACAGAGACAGCCCCATTTGTGTCCTGTGGATCGGGGACCAGGAACCAGGAAGGACTTTTCCATGTGGCTATTTATTGGATGAGGTAAGATCATGCCGATGCAATAAGGTACAAACAAACTCATCTAATGGGAAGAGGAAGAAGTTTGCTGGGCTCCTGGTGTGGCTGGAGGCAGGAGACTAGAGAACCCAGCCCAGGATGAGGAGACTCAGGAAACCCAGCTGAGCCACTAAGGACCGGCACTGGGCCTTTTATATTTCAGAGCATGGTAGCATTGTTCCCGGCCTTAAAAAAAAAAACCCTATTTTACAGAGGTATGGTGAGTACGAATCGAGATAATCAAAGCAAAAATGTTCTAAAATGTGAAAGGCCCAGTGCAATCCAAAGGAATGATTATGGGTCCCCAGCAAGCCCTCTCCAGGCTTCTGTAATCAGTGGGATGATTTGAAGGCCATGATTAAATCTATGCATCAAGCTTTTCCTCCCTTCCCCTCTGCCTCCTTTCCCAAACGTGTTGTCCCTGCAGCTTAGAAGCACTCAATATTTCCGGGATTTTAGGTTCCTGGTGTAAATTGGGCCATAGGAATCCCATTCTCTTCCTCAGACCAAAATGTCATTTACATTTCCCGGGAAACCTGAGGGGCCGCTGAAAGTGTTAATAATACCAGAGATTTGTGGGGTGAACGAAGGTAGCCTCACCCAACTTGAAATATCCCATCAGCTAAGCAAACAGCTCCAGGAGACCTGAATCCCAGATCCATCCCAGTTAGATTTGGCTGGGGGCTTCCATTTTGTATGATGGAGGAAACATCTTTGAATTCTTAACCACAGTTTTGGGCTTATTCTTTTTTTTTTTTTTTTTCTTTTTCCTTGAGCCCAGGTCTTGGCTGAAATCTTAGAATACAGAATGAGTAAGAACGGGATTTCTGGCCCAAAATAGATGAAGATTCTCTAAGAAGACTTAGCAGAAAAGTGAAGAGTGTGTAGGTATCAGCGGAACGTGCCTTCTGCTTTGTGTCTTCGGGGAAAAGAGGCAGGAACAGAATGAGCCCTATTGAACCTGAGTGTCAAAAGGCGAGACGGAGCTGAGACAGCCCGCAGAGTTGCCCCAGCTTGGCCCAGCCCTGGCCCTCCAAATAGACAGCTGTGTGTCCTGGAAGGACCCGGAAGTAAGAAGAAGCAACGGAGCAGCCAGCAGAGGCCCCCCTCAGTAGCAGTCTGTGTAGACCGATGCCCAAGGGCTGAAGGGGACAACGGATATCTCAGCAGAGAGCAACTCAGCTGACACACCGGCTTATGCCCTCCCTTGGAACTTTCTAAGTCTCCTTGTATTTCGCTGGACTCTAGAGGAAGGCAGGATGCTGAATGCAATAGTTTCATAGGATCAGAAAGCAAAATTATGTTCAGTTATAGAAAAGCCAAGTTAGACGTCTCGCACGCTTGGGTTTGCGGACTGAGATTCCTTCGGGGGAAAGAAACAAGTTCCCACTCATTTCCTTTCTGTTTCTCTCTGTCCGTGTCCTCTTCTGGGGAAAAAGCAGATGCCGGATGTGCAGACACAGGAGATGGAATGTTGGCTGGACCACGGAGACCAGAGCCGAGGAGCAGCGCCTGCTGTCGGCCGGCGAACCGCTTAGACGCGGTGTCCGGGCTCCCTCTGCCCTTAAGGAAGGGGCGGTGTTGAAGGATCCTGAGCGCCCCATCCCTGTCCCGTGTGCTCCATCCAAGTGCCCAGGCAGCTGACACGCCACCTTCCCAGCCTCTCCGGCAAGTCGGGCTTCTCCATCTCCTCCCCTCCCAGCCATCTGTTCCTGCTGCGTTGTAGCCTCTGTGCTCTGCCCCCGCCAGGGCCTGTCTGAACAGGAGGGTGTGCGGGCCTCTGATGAGGTGGGCCTCCGCCCCTCCATCACTCTCAGCCGCGAGGAAAGCACCAGCTGTCTGGCTTCATTTGCATTTTCTCTCCCAAATAATGAAATTAGCCATGAGTTTCCTGAGGTGATGCAAGACACAAATTTAGGCTAGATGTGTCAGCGTGTGATGGAGAGGGAAGGAGAAGGTCAGGGAAGCATTTTGGTAACAAATTCGTAGCACTGAAACGGAAGGGAAAACGATAACGAATTTTACTAGAGAGGGGGTCTTTCAGCTCAGAGGAAAATGTACCTTTTTGTTTTTTTTAAGCTCAGAAGAAAGTCAGATGAGACCTTTAAAAGGTGAATTTCCACCCTCTGGGATAAAGTTACAAGGCTTTTATGCACAAACAGAAAAAGATGTCAGCCAAGGGTGAAGCAATTCTCAATTACTGGCCATTTCTACGGCCACACACAGAATTGTCTTAAGATGATAGTGTTTGCTGATGTGCACAGGCCGGGAAGCCACGCAGGGCTGCTGAATCCTGGGGGTGCGGAATCCAACTGCTTTTTGTTCTCTGCCATCATTTGAACCCTTCCGATGACCATGAAAACAGGGGTCTCCTCCTTTGTCATGAAGGCTTGGTTACCAGTTCTCCAAATGTATCCTGTTTGTCCTCTCATTTCCTTATTTTAAGCTAATTAATGAGTTATCCTACTTGAGGCAAATACACTAACTCTTGGTTATATTTGTACATACAAGCTGAAGCAAGTTCGTGTGTGAGGATCTTTCGAAATACTATCAGTAAGTTTCCAGAGTTCTTCTAATGACCCTGTTCAGAGGTAGAGAAAACTGGACCATATTAACCCCTCAGGCAGGTTGAGAAAGGATGAAATGCTTCGCCTAGGTTAGATGCTATTATTCCTCCTCTCACTTGGGATGAAATTTAAATCCTTCCCAGAATCTAATGGCCTCTACATAATCTGGCCTCTGATACCTTTCTAATGTCCTCCTCCACCATTTCTCTTTCATTCATTCATTCATTCATTCGTTCATTCATTCATTCATTCAACAGATACTTTTGAGTGCCTTCTATGTTCTGGGCACCCTCCTAGGTGCCTGAAATATATCAATGGACAAGAGAAGGTTTCCACACTAACAGTGCTCACATTCCAGGGCACAGGGGAGGGGCCAGACAAGAGTCATCATGCACAACAAGTGATTAATTTCATAGTATGTTGGAAAACGATGATTGCTACCAGGAAGTGAGCAGAGAAAGAGAGAAAGGAACTGTGATGTGTATGTGTGTGTGTGTGTGTGTGTTGGGGGGGTGTTTTCTAAAATATTTGAGAAGTCAACTTCGAGCAAAGCGTAGAGGGAGTGAGTGAGCTATGGGGACATCAGAAGGTAGCATGGCCCAGGCAAAGGAAGCAGCCAGTACGAGAGGCGGGAAGCAGGACCAGGCCCGACATGTTAGAGGAGGCGCAGAGGCCAGTGAGGCTAGACCAGAGAGAGAAAGGGGAACGTAGGAGGCGATGAAATCAAAGAGGCCACGGCGGCCAGTTTTGTAGAGCGCCTGGCGTGTTGGGGGGCATTGGGCGGACATCGGCGACATCACTCCAGTCTCAGCTTCCATCTTCACATCGTCTTCTCTGGCTGCGTGTTGCTTTCCTCTCGTCATGAGGTCACCGGTCATTGGATTTAGGGACACGCCTGATGCTCTATGGCTCATCTCTGCCCCTTCACTATACACCTTCAAAGACCCTGTTTCCAAATAAGGTCACATATTCCAGTCCAGAAAGGACTGGAAGAGCAGAGCTGCCGTTTCCTGGGAGGAAATGGTTGCAGGAAGAGCAGTGGAGGCGACGGACAGAGTGTCATCTGGGTCACGTGGAGCTGGAGACACCCTAAGTCAACCAGGTGGAGGTGCCGAGTCAGCAGGTGGATGTGCAAGTCTTGATGTCCACACGGACTTGCCGTTTCACGTGGAAGAGAACATGTTAAAGCTCTTTATGTTTTGGAAAACCAAAAGTGAGAGCTGTCTCGAGAGTGCCCTGTAAGTCAAGCCAGACTCTGCCATTCTCACAGACTGCCAAGTTTACCCTGGAACCTCAGGTCCGTGGCCCCTGGCCACTTTTCAATTTCTGCCATTAACTTGCAACTTCACGCAAGCTACTCACCTTAGACTCAGTGTCTGCATCCCTAAAATGGGATGAAAATAATACCTACCTGAGAATCGTGTTGTAAGAATTATATTGGATAAAATATGTAACGTCCTAGTGGGCGCTAAATAAAATGTCTGGGATTACACTTTGGGGCAGTTAGGGAAATGTGGGCTTTTGCTGACTTCTGCACTATTAAAGGAAGTGTCTGGACATTTTTACCTCCCAGAACTCACTCTGTACTATGGACCTGATTTCCAAGTGGAAATAGAAAAGATTTCTTCGGAATACAGGGAGGAGAGGTATTCACTGGAGCCCTGTACAGGCCAAGTCCTGACAGATGGCATGTCCCGGTAAGAATATTTATAAAGAGAATAATCATAAAAGTGTGGTGGGTTGTGGGGAGCCCTAGAGACACGTCAAGAATCAGGGGTCACTCGTAGAAGAACTGTCAGCATCCCTAGGCACAAAAGGATGAGGGGAGGAAGGGATTATCGGAAGAGTTGTATAGACTTGGCCTCCTTGAGAGGAGTGACTTTTGTAGAAGCCACTCATGGGGGGCCAGGAAAATTCACACGATGGCCTCATTCTGCTCCTTCCCTCACTTTGTGCTAAGACGCTATATTAAGAGAAACCAACTAAACGTGAAAGGGCCCTGGGGCCATTGCTGCAGTCCCTAGAGGTCAATATCGGGGGACAGAAGGCAGGGGCCATGGGAGCTATCCAACACAGGTTCTTCTCATTGCCCTTAGCCTAGTGTCCCAGGGCTCCCAAGACCCCCTCTCCCCTTCAAGCCCAGCACTTGTCTAGCCTATTCTTTGTGCTTCTGTATAGTGTGACTTGGGCGTTTCTTTCCTGGAATATTAATTTTAGAAAAGAGAGCAAAGGGCTGAGCATTTGTTTGTGTAGAAGCAGGCTGCCCCCGCCCAGCCCCGTCTGTCTCCAGATTGGTCTGTGCTGCCGCTCACAGTGTGAAAGCCCTCTGGGGGCAGTGCCAGCTTTATTCTTTTCTATTACTCATCTTGAAAGTTTTCCTTTTGATGTATTTTACAAACAATTTCACTGTGTGTTCCCAAATGTGCACGTACCACCAAAGGCTTGAAAATGAGGGAATAGACTGAAAACTGGAAAGAATCCCTCCTCCGTGCCTCTGCCCCGTGACCAACCCCCATGCTCACACACACACACACACACACACACGCACACTGAATCCTTGGTGAACTATATGCTTCTGTCATTTCTGATTTGATTTTTATCATAAGCGGCCCCCGTGGGTTCTCAGAATCTGAGTGCCTCGCCAGTTGTATTTACTTTGATCTGTTGGTCTTTTCAAATGGGGAGCAGGTGAAGAGCATGATATGGATCCGGATCAGAAGGCACCCAGGGGATAAAACTTGGTGGGGCAGACTATCCCTTGGCGACACCAGGCTCTGGAACCCTCGTGTCTAGCCCCAGGCCTCACTGCCATCCTAACGAGTCTTCCTCTTTCTGGGACTGTCTTCCGGCAGGCTCCACGATCTCTCTGAAGTGAAATGCGATCTGGGGCTCAAATCATAGCGCCAGGAATTAGTTTCTCTCCATCCATACTCAGCTCCCGTTCCTCCGGCCAGCTGGGTGGCCAGCTGGGTTCTCCTTCCATGGCCAGCAAGAAGGCTGCCGCAGCACCTGCCTCCTACTGTCGCAGCCTCCGGACCCCTGCCTCTTGGTGTCCTGCGACACCTTATTGGTTCTGCTGGGGCATGTGCCCATCCCTGAGCCAATCACATGGCTATCGAAAATGCTCTGATTCTTCTAGACTTGAGGCACCTGTAATCTTCGGAGCTGGTGGTGAAGGCAGTTTCTTTGGAACCGCACTGATTGAGCGAACAGGGCACACGTGGATCCCCCGATGCAAATCAAGGGCTATGGTTACCAAAACGGTGAACAAATGCAAGGCGGCCAAAAAGACACAAACGTCCGCTCTCCCACCTCTCCGTCTTCAACACTTGCTTGAGCCTTCCTCACAGGCTCTAGCACTACAGCCAGGCTACAGTGCCTACAGTGGTCCAGACAAACCAGGCCATTTCTCACTCATGGGACTTGGCCCTCCCTTCCTCTTTAGGCACCTAAAGGTACCTTTAGGTATGCCCTTCCACCCCCCCCCCTTAACTTCATCTCTGTCCAATTGGTAAACATCTTTCATCTTTTCAGATTCACTTTTAAAACCCATCTCGACTGTATTTCCCAACTCGCCGTCCCAGATAGGACTTTCTCTTTTGAGTAACCTACGGCCCAGGTCCAGTTTTGCACAGAAGTCTATCATAACAGCAACACAGCTTCATTGTGTTAGTTTTATACAGGTCTTCGAATTCAATCTAGACTCCAGGGGTTTTGAGTTTAGGAATAAAACCCTACTCATCTTTGTATTTCTAGCACCTAATCATTTCCTGAAAATCCAAGATTTCAGTGGCTATTCGTTGATAGCGAATAAGCAGGTTGAAGGATGGGATACCTGGGAAGATGTCTGAGCTTTCCGGTTGGAGAAGAAACACGAGGGGTAGTGGCAGGTAACCTGCTAATTGAAATATTTCATTTATAAAAAAATAATTTATCCATATAATGCTTTCATTCTGTCCATATGCTGAAGATGTACAGAACGTTTGTGAGGAACTGTCAATCATCTGGTAGTGTCATATTAGGAAAGTAAATACCCCACTGATGTGGTCCATTGCTAGAGACAATTCTGAGAGTAGCTGCCCTCACTACACATTGCTACTTTTTGTCAATATTATCAAAATTAAGCATCTGTAATTGCATGTAAACATCCGGCCCTGTTTGATCCTGTCTTTTAGGTGAAAAACACAGTATGATGGAGCCTTTCAAACTCTTTCTGAGGGGCGCCTGGGTGGCTCAGTGGGTTAAATGTCTGACTTCATCTCAGGTCATGATCTCATGGTTCATGAGTTCGAGCCCCGCATTGGGCTCTGCGCTGACACCTCAGAGCCTGGAGCCTGCTTCAGATTCTGTGTCTCCCTCTCTCTCTGCTCCTCCCCTCCTCGTGCTCGGTCTCTCTCTCTCTCTCTCTCTCTCAAAAGTAAATAAACATCAAAAAAAATTTTTTTTAAATCTTCATGAGTAGAGTCTTAAAAACTAGCTTCACATGGTAACTTTTTTTTCCAGATCACTCCTCTTTTTCATAGTTTCTTTAATTCTATTTACATGAAAAAGTAAGTATGCGTGTGCCTTTGGCTCAGTTCCTTAACCCCTCTGAGCCACAGTCTCCTCCGCCATCCGTAAAGCAGGGGCGAGGATCCCGACCTGCCTGGTTGAGGAAGAGACATCCCCTTGGAGCAGTGGCAACAGCCACCAAGCAAAAGACAGTCTGGGTTGGGGTAGCATCGTGATTTAACGATCGGCTCCTCCTGTCTGTAGGACATGACATCACAACTCAAAAGTGAAAAGCTGAACTATAAAATTACAACTTCTGGACATATGAAGTCACCTAAAGGAAATAACTTTGCAGATATTACTTGGATTAAGATATAGACTGAACGATATTGCAAAAATACGATACGCTTAACAACATCCTTCTTGGAGAAGTCATACGCCTAAATGCTAAAATAGGAACAGCACAGATTAGGGTGCTTCTGGACCTCTCTAACATTCAGTGCCTATTTATGTTCAAAGTTGCAAATTTTTCTTTATGACAGCATGGGATAATTTTGCTTTGAATTTAATGTTTTCCTTTCAATCATTTTGAAATAGGAATTAAAAATAATATCACTGATAATGCCCCATTTGAGCGAGACAAACGAATTTTGTCCAAGTTTCATTCATAGAACTCTTTGATTTAACTGGATTCCTCCAATCCTTTATCCAGCACAGGTGCTGAATGTAACCCTCAAGCCTGGGGTGCACAAATGTGTCCACTGGGGAGTCGGGCCCTTCCCTGGGTTTCCTTTCCTCCCTCTCCACTCCTCCTGCCTCATTGTCATCACTGGAAAAGACGATTTCTTCTTGACAGCTCTTCATGTCAGTCAAAAGTCTAGGTCAGACACTTATCAATTGACCCGGTGTTAAAGGTAGACACTCATTTCAGCATCTGTCAATAGCCTCTTTTGATCCATTTAGACCAGAGCCTGCATCCCTGTAGTGATTTATACTGACACGTGCGTGGACTTTTAAAGACTGGGAAACATTTCTAGAACTCTAGAAGTCAGCTGGCATGTGGACTGCTGCTTCTGTTGCTTCCAAACAAAGGACCCTGGAGAGAAGATTATCCCTGGGGAATAATAATAACCTGGGACCTTCAAAGATCCTGACTGTAGCATCTGACCCTGAAGCTGGGCGCTCCCCAGAACCTGAGAATGGAAGCCGGTCTTCATTTTTCAGATCTCGCCTAGCCTGCGGTCTCTCACTCATCGTACTGGGAAGGCTTCCACCAAGTTAGCCGAGCTAATTCCTGAGCCACCGCGCCGTGGGGCCGCGTTTCCTGGGAGCAGAGGCCACAGCTGACCTATATACGCCGCTTGGAAAAGTGCCCACAGATATAGGACATAGGGCCACTGCTCAATGTCCCTCTGGACTGGTCTAACCTGATCTCCCCTGTGATTTGGCAAAGGATCAGGACAGCCTTCCGGCTTGAGCTCAGGTGTCTTTTCCCCTCGCTACCCCCCTGGTTCCTAACAGGGATAATGCACATTTCACTTTCCCAGGTGTTTGTCACAAAGCTGCCAATCCCTCCCCACTTATGAGACAGGAAAAGAAATGCGAACATGTAAGAAATTCAGAGGGGCCGAGAAAATTTTCCTGACACGCTCCTGCTGTGACACCACGGCAGTTGAAGAAGGCCTGTCATTGGGCTGTCAACCTTTAACCTCCCCCAGACGTATTTTGAAATGATGTGAAAAGAATCGCTGCGCTGTACCACTGGCTCCTTCCAGCTCTGCACGTCTGTCCTTGATGTCAGTCAAAAGTAGTTAACTGGCACCCACAGTGCCTTAAAAAAAACCCTCCACAAATATCCGTAATGACTTCAGTTAGGGAGACCAGCTCTTGTCAAGTAATGACTTTTTGACATAAGGTATTGTTTACCTAGGCAACGTTCTCTTACTTGCATTTTAATGAGCCTAATTAATAATAAGTTAGGAGTCCTCAGCTATTTCTTCACAGCTGGACCATATGCACTAATTACACTGAGTGTGGAAACCTAAAATAATCCATTCGGTCCGAAGAAATCATCTAAACATATAGAAATATGGAAATCTCATATATGTATTTACTTCATCCCCTTACTGATGTCAACTGTGATATCAAGGCAATTTGTGGACCGTTAAGGCAGACGTCACCTTAGAAAATGGAGGTTTTGTTTGTGTTGTGTTCGTGGAAGTTCCACTGGTCGAAGTTTCGTGAGTTTGCCTGAGGAATGACCGATAGGTTGGCTTGGCGCATCCTGTGTATACTCCCCGTGTGTAACAAACCCGAATAGCTCTCAAATGGAAGAATGAACATCGGGGGTAGCGAAAGGTAATCTATTAATGGAAATATTTCCCTTATAAAAAATAAATAACCTCCAACGGGCCGTTTTGGAGTTTATGAAGGTCTTTCGTGTATTATACGAAGCATGAATTTATTGGCTTCCTGAATGTGAAGTTTCCATTTAGCCTTTGCACCTCCCTCAATAGGAGCTTAGGAACGAAGACGAGTATTTGGAATCAGGGCAAGACAACTCCAAAGAAGGCAAAATTCCAGGCCACTGCATGGATTTTCCAAGAACAACAGGACATCTCTGCTCTCGCCTCCACTTGGCTTGCAAAAGTGCAGGGTACCCCGAGGGCAACCTTCCCTGGGAAAGTGCAAAGAACTCTATTGTCTCAGAGAGAGTTCAGTCCTATTGACAACCGGGCACAGAGCTATTGAAACTTTAGTGTGATTATTGGACTGTTGAGGCACGGATATGGGGGCTATCACAAGAACACTAGGAGCTGAGGTGCAGCTGTTAAAGAAAAGACCATCTGTGATGTATCATTGATTACTTGAGCTCAGAGTCAGTTATCAATTTATTTTTTCAAAACACGACGCAATTGAGGTTTTAGGCTGTAGAAACGTCATGAGAAACGCTTCATGAAGATGTTGCTCAAAATCCCTACCAAGATTCTTCCAGAGGTCAAAGTGACGACTGAGCGCCAAGACCTCTAAGTACATTAAGTGGAAGAGAGAGATTCTCACATCAGGGCTGTGTTAGGAGGCTTGGTTCTCTTGGAGTGACTTTTGGACTTCACCAGGTCCCCATCCACCCATGTTTTAACAAGACATAGTTCAAAACAGTCAGAGATGATTCGAGCTAATTGGTTGATTCAGCAAGAAACCTGGGAAAAGGTGATGCTGAGGTCGGAAGGCATCAGGCTGGCAGGGTCAGCAGATGCTCTCCAGAAAGGGCCTTGGAGTGAAGGTGCACCCTGCCAGGCGCCATATGTGTGACGGACATGACGGTGAGCACAGGATGCCTGAGCGAAGGTGACAGACCGGCTCTCATTTGCAGGGAAAGAAACTTCCCTTGGAGTAGACACAAGTGAAATAATGTCCACAAATTGGGCACATTTTCAGGCTGCTGGCCACTTGGCAGAATTTTCCCTGCTGTAACCTCCTCCCCTAAGGAGCAAAAAAAAAGAAAAAAAAAAGCCTACACTGTTTACCATGATAGGACACCTGTCCCAGTTGTCCCCCAGGCTTGCAAAGACAGCAGAGAAGGAATTACAGAACGTAGAGGCACAATCACTAGGCGTGTTAGAAGAACACGCTTGTAGCACACACGCTCCCCCTGAACCCTCACGGTATCCTTGTTGAGGCAGGTTAGTAAACAGCAGAGCCAGGATTCAAACTCACGTCTTCCTGACACCAGTGCAGGCTGCACTCTGCCTTCTGGAGTTTAAGCCAGAGAAACTCAGAAGAATATCAACACAAAATGTTTATCTCGAAAACTGTGAATGCCTTTCCAGTGGGGCAGGTGTCATTCCCTGAGGACGTTTTCTGGTTCCCGATGGACACGAAGCTTTCCTATACCTGCTTCTGCTGGAAACTTCTTTCCATCCCCACCCCTCTGGCCAGATCTTTGCTTTGAAAACCTTCTGTTTGAGACTCCCGCTTCATTCTACCTTCTGTACAAATGAGAAGATGCTTAAAAATCTGTTCTTGTGCTCTATAGAGACGTGTCAGTTACCCGAGTGCAGGCAGGTGAATGGTGGGCAAATACGTGGTTTAGAAGACTGAACTCACTGAAGGACCTCCGACAATTTGCTGGATGTGACTTCCAAGCCGAAACCATTATTGTCTTATTTATATCCTCGCCACCATCAGAAAACATTCATCACGCACCTACGTGGCTGTTAGAAGAAGGAGGTGGCAGAGAAGTCTCAGGGGCACATTCTCTGCCCCTAGGAGCTCACTGTCTTCCCATGTGATGAAATAAGCTTGTGTGGGAAGTTCGTCATCAGTCGACTAAGATCAGTTAGTCGTTAGTCACCTCGACCAGGACATGGCTACTGCAGTAATGCAGATGATTGGGCATCAGAAACACCCACTGAGTCACCATTTCCACCGCTTAGCATTGACCTGCATCATCTAAGCTGTCCATTTCATTTAGGCTTACAAATTGCCATTCGCTCAACGGGTCCAAGGCTCCTAATTCTGCCCAAGTGGAACATGCTCATTTTATTAACTTTATTCCCCAGTGTCCTTTGCAGGACAACAGAACAGTTAGATATGAGTGGTGGACTGAATATTATTTACTAAGATGAAAGGTTGGCAGTCAGAGTCCTGGCATCCCCCGCTGCTGTCCCCAACCCCCTCCCCACTGCCCACCAACCCCAGCTTCTCACCCGGTCCGGTGAGTCCCCTGACTGTGGGCTATGTGTGAGATAGTCCCAGGGTACGGGTTAACTCAACGGTCCTGGGACCTTCACACACACACACAGAAGTTAATCTGGGATTCAGCCCAAACTGGAATTGATCTTTAGTCTGAGCTGGGGGCCTCGAGACTGGATTGAAATCCAGGCTCGAATTCTCATTCCGGATCTTCATCCTTGGGTCAGCCTGTACCAGAATTATCCTCCAGAATGCAGATGAGGAGAAAATGGCTCTGTGTCTGTTTAGAGCATTTTCTGGCCCCCAGATAGATCACGAACTTCCCCTTTCCCTGCCTTTACCCCAGCTGCTCTGTTCTCTGCAAATTTCTCTGCACCCCACCCCCACTTGCCCAATTTTATATTTGAAATCTACTCTTGGAGACCCCCCTTTCATCCTATCTCATATACAGAATCCTTCCTGGTCCCTAAGTTACGAATTGTAACTTTATCCCTTTTTTGAATAATGTCCCTTTATTTCTGTCTCTTTTATGGTACATTTCCTATTGTATTAGTTTGCTATTTCTGTGATAACAAATGATCACAAATTTAATGGCTTCAAACAACACATATTCATTATGATGTCACAGGTCTATCAATCAGAAATCTGCACACAGTCTGGCTCATTTGGATTCTTTGCTTCTGGTCTCACTGGGTAAAAGTTACGATGTCTGCCTGGGCTGCAGTTAAAATCTGGGGCTCAGTTCCTCTTCCAAGCTCATTGGGTATTGGTGGAATTCATGTCCTTCTCAGTCTCCATGCGTCCCCCTCCATCTTCTGCTCTCAGAATAGAAAAAAGCAAAACAAAAACAAAACCCTGCTTTTAAGGGCCCACGTGACTACATGGGACTGACCAGGATAATCCAAGATACTCTCCCCATCTTAAGGTCCCTGATAAGTAACATCAGTTACACCTCAAAGTTCTTTTTCCTGCACAACACAACATATTCACGGACATAACACCAGAGGGTGAAGGTCATAGGGACCAAAATTCTGCCGATCACACTGATCAGACTCCACCGGTATGGTGCTGGCTCAAAGTTAACAGTGAGCTGCTGTGGCAAAGCTTCGATCCCCTGTTTATTTGGCTGTCCTGGGAAGGATCACTCAGATTAGGCAAGAGACCTCAAAGGTCCCCAAAGATCTGAGTGTGATCCCAGAAGATTCTAGTATTTCCTAAGTATGAACTAAAGGGATGCTTTCACAAAGACAAATAAGGTCTACCCTTGGATCCAGTTAGATTTCTAAGTAGCCACAAGCTTCTGGGTTTGGGGCCCCCCACAGTCTGTCTTATCCAGCGATTATAAAGATCATGCGTGGTCACACAGATGAAGGTATCCAAAAATCTAGAAGCATCACACAAAGAGAGGAATCATTTCTTACTACTGCTGTAACACATCCCTACAGACTTGGCGGCTTCATGCAACCCATACTCATTATTTCATGGTTCTCCACGTCGGAAGCCCAAAATAGGTCTCACTGGGCTACAACCAAGCTGTTGATAGGGCTGCATTCCTTTCTGGAGGCTCCAGGGGAGAATCGGTTTCCCCTTTTCCACCTTCTAAGGTGCCCTCATCCCTCGGCCTCCACTCCCTTCCTTTCTCCAAGCGGCAGTGGAAGGTAGGGTCTCATCGCTCACATCGCACTGTTCTGCCCCCGGCTTCCACTTGTAAGGACCCCTGTGATAACGTTGGGCCCACTCAGATAATCCAGGATCATCTCTGACTTTTAAGGTTAGTTGATTAGCAACCTCCCCTGGTGACTTTAATTCCGCTTTGCCGCGTAATGTAACATAGTCATGGGTTCTGAGGGTTAGGACCTGGACAGCTTTCAGATGCCATTATTCTGTCTGTGACAGCCAATCACTACTCACTTCCTGTAAGGCTGGTGTGCCATCTGCCTGGTGTTGGGGCTGGGACTGCTTCTACAAGATGCGAGAAGCTACTGCTAGGTCCTATTTGGTGGCTGCATTCCAACCCCCCCCCCCCCATGGGCGGGCCGAAGTGAGAGGTGCCTTGCTAATTTTCTGCTCTGAGAGTCACAGGTCTGTTTTGTTTGTTTTACGTCTCATTGTTTTGTTTTTGAGGATCCTGCAGTTTCTGAACCTCCACGCACGTCTCTCCTAAGCTGCTGAGGCAGTGCCACATGGGTACTTCTCCTGCAGTCTTTTTCTCGGGGAGTCAGTTTCAGACCCTTTTTTTGCTATGCTAGCCATGTAGCTTGTGTAAGTAACCAGCTGGCATAGGTTCTACTAACGTCTTTACCGAGCTACACGGTGCAAACCCTTTGGCTTCATGTATTTGCCCACTAGAACATTTATTGAGGGCCTATTACGGTATGTCACTGCCGTTCATCATGGTCAACAGTCACCAGCTAGACCCTCATTGGACTAACCCTTAAAACACACAGTTGATTCTCATTATTTGCAGAAGTTGGATTCTATAAAGTGGCTGAGAACGCTGAAGTAGCACATGAGAGCCTTCCCTTTGAGGGGAAATAGAGAGTGAGCTTCCTGCAGGACCCTGGTTGCAACATTTTCATCAGCTTATCAACACTAGCCTTGTTTTATGTGTGTTCTGTTTAAAGACACCTTATTTAATATTGTTGATTCATTAACATTGAACTCATGGCCAATAGCACTATATAATTCATTTCTCAATGGAGCTGATCTAACACATGTATTTTTCCTATAAGGCACATCACAGCCTTCTTGTACTCAGGAAAACTAGACAGCAGTACAACATTATACTTGGGATCCACTTAGCAAAATCACCCACAAAAGCACAAAATTGTGGAAGGGGTCATTAAATAGACCATGAAAAGAATGCTGAAGCAGGAAAGCAGGGTGTCACTCTGTCCAAACTCAGATGTCTCAAATTTTTTTACCACTCTGCACGTGTCCTCAGGTGATCACAGAAGCACCGCAAGAGTTGACGTGGGGGTTACAGATAAATTTTAACAAGTAAGTAAATTCTCAAATACAGAATCCACATATGAGAATTGACTGTACTTTATATAAAAAGGTATGCCTGAAAAATCAATTAAGAGGCAATGGTGTTACAGACCTTCCAAATGTAATACTTTGTTTTGAAACAGTGGTGAAAAGTATGGCTTGCATTTATGTAAAAGGAAACCTTCTGAGACAATTAAAGATGCTGGAGATTTGGGTTCAGCAGTATTCACTTGCATATCTGAAAGCTATTGATTACTTGTCTAATTTGTATCATTTCTCTTGGCTCCTTTGACAAATTAAGCTGTTTTTCCATCTGATCTACCCTCAATTATGCATTTTACAATTTTCTTTTAGCTTCTCCCAATGCACAGACATCCCCAAGCTCTTTCCAACCTGCCCTACCTTTCTGCAGGTGGGTCTGCTGGAGGAACTTGGACCCATTTTCTGCCTCACACTTTCACTCCTTGTGGTACTGGCCCACCTGGAACTCAAAACACTTTCTCAGCAGATGAGCCACGGCAAACTCGCTTTCTAGAGCATGACAGCCATAGACAGGAGTGAATAAACCCAGCCTATCTTGGATTGTGCTTTTTTTTTTTTAATGTTTACTTATTTATTTTGAGACAGAGGGAGGGTGGAAGGGAGGGAGGGAGGGGCATAGAGAGAGGAGAGAGAGAGAGAGAGAGAGAGAGAGAGAGAGAGAGAGAGAATCGCAAGCAGGCTCCACGCTGTCAGCACAGAGCAAGAGGTGGGGCTCAAACTCACGAACCTGGAGATCATGACCTGAGCTGAAATCAAGAGTTGAATGCTTAACCAACTGAGCCACCCAGGTGCTCCTTATGCTTTTTAAGTATAACATTAAATTGTTCTATTTCTGCATCTGTGAAATGGGGATAATGGTAACCACCCTGCCCTCCTCATGGGGCTTCTCTTACTAGTCTGGAATAAGATAGTGCCTTGGTGGAAATTTATAAATTGCATATAAATATCAAGATTATTATAATTTCTCTGGGTCCTTTGCTTCTTTTCTTCTTCTTCTTCTCTTCTCCCTGTGTCTGAAACTTTTCACCCTTAGGAAAATAGCTAAAACTCTCATAACATCATGAATTTGTTTTGTGAATGGTTTTTGCAAAATTAAAGTGAATATAAACGTCATGACTAAACCAGAGGTTTGGGGAATTTTCCCCTTTATCTTATCCATAAGTCATAAATATTCTCTAGGACTTGACTTCTTTTCCCTTATTTGTCGAAGAAGTTCTAAGGTCTTGTAAGTTAAAAACGGTGCACTTTTGGGAGTGGCATCTCATAAAGAATAATTCAAATGAAACATTTGTCCCCAATAAGCATGTATGAAACACTCAGTGTGGAGACCCAGGCCTTGAACCGCAGCAGACAGAAAGTATTAAATCCTGACCCTTGACCTCGAAGGCGACGTGCAAACTGAATGTCTTGAGAAACATCGCAAATACTTTGTAACTGCCAACTAACCGTATTTCTTAAAGAATGATTTAGGAAAGAGCAAATCACTCACACAAAGGTAAGCAAGGAACTTGATAACCTCCGTAGTGCATTTTGGTCAACCCGTCACCCGACAAGCTTGCCTGCCCCACACATACTGCCTAAGGACAGCGTGGGGCCATGAAGGAGCAGAAGTGCTGGGGTCAGACACATAAGGATTTGGTCCCAAACTTCACACTTTTCTTAAGTCTGAGCTCAGATTACTCGACCTCTTGGATCTTCAACCTCCTCACATATAAAGTGAGAACAATTGTATCCCCCCAGTGGGTTTTGCGAGGATTAAATACAATTTTGTATGTGAGACCTCCGAGCCTGGTGACCAGCCCATAGATGACCAAATAAATGGTAGGTTCCCTTCCCCTCCATGAGCCCCCAAACAGAACTATCCAGAGTGACTGTGTTCACCTGACCATATTCACTCCCCATACATTAAAAAAAAAAAAATTAATGCTTATTTATTTTTGACAGAGAGAGAGAGAGAGAGAGAGAGAGAGAGAGAGACAGAGCATGAGTGGGGTAGGGGCAGAGAGAGAGAGAGAGAGAGAGAGGGAGACACAGAATGCAAAGCAGGCTACGGGCTCTGAGCTGTCAGCACAGAGACCGACGCGGGGCTCGAACCCACAGACCGAGAGATCATGACCTGAGCCGAAGTCGGACACCCAACCGATGGAGCCACCCAGGCGCCCCAACTCCCCATACATTTTTATGTAATATGTCTTCTATGACGTATTGGGGAGAAAGATAAAATAATATATACTTTCTGTCCCAAAGGAGCTTGCAACCTGGTGAATTTAATCAAAGGAGAGGTCACACTCTTTGCAAATTGAATAAAACTTTGAAGAGGAAAAATTCTTTAAAAAGTCTACTTTGGAATCCCTTATTTAAATCTTTTCTCCAAGGTTACGGTATGATGATGGCAGAGTGGTGCGGTTCATTTATTTGTTTTCCCACAGAGATCTTCTTTTTTTTTTTTTTTTTTTTTGAAAAATCTACTGAGTTCTGCCAGAAGAAACTCATGACATGTTGTAAGTTTAATTATGTTCAATTCATTAACACAATTAGAGCTGTGAACAAATTTATTGACACAGCCAGAATCACTTAGTAACAGGCAGTAAGTCATAGATTAAAAAAAAAAAAAAAAATTCTTGTAGGCCTCTAAACTCTGGGAATGAGAAATGGGAAATTCATCTTTAGTTCCTTGGAACAGTTCTAAGAGACTTGACCAGAGGTTGCCACTAATAATTCATTGCAAGAATCGTTCATATTTTAAGAATGGTTCTTATGTCCCTTGGAACATAAATTGAATCTCCTTGAAATACTGCTTTTCATTTTAACATAATAAGTGATCCAAATGGAGAGATTTGATGAATATGGATTTGATTTTAGCTCAGCTGAATCTGGGGATAGAGGCTCTCTGCTCTCGGGTTCCCAACGAAGGCCAAAGGGCCACTGTAGGTTGAGAAGAACCAGTGATCAAGTGCCTTTCCTTCTGAATTAATCCTTTCCAGATAAACTTCTGTCCTTCCTTCTTGGCTGATTTCTACAAACAATGGGTGAAGAACCAGGATGCACACATGTGAAGCAAAGTCACAGAGAATGATTTCACAACCGAGGGTCATTTCAAGGATACCCCTTTGAATGAGAGTCCATTTGTCAATATCCACGCAAAGAATTTTTAAAGAGGCCTCAGTAAAGTACTAAATTTTGACTGCTATTTTTTTCTAATAAAAATGTGAATCGGGGGCGCCTGGGTGGCGCAGTCGGTTGAGCGTCCGGCTTCAGCCAGGTCACGATCTCGCGGTCCGTGGGTTCGAGCCCCGCGTCGGGCTCTGTGCTGACAGCCCGGAGCCTGGAGCCTGTTTCGGATTCTGTGTCTCCCTCTCTCTCTGTCCCTCCCCCGTTCATGCTCTCTCTCTCTCTCTGTCTCAAAAATAAATAAACGTTAAAAAAAAAAAAATTAAAAAAAAAAATGTGAATCGAAGAAAACCTTTAAAAGCACACACCACCTGTAATTGGCAGAGTTTTGGTTTTTTTTTTTAATGTTTATTTTTGAGAGAGACAGCAGGGGAGGGGCAGAGAGAGAGGGGACAGGATCTGACACAGGCTCTGTGCTGACGGCAGAGGGCCCCGTGAGGGGCTCGAACTCACGAACCATACAATCATGACCTGAGCCAAAGTCAGACACGTAACAGACTGAGACACCCAGGCGCCCCAACTGGCAGACTTTTATAGTCACAACTGTCTACTTCCCTGAACAATCCTTCGTGAACATGACACTGTCGGCAACTTGACTCTCAAAGAAGGTTTCTCACAAGAGTTTTTGATAGCCAAGGCAGGATAGCTCACATCTACGTGGCCAACCTGGATCTACTTACACTTTTCAGCAGGGGGCTTATTCGTGATGCTACAAAGTGGCTGGATCTGCAGATCCTTCCGCAGACTGCCTGGGTTTGAATTCCACTCTCTGCCCATTTAGTAGCTAACCACACTGACCTTCCGCACGTTTTTAGTGTTTCTCTGCCTTCGTTTCTTTATCTATATAAATGGCCATAATAGTTGTGTCTCCCGCAAATGTTTGCCTTAAGCTTAAATGAGATGTGTGAAAAAAATCTTAGAAGAGCAGCTGGCACCTGTAAACACAAAATGGTGGCACTTATCATCGTGTACAGACTATCGTCAATCCCACCCCCTTGGTGTTGCTGATAATTTAAGCTGCCCCTTCCCCAGATCCTGAACACAGTGACCTAACAATGAATCTGGGATTCTTGTGTTACTTCCCAGGTATTCTTCGCTACTTGCCAGAGGAATTCTCTGCATGTACAGCTTAGCCTCTCATCTTTGCAAAACAGGAAAGTTTTCATTGAAAATAAATCTGTATTTTATTCCCCTTCTAATGCAGTTTAAAAAATTTCAGCTGATGTGCAGTGCCGTTTAGTAAAGGGATGGGAAGTAGAATTATGGATGGAATAGTACATGGGCTTTAGACATTCAGAGAGTTGTGAGCTTGGAAATGCACCAACTACTTAGTAATGGGAAACCGTGTTCGTAGCGGAATCTGATTTAGAAAAAAAACCACCAAGAGACACCGTATATGGTCCAACAGCAAGTTGTTAGGTTACATTTGTATATATTTTTGAGGTTCACAAAATGGTGGGAAGTGGATGTTGGGTGAGATAAACGCCAGCTGGTACCCTCCTTGCTCTATACTATGTGGTACCCAAAGTTGAATGGTGAATGGTAAAGATGAGGAAAGCAGTTCCGGAGCAGATAGGTGCCATCATATTAGAGAAAATTCAACAGAGATCAATATAAATGATTAAGGGACTCAGAGAATTGATTTTTGAGAAAAGATTAAGAAAAATAAATGTACAGTTCGACACACAGCCAAGGAGGAATATGATAACTGGGTAGTCAGCAAGACACTGCAAAGAAGACATTCTCTAGGAACGTGGAGAGAAGTTCCCTACAGGCTCCAGGGTTACAGTCTTCTCCGAGAAGTGCTGGAAAAGCCCTGCCAGCAGAAGTATTGGTAATTCACGTGGCCAGAAGCTTATTGAGATTTGGTGGAAGGCTGTAGAAGTGGAAAAGATGACCATCTATGTCTCTTCCCCCTCCCCCCCCCCCCCGTGATTTTAGTAATTTCTGAGAACAAGAATGTATACGGTGGCAGGGTTACAATTTCAACCAAGCTCTCATTTTCAGGTGGTGGTTGTTCAAATGATCTCAGACCACATGATTAAAATTAAGAAATGATCAAGAACAGTAGCCTACAGCTTGGTATATCTCCACCCTTAAGTAAATACATCCATTTGTAGATGTATAATCACATCTGAGTATAAATATATACATACAAAACAGATGGCTACATGATATATGTACATATGTATATGTGTAAATATATCCATTGAAATGTCTGTATTTAGCGATGTACCATCATTAAATGTACCGTCCAAATTGAGTTAGATGATGATAGAGCTCCTTAGTGAATTACCTCTGTCCTTTGTTCTGGCAGTTTCCAGAAATGGCTCCTATGCCAAGTATGAATCATCTTTTCTGGCACTGCAAAAGCTATTTTCAGCAGAGCCACATTGCAGGGTCATTCTTCTTAAGGCTGCATTACAGGGCATCAGAGGAAATGACATAATCCAACTCAATTCGCGGAATGGCAAGTGGAGAAGCTTCAGGCTACATCATGCCACCTATATAATCTCCCCCAAAAGTCACAAAACTCCTTAACACAGTCCCTGAGGGAGAAAATCTCTCAAAGGATAAATGAGGGCAAATGGCCTGAGATTACGCCCTGCTGGCATTAAACTGCCTTTGTATATTTATTGTAATAATGAATGTATATAACAATGTACATAAAATAACATAGCGCACTTTTATTTACGTTGTAAAAATACATGCTCGGTGTTTGAATGCCATTTTTCACACTTCCCACATAGCGCACGAGACCTTTAATAACTATCATGGTAATAAAGTGTGGAGGGGGTAAAAAAATGTGAAAAAGCTTCAGGGAGAAATGTTGACCTGTGTAGTTTTGACGATATCGCCTCATTCATTGGAAGGTATTACTTAGGTTTACTTTTCTCATTATTGAAAGAATGCAGGGGTTAATGTGCCCCTTGTCGCTGCTCCAGGACCGAAAGAGAACGTGGTTTTCCTTTCAAGTAAACTGCGTGTTGGACCCCACAAAACCGTTTTCCTAACAGCCTTTCAGTGCAGCTACTCCTTGAAGAGGGCTTAGCGCCACTCAGGATGGATGAAGATCAGACTTGAGTGGCCATGTTGTCATTGGAGCCTGTGCCAAATGTATCCAAGCCAAAATTTAACCCCAGACATAACTTTGTCATTTTTTGCAGGTTTTCCATCACACATTTTTGCTGTTTCTACTAATGGTATTCTCACTGAATTGTTCTGCCCTGAAGAGATCTAAACGTTATGGTTTGTAATTAAATAGTAGCAAAACAAAAGAAATGAAAAACAGCCATTTGGACCTAAAGTATCTCCTACTCCAGGAGATGAGCACAGTAATCATTCTGTGAATAAGCGGAACACGGGAGGCAGGTCAGAAAGAGTCAAAGCAGGATTGCGGAATTTGGAGTTCCAGTGTGAGTTTCCAGACAGCTTCTGAACCACGCTTGGTTTTGCTGGCCTTCATTATTTCTATTTTTCTGAGCCATAGTGACACTTGAGCGATTGCAAAGAATTACCTGTGGCTTGTACAGTTCTGAAAGTTTTTAATTACATTTACGTTCTCATTTGTCATTTCTTCCTGTTCTCCTCTACCCCTCATCTTCCTTTACATTTCCTCCTCTCCTTCCTCTATAAACTCTAAAGTGGAGAACAAGTAAGTAGAAACTCAACAGAACTTGTAGATTAGGGGGAACACTGTTGATAATTTCCTCTCTCTCCTAACCCCCCCGGCATGACAATACCATTTCCCTGTTGTGTTTGAAAAAAATGAATTATTTATTTATTTATTTATTAAAAAAATTTTTATGTTTATTTATTTTTAAGAGCTAGAGAGACAGAGTGTGAGCAGGGGAGGGGCAGAAACAGAGGGAGACAGAATCTGAAGCAGGCTCCAAGCTCCAAGCTGTCAGCACAGTGCCCGATGCAGGGCTTGAACTCACCGAGCATGAGATCATGACCTGAGCTGAAGTCAGATGCCTAACCGACTGAGTCAACCAGGTGCCCTAGAAAAAATGAGTTATTTGTAATAACATTTTATATAATTTCTTTATTTATGCAATTACATATGTATTTATTAGTTTTTTAAAAGGAATAATTTTCTTTTAAAAAAAATTTTTTTAATGTTTATTTATTTCTGATAGACACAGAGAACACAAGGTGGGGAGGAGAAGAGAGAGAAGGAGACCCAGAATCTGACGCAGGCTCTGGGCTCTGAGATGTCAGCACAGAGCCTGACACGGGGCTTAAACCCACAGACCGTGAGATCATGACCTGAGCTGAAGTCAGTCGCCCAACTGACTGAGCCACCCAGGCGCCCCATGTACTTATTAGTTTTAACTCTTCATTTTGGAACACTTTTTAGGGTTAGACAACAGTCACCAAGATAGTGCAGAAAGTTCCCGCATCACACAGCTTTCTCTAATGTAACGTCTTTACATGATTGCACATCACTTGCCAAAACGAAGGAATTAACACTGATATAACACCACTAAGGTACAGACCATTTGGATTTCACCAGTTTTTCCACTAATGTCCTTTTTGTATGCGAAGATCCAACTCAAGAAACCACACTACATTAACGTGTCGTGTCTCTGTTGTCTCCTGCCATCTGTGATAGTTTTTTAGTCTTTTTTTCTTTCTCACACCCTTGACACGTCAGGAGGCTCAGAAGCTTTACACGGTGCCCTTTGATGTTACTTCATGATGGGCTTACAAGTTTTTTGGGGAAAAAATAACAGAGCGGTAAAGTACACATCGTCTCCAGGAGTACATGACATTAGTTATAATTTATCACAAGTGATGTTAATAGTGGTTATTTGGTTACGGTTGTATCTGCCAGGTTCCAGTTACTATTTTTTTCTTTCCATATTCTGTTCTCTAGAAGTGAGTCACTGGGCTGCCTGGGTGACTCAGTAGGTTAAGAATCTGACTCTTGGTTTCAGCTCAGATCAACATCTCACAGCTTCGTGGGTTCGAGTCCTGCATTGGGCTCCATGCTGACAGTGCAGATCCTGCTTGGGACTCTCTCTCCCCCTCTCTCTCTCTGCCCCCCGCCACTCGTGCTATCTCTGTCTCTCTCAAAATGAATAAGTAAATTTTAAAAAAAGGGAAGCGGGCACCTGGGTGGCTCAGTTGGTTAAGTGTCAGACTTTGGCTCAGGTCGTGGTCTTACGGCTTGTGAATTCGAGCCCCGTGTCAGGCTCTGTGCTGAAAGCTCAGAGCCTGGAGCCCACTTCGGATTCTCTGTCTCCCTCTCTCTCTGTTCCTACCCTGCTCATGCTGTCTCTCTCTCCTTCAAAATAAATAAACATTAAAAAAATAAAAATAAAAAAAAAAAAAAAAAGGAAGTGAGTCACTAAGTCCAGCCAACACAGGTGTGGGGAGTTAAGCTTTGTTTCCTGGAGCAGCAATATCAACCTATATTATTCCAGATTCTTCTATAACAAAGATTGTTCTTTCCCATTTACATCTTTATATCAGCATACACTCATATATATGTATTATTCTTTGGGCTACAGTCCAATACTATTACTTTGTTCCTCCAATCATACTAGCTTTGGCACCTAGGGATTCTTTCAGGTTGGCTTCTATATTCTTTTTGGCATAGTCTCCCCCTTGCCCCTTTTCTTCCCAGCAGTCCCTTACTTGTGTCACTACAACACTACAATTCTACAAGATGCTCTAGAACTATCCTGTGTTTCTTCGGCTGAAGCCTACAATCAGCTATTTCTCCAAGGATACCTGGTTCCTATTGTTTGAAAATGATGTTTAAAAACAAGATCTGGATACTGGGAGTGCTCATGGCTCACAAAGTTTCGCTGCTTCTAGGCTGTTTCAGGAGACAGGGCTAGAACGATCCATGTATAAACACACCTCTCTATTTCTGTATTTATCTATTTGCATATATGTTAATGTAAATCATACTTGTATTTCCAACTCCAAGCCAGTGAACAGGCATAATTCTAATCTTGGTCCACTTATGCCTGCTTATTTGTAACTCACTTCTCTGACATAAAGAAAGCTGGCTCCCATGATCTCCGATTTGTTTGCTTATTTCTTCAGCTCGAGTATACATGTAGATTCATTCCAGAATTGAAAATGCATACCCCTTTGAGAAATACAAAATTACCAACCAGAGTACCTTGTTTATTCATAGTTTTCTTTTCTTTAGCCTTACAATGTCCAGTTAAACACTATTTTTCTAAAGTGAATTATATTGACACCTTTTCCCCCCAACCCTTTTATTATACACTTATAATAAAATTAGGTACAATCTTCATCCCATCTTAGGATCTCCAACATTTTGGTTTATTTTTTTTTTAAACTTGCTCTTTGTTACATACAGTTCCGTGGGTTTTAACAAATTCGTAAGACTCACGTATCCACCAACACAGTATAAAAGACTAAATAAGAGTTCCATCACTCTAATATTCCCCTGTGTGGCTGCTTTATATATAATCTCTCTTCTTCCCCTACTCTCCAACAACCAACCACTGATCTGTTCCCATCCCTCCAATTTTCCCTTTTCCATAATGTCATAAAAATATAAATAATTACACACTTTGTAGCATTTGGGTTTTGCCTTCTTTCATTCTTTTTTTTTTCCTGTCTTCTTTTACTTAGCAAAATATATCTAAGATTCTTCCATGTTGTTACACGGATCAGTCAACTCATCTTTTTTATTGCTGAGTAGTATTCCAGTATACGGACACGCCATCCATTCACTTGTTGAAAGATATCTTGGTTATTTTCAGATTTTGGTGACTATAACTAAAACTACAGTAACCATTCACGTACAAGT
The DNA here is from genome assembly GCF_007474595.2 of Lynx canadensis. Taxonomy (NCBI): domain Eukaryota; kingdom Metazoa; phylum Chordata; class Mammalia; order Carnivora; family Felidae; genus Lynx; species Lynx canadensis. Next base: position 55,249,735 of record NC_044319.2, on the reverse strand, counting down.
TTTTGTGTAAACATGTTTTCCGCTCACTTGACAAAATATACTTACTCAGAAATAAATTCAATTCACTCGGGAATGGGTCATTGGGTCATATGTTAAGTATATGTTTATATAAGAAACTGCCCAACAGACCTCCAGCCTGACTGTACCATTTTGCATTCCCAGTAGTAATGGACCAGAGTTCCTGTTGATCGCCACTCTTGTCAGCATTTGGTATTGTCACTTTTCATGGTTCTAAAACTTCTAAGAGGTACACAGTAGTATCTCATTGTGGTTTTAATTTGCATTTATCTAATGGCAAATGAGGTTAAGCATCTTTTCATTTGTTAGGTTTATTATTTTCACTTGCCATCATTGTATCTTCTTTGGGGCAGTGTCTGTTCCCGTATATTTTTTGGCCAATTTTTAAATTGTATTGTTTTCTTACAAAATTAATAAGTATTTCCCTACTAAGATGGCTTCTTTTTATGTAAGTTACACAAGATCTTAGTCAAAAGACTGAGAAGCAATTCTTTTTGTGTAAATTAAAAACAAAACTTTTGCATATCTCTTTTGCCAGTGGGGAAGATATTCCAGTCAATTTTCACTGTATATGGTAGTTGTGTTCCATAACATCATCACGAACACTGAATGAGCGAATACTGAAGCACTGTTCCTAGGGGAAATATACATATACATGCATACCGCACCTAACTTATAACCTTAAATCCTAAAAACAACTCATTCTGCTAGATTCTATTTTATTTTTCAAAAGAGGAAAGCAAGTCTTGAAGTGTTAAGTGATTTGATGGAGGTGCTCCACTGATAAGTACCAGAGATGCAATTCAACGCCCCCCCTTGGGCCACCTGGCCCCAGAGCCAGACCTCCTTGCACTGAACCACCCCCTTCAGTCAGCTCTGTCCACCTGTCAACTCTGCATGGGAGCTGAACCGAGCAAGAGCTTCACCTCGCTCTACCTCAGCTGGCAAGGGGAGTGTTGAGCAACCCCCATTTTCCCCCACTCCGAGCATGTCCACAAATAAGAGTGAGAGGACCCAGAGTATTGATTTGGGGGTTGTAAATAAATTTTAGAAGGTAGGTGAATTCACAAATATAGAATCCATGAATAATGAGGATGGATGTACTTGGCAAGTTTCTGGAAACCAACCCAGACAAAGGGTGCTATAAAATAGTTTTGACTTTGAGCCTTATCTTGAATAAGGCATCTACATAGGGGCAAGAGTGTTAAAACTGTAGATCATGCTCATTCTTGTCCATCTTTGCCTCAGGGGATTCCAACTATCTTGCATTAAAAAACATTTTCTAAATAATGAAAACTATAGTTCGCTCTATTGTACACAATTGAGGAACTAATACAAATATGCTAATGTGCTGTATATCTAACAGGCATCTGGCCCAATGAGTTAAAATTCAGATCTCTGAAGGGCAAAGACACTCAAAGCATCACCCTCTACCTGCCTCTATAGTCACAGACTCACATTTAAAGGAATTGCTACAGCAGTGGTCCAGCTGTCAGATGCTACCCCCCTGGCTTTTGGAGCCAGTATGCCCCAGATCTTTTCTTTTTCCTAGAGCAGAGCTACGTCTATTAGTAGTGGAGTGACTGGGGATGATTCGAATGCACAGAAGCTGATTGATGGAGCATGGTGCATCCCTTAATTAAGCAGAAGCTACTAATAAAAATGAACTTACTGGATGATTTGTGGGGTCCTGGCCACACAGCCATATGTGCCTCACAGCAGTAGGAAACAGGAGTGGCACCTAGCTAGCACCAGCTTACAATGGAGATCATATTTTGTTGTAAAAGAGGGAAATCTTTGTGGCCCCTTTCGGCTTGGCAGGATGAAAATTGAGAGGAAACTGACATAACGAGTTGTTTGCATTTTTGATTATCCTCTGGCTTAGCTGCTCTGGTGTTTGGCTCTTACTTCTGACCTCCATCAACGGGGAGCCTGGGACTGGCCTAGGAGAGGTTCTGCTTGGTCTCCCCAAGGCCCTCGAGTGGACTGCATGGGAGGAAGAGTGGCGGCGAGAATAGGCATTGGGAGAGGGTGATCTGGTGAGTCTGCACCCAAGTTGCTGCCTTTTGAAAGTTTTCAACTAATATATTCCATGGAAGGAGCGTTTTGTTTGTCCTGAGACAATTATTATTCCAGAGAAACTCGTCAGTGTGGTCAGATTACATTAGCCTTCTCTTCTTCGAGGATCTCCTCCAACCTCACTTCCTCTATGACACCATCGAAATGAAGTGCCTGCCCGACACTTGCTCCTTTGGCTAACACCCTTGCCGACGCTAACACACACTGCTAATGTCTGATGTGCTGCCCTCCATTCCTGGCTGTTCTTACTTTCTCTGTTGTCACATTCGCGGGCCAGATAAGCTCAGTGCCATTCTTGAATCAGTCACCTCTACAGACAGGGGGGCCTTAGATGGTAGGCTCTCGTCATCCAAATTCTCAGGCAGATCTTTCCTGTCCACACTATGTCCAAGTCCAGCCTTTCCCCTGTACCTCTTACTCTTTAGCACCCTCTCACACACTGTACATTTTACTCATTCTTTACGGTCTCTCTCCCACCAAAATGTAAGCTCTGTGAGATCAGAAATCTGGGTTTACCTTCATCTGTACTATATCCCCAGCTGGTAGAACAGTGCCCGGCATAGGAGACACTCAATAAATACTTCTTGAATGTAATAAATAAATGATCTTTCCTAGAACAACTTTTCAAAGAGTATATATCTATTTAGTTCACACTCTACAAACTATTGTACTAAATGGTTCTTTAATAAATGTCTCCAATGATAAACATGAGAATTTGACTTTCCTTTGTATCCGTTGCTCAACATTTAGAGCAAGAGACCTTCTGGTACTGCTCACGTCAGGAAGAACAGACTTTTTTGTTTGTTTTTTCCTACCCAGATCCTTTCTTCACGGTGAAATCTTCCGCAAAGTCCTCTACAGACTCTCAGGTAACAAGGTACCTAGACATCAAAGCCCATCATTTTTTTTCCCCAACCTTAAGATCAGGGTACCATCTGGCTGCTCAACACGGTTGATGTCTGGAAGAAGTTATGAGCCCAAGTTTATGTCAACATTGCTGCATTTTGTCAAATGCTTGTTCTGCATTTAAGATGCATTCATCCATACGATCACATAGTTTTTATCTTTCATTTGGTTCATGTGGCATATCATATTGATTGATTTGCACATGGGAATGATCCTTGCATCCCGGGAGTAAATCCTACTTGATCATGGTGGACGTATGATTCTTTTAATATATTGTTGAATTTGGCTTACTTATCTTTTTTTGAGGATTTTTGAAGCTATGTTTATCAGAGATATTGACTTCTAATTTCCTCTCTCCCTTTCTCTTTCTTTTTTCCTTCCCTCCTTCCTTCTCCTTCTTCTCCTTCTCCTTTATCTGGTGGTGTCCTTGTCTGGTTTTAGTATTAAGGTAATCCTGGTCTTGTAAAGTAAGCTTGGTAGTGTTCCCTCTTCTCCAATTTTTTGGAAGAGTTTGAGGACAGGTATTAAGTCTTCTTTGAATGTTTAGTAGAATTCATCATTGGAGCCATCTGGTCCTGGATTTTTGTTTCTTTGGGAGTTTTTTGATTACTGATTAAATCCTTCTCTTCAAATTTTTGTTTAGTTTTTAAAAGAGCTAGCTCTTAATCTTTTTAGAAAAAAATGTTTATTTATTTTCTAGATAAAGACAGAGCATGAGGGGGAGGGGCAGAGAGAGAGAGAGAGAGAGGGAGACACAGAATGTGAAGTAGGCTCCAGGCTCTGAGCTGTCAGCACAGAGCCCAACGTGGGGCTTGAACCCACCAACTGCGAGATCATGACCTGAGCTGAAGTCGAATGCTTAACTGACTGAGCAACTCAGGTGCCCTAAAAGAACTAGCTCTTAGTTTCAACCCTCTTTCTTATTTCCAACTGATTGCATTGTTAGTTTCTGGAAGGCAGAGACTATGATAGACTAACCTATTGTTAGTATGATGAATAAGTATGACTCTTCTCACAATTGGGGACCTTCCCTTAAAAACAAAGTTGACATTAAAATAAGTCACTGTAATTTGAAAATGGGGAACTTTTAGGGATGAAACAGACTCTAATCTCCAGTAGAAACCGGAAAAGTGGAGTCCTGAACCCTGCAGAGGCCCAGAGAAATCTGTCTCTGCAGAGACCAACTGAGCTCAGATTCCAGAAACTCTCCAAGTGTGCTGTCCTTGATGTGGTTTCTCAAGTATACTCACCATCTACTCACCTGCATGGCAGGGGTATTTCTCAGTATAGCTTTTAGGAAACTGGCTTTTTGCAACAATTCTATCATGTACGAGTCTGGGCAACATTAGTTCTCTTTTCTGAGGCAAATTAACCCCTAGATAAGCAAAGCATTGAGAATCCCAAATTCCTAGCACGCAAGTCATAGTGCATAGTGAAAAGATCGTGGTCCTTGGAGTCAGATAGACCTGGGTCTGAGGTCTGGCTCCACCACTAATTAGGTCTGGCACCTTGAAAAAATTGTTTACCTTTATCTGCAAAAAATGATTATGAAAATTGAAAGCAAAATGGTATGCAAAGCCTATGTGATTATAGATAATAAAGGGCAGTTCCCTTATCTCAACAAATCTAGGAAACAAATAAGTCTTTTCTGTAAAGGGCCAGAGAGTAAATAGTTTAGGCTTTGTGGAAGATACAGTCTCCATCACAAGTACTCATCTCTGCCATTGTCCTGCAAAAGCAGCTATAGACAATACATAACTGTAAAAGCTTGACTCATAAAACTTCATGTGCAAAAATAGGCAGCTGGCCAGATTTGCAAGCAGTGCTTCTCAATGTGAATGGACCTGAGCCACCCAGGGACCTTGTGAAAATGCAGATTCTGTCCTGTAGCTGTACACCAGGGCCTGATTTTGCATCTCCAAAAGCCTTCCAGGTACAATACGGATGCACAGAGTTAAGGGCAACCTGGGAAACTTTTCTGATCGTCAAACCACTGTATTTATTTCATTCAACTACTTAGGAGGGGTGCTCTCTTAGTCCTTTGGGCTGCCAAGACAAAAATACTATAAGCTGGGCGGTTGAAACAATGAATGTTTCTTTCTCTTTGTTCTGGAGGCTGGGTAGTGGAAGATCAAGGCACTGGCAAATTCAGTGTCTGGCGAAGGCCCTCTTCCTGGTTCACAGGCAGCTGTCTCCTTGCAGTGTTCTCACATGGCTGAAGGAAGGAAGGGGCGCTCTGAGATCCCTTTTATAAAGGTATCAATCCCCCAAAGGTCCCACCTCCAAATACCACCACATTGGGGAATTCGTGTCAACATATGAATTGGAGGGGGGGGGGGGACACAAACATTCAGTCTGTAGCAGTTGTCGACTTCTCAAAATCTTCAACTAGCTCATATTGAGATACGTTTACCGTTTCTTACTCCATGCACCTTTGATGATCTGTGCTGATTTGATTGTGTCCTGAACTTTAGTTTTAGTGAGTTTAATGCTACTTTTACTTAGACTAAGGGCAATTCTTCCCTGGTTAGATTCTGTGTCATTTTCTTTCATTTGTGTAATAAATGAGCTCTTAACTTAATGGGATTGTTCTAGAATTACATGAGCTGGCCATCGCATCTCACTTTCCATGGTGATGTTTAATGATACACTGTCCTAGTCTACTCCAGGAGTAATGATTTCCTATGATGGCCTCCTATACCATTTGTAAAGATGCCACTCTAGAAAACCAATGAAGGAAGTACCCATTGGCTGGAAGCAGATGGCACGTAGTAGATGTTCATCGGCCAATGCTGAGTCAAATTTAGCTGCTCAACTATGTACTCACTGCCTTGCTCTTTGAGTAGAAAATCTTTCTCTAAAGGCATGGCAGTCATGGCTTTCAAATTCAGTTTGGCTCCCTGTGAGCAGAAGCCTACTGCTTCAGAAAGCTAGAATGTCAGCTCAAAACATAACTATGTCCTAGCATTTCCCATCCCAAATAGCCTCAGTACAGCACTCCAAAATTAATCCACCTTCAACTTGAAACTTAACTGAAATGTGCCATAAATAAGTTCTGTCTACTAAAACATTCTAGTCTGCTTTCACAGCCTAATCTGCTGAGTTTATTTTGGTTGTGTGATGTTTTGGTTCTGTAATTCTCCTAAACTCAGAAATTTAGGAGTATTACCACAAAAAAAGAGCATCTTTGTGAGTTCAGATCCAAACTAAAACTATCCAGAAAAATAAAGGAACACGCTTTCTGTTTTTTTTTTCTTTTTCCTAGGCAAGGAGACTCCATAAAACTTGATAACTATTTTAGTTTTTCATGTTCTCTGTTAGCAAATTGTCCTTAAATTGAACTTAAATTCTTCTTGCTGCACAATAAGCCCATCTCCCTTGACAAAAAAAAATTTAAACAGCTGCTAAATGCTACTTATCCAACAGCAATTAGCCTGAACTAATCTTCAAAGTCTCTAGAGAGGCACTTCTTTTCCAGAGATTTGGGTGGGGGTTCTAGGCAGGGTGGAAAGGCCAGAAGGGAGTGAGGCTTGAAGAACACCACTTGTCTTTACAAGCTGAACGCAAAGATAAAGAGATCTATTGCTTAGTTGTAAGAAATACACAAAAATTGCCATTGTTTTGTATGCTCGTGCTTTTTATACTATTTGTTGAATGAGAGTGGTCTTTAAAGCTTACTCTACTTCCGTGTTGCTTAACTAGAAATTTAAATTAGTGTGGCATTTTAGAGCTAGGAATTATCTTTGCTCATCTCGCCTTCACCTTAGTTTATAGGTGAAGATAATTAGGCACAAACAGAGATCAAATGATGAACAGCAAAGGATTAACTCAGCTTTTGTCCACACTCTGCACATCTCAAGGAAAGTTTGGGGCCTGGCCAAACTCCTGAGAAGTAACCTGTAAGTCCTCGGAATATCTTCCCTGATGCTGTCCTTGTGTATCTGGGGGACTTTGAGTCATGAGAGAATCTATGCTAACAGTGTGATTTATGATGGGGCATTTGGCCCATGTGTTATCACGTTGACCACTGAAGGGGCTGGAGACTAACTTCAGCCACAAAAGCGGTCAGCCATGTCCGTGAGATTTACCCCCTGAAAAGACCTTGGACACCAAGACATAGATGAGCTTTCCTGGTTGAGAATACTCCATGAGTGTTGTCACATATTGTTTCTGGGGAAAAGAGGTGCTGAGTGCCCTGGGAGGCAATATCAGGAAGATTGCCCCTGCTGTCTCCTGGACCCTGACCTATGCTCCCTTACTGTGGCTAACTTTAATCTGCATCTTTTTGCTGTAATAATGGCAACCACGAGTATAACAGATTTGCTGAATTCTGTCCTTCTTGTAAATCACTGAACCCAAGCGTGGTCCTGGGAATCCCTGAACACAGGTGACTTTTCTAAGTTCACAGTTATTTAGTGGCAGAATTAGAACCAACTCTTCTCACTCATTTTTACAATCGCACAGAGCTAACTAGTTACTCATTAATGCATTTGTCCCTGAAGGCAACCATGAAATAAATAAAGGGAGTCTACCATGACCAGGAGCTTGGAAAGCAACGGCAGCCATAAGGAGCTTTCCTGTTTAAGGAGTTTCTGAGTCTACTGTGATCTTCATATTCTCACATGACTTTGATCCTGAAATACCGGTTTTAATTAATAATTTGCAAGTCTCTTCTTTGGTTTGCCGTTGTGACTCTCTTAAAAAATCTGTCATAGTTTCCTCTGTATTGTAACAGTTGTACTGGCTGATTTTAAGTGCTGTACAGATGGGAAAACCTGTCATGCATGTCCACAACCACCTTTCTCCCCACAACTACTCAAGGAAAACTGTATGCTCAATATCCATTTGTATAATAAATTAAACTATGTGTGAATGAGTAACTGATGAATGGATGAATGTTTGGTGGCATAGAAAAGTGCCATCAAGTTCAAGTTATAATCAAATGTCCTCCAAAGTCTCTGTGGACTAAACACAGGGGATAAACTATTAAATGAATGAAATAAAGGTCTCCAGGGATTTAACAAGGAAGATAACAAACACCTGAGTGTGCAAAACATTTTCATTAATGAAATATATTTTCACACATTGTATTTTCCAGAATACAATAAATGTGATCGTTTTTAAAAACCATGATTTGTATCTTCCAAAGTAAAAATATCTGAAAAGTCCTCAGCTCCACTGAAACTCTGCATAAAACTATCTCAGTCCATAGTCACCCCTGTAGGCAAAGAAAGTTAAAGACAGCAGAGCCTCATTTCTAAGGCTCACGATCCCTCCAGCAAATCAATCAGGACAAGAACAATATCATACTGTCTGTCCTACTTTGTGTAGCACCAGAAGGGCTGGCTATATTTAGCGAGGAGAAGAAAGCTCAGAATGGTAAAGACACAGGCTCACTCAGGGACAATTTCAACGAGGGCATGGAGGAGAAGTAGATCTGTGTTAGGAGACAGGAATGTGAAGAGTTGGGTGGGTTTACCGGCATGTTGTAAATACAACAGTGTTATCTATTGACCATTAAAAAATGTAAACATTCTCAAATGATCAGAGCTGATGGTAGAGACAGACATTCCCAAGCAGTCTAGTACAAGTATCAGGGAGAATTCCTTCACGGATAAAAAACATTACGCCAGGGAGCCTGGGTGGCTCAGTCGGTTGAGCGTCTGACTTCCGCTCAGGTTACGATCTTGCGGTTCCTGGGTTCCAGCCCTGCGTCGGGTTTTCAGCTGTCAGTGTAGAGCCTGCTTCTGATCCTCTCCCCCCACCCCCCCCCCCCAACCTATCTTTGCCTCTCACCTGCTCTCTCTCTCAAAAATAAACATTTAAAAACAAGTAAACAAACAAAACCCCGCTATGCCGAGTACAGGGGTTACACTGAAGGATGTTATCAATTCATTGCCCCTCAGCTCCAATCCCACCTTCATTGCCTGATCTGGGACTATGGATCTGGGTCCTTCAAACATTTTCCCTTTGTCTGCGGACATGATGGCAGGAGCTGTCGGTAGAGGGCACTAGAGAGACATCAGGATGAACAGCCTTTCTTCCTCGTTCTAGAGGCTCCACTGGCAGGCTTCTGCAGGCAGTCGTGCAGCTTCTCCTGCACGAGGCTCCAGGCTTCCTCCGCACATGCGACTCCTTCAGGGCCTGGCTCCCGTAGCGTAGGCTGCGTCTCCAGCATCTGGTCATCGTAGGATGGGCAGCTTCTCCTGCAGGACCGGCAGCTTCTCGGGGGCCCATCTCCCGCAGGGCGGGCCGCTTTCTGAGGGCCCAGCTTCTGCAAGGCAGCTTCTCTTGCAGCGCACCGCGGCCGGCAGTGGCACCCTCGGCCAGCCGCTTCCCCCAGGGGCACCCCCTGGGCAGCTGTGCAGCAGGGTGGCTCCAGAGAGACGCCTCCCGCGAAGAGCTTTTCCCAGAACCAGAAAGCGTAGATTCATAGCAAATTCTGCCGGTGCAGCACCATAACCATCTCTCTGCCGCTCGGTGAGCTAGAGTCATGCCCTCCGCCAGGCCTCGCACACAGAAGCTCTTCCTCGGATGCTCTATATCAGCACCAGAGCTGGTGGTGGCTGCTCCTTCTCTCTGCTACTCCTAGGTTCTTTAGAGTTCTGTACACTTCTTACTAGACAACCCCTTGGCACTCCGACCTTATGTTAGAATTACTAATTCTTTATATTAAACTTCTCCTGTTCAAATTACTGTGTGGTTTTGTACCTTGATTGGACCCTGGCTGATATGAGCTGGGTATTCTGGTTTCTATGAGTCATTACGGAGTAATTTATATCAGTGGGATTAGGGCTTGTATAACTGCTTCATTCTTTCCTGTAAAACAAAGCAGCATGTAACCTGTAATTTATTTTCCCTTTCCAAACCTACTGTTAAAAATGCTACTCTCAATAATAGGTCCGGTTTATTGACGTATTACTACAGAGCTCTATTCAGAGAGCTCCTTCAGATTAACGGCTTTCACTAAACGTAACAGCAAAGCCAGAATGACTTCACTGTACAAGCCTCTTTGGAGAGCATCATATCAGAGAGCATATAGAGCTCAGAGAAAGTGATCTCATTTCCTTCCCCCCTTTCTCCTTTTAATCATTCTCATCTCACTAGAACTTTCCATTGTCCTTTTCCATCTTCTGTCTCTGTGGGGATACTGTCCTGGGCTTTTCTGGGCAAATACAGGATAAAATAAAGGTGTCTAAATTCGACCTCTCCAAGGCTAAATATGACAGAGAGATCTGACATCTGAAAAATTGTCACATTTCCTTGACATCAGTAATAAAGATCTGGAGAAGCAGGAGTAATATGGTCGTCTCCCAAAGCATCCCACTCATGGGTTTATAAGACCTCATGCCCTAGACACTTGCAAAACAGGTTGAAATGTACTTACAGCCCAAAAAGGGAGAAATAGATGACCTCTTCTAGGCCTCAGGTTAATTTGAAATCTTAAATGGGTTCATATATTAATACTTTACAAACTGTTATGTGAATAGCTTGTTCGATCATATATTCTTTTAACTATCTAAAGCTCTTTTCGGGGCGCCTGGGTGGCGCAGTCGGTTAAGCGTCCGACTTCAGCCAGGTCACGATCTCGCGGTCCGAGAGTTCGAGCCCCGCGTCGGGCTCTGGGCTGATGGCTCGGAGCCTGGAGCCTGTTTCCGATTCTGTGTCTCCCTCTCTCTCTGCCCCTCCCCCGTTCATGCTCTGTCTCTCGCTGTCCCAAAAATAAATAAACGTTGAAAAAAAAAAATTTAAAGCTCTTTTCAGTGATTTATGAGGAGAAATAGTGTCAGCTTTTGGACATATTCCATAATTTACTACTCTAAACAAAGTATTCCTTTCACGTGGTTATGTTATAATCATGCTATTTAAGAAATTATAGATTATTACATATTTAAACATTTAAAATCCCATAAATAAGTTGAAATTTAGGTATACTGCATATAAAGGCGTGAGAATGAATTTGAAGTCAATTTCTTTACTGTTGGAGAGTTCAGTGGAATAGCTCGTCTCCTCTCTCTCAATAATCTGGATCGATGCTAGCTTAGGCTGAGAGTATTGCTGGTATACAACCATGATTTGGTTGCATCTGTAATAATCCATACAAGACTTAGCATACCTCAAGGGAAACACAGGGTATTAGCCTCCTATTGCTGTGTAACAAATGACCACAAATCTACGGGCTTAAAACAACACCTACTTATTAACTTGAGGTTCTGTAGGTAGAAGTCTGGTCCAGCATTTCCGGGTTCTCTTAGGGAATCACAAGGCTGAAATCAGGTGTTGCCTGGGCTTTTTCTTCCTGAGTCTCTGGGGAAGAATCTGCTTCCCAGCTCATTCTTATTGTTGGCAGGACTTAGTTCCTTGCAGTTGTAGGACTGGAGCCCCACTGGCCTCGCTGGCTCTAACTCTTGGGTCTTTCTCAGTTCCCAGAGGCCACCCACATTCCTTGCCACATGATTGCCTCCATCTTCAAGCCAGTGACAGTGCATCAAATTCTTCTCATGCCCCAAATCTGATTTAGCTCTTTCTCAGCCAGAGAAAGCTGTTTCAAAAGGCTCATGTGATTAGGTCAGGCCGACCAGCAGAATGTCCATACTGTACCATATAGCATTACTAAAACTGCCCAGTTCACACTCCTGGGAGTTATGTAAGGTGTGGACGCCAGGGGAGTAGTAAGTTTGGGTGGCTATCCTAAAATTCTGCCTGTCACACACATCTCAGACAGGAAAGAATTAGACATAGTTAATGATTTAGAGTTGTCTCCTGCACGAACTGAAGTTCAAAAAAAAAAATGGTGGAGAGATACAATTGAATTAAAAATAATTAAGGGCCTGGATGTAGTAGGTTAAGATTGTTAACAAAATGCTGACTAATAATATCAGAGGGCACATCCTGGAACAGAAAAGAAGAAACATCAGTATAGAATACATTTATACAAGGGCAAGAAAAATCGAAAATTCATGAAAGCAAAAGGTGGTAGACCTTGGAAACAAGAGGTTCAATTAAAGTAAATCAAATATTTGAGTTCCTACTATATCTCAGAATAGGAATCAACAAAAGACAAAGTCACAATAATAGTTAACATTCACTGAGTACTTGATATGTGCTAGAGCACACAGTCATGGACACTATTCTGAGCGATTTACATGGATTTCTTCATCCAACATTCAAAGCACACTTAGGGCCTATTATCATCTTTATTTTGTATTTGTGGAAAGTGAAGTGGAGAGAGATTAACTTGACCAACATCACCTTCTAAGTGTCAGAGTCTAGACTGAACCCAGGGGATTAGGCTCTAGTACCTAGGATATTCTGATGTTTCCTCTGAGGAAGGGAATGAGGGAAGCAGAGAGGGAGGAGAAAGTTGAAGAAGAGAGGTCTAAGGGCAAGAGAAAAGCCTGTTTCCTTCATTCATAGCAAGAGTGCTAGTGATGTGATGACCAGGTGTCCTCTCCTCCTGATAATTCCTAGATGGGCACCACAAGTTTTGCCTCTGTGCCTCAATGTTCTAACTAACCTATTCTATGTCTGATCTTCCTTCAGATACATCAGTACCTAAACTTAATTATAGGGCAGACTTCCTGGGCTAGAAATCACCCACCTCTTCTGTATTCATTTACTCATTCATTTATTTATTCAACAAATATTTACGAGTGCCTACTACGTGTCAGGTATTGTTTGAGGTGCTGAGATTCAATTAGTGACAATGTAGACAAATCCCAGTTCTTAGAAAGCACACATTCCAGGGGAGAGAAAAGGGGAGGGAAGGAAGACATTCAGTGAACAAATGCATATCGGGTAGCAACAAGGGCTATGAAGAAAATAAAGCAGGGCTGAAGTAATAGTGACTAGAGATGTTATGTTACGTTAGTGATGTTTTGTTAGTGATCAGGGAAGCTCTCTCTGATAAAACAGTATTTAAAGTGTGACTCGAGTGACCAAGATGGAGCTAGCCTGTAGCTTTAGATATTTCTATTCTGCTCTGTGTTGGTTTTACAGTTTTATGTATCGGGACAATGTATTTCCTTTCTAATTCATATAAGGGAAGCACTTTACTAAACTAGGCAGGTTCTTATAATACTAGGCACATTATTAGTGGGGCTTTTTTAACGAGTTTTGGATGATGGAATATCAGTGAAGTTGAGGGAAGCGAAGAATTTGAGTGGTATCCCAACTCTCTCTCCCCCCGCCAAAAATACTCCTGAGACCTATATGTTATATGTTATTTTTGTTGGATTTATCTGTAGCCAGTTTTAGATGTCTGAGGATAAAGGCAAGTCATGGGCAGGCAATGGTTTTTTGGCCAGCCACTGTAAAATATATTCTTGTTTCAATTTTATTATTCAAAGAGTATGGGATATAAATATGTTGCTTATTTTCGGAATGAACTCACTGCTTCAGTTCTTCCACATTGTTGCCTTTAATTAGATTTTCTAATCAATCATCTCTGGGTATTGTTCCATGTCCAGAAGTCCATATTAATAAAACGTCTGCTTACTTATAAGAATTTGGTGAAAAGTTTAATTCCAGGATGTTAATCCATCTGGCCTTGCCAACTGCCGAACTACAGAAGGATAAGTTAGTGGTAAAGGGAACACCATCTGTTTCTGAGAATTTAGTTGATCTCTGCATGATGAGCAGGAAGTCAATTGCAAGACTGAAGAGCCAAAATGGAGAAGAGAAAAGTGAGGAGTTTATTGGGCCTTTGTTTCATTCATGAACATAATTTTAATAAGATGGATCAACATTAGAACCAATGAGCACAAGGTTTACATTATTCAGCTAGTTACTTGGAAGAAATCACCTCCACACACTGGTCTTTTTTCCTCCCTCTTTGGTAGTGATCAATTGTTAAAAGGAACTATAGTTTTCTGCCTCCATATTTCTCCAAATGAAATAACCTGTTTATCTATTAGTGTTGAATCAATCAGGCAACTTACAATGCAACTTGAGTCAAATGTCTACGCTAGGTTAGCTCAGTTGACCATGGTAGTGTATCAATGACCCTCAAGTCCTAAACTTTACTTATATATAGTCAAGTGAGGGTTACACGGGAACAGACTTCATTCGGTAACCAGAAATTCATCTTTATTAAGTAGCTGAAAGATGCCACAAAGAGATAGAGATGATGAAATCCATCACATTCGTTCAACAAAAGCAGTTCTAAGTTCACGGCCTGGTGATGGTGACCTGGTCGAATTGTGACCATGAAGAGCAAGCAGCACATCACAAAAGTCAGTGAGAATGGTTTGGGTTTTGCATAAAACGGAGCAATGGAAAGAATCAGTGGTAAGGAAAATCAGTTCCAATGAACGTTTTCTCTCTAACCATTCGATATCATCTTTGTAGGCAGCATCAGAAGCTCGGGATCATTGCCTCTCTGAGCTCTCTTTCCCACAGGCTTCTGTGACAGTTAAAACAATTTCTACTATTACCCCACTTCTTTTTCCCTTTCACTCTCTTCTCCTATACCTTCTGTTCACTTTTAACCACGTTAGTGAACTAATAGCCTGTCATTGATTCAGAAATAACCTATATCCTGATTGATGCCTCGATTTATATTTTCAGTTCTGACTTCTCTGAGAACCACAACCTCATCATTTCACATGCTTACGACATTTTCACCTAAATATCATACAGTCACTTAAAAGTAAATACATCTCAGACTGAATCATCCTCCCTCCTAAACCAGGCCCTTTTCTAAGATTTACACGGTATCAACATTCTCCAAGTCAACAGGATTCTTCATCGAGGCTCTTACCTATGTCACCACCATCCAAGCATCTCCCTGGAGTTCATTTTAAAGATATTTTCACCAAAGGATACAGTTAAGTAATAGTTTTTCCATTTAAAAAAGAAATTAACGTTTATTTATTTTTGAGACAAAGACAGAGCATGAGTGGGGGAGGGGCAGAGAGAAGGAGACACAGAATCCAAAGCAGGCTCCAGGCTCTGAGCTGTCAGCACAGAGCCCAACGCGGGGCTTAAACCCATGAACCATGAGATCGTGACCTGAGCCGAAGTTGGACACTCCACCGACTGAGCCACCCAGGCACCCCAGTTTTTCCATTTTTTTAAGCAAAGGCATTTGGGTAAACACTGAACTCCAGCCACAAGCAGAGATATTTGATACGTATTTAGTCTGTGCCACCAGTATATATAGGATATGTAGGTCAAGTGGGGAGGTACTAAGTGTTCTGTTACTGTTTGAAGGCAATTTGACTGTTAAAGAAGTAATAAAACCGAATGAATACAATACTTATCTCAGATAGTCACTATATTTGTACACCTAACTTCTTCAAAAAAACCTGAACCCAGGGAAAGAGCCACAGAATAGTATTAATGATTATTCATCCACAAATTTCAGTGGTTTCCTGGTGCTGACAGATGGAGAAATATGTACTCTGGGTGGCCTCTCTGAAGTTTGGCAGTAGATATGCATGATCTCATGCAACAAAGATAGAACATTCTCCAGTTCTCTTGGCAGAAGATGATGAGTGGCATAAAAGGAGATTAAGTTTCTGAGCAATATTTTCCTCTAAAAATCTTCTATAAGTATTTTATAAGGTATTAAATAGCACTCCTAAATGGAACCTGCCATGGACTTAAGGTATACATTGCTATCAAACAAGGATATTCTAGATTCTAGGTGTCTGACACAGCTTTGAAATTTATGAACTTGAATAACAATGGATAAAAGGTAATAAATCATTTCTTAAACTAAGCCAAACCAAAGTTCTGACATAATGTTTACAGATATCACTCAGTCATTCATTTTTATTGCCTTGGTCTTTTAATAATTTAGCCCTGAGAATCTTGCCAAATATGGGTATTTTGACCCCAATGATCTGCTCAGAACCAGTTCGTTTTAATGGAAGCTGCATTATCAAGGGCACCGTTGACATCCTATATAATTCCTTAATTCAATTTGAAGTAGAGGAAATACTGACATCAACCTTGGACCAGTACCCAAACTACAGCATGTTCAAATTATTAAAGAGCTTTAATCCATCTCCAATTTCCATCTTCACTGAACTTTATCATATTGAAACCAAAATACCAAGGATAGTAAATTGGTTTCAACTTGCATTCCAATTCAAATGGAATAGTGGCTGCCTGGAGAGCTACAAGGGAAAGGATCTTGGGCTCAGGTCAGCGGAAATGAGGACTGTGAATAGCATCATCTACCATGGAGAAGTTGTAGTAGAAACAACTCGGGGACAAAGTTCTGGAACTTAATGGTCTATAACACAGAGAAAAGGAATCTCAGGTGAGATGTAGGATTTTCCTCAAACGCTTGAAAGACAGCTATATGAAAAACAGGATCAACTTTTTCTAATGGACCAAATTAGTACCAGTCAGTGAAATCACAAACTCCATGTAACAAAGAATTTTTAAATAATTAGAAAAGTCCAAAATGGAACCTGTACTCTTGAGAGGGAGAGCCATACCCAAGACCGAGAAGTGCTCAAGCAGGGGTGTGGATAACGTAGAAAGGATCCCAGCCAGGGTGGGAAATTAGAATAAATGACTTCTTAGGCATCTAACCATATGCCATCAAGCCTCAAACAATGAAAAACATTATGTGTTAGAGGAGGGTTACTTGCAGTGATATAAAAACAAAGGTAAACATCCAACTATTTCCGATAAAATGTTTAGTGCTTTCACTGAAATCTGAAGCAATGTTTGTATCTTGCCATGTACTTTAAAAGCTATTTTGTACTTGAAATAAAAAAAAAAATCATTTGAAATTGGACATCGTCTTTTAAAACTTCAGAATTCAGGATTCTAATGTGTGAGTGTGGATACACCTCAACTATCAGTCCTTGCCAAAATGAAACTTATCAAAGGCATTTGTGCCCCATATTGGAAACCAATTGGTTGCCCTAGAAGGTTAGGTATATGATCCGTTATTGTCCCATCAGCCATCAGCATCTTTGCCACAGAGTGAAGGAGATGGGGAGAAAATCACACAAGACAGAGATGAAAGCTGTGTAGTCAGAAGAAAAAAGCCTTCTTGATTATGCTGTGGACTTTCTGAAGTCTTTAATTCTCCCGCTAGCCCATCTTCAAACTGGCATGTGGGACGTACTATAGATGGATGGAGATGCTCATCAGAAGAAGCACACACATATATCTTGTGGCTTGATTTTTTTATTTGCCAGCTCAAGAGGAGCAGGGAGATTTATTTGGAAGGATGGTAATGAAGGTGGGGAGGCACTAGTTAGACTGCGGTTTCTGTTCCCAATATGTTATTCTCACTTTTTTCTCTTCTTGATGCAGGGTTGCTCTTCATTTCCACTTATTTTTCTTTAAAGGGGGGCGGGTTATTTTGGTATAATAAGCCAGCGGCTTGAGAGGGGAAGGTAGAAAAGACGTGGGAGCACAGAATTTCTATTTTTGCTGAGATACTTCAAAATTTTGAATTACACTCTACATTTTTATTATGCACACATTTACTTCTACACACGACACACTCTTTGAAATAATTGTTTTCTGTATCGCAAAGTGAGATTTCATGTTCCCTTTCTTCCTGTATTTCTTTGGCTTTTCCTTACAAGGATGAAATAATTCACTATAACAATAATAATAATAATAAAAAGTTTCTTTCTTATTAACAAGGGCACAAGGAAATGGGCTGACTTTCCCGGACCTTTATAAGGTGCAGCAGGAGAGATCAGCCTCACCACCTTGAGCCAAAGAATGGAAATATTCACTAAAAGGAAGGAGTAAATTGATATACTCTGGGTTTCCAGAATGCTATTATTTCCTGCCAAGGAGACAAAGGTATGGACTTTGGAGGCCTGTTAACAACCACTCCCGGGGCATCGTTCTAAGGCAACAACTAATCGCCTGAGCTGAAAGTCATACTAGACTGGAGCCCAATCCCAATTTTGCCCCTTGTCTTACTTTTTTCATCTGAATATGGGTTGTAATAAGTCCTGACCTCATATGACTGTGGAAATATTAATTAGAATAATTATGAACCACACCATGCAAATAATGTTTAATTATTGAATTTAATGATTTTCAATGTAAATATTGGGGAAAAGGGCCAGATGGAGAAGTACATCCAAATGCTTTCTGAATGCCTAAAATCAATTGTAGACGAGCAGAATTTAGTAGAGCAAATTCTTGATTATATAGGTGGTTGTCACTCACTTTCTGATTTACCCTTAAGGTTTGTATCTTTCTGCCAAGGCTTGTCTTTTATTTTCCTTATTTCCGCAGTAGAATGTTATAAAAAATATAGGATGAGGGATTTTAAAATGTAAAATGTTCTTATTTGTTACTCATGTTTGTAAAATGTGACCTATAAAAGCTAAAATAAGAATTTAATTATCTATGGGATTTTACGTCATAAAAATTACCCTTACCATTTTGTTTACGTATGAAATTTAAGAGTCTTAATATTGTAGTACGAGAAGTTTTGTGTCAAGAGACAGGTATGCATCAAATTTTCTTTTTTTAGGCAGATTGCAATTGTAAATGCATTTATCTCTGCAAATAATGTTATATTATTTACCGTGGTTACGTGTCCAGGACAGTCCAGAAAAGGCTATCTGAATCATAGCCTACTTTTCCTAGAATAAGCATAAAATTTTAGAAATAAACTACCACAGATCATCGTATTTCTATGGGAAAAAAATGAGTTCGGAGACTCAGCATGGGTAAATAGAAATTGATCTTCCAGCTACCTTATTTCCATTTTCATTCTAAACAGGGGGCGTGGCTACAGTGGGCTTTAGGAGGGCTATAGCCAGAGGAGATTTAAGATAGGAAGGCAGTTAGTGGGAGAGAAGGAAGATAGGGATGACAAGAAACTATCGGTGTGGAAAGCTGTGGCTGTATGTCTTTGTTCAAACTGTCACCCTTTTTTCTCTTCAGTTATCCTGAGAGCAGTCTGGCAATAAAAATAATAACGATGGTCACTTATTGAGAGCCTGCTGAATCAGAGGCATAGTCTCAAGTGAGGTTTCACATGAGTCAATCCTCTTACTAACCCTGAGAGGGAAGCATTGTTATCCTAAGTGTTACAGATGAGATAGCTGAGGCTTGGGGAGGTTAAGAGATGTCTCTAGGATCACGTAGGTAGAAGTGGCAGAGCCACCCGAATGAGCCATTCCAGCTGCCAAAACCACCAAGGGACGGAAAAGTCCAGCTCTCGTGGTGCTTTGCGTGGTTCTCACAATATTTTTATAAATGAAGTCTTTGCCAACACCTAAAAATGGAGGATTTCATGTAAATATTTCCAGCTTCTCTCAAAGTAGATAGTTTGAAGTCACTACGCCTGCCTTCTCGTAGGCAAAACCAGGTGGAGCTGAGGAGTGGCTGCCTCTGCAGAGAGAATGGGTGCTTTGCCGGGTTTGGGTTCTGTTTGCCCTCCGTCCCCTACACCCTTACTAAAATTGAAGTATATGCAGGAAGGTGCACAATTCATAACAAATACAGCTCACTGAATTCTCACAAATACAACATAAGTGTATCCACAACCTAAAACAAGAAGTAGGACATTACCAGCACCTACACTCACAGAAGGTCCCTTGCGTTCCCTTCAGCTGCTATGGCTTCAATCCCAGACATCAGAGATTATGTCTATTTTTTCATTTTAAATGAATGGACTAATGTATTTGAATGTATGTTGTGTATTGGATGGCTTTATAATGGATTATATTTATGAGGCTCTCTATGTTATTGAGAGGAAAAGGAGGAGGAGGAGATAATTTTCATTGTTGTATTCTATAAACCACACTTTGATTTAAATTTTTTTTTAACATTTATGTATTTTTGAGACAGAGAGAGACAGAGCATGAATGGGGGAGGGGCAGAGAGAGAGGGAGACACAGAATCCGAAGCAGGTTCCAGGCTCCGCGCTGTCAGCACAGAGCCCGACGCGGGGCTCGAACTCATGGACCGTGAGATCATGACCTGAGCCGAAGTCGGACGCTCAACCGACTGAGCCACCCAGGAGCCCCACCACACTTTGATTTATGTGTTAAGTTTTTGTGTCTACAGTCAAAAAGTTTTTTCCAACATATTGTAACAATTTCTGTTTCTACCAGCTTATTGGGTGAAAGTTACAGTAGTGCTATATCTTGTGATTGCCATTCTTTTAAAATTTTAGCTATTACAGTGAGTATGTACTAGTATCTCATTGTGATTTTTAAAAGTTTCTTTGGGCAATAATTAACATATCATAAAATTCAACCATTTAAAACGTACAAGTTAATGGTTTAGGTATATTTACAGAGCTGTTCATCCATCACCATAATCTAACTTTAGAACAGTCCATCACTCCACAAAGAAATTCACAGACATTAGCAGCTGCTCTCTACCCCCCTTCCCACCAGAAGGTAACAACTAATCTACCTTGCCCAATCTGGACCTTTCATATAAATAGAACTACACAATATGTGGTCTTCTGTGACTGGCTTATTTCACTAAGCACAGTGTTTTGGGGGTTCATCCATGTTGTAGCATGTATCAATACACTATTCCTCTTCGTTGCCTAATAGTATTCCATTGTATGGATATACCACATTTGTTTATCCTCTCATCAGCAGATGGGCATTTGGGTTGTTTCTGCTTTAGGGCTATTAGAAAGAGTGCTGTTGTGAATATTTTGTACATATTTGTTTGGATTTCTTTTAGATATATATCTAGGAGAGGAACTGCTAGGTCACAGAATATGCATATGTGAAGTTCTAATGGCTATATACGAACAGTTTAACAAAGATATTACATAAAATTATATACCTACCAGTTTACTGGATGAAAGTTACAATTACTCACCATTTTGGTATTGCCATTAAAAAAAAATAAAATCCTTGTTTTAAAGAGTAGTTTTGGGTTCACAGTGAATTAAGAGGAAGGTATGTAAATTTCCCATATAACCCTTGCTGGCACACATGCACAGCCTGCCCGCCCCCCAATTATTAACAACATCCCCCAACAGTGTGGCACATTTGTTACAATTGATGAAACCACATTGTCACATCATAATCACCCAAAGTCCTCGCTACTATATGTCTTAACTCTTGTCTCCTCCAAGAAATTTTTCCCAACTATCCCCATTCCATTTTAATCCTATTATTTCTCATTTTAGGCATACAGCAAATTAAAAAAAAATTCTTATATTAAATAACCTTTTTTTCATTTTTAATTACACTCCAGATTCTTCATGTCAACTGAACTGAACTCTTTGAGGGTAGCAATTTACTAAAATTTTACTAAAATATACTAAAAAATTTCTGTACTCATATTACTTATAATACAATAACACTTAAACATAAAAAATGTTCTTATTGAATCCTTGTTGAACAGAGAATGAGTGAATATCAAGGTTTTGGAAAAATGAGTAAACTATTTAGACTCTAAAAATCACAAAATGATCTTGTGGGGCACCTGGGTGGTTCAGTGGGTTAAGTGTCCGAGTTCTGCTCAGGTCATGATCTCGCAGTTTGTGAGTTGGAGCCCCGCATCAGGCTCTGCGCTGATGGCTTAGAGCCTGGAGCCTGCTTCAGATTCTGTGTCTCCCTCTTTCTCTCTGTCCCTTGTGCTCTCTCTCTCTCTCTCTCAAAAATAAATAAACATTAACAAAAAAAAAAACTGTTAAACCTAAAAAACAAAATGATCTTGCTTGTGTTCCCTTCTCTCAGTCAGTGATGTGCTTAGCTTATAATAGTTAAGTATGAATGAAGGACTACATTTTTTAAACACAATTTTTTTATCTTTCTTTCATTCAGCTGGATTATTTTCACATAAGAGAGATGTGAAAATTAATTTTTGTTAGGTAGTTGTAGTTTAGAATTAAATATAAATGCCTTAAAATATATTAAGTAGAAAAGACTACTTTCAACCTGGAAAATAGGTTAACTGTGGAACAATGCAAGCCTAGCAAATAATCATTATTAGATTTTATAATAAGAGCTTGGGCTTCACTTGCAATTTGTACGGGCTTACAATCTCCCTTATAAGGTGGGCACATTAACTTCTCAGTTTAACATGAAACACACACTCTATGTTTCCCTTCTATTTGCTTCAGTGATTTATTCCAACAAGTATGAACAATTTTGTTATTTCTTAATATGAGGATTCCTCAGCGTACAGACACCTCACTTTGTGGCAAGGACTGCTTAATGCAATGGCGTCCTAATGAACTGTATTCTGTAGTCATAACTATGAGGCTGAGAATTATAAACTAAACTCATTGTACTGATAAGTGACTACATCTGCTAGTACCAGCAGCATGGTGACTTCCTCATCAATGAGTTTAAGTGTTCAGACATGGAAGAATATACTTATTTAGCAATGCCCTACTGTGCTATGCGAGGGAACCTGCTGGGGACATTGAGCTCCAACAGGAGCAAGGTAAGCATAAGCCTCAGGCCGAGCAGGGATTTCACTCCATACTCACAGGAAAAAGTTTTGAATTATCAACTGGGAGAACAGAGAAGTGTTCGGGCATTGTGTGCTTTTTGTAGGACACAACAAGTAATCACTTATATTCTCAGTCCAAATGAACGCCATTTCTCTCATTTAGAGTCTTTCATTGGCAGTGGTTTATGAGAGAAGAGTCATTTACTGTAGAAGAGTTAGAAAGCTCATCAGTAGAGATGTAACACAAAAGATGTAATGAGTATGGTTTTAGATATGCTTAGAGACAGTTTTAGATATGCTTAAAGACAGATGCTAACTAGAATTTAATTCATGGCATACAGACCAACCCAAACTATATTCTCCAGTGGTTCACTCACTCACTCACTCACTCATTTTTCAACAAAATTTTATTCTGATGCTTTATGTAATGGTTTCTTGTGAACTGGAACTTGGACCAACTAAGCTCTACTGGTTCAGCAATTCTGCTGCTTTTAGGCATCACTATGACCTTAGACAAGTTCCACATACAATTTTGTGATTTTTATTAATATCCACCTTTGTTCCCAAAAGGGTTTGAGCCATTTTATGATGGAAAAAGAATAAAATGGAAGAGAACATCAGGGCAAAGTTAAAAAGCTGGAGAAAAAAAAATGTGATTGAAGGTAAAATTAGCACATGATGGACACCACATGGATAGGAGAGGTAGGCCATAAAAGTGGGGGAACAGAGTAAAAAGGGGATACAATCAATAAAAAAGATTCAGCATTTCCCTAAGCCACAATACTATATTGTATAAATAAAGATAATTAAGGAAAATTACTAATTTACAGGTATAAAAGTTTAGTTTCCAGAAGGAACACTTTACCCAAGCAGCAATCATAACTTGACCTCAGGGTCAACCACTTAGTGTATATCCAAATCTGTATCCAAAATAATATGCAACAAAACTATAAATGAGACTAATTAAAAATAACATTCCACAAAGTATGCATTCAAATGAGCAATGGTGTCTTTGTAGGCACTATTTCAGGAAGCTAGATGCTATTTTACAACTTCCATTCCTTGAAAGATTTTTGGAACTTCCTTAACAACATTTATCCAACAGATACTCTGCTCTGCGCCAGGTGCTCTGCTAGAGGCTGGATAAAGGGTATTTATCATGAGAGACAGTTATTTGCCCTCAAAGAAATTAGAGATGGGCTACAGGGAAGAAAGATATTATCTGCTTAACCATAAGAAAGTTGACGAGTATGTTGATTTCAGAAGAACTGGAGATCTAAGTCTGAATGTTCTCAGGGTATATACCTTTAAACATCCATGGTGTTATTAATGTTTTTAATGGGGCCAATATTCATTCAGAATTAATTGGTGAATTATCGCTTAGTTTTGGTCAGACACTATGTCTCACTAGTTTTCTTAAATGGCTGATTCTGGGAATGTAGGAAGAAAATTGTGTAGAAGTTGATGTAGCTAAGTAGTTTTCCGGAAGAAACAGATTGCTTTCCTCAATTGTATTCTCTAGTAAGATTCCACATCTCAGTCTTCTCTCTACTGAATACAAGGGCATTTTTGGACTTGTCTGGGCACCTCTCTAGTTATCAGGAGCTTATGTATGTGTGTTTGGGGGAGGTAGTGGTGGTGAAGAACAAAACATGACAAAGACTGGCTATGGAGCACCTGAAGCATTCAAGAGCTTGGGTCTCGGAGATCAAGATAAAACTGGCCTTCTGAACAATGAAATATGTAGCAGTTCCCAAGAAGATATCAAGGGCTAGAATTATTTTTCTTGGGTGTCTATACATATATGGACACAGTGATAAAACTTTGAAGGAGAGGAAAAAAGAGGAAGAAGAGGAAGAGAAAGGAGGAGGAGGAGGGCAATGAGGACGAACAGGAAGGGGAAGAGGAAAGAAAGAAAGAGAAGTAAGATGCCCTCACAATTACTTTTGTTTATTCCAACAACAGGTAACTTTGAAGTACTGAGGTTATGTAATACCTCAAAAAATGCTGAAAGTTATTTTAAAAGAATGTGTTCCCAAAATGTTGTGAGTACTGGCAGCAGCATTAGAATCAGATTCTAGTATCCTAAGATTATGACAAAAGAACAGAAATCATTTATTCCATTACTGTAAAGTTATATATATATATATATATATATATATGTATTCATTTATATATTTATATGTATTCATTTATATATAAAGTAATATATCCTGTTAAAAATTAAAAAACAGAATAATAATCAAGGAAGAGAGAAATGAGGCTTGGTAGAGTTAGGAAACTTTAAAACCAGTGGCCAGTTATATACTCCCCACTCCATGTCTCTGATAATGTAATTTTGATTTTTATTTTCGTTAATTGTTTCTAGAGAAAATGAAGTTTGATAGATGAATCCTCCAGTCTGTTATGCATCCAGTCTGAATACATAATGTTTCAAAGAAGTCTGCTCTGTTCTGAATCTGGCTACTTCTACTCAACTTCTTACACTTTATAACACAGAGTAATTATTTACCATCTTCCATTATTTTGTGTAACACATCATAATATATTTTTCGATTCTATTTCTATTTCCCACTCCCAGATGACTGTGAATTCCTCCTTGCCATAAATATTGTCTTATTAAGAAAAGCTTTCACTTTTATGGTGTCCTTGAATTTTCTGCAAACCCATACTTACCATAACTCCCACCATTATTCACCAAATTTGACTCTAAATGAATGTTAACTGTTTTTAAAAAAGTAACACTGAAGATGTTTTAAAAGTGAATCTGGGGGTGCCTGGGTGGTTTAGTCGGTTAAGCATCTGACTCTTGATCTCAGCTCAGAATATGATCTCATAGTTCGTGAGTTCAAGCCTGGCTTGGAGTTCTCTCTTCTCTCTCTGCTCCAACCTCACTCTCTCTCAAAGTAAATAAATTAACTTAATTTTTTAAAGTAAATCTGTTTCCTATAAAACTTCACAAACCATAATTCCTTGCATAATGCCTCATTATACCAATCAGCTTTAAAATTCCAGCTTAGACACTCAGAATGACAAGGGCAAGGTTATGGATTTAATCACAAGATTTGCCACGTAGCTTTGAAGTGGACAATATTCAGACTCTTTCTAATACCAGCTAATTGTCTTCTGAGTTTGTACTGAAGTCAGAATTAACAAATATTCACCTACCATCTACAAAATACCTAATAGACTGCCAATTGCTATTACAGATTCAAAGGGTTAGAAGGCGTACCCTAAAATTTCACAATCTAATCAGTGAGACACTTGTTTTTCATTCAGAAACCACTTATTAAGTGAATTCAATGTGCTAAGCACAACCTTTAATGGCCAGATTACTGTTTCACTCTCTTTGCAGTAGAGACCCGCAAATGTCTTCTCGATTTGAGGGAGGCTACACGTTTCTGGTCCCATACCCACTGGTCTTTGTGTTCACAAGTTCAATGTCCTGAGGGGGTTCTAATGGGTCTGATGAGTCCCTATTTCCCTCAGAGCGGAGCTGTCACACCATACCACTTCATTCCACTCATACTTTAAACCATTCATCATTCATACTTACGTGTTGGCTGCCTTTAACTTGGGTACCCCAAACTGGCTTCATCCATTGTGACTAGGGCAATGGGGTCAGAATATGGCCACTTCAGGGGAGCCATTTATGGCACTTTTGGTCACCAGGGGCTGTGGTTGTGACAGACATTCTCAGAGGCAAGAGACCCACTATTCACACACTATGTGTACATAGATCCACACTATAATTGTGAGCAGTTGGCTATAAAACATTATAGTTCGTTGAATCACTGTAAGAAGTATGGTTTAAGTATATTTTCTGTAGGATATTCATTTTTATTTTACTATTATAACTGCAGAATTTTTGAATGAACCAAAGGTGTTTCCAATTTTTTCTTTGGGACAAATAAGAGAGAGAGAGAGAGAGAGAGAGAGAGAGAGAGAGAGAGAAACTTCAGAGGTTAAAAGACTTGTGTCAAGGTCACTCAGCAGTCACAGAAGTAGAATCCAGGAATCCAGGCAGTGGGGGTCCTTCTATTCCACACTCACTTCACACTTTAGCCTCCTTTTTACCTTTTGTCTTCTTTTATTTTCTAAAAACAAAACGGTACAATGAATGAAGAAAAAGAACCCAGTAACAAGAGTTCTCAAATTCTCTATTTAAATCTTCCTCACATAGAGTTAGCTCAGTTAGAAGTCTGGGAGGCTACACCATGATATGATTCATGCCCAGCCCTGCTGGAATTACCCTATTCTTTGATCTCTGTCTACACTGCTGCAGCTCCTGGTAGACATGCCAATCATATGTGCAACCAGACACGTAGAATGCCCAAAGTTTCATCATTTCTCTTATTGAATTAAAAAAGTAATCCCCAAAAGGCATATATATAGCTTATATGCCTGATTATTTCTTTCTCTTCAGATACCTTCTTTTTCCTTACACGTTTGCTAAGACCTTATTTCTTCTGGAAAAAGCACCCTTTCCTAACTCAGGTGCTGACTAAATGTACTTTTTATTTTAATTTTTTTTCTCAGCTGTTTGAGTGATTTATGTGCCAAATTCCTATGAAAAGGGGTATGGGATGGCGGGGGGGGGGGAAGTACATTGGTTTTCATGCATCATAATTTAATTAAAACAACTCATCTGGCCTCAAAATTTAACCACATTTTAGCAGAAAGATAGCTTGGACCAAACAAAGAAGAACCTGAAAAACTTGGAGAGCACATAATGCAAGACAACTCACACTGATGCCAGACTAACCAATGATTTCACCTTATTTTGCTAATTTTTATTTCACTTGAGTCCTTAAAGAAACTCTTCTGCCTGGAAAGATGGATGTAGCAGTCTTTATGGCAAAGCAGTCTATATCCTCCAAAGGCTCTAGTATAATCTGATTTTCAACAAAGCTGCCTTTAGGAAACTGTAACCAAAGGTTACAGAAGTAAGCAGTTATAAAGAAAAGTTAAAGAAATTATAAGGAGTCATATTCTTTTCAGAGAGCAGATTTTAAAATATGTGCGTGTTTAAAATCTAATTCACTCTCAGCCATTTCCAGGCTGAAATCTTAGTGTATTAATCAAAATGGGTAGCGTTGGCTCTGTTTATCCTAAACGCAGACGTGCTAAGGAAAGAAAGATTAATCTGGTAAAGGCATCACTATTCTAATCGGACTGATGGGAAAATGTAGTATGGGTGTAAGAGGCAATGTAGGGTGAATTATAGTGAAGTGATGAACTACCTTGAAGCTGAAGCAATCAAATAGATAGCTCAAAAAATTACTATGGCATCTTTATTCAACACTTTGGGGTAAGTGTCCCCGTCTTGGCCTTCTTTACAAAGAACAGAAGCACTCTGTTGTATTTGCTGAAATTAAATCTTAATAGGAGAGCCTCAGCTAAGGCTGCTACCCTCCACTTACCAAAATTAAACACCAGGCATTAATTTCCTTTCCAAGAAGAGGAGATGACATTTTGATAATATTTTCAATTCACAAAATAGTTCCAGATCCAAGAGAAGCGTTAGCAAACATTTTTTTTTTAATTTCTATCTCATATTTCCGTCACATATTTGTGCATTGGGCACTCTTTTTAATTAAAAGTAATGTGAAACATTTGTTACTCATCCTTGTCTTCCTTATAAATAACTTAGCAAGTAATTATTTTGTCTTCAGAAAAAAAGATAATTGTCTCTAAATTATGATGATTGAATAGAAGAAAGTCAAGATGTTTCTATAATTGGTAAAGAAGGGCAAGTAGCCCCTATTGGAGTATTTTGTTTCAACACTTTGCTTTTGTCTGATTAGAGGCAAATTTCATAAAATGAGACTACAAAGAGGCGTCATCCAAAAAGGAAATCATAATCTCACTATCTAGGGATAACTATTGCTAACATTTTGCCTTTTAAGGATGTATACATATGCATGTAATATGCAAATAAGTGCATGCGTGCTTTTATATATACATACACATTATATATATACATGTACACACACACAGTTTTAATGAAATCGGACTACACAGGTTCTGTTGAATTCAGCCTTCTTTTCTTAGAAATATATTATAATCATTTTTTTTCAAACTAATAGGTAAAGATCTATGTTAGTATTTTTGATGTCTTCAGAATGTTGCATTTCATGTCCTCATTTATTTAACTCAGCATTTACTGAGTGTTCATGCTGTTTTCAACCTTTCACCATTATAATGGGCTCTATCTTTGAACTAATATCTGAAGTCATACACAAATATGGAAAATTTTATGTAAACCATTTCATCCTGGGGGCACCAGCATGGCTCAGTTGGTTAAGCACCTACTTCAGCTCAGGTCATGATCTCGCAGTTTGTGAGTTTGAGCCCCGCGTCGGGTTCTGTGCTGACAGCTCAGAGCCTGAAGCCTGCTTTGGATTCTGTGTCTCCCTGTCTCTCTGCCCCTCCCCTGCTCACGCTCTGTCTCTCTCTGTCTCTCAATAATAAATAAAGGTTAAAATTTTTTTAAAACTACTTCATCCTGTGAGTCACAGATACTAGATAGATGCTCCAGTCTGTGCTGATACTTTATAAACCTTTGAAACCACAATTCCACTTGGCATTATATGTATGCTTTTGTATTAGTTCAGGATATTTCATATTTCCCTTCATATATTCCCCTTCATATATTCCTTTGGAGTAGTTAAGAGGTAGATATTAGTGTCTACGTTTAACATATAGAACAACTTTGAGGCATCCAAAGTTGTAAGTGGGGAGAGAAGTTAAACTAACGTGAAATCTACAGAACCCAAGTTGCTTGAATCTACTCTGTGCCCTTTCCAATGAACCAGTCCTGTTTTTCCCTTGCTTCTTGGTGGGAGAGGCTACCTAGGGAATTTCACCCAGCATGATTTCTTACTGCTGCGCTTTTCCTTCAACTGTAGTCATCTTTGCTGTCTTCTTACCATACCTCCTTTAATTTGGTTGAAAGTGCCACAATCCCTATTAGTCTTACTTTATTATAATCACTTGCTATTCTAAAACTTCTCAGCAATTAAACAGTTTTCACTGAGAGCTTATTTTGTGATCTTGAAGTTTATATGGGTATCTCTGTTCTTTTCTGTACTGTAAACTTTGATAATCAGAGACCTTAGACACTACTTGTTTGGAATCCCCTAAAGACAACTCATATTTCAAATAGCACACATACTGAATATAATATTTTATACTATTTTAACTTTTGGACACTATCAGTATTTTTTTCATTGCATTGTGTAAACCTATTTACTGTATTAATTAACTTAAAAGGTTACCTCAGATTTTTGTCAGTTCTCTCAATGTGTTTTGAGTCTATTTTGGAGATTTGAAAAAGAAAATCCATGATTTTTGAATGTTAAAGCCATTAAATCAGAACAAAAGATAAATTTTTATTATAGATAAATATAGCACAGTTTTAAAAATGCTTGAGAGTTAAAGTCAATCTTGTTTGATTTTTAAAATGTTTTTAATATACTTTTTGAAATACTTCTTAGCAAAATAGCATACCTTTATATAATTTGTCCAGCTTTTGAATATAATTTTCCATACTTTGAGAAGAGATCAAATGATGGTAATACAGTTTGGAAATCCTGGGAGGAAAAAGATCAAAGATTACCACAGAGACCTTACTTTGTATTATTATTATTTTTTTTTTTTTAATTTTTTTTTTCAACGTTTATTTATTTTTGGGACAGAGAGAGACAGAGCATGAACGGGGGAGGGGCAAAGAGAGAGGGAGACACAGAATTGGAAGCAGGCTCCAGGCTCTGGGCCATCATCAGCCCAGAGCCCGACGCGGGGCTCGAACTCACGGACCGCGAGATCGTGACCTGGCTGAAGTCGGACGCTTAACCGACTGCACCACCCAGGCGCCCCAATTATTATTATTATTATTTCATTGTAATTTATATTATATTACACTTTTAGATAGCTATTTATTTATTTTTTTTTAAATTTTTTTAACGTTTATTTATTTTTGAGACAGAGACAGAGCATGAACGGGGGAGGGTCAGAGAGAGAGGGAGACACAGAATCTGAAACAGGCTTCAGGCTCTGAGCGGTCAGCACAGAGCCCGACGCGGGGCTCGAACTCACGGACCACGAGATCATGACCTGAGCCGAAGTCGGACGCTTAACCGACTGAGCCACACAGGCGCCCCTTAGATAGCTATTTAACTGCACTTCACATTTCCTGTCATATCCTCAAATCAGACAAAATTAACAGATAATTGTTATCAGTTGAAAGCCAGAGGTACAGAAGTTTCCTTAAACACATAGCTTGTCATAGTCATGGGTGGCACTATTAAGAACCTCTGAGTGACACAAAGACCACACCTAGTCACCTATCTTAAAGGAGCTTACAATCTAAATTTTTTTACCTTGACCTATAAGTCCCCCCACATAGTTGTACTTTTGGGTCCTTTTCGGACATGACTTCTTTTCCTCTACATTCCCCCTCTTTTGACCCTCTTTAGCAACACTTGTTTACGGAACACATTTCTTTCCAGTCCTTATAGTTACAGACGCCTCCACCTAGACAGCTTTATCTCCACTTATTTCCGTGGCTCATTCCCTCCTTTTATCACATCTCTGTTCACAGAGGCCTTCCCAGACTACCTGTATATATAAAATAGCACTCCTAAAACGTTCTATTGTCTTAACTGGCTCTATTTTCTTAATTGCCACTCCAGGAGATTGAATATTTATTTATTTTGTGTCCCACATGAGATTATAAGCTTCATAGGAATCGGTGCTTTGTTTGGTAAGAAATAGTTGTTGACTGAATGAATGACATGGGAAAGGTGATATAGCCAAATACTCATAACAGAGGGCAGACTGTGGTAAGTACCATAGCATTGATTCAAATGAATGCTAAAGGAGTTTAGAGGGGAAAAATCATTTTTTTTTTTTTTTTTACTCAGTACCCAGAGAAGCAGCATTTGAGTGATACAAATGGATGCTCTTCATGCATGTTAAAAAGGCACAATAAGAGGTAAAGTACTGGGGCGCCTGGGTGGCGCAGTCGGTTAAGCGTCCGACTTCAGCCAGGTCACGATCTCGCGGTCCGTGAGTTCGAGCCCCGCGTCAGGCTCTGGGCTGATGGCTCGGAGCCTGGAGCCTGTTTCCGATTCTGTGTCTCCCTCTCTCTCTGCCCCTCCCCCGTTCATGCTCTGTCTCTCTCTGTCCCCAAAATAAAAAATAAACGTTGAAAAAAAAAAAAAAAGAGGTAAAGTACTAAATCAACAGTGAATGCTATCGATAAATGGTCAGACTATAAAAAAATATATGTGTCTCCTTGTAAAGGAGGCCTATACTTAATGGAGATGATTTGGGATAGTTTTCTTTTTCTTTTTCTTTTTCTCTTTTTTTTTTTTTAAAGATTTTTTTTTTTCAACGTTTATTTATTTTTGGGACAGAGAGAGACAGAGCATGAACGGGGGAGGGGCAGAGAGAGAGGGAGACACAGAATCGGAAACAGGCTCCAGGCTCTGAGCCATCAGCCCAGAGCCTGACGCGGGGCTCGAACTCACGGACCGCGAGATCGTGACCTGGCTGAAGTCGGGCGCTTAACCAACTGCGCCACCCAGGCGCCCCTTTTTGTTTTTTTTTAAGAAAAACTTGGAAACAAGGACCTTTGCCCTGAGCCCACCTCTTACAGAGTTCATCCATTACAAACACACAAAACATACATGTACTGAAGAACATGTGAGTATCTTTGCCACTAGGGACCTGGCTCTCTCTTCCGGCTAGAGCTCTTAACCCTAATTCTCTGCTTTTAGGACCAACGTTATCCAGGCCCCAGGGAGAAGCCCCACACCTGTTGCTCTGTGTTAGTGAAACAAAGTGACAGAGCCCAAGGGACATGAAGGCAGTTATGCTTTAACAGACGCTGCTTTTGAGTATGAAGAGAATTTAAGCGACAGAAACACTTAGATAAAAAACTAATTAATTTGAAAAAAATAGCAAAAATGCAACAAAACTTTATATAATCAAGTACTATTTTCCTGTGGTGCCCAATATCCATATTCTTGCTTTCTTTTTAGTTCAAATTGTGATTCTAGAGGTACTCAGGAATCAACACGGTATTTGCAAGGGTTGCCAATGACACAGTAGGAGCATTTTGCAGTAGTAAATAATTCATATTACTCTTAAATTTGAATGTATGGAAGTTAGGCATATGTGTGAAGCATAGTAGTGATTTTTTATGTAGGCACACAGAAATCTACAACTGTGAAGAGTTTTCTTTTTAAAGTTTCTTTTTATTTTTTAAATTTTATTTATTTTATTTATCTATTTTATTTTATTTATGTTGAGAGAGAGAGAGTCGGGGAGGGGCAGAGAGAGAGAAAGACAGAGAATCCCAAGCAGGCTCGGTACTGTTGACACAGAGCCCTACACAGGGCTTGATCTCATGTACCGTGAGATCACGATCTGAGCCGAAATCGAGTTGAATGCTTAACCATCTGAGCCACCCTGGCGTCCCAAGTGTTTTCTTTTTATAAATACACATGGCAATTTATTTTTCAAAAAACTAAATGAGAGATTAAAGGAAGATGGAGGCGTAGGAGGACTCTGGGCTCACCTCGTCCTGCCGATCGCTTAGATTCCACCCCCATCTGCCTAAATAACCCCCAAACCACCAGAAGACTAGCAGAATGGACTCTCCAGAGCCAAGGTAGACAAGAGGCTCACGGAAGAGGGTAGGCAGGGTGGAGACGCGGTGTGCGCTACACAGTCCTGCGGGAGGGAGCCCGGGCGGTGGAGGGGCAGCCCACCTGGCAAGGCAGAGCCCCCGAGTCTGGTTTGCAAAAGCGGAGGGGCCGGACTCCATGAGTTCTGACAGCCAGTGGGACTTAACATCTGGAGTGTTAAAAGTCAACAGCTCTGCTCTCGGAGAGCACGGAGGGCAAAGGGACGTGGGGAGGGAGAGTTGTTGAGCCCCTGAAGACAGAGCTCAGTTCAGTGGGGGAACAAAGGCGCTGGCTAGCGCCATCTCCCTCTCCCATCCCCAAGCCGAAATTCCAAAGGGGACCAGTTCCTGTCACCGAACTTGCTTGCACGGTGCAAATGCCTGTGGATTCTGTGGCTCCATCCCTCTGACTGGCCTGCCTCCCTCCCTGTGCTGCGGGGCTCCTCCCACAGGGGACCACCGACAGCAAAGGGAGTTAAGCCTGCCCCTCCTGCCCCTATGCTTACCTTGCAGATCCACCCTAGCTAATACGCCCTTGGCCAGATCTCATCGAAGCAGCACCACAAGCCTGGCAGTGTGCAGGCAGCCCAGACAGGGGCCACACCACTCCACAGTGAGTCCTGCCACTAGGAGAGAGGAAGATAAGGTACACACAAGTTTGACTGTGGCCCCAGCAGTGGGCTGGGGGCAGACATCAGGTCTGACTGCAGCCCCGCCTACCAACACAAGTTACTCTGGACAGCACAGGGGACATGCCCTGCAGTTTGGAGCTACAGCAGGGACTACCCAAAATGATGAAATGGAAGAATTCTCCTCAAAAGAAACTCCACGAAGTAGGGACAGCTAATGAATTGATCAAAAATGATTTAAGCAATATAACGGAACAAGAATTTAGAATAATAGCATAAAATTAATTGCTGAGCTTGAAAAAAGGATAGAGGATAGCAGAGAATCTATTGCTACAGAGATCAAGGGACTAAGAAATAGTCATGAGGAACTAAAAAATGCTATAAATGAGCTGCAAAATAAAATGGAGGCGACCACAGCTCAGATTGAAGAGGCAGAGGAGAGAATAGATGAATTAGAAGATAAAATTATGGAAAAAGAGGAATCTGAGAAAAAGAGAGATAAAAAAATTCAGGAGTATGAGGGGAGAAGTAGAGAACTAAGTGATGCAATCAAATGGAACAATATCCGTATAATAGGAATTTGAAAAGAGGAAGAGAGAGAGAAAGGGGCTGGAGGTGTACTTGAACAAATCATAGCTGAGAACTTCCCTGATCTGGGGAAGGAAACAGGCATTGAAATCCAAGAGGCACAGAGATCTCCCTTCAGATATAACTTGAATCGATTTTCTGCACAACATACCATAGTGAAACTGGCAAAATACAAGGATAAAGAGAAAATTCTGAAAGCAGCTAGGGATAAACAGGCTCTAACTTACAAAAGTAGAAACATAAGAGTAGTAACAGACCTATCTACTGAAACTTGGTAGGCCAGAAAGGAATGGCAGGAAATCTTCAATGTGATGAACAGAAAAAACATGCAGCCTAGAATCCTTTATCCAGCAAGCCTGTCATTCAGAATAGAAGGAGAGATAAAGATAAAGGTTTTCCCAAACAAACAAAAACTGAAGGAATTCGTCACCACTAAACCAGCCCTACAAGAGATCCTAAGGGGGATTCTGTGAGTGAAATGTTGCAAGGACCACAAAGTACCAGAGACATCCCTATAAGCATGAAACCTACAGACATCACAGTGACTCTAAACCCATACCTTTCAATAATAACACTGAATGTAAATGGACTAAATGCTCCAACCAAGAGACATAGGGTATCAGAATGGATTAAAAAAACAAGACCCATCTATTTGCTGTCTACAAGAGACTCATTTTAGGCCTGAGGACACCTTCAGATTGAAAGTGAGGGGATGGAGAACTATCTATCATGCTACTGGAAGTCAAAAGAAAGCTGGAGTGGCCATACTTATATCAGACAAACTAGACTTTAAATTAAAGGTTGTAACAAGAGATGAAGAAGGGCATTATATAATAATTACAGGGTCTATCCATCAGGAACAGCTAACAATTATAAATGTCTATGCCCCAAATACGGAAGCCCCTAAACATATAAAACAATTAATCACAAACATAAGCAACCTTATTGATAAGAATGTGGTAATTGCAGGGGACTTTAATACCCCACCTACAACAATGGATAGATCATCTAGACACAGGATCAATAAAGAAACAAGGGCCCTGAATGATACATTGGATCAGTTGGACATGACAGATATATTTAGAACTCTGCATCCCAAAGCAACAGAATATACTTTCTTCTCGAGTGCACATGGAACATTCTTCAAGATAGATCACATACTGGGTGATCACAAGGTCACAAACAGCCCTGCATAAGTATAAAAGAATTGAGATCATACCATGCACACTTTCAGACCACAATGCTATGAAACTTGAAATCAACCACAGGAAAAAGTCTGGAAAACCTCCAAAAACATGGAGGTTAAAGAACACCCTATTAAAGAATGAATGGGTCAACCAGGCAACTAGAGAAGAAATTAAAGGATATATAGAAACAAATGAAAATGAAAATACAACAATCCAAACTCTTTGGGATGCAGCAAAGGCAGTCCTGAGAGGAAAATACATTGCAATCCAGGCCTATCGCAAGAAACAAGAAAAATCCCCAATACAAAATCTAACAGCACACCTAAAGGAACTAGAAGCAGAAGAGCAAAGACACCCCAAACCCAGCAGAAGAAAAATAAGTAATAAAGATCAGAGCAGAAATAAA
The DNA here is from genome assembly GCF_007474595.2 of Lynx canadensis. NCBI lineage: Eukaryota > Metazoa > Chordata > Mammalia > Carnivora > Felidae > Lynx > Lynx canadensis. The sequence continues at coordinate 55,213,846 of NC_044319.2, read as the reverse complement.
CTATATAGAATCTAAAAAACTTTTAGAGCAGATCAATGAAACCAAGAGTTGTTTTTTTTGAAAAAAATAAACAAAATTGATAAACCTCTAGCCAGGCTTCTCAAAAAGAAAAGGGAGATGACCCAAATAGATAAAATCATGAATGAAAATGGAATTATTACAACCAATTCCTCAGAAATACAAGCAATTATCAGAGAATACTATGAAAAATTATATGCCAACACACTGGACAACCTAGAAGAAATGGACAAATTCCTAAGCACACACACACTTCCAAAACTCAAACAGGAAGAAATAGAAAACTTGAACAGACCCATAACCAGTGAAGAAATTGAATCAGTTATCAAAAATCTCCCAAGCATAAGAGTCCAGGACCAGATGGCTTCCCTGGGGAATTCTACCAAACATTTAAAGCAGAGATAATACCTATCCTTCTCAAGCTGTTCCAAAAAATAGAAAGGGAAGGAAAACTTCCAGACTCATTCTATGAAGCCAGCATTTCTTTGATTCCAAAACAAGACAGAGACCCAGGGAAAAAAGAGAACTACAGGCCAATATCCCTGATGAATATGCATGCAAATCGAATTCAACAGCATATAAAAAGTGTTATTCACCATGATCAAGTGGGATTCATTCCTGGGCTGCAGGGCTAGTTCAACATTCACCAATCAATCAACATGATACACCACATTAACAAAAGAAAAGATAAGAACCATATGATCCTGTCAATCGATGCAGAAAAAGCATTTGACAAAATTCAGCATCCTTTCTTAATAAAAACCCTCGAGAAAGTCTGGATAGAAAGAACATACTTAAACATCATGAAAGCCATTTATGAAAAGCTTGCAGCTAATATTGTCCTCAGTGGGGAAAAACTGAGAGCTTTCCCCCTGAGATCAGGAACATGACAGGGATGTCCACTCTCACTGCTGTTATTTAACATAGTGTTGGAAGTTCTAGCATCAGCAGACAACAAAAGGAAATCAAAGGCATCAAAATTGGCAAAGATGAAGTCAAGCTTTCACTTTTTGCAGATGACGTGATATTATACATGGAATAGACTCCACCAAAAGTATGCTAGAACTGATACATGAATTCAGCAAAGTCATAGGATACAAAATTAATGTACAGAAATCAGTTGCATTCTTATACACTAATAATGAAGCAACAGAAAGACAAATAAAGAAATTGATCTCATTCACAATTGCACCAAGAATCATAAAATACCTATGAATAAACCTAACCAAAGATGTAAAAGATCTGTATGCTGAAAACTATAGAAAGGTTATAAAGGAGATTGAAGAAGATACAAAGAAATGGAAAAACATTCCATGCTTATGGATTGGAAGAATAAATAGTGTTAAAATGTCAATACTACCCAAAGCTATCTGCACATTCAATGCAATCCCAATCAAAATTGCACCAGCATTCTTCTCAAAGCTAGAGCAAGCAATCCTAAAATTTGTATGGAACCACAAAAGGCCCCGAATAGCCAAAGTAATTTTGAAGAAGAAGACCAAAGCAGGAGGCATCACAATCCCAGACTTTAGCCTCTACTACAAAGCTGTAATCATCAAGACAGCATGGTATTGGCACAAAAACAGACACATAGACCAATGGAATAGAATAGAGACTCCAGAATTGGACCCACAAAAGTATGGCCAACTAATCTTCGACAAAGCAAGAAAGAATATCCAATGGAAAAAAGACAGGGTCTTAAACAAATGGTGCTGGGAGAACTGGACAGCAACATGTAGAAGAATGAAACTAGATCACTTTCTTACACCATTCACAAAAATAAACACAAAATGGATGAAGGACCTGAATGTGAGACAGGAAACCATCAAAATCCTAGAGAAGAAAGCAGAAAAAAACCTCTCTGACCTGAGCCACAGCAATTTCTTACTTGACACATCTCCAAAGGCGAAGGAATTAAAAGCAAAAATGAACTATTGGGACCTCATGAAGATAAAAAGCTTCTGCACTGCAAAGGAAACAATCAACAAAACTAAAAGGCAACCGACAGAATGGGAAAAGATATTTGCAAACGACATATTGGACACAGGGCTAGTATCCAAAATCTATAAAGAACTCACCAAACTCCACACCCGAAAAACAAATAATCCAGTGAAGAAATGGGCAGGAAACATGAATAGACACTTTTCTAAAGAAGACATCCAGATGGCCAACAGGAACATGAAAAGATGCTCAACGTCACTCCTCATCAGGGAAATACAAATCAAAACCACAATGAGATATCACCTCACGCCAGTCAGAGTGGCTAAAATGAACAAATCAGGAGGCTATAGATGCTGGAGAGGATGTGGAGAAACGGGAACCCTCTTGCACTGTTGGTGGGAATGCAAACTGGGTGGGTGCAGCCACTCTGGAAAACAGTCTGGAGGTTCCTCAAAAAATTAAAAATAGATTTACCCTAATGACCCAGCAATAGCACTGCTAGGAATTTACCCAACGGTTACAGGAGTGCTGATGCATAGGGGCACTTGTACCCCAATGTTTATAGCAGAACTTTCAACAATAGCCAAATGATGGAAAGAACCTAAATGTCCGTCAACTGATGAATGGATAAAGAAATTGTGGTTTATATATACAATGGAATACTACTTGGCAATGAGAATGAATGAAATATGGCCTTTTGTAGCAATGTGGATGGAACTGGAGAGCGTTATGCTAAGCGAAATAAGTCATACAGAGAAAGACAGATAGCATATGTTTTCATTCTTATGTGGATCCTGAGAAAGTTAACAGAAAACCGTGGGGGAGGGGAAGGGGAAAAAAAAAAAAAAAACTTAGGGAGGGAGGCAAACCATAAGAGACTCTTAAAAACTGAGAATAAAATGGGAGTGGGAGGGAGGGGAAAGTGGGTGATGGGCATTGAGGAGGGCACCTGTTGGGATGAACACTGGGTGTTGTATGGAAACCAATCTGACAATAAATTTCATTTAAAAAATAATAAAATAAAAATAAAAATAAAAATAAACTAAATGAAAAAGTTAATTTTATTATTTTAGTTTAAACTTTTGATATTTATTAATTATATTTATCCCTCATTTTGATATAATAGATAATTCTGAATTAAATGAACTCATTTGATATAATAGATAATTCTGAATTAAAATAACTCATTTTTAACGTGGTAAGATCCTTTCCCTAAGGAAAGAAAAAAAAATACCTCAAGGCAACCTGACTATACACATATGTGACAACTTCCCTCACAACCTTGTACCATGAGACCACTTAATCAGACTACATGTTTGTGTGTTACCATATATGGGAGACAAAGAAGTAAAAAATGTATTTAAAAAACTACACCACGTGGTGATCGGGGCTCAGTTCTTTGGTAAGAACCCAACTGAGTGCTGCAGGCAGGAATAAAGTTGCTTCCTGGAAAGAAAAGCCTCAGTGTCAGGACTCTCTGTGTATGAATCCTGCTACATTAAAACATGGAAATAAGTTAAAATTTTTGTTTTTTACACTTACTTTAATCTATACTTGATAAAAATGTATTCAAACTGTATATGTTTTAAATAGATTTATATTTTCTGGGGCGTCTGGGTGGCTCAGTTGGTTAAGCGTCTGACCCTTGGTTTTGGTTCAGGTCATGATCTCATGGTTTCATGAGTTCGAGCCCCATGTCAGGCTCTGTGCTGACACTGAGGAGTCTGCTTGGAGCCCTCTGTCTCCCTGTCTCTCTGCCCCTCCCTCATGTGTGCTGTCTCTGTCTCTCTCAAAATAAATAAATAAACTTTACAAAGTCTTAAATAGATTCACATTTTCTTTTAAAATCCAGTTTATATCATCATTAATAATGTAATAATAATTAGATCAAAATCTTTGTTCTAAAAATGTAATTAAATAAAAAAGGGGTGCCCAGGTGGCTCACTGGGTTAAACATCCGACTTTGGCTCATGATCTCATGGTTTGTGGGTTTAAGCTCCACATCAGACTCTGTGCTGACAACTCAGAGCCTGGAGCCTGTTTTGGATTCCATGTCTCTCTCTCTCTCTCTGCCCCTCCCCACTCATACTCTGTGTCTCTGTCTCTCTCTCTCTCAAAAATAAACAAACATTAAAAAAATTAAAAGCAGAAACAAAATAAAAATAAAATTCGATAAAAAAATAAAAATATAATTAATGACTCTGCTGAAATAAATATAAGAAAATAAATTATATGCACTACATAATTACGTATAACTTATGTCTTTTATCACTCACCCAAATATTACAGACCCACCAATAGATAACCGAGTCATGGTAACAATTATTAAATCCTCGTCTTTGATATTTTGCCAACTTTTGGTCTTAATTTTACGTGGAGCTCTTGGTGCTCTGGCCTTGTGCTCTATAAAAGTTAGAGGTGGGCATACTCTTCACATGCTTGCAGACCTATTCAGCTGACCTCCACCCTCCTCTTCTCCAGACACAGAATGCTCTTCCTCCAAAGACCTCACTTTCCAACCTTTCAAAATCATCTTTGCATCTGTCTTATGAACCACTTTCATAGTCTGAACACCTGTCTAGAAGTAGCAGTTTCCCAAACTGATAAAAAATGGAAATGGTGTAGTCTGAGGTTTCTTTATCTCTTACATCTCAGGTAGTTCTCCACATTTGACCAAAGTATTCTAGTGCTGATTAGGCTTCCTTTGTACTAACGCTTTCCCTTATTATGCAGGTAATTTTTTGTTTCTGTCAGTAATATCCCTAAGAATGTTCCATTGTTTTATTTTTTACCGAGGGGAGTTTTTGTTTGGTTATTTTCTTTAAACCCTGTTACCCTGGACCCCGTCTGATCACTGACTTTTGACAATGGTGGTGTGACATAGTACAAAGGGCTCTGGCCTGGCTTTGGGGCCACTGATTCATTTGTCAAACATGTGCTGGGCCCCACACCAAGCTCTAGCCTAGCCAGAACCATGTGGGAATCCCTGCATTACCATTTACTAGTGTTCTCAGCTTGGATGAGGTCTTCAATCTACTTGAATTTGTTTACTCATCTGGACTCTGGTTTCTGAGTCCAATTTGTAAAAAAGAATTTGGAAGTCATCACTCCCATCACATCACGACAGGAAAAAGTTGAACATATTTGAAGTCAATTGTTCTTGGATCCATAAGCAAACTGAGGTCACAGGGCAAACTTCCTCCTTGAAAATGGGAGGGACAGGCAGATACAGAGGATCACAACTTATTGGGAGGAGAAGTTCGGGAAGAGAAGCACACTGAAGACAATACCCCACGAACACCTTCAACTGTAACTGACAAATTGTTGGTGGCTCAGTGTAGACTAATTGACAGTTAAGAATTCTGAAGGGTCCTGTGATAGGAGGGCTCCTGTGCTGTCCTGAGATTTACCCCTAGGAGGTCTACCCGGTTCTCACTGTGAACTAACTCTTGCTTCCAGCAGAGGGGAAGGGTTAAAGTAGCCATTTATGAATATTCCCAGAGCGCTCTGGTCTCTTTAACAAGTCCTATCCTAAGTGAAACTATTTTACCGGCCTGGGGGATCATCAAAGCCTGACCAATCTGAGGGAAGAGAAATACCCAACTAAGGGTCACTAAAAGACTGAGACCTAATCATAGGACTATAGAACATTTCCCCTCCCACAACTTACCACCACCTCATTAGGCTCCTGTATGAAAGCAGGGGATCACAGCCAAAATCATTACAAGCCTGAGACCCTATTTAAAGAGTCTCTAAGTACACTCAAATAAAACAATGAAGAAAAGAAAAAGGACACTGAAGAAAATTTTAACTCTGATACCACAGCTATAGCAAACAGTAAATAGCCTAATTCCTTGGCAGAAAACATAAAAGCTCATATTAAGACCTATGCACTTTAGTTCTTTTTACTTAATATACCATGACTAGTGTCTAACAAAAATTTAAAACTCATGCTAAAAGGCAAGCAATAACAAAAACACCCAAAAAAACCCAAATCTGAAGACACAAGCCAAACATCAGAAACAGACTCAGATATGCAGGAATTTTGTAATTATAAGGCTAGGGATTTCACTATGACTAATAATAAGCTAAAGGTGCTGATGTAAAGAGTGGGCCACATGCAAGGACACATAGGTAATGTAAGCAGAGAGACAAAAACTATAAAAAAAGAACCCGAGGAAATACTAAAATTCAAAAACACTGTAATTGAAATAAAGAATGGCTCTGATGGATTCATCAGTAAACTGGACACAGATGAGGAAAGAATCAGTGAACTTGAAGACAGGTCAGTAGAAACTTACAAAACTGAAATTCAAAAAGAAAAGAGAATGAAAAAGTGAAATAGAACGTGCAAGATATCGAAGAGGTTCACAAGAACTCATCACATTAGGTTTAATGTATGCATACTGGGAATTTCAGAAGACATAGAAAAAGGAACAGAAAAGAACATTTCAAGTAATAATGGTTAAAAACTTTCCTAAATTGATGACAGACATGAAACTAGATTCAGAAAGCTGAGAGATCATGGAAAATTTACACTTAATCATGTCATACTCAAACCGCAGAAAACCAAATACAAAGAGAAAAATCTTGGGGTGCCTGGGTGGCTCAGTCAGTTGAGCATCTGACTTTGTCTCAGGTTATGATCTCGCAGTCCATAAGTTTGAGCCCCGCATCGGGCTCTGTGGTGACAGCTCGGAGCCTGGAGACTGCTTCGGATTCTGTGTCTCCCTCTCTCTGACCCTCCCCTGTTCATGCTCTGTGTCTCTCTGTCTCAGAAATAAATAAACATTAAAAAAAAAAAGAGAGAAAAATCTTGAAAGAATCCAAATGGTAAAAAACCACCTTACATACAGAAGATCAAGTTTAAGAATGACATTGAACTTCTCTTCAGAAACCATGCAAGCAAGAAGACAGTGGAGTAAAAGGTGTTGAAAGAAAATAACCAACACCTACATTCTGTATCCAGAATTAGCCTTCATGTAAAGGAGAAACAAAGACTTGCAGACAGACACATATTTTGATGACTAATGAAGAACTCTGTCACAGGCACAGCTACTTTGCAAGAAAAGCAGTTTCTTTTCTAAAAAAAGAAAACTTTGAAGTTTTCAGAGAGAAGGAAAATGATACAGGTTACAAATGGGGAGCATTAGATATGAAATAAATGAAGGTAAAATGAAACCTTTTGTTTTCATTTTTCTTAATTACCTTTCAGGTACCATCTTGTTCAAAATAATAACAAAAATATAATCTGTGATTATAGGTTATAGATGAGGTAAATGAATGACCACAGTGTTGTAAGGGAAGGCGGGGAGGAAGGGATTGGAAATAATCTGCTATAAGGTAGACAAACTGTGTAGGAAGCAGTATAGTGTTATTTGAAAGTGGACTTTGATTGGTCATAAATGTATATTCCAAACTCCAGAGCAAACACTAAAAAAATTTTTGGAAAGAAGTATAATTGATAAGCTAAGAGAAGAGAGAAAATGGAATCATATAAAATGCTGAATAAAACCAGAGAAGCCTGAAAGAGTGGAAAGCAAAAACAGAAACAAAAAATGAAGAATGTAATTGATGAGAACAATGTAATTGATGGAAAACAGTTACAGATACAGTAGATATTAATCTAACTATATTAACAGTCACTTTATGTGAAGAGTCTAAATGCATCAATGAAAGGCAAAGACTGTGAACAAAAAAACAACTTTATTTATTTATTTATTTATTTATTTATTATTAGAGAGAGTGAGAGCACACACAAGCAGGGGAGAGGAGCTGAGGGGGAGAGAGAGAGAGAGAGAGAGAGAGAGAGAGAGGGAGAATATTAAGCAGGCTCCATGCTCAGCACAGAGCCTGAGGCAGGGCTTGATCTCACAATGCTGGTATCATGACCTAAGTCGAAATCAGTAGTCAGACACTCAACCAACTGAGCCACCCAGGCGCCCCTAGACCCATTTTAAATAACAAATACAAACAGACTAAAAGTAAAGGTATAGAAAAGATATACCATGCTAACATTAATCAAAAGAAAGCTGGAGTAATGATACTATAGACTTGAGAGTAAGGAAATCATCAGGGATAAAGACAGGTATTTCATGATAAAGGGGTCAATTCTCAAAGAAGACATAACAATCCTTAATGTGTATGTGCCTAGCAACAGAGCATCAAAATACATGAAGCAAAAGAGACAGAAGTGCAAGGAGAATTAGTCACTGTAGTAGTCACCTCTTTCTAAGAAACTGACAGAGCCACCAGGCAGAAAATCAGTAAGTCTATATTTGAAAAGAACAGCTATCAATCAGCTCTGTCTAACTGACATTTATAAGACTACTGTACCCAACAGCCAACATATGCTATTTAAAAAAAAACATGTTTATTATTATTATTTTTTTTTTTTTGAGAGAGAGAGAGAGAGAGCATGAGCAGGGGAGGGGCAGACAGAGGGAGACACAAAATCTGAAGCAGGCTCCGAGGTCAGAGCTGTCAACACAGAGCCCATCGTGAGGCCCAAACTCACCAAACCATGAGACCATGACCTGTGCTGAAGTCAGACACTTAACTGACTGAGCCACCCCGGCATCCCCAGTCAACATATTCTTAAGCTCACATGGATCATTCACCAAGACAGACCACATTCAAGGCTATAAATGTATGTCAACAAATTTAAAAGAGTAAGTGTCATACAAAGTATACTGTAATATCGCAATGGAATTAAACTGGAAATCAATAACAGAAAGATAACTGAAAAATCCCCAAATATTTGGGGATTGAACAAAATACTTCTAAATACATGTAGGTCCAAGAAGAAACATCAAGAGAAATAAAAAAAAATATTTCAAATTAAATGACAATTAAAATACAATTTATCAAAATTTGTAGGATGCAGCAAAAAGAGTCCCTAGAGGGAAATTTATAGCATTGAATGTATATAGCAGAAATGAAGAGAAATCTAAAACCACTAATTTGAGACTCCACTTTAGAAAACTGGAAAAGAAGAAATTAAATTGAAAGTAAGCTGAAGTAAATAAAATCAGAGCAGGTATCAATGAAATTGAAAACAAGAAATCAATAGAGAAAATCAACAAAACCAAAAGCCAGTTCTCTGAAAAGATCAATAAAATTGATAAACACCTAGCAGGCTAAGAATAAAAAGAAAGAGAAGACACAGATTACTAATATCAGAAATGAAAGAGGGATCATCCCAACTGACCCCACAGACATCAAAAGGATGATAAAGGAATATTATGAACAACTCTATGATCAAAAATTTAATGACTTAGGTGAAATGGACCAACTTCTTGAAAGACACAATTTACTACAACTCACACAAGGAGAAATAGCCTATCTGAATCAACCTATATCTATTTTTAATAATTTTTTTAATGTTTATTTTTGAGAGAGACAGAGTGCGAGCAGGGTATGGGGGCAGAGAGAGAGGGAGACGGAATCCGAAGCAGGATCCAGGCTCTGAGATGTCAGCACAGAGCCCAACACGGGGCTTGAACCCATGAGCTGTGAGATCATGACCTGAGCCAAGTCGGATGCCCAACTGACTGAGCCACCCAGTGGTGCCCCAAGGCCTATATCTATTTTAAAAATTCAATCAATAATTGATCATCTTCCAAAACAGGCCCAGATGATTTCACTGGTGAATTCTACCCAACAAGGAAGATATGATACCAATTCTCTTTAAATTATTCCAGAAAATAATAGCACATTCTGCTTCATCAGCTATAAAAGGGAGCTGCTGTGAGGATTAACCAGGATAAAACCCCCAGCACTTAGCACTAGTATTTTCTTCCCCTTTTCCTTCAATGGTAAAATGCTATTCATATTCTGCCCACCAGGTTATTTTAAAACTCAAATTAAATAAACTCCATTGACACCTATGAGAGACTAATTATGGGGAAATAAAGCAGCAAAGTGGGACTCAAAAATTTTTATCATTATCCACCATCAGTAAAAATATTTTTGAGCAAGCACTCTTTAATATACACCTAATTATCTGTTTTAAATTCTACATGTATCATACTCTGATATTAAAATGTAAACAGGTATATAAATGAGGTAAAACTAAATATAAGTAGAAATTCTAACTTTTCCTTCCTTCAGTCCTGGGGATCTTCCCGTGTACTTAATTTTGGACTCCTCTAATACGATGAGTGAAGCATTACCTGATCCTGTGTTCTAATCTCACCTCTGCCTTCCGGTAACATTTGAGCCCCTGCAGTGTATAGGTACTATGCTAGTTAGCTTCCAGCTGATGGTAAGCAAAACCTGGAGGCCTCACAGGCCAGGGGGAGAGTCGGACAATAGGCCCAATTTACAACTGTGTAGATAAATAAGCATCGACTCTTCAAGTACCTACGCTCTATATCCCCTAAAGAAAATTTTTCACAAATTCTTTATCGTTCTTATTTTTAAATTTAAACCTCCAAGTTCTTCCTCATCCCTAGTCAACCAATAACTGCCACTTCGGGTATAGGAAAAGATGAATGTGTCATTCAGACAGCTTTGGTTTTGGTAAATACCTGGTGCTGCTTCTCGTTTGTTTCAACTTCGCCTCTGATACATAGAACAGGCCACCCTGCCGTGGGAGGCCCTTTATGAGTTCAAGAAGACTGCCTGCACAACACTCAGGCAGTGTCACTTTTTAAATGGAGGGTGGGGGACTGCTTTCCTGAAAAATAACCTCATCAAGAAAAACACTGGGGATAGTAATTCTAAATCCTGCCATAGCCTTCGCTTGCCAAAGCAGACAGCTTTTGCTATTAGGATGCCCGGCCAAACACAAATAATCCACTGCTAAAATGAGCTCCTTGGGACAATTTAGGAGTCTTTGGAAGTGAACGGCTCTTTGAGCTGGAATGCAGCCCAGGTCCATTTTCAAACCCAAGTCAAAATGACAAAGAGCAAATTTCCTGGGCCACTCACCCCCTAAGTGTAAGATTGCTTTAGGTTGGCAGCTGGGCTGTTTATCTAGTTATTTAAGGCTTTTCACCAGGTAGTCACAACTGAGTCCTTAAACAACCAGCTTGAATGTTGGGAAACAGGACAGGGCCGATACACCACAGCAAACACCTCTGGGATTGGATGGAAATCAAAGGCTAAGCGCATACTCTTCAGCTTAAAATACTTTTTAAAATATTCAGCTCTAAAGCATTGCAAAGATTTTTCTCTTAGATCTTAAAAAGAGAGAGAGAGAGAGAGAGAGAGAGAGAGAGAGAGAGAGACAGTGGCAAGAACTTTTACCAGAATACTAAATACTATTTTAACTGAAAATACCTCCCAAATGAGACCACAGTTAAGTCTAGCTCGCACTTGGGCTCTTCCATAGTCTTCAAACAAGAGTTCATAGGCAGGTTGAAAAGATATCTTGGCATTATTCCTGCACAATTAAACTTTGCTCTCATTACATGTGGAAGATTCTGTGATGGCATGAGCATTTCTACGGTTTTGAGAAAATATGGTTACAAGTTGCAGGAGTTCTTGTCTTCTCCCTGTTCACTCTGCATTTTCAGGAAAGCATCCTAAAGGGTTCTCTATTATTTGTGTTCTTCTGAATCCCAAAGCTTTAGGATTTATCATGTACTCTTCCAATTAAACCATTTGTGTATGCTCTCAAGGGACCCCTTTTTAGCGGACACTGAGTTCAAGATGCACTGTTCAGTCTGAACGTGAAAAGGACATCAGGTTCATTTATATATTACATTATGCTTTGAGTGTCACTGATAGTATTTGTAAGCGTTGTTTAGAAACTTTCTTGGGACTTGTATTCTGAGGCAATATTGCTTTGGAGCCAAACTTCTTGGGTTTGAAATCCAGCTTCATTCTTAAGAGCTCTGTGACCCTGGAAAACTAGCGTAACCTCTGCAGTTCCTGTTTCCTCATTTGAAAGAGATGAAATAACATGAAAATAATACTTTACTCATAGTGCTGTTGCAATGATTACAAGAGTTCATACATATAAAGCATTTAAAACCATGCCTGGCATACAGCAGATACTTCATAAATGTTTGCTATTTTCAAACTAAGAAACTCTCAGGTGCCTTTAATTTGAAGGATGAAGGCAAGAGTTTTGAATGAATATTCCTAAATAGTTGCTTATTCAAAGGTCATTTATATTTGACTTTGGTATACACGTTCCTACTTTTATTTCAATGTGAGTACATCTGAATTCTAACATTGCATATTTGAGTTTCTATTGATTCTCTTTCCATTTTTATATATCTTTCTTCTTACTAGATTTATCTGCTATCGTTTTATCTGTTTTAGAAAATATTTATTTATTTTTGGGAGAGTGCAAGACGGGGGAGGGATGGAGAGAGGGGGACAGAGGATAGGAAGCGGGCTGGGTGCTGACAGGCTGTCAGCACCGAGCCCAGTGTGGGACTCGAACGGAACGCATGAACTGCGAGATCATGACCTGAGCCGAAGTTGGACGCTCAACCGACTGGGCCACCCAGGTGCCTCTTATCTGTTTTCTTTTATTTAGTTCATACTCCTCCTCCATCTTTATAGTCTTGGTTATAAATGCACAGGCAGGAGGGTCGCCTGGGTGGCTCAGTCGGTTAAGTGTCCAACTTAAGCTCAGGTCATGACCTCGCTGTTCACAAGTTGGAGCCCCACGTCAGGCTCTGTGCTGACAGCTCAGAGCCTGGAGGCTGCTTCGGATTCTGTGTCTCCCTCTCTCTCTGCCCCTGCCCTGCCCTGCCCGCTGTCTCTGCCTTTGTCTCTCTCAAAAATAAACACACATTAAAAAAATGAAAAATAAATAAATAAATAAATAAATGCACAAGCAGGAAATGGGTGGCTAGACATGCAAAGTGAAGGATAAACAATGAAGTTTCTTGTTTGACCAGTTCATTGTGTTATGGTGGATATGTATTATGGCCATAATAAAAGAGATATAGGATATAAAGATATATCAGAAGGAATAGATCTAGATATAGAAATATATTGTACAGCCTTATCTGTTTACTTTCAACTAAAAACAGTAAAAATGTCATCTAAATAAGAGTCATTGAAATGGAACATCTAAGTAGATACAATGCTATAGTTAGAATGATCTGTAGCCTTTCAGTTCGTTTTGTGACAAAGCTAACGATACTAGGGTAAGAGGTTCCCGGAGCATTACTTTCATATCCAATGACAGCGCATCTTAAATAGACAGAATGCTGTATGAAACTGGCACTAACAGGGAAGTTTGGGCTTGTATACGGTTAGTGTACTGGAAAATGTGCTGCAAAAACGCTCAGAGATAATATCGGAGTGGCTAAAGGCAAAACCACACAGAGTGGGAAGAGCAACTGAAACGAGGATTGTGACCTTCCTAAATACTATGTGTTTCTTAGTAGGAAAGAAACTGTATGCCTCTAGGTGATTTGACACTTCAAGACACTTCTCGAGAGGGGAAAGAACTAAATAGACTGCTCACACTCTTCTCACTCTTCCCCAGGGCTTAGCACACTGTATCATACAACGCAGGGGCTTGGTCAGTATTATGTGGCTGAAGGAATGACTGATGAAAAAACAGATGTGGCCTTCGGGAAACCACAAATCTGCTCAAAGTTTGGGCCTTCTGGTATAGCACCTCCTTATCCTCTCATTCAACCCTGTCACTCTAGAAGCCAAGAGAAGAAGATGGAAACTGCATGCCCTTTCTCCATCACCAAGAGAGTCCTCCTAAAGTCCACTCCACACTCGGGAACCTTTCCTTTTCCAACTAGCAGATGCTATATCCAGGTTCCTCTGTACCACCAGTACCCTGAGTCTAAAAGTATTTGGGGGAGAGACAGAGAAATCAGGAGAGGTAGGAGAGTGTGTGTATGAGAGAGAGAGAGAGGGAGAGAGAGAGAGAGAGGGAAGAGAAGAAGAAGAAGAAGAAGAAGAAGAAGAGGAAGAAGAAGAAGAAAGAAGAAGAAGAAAGAAGAAGAAGAAGAGGAGGAGGAGGAAAAGGAGAGAGAATAAAGTAGGGAGAAAGTGAGTAACAGATATTCATCTATGGGCTCTATGGAAAATGAAGGGGGTGTGTTTGTCTTGTACATTACATCACCAGTACATCGCCTGTCCAGTCAGGACTCAATAAATCCTGGTTGAATGGAAATACAGGACTTCTCATTGTGGCCATGTTTTGCAAAGATGATAATGCCCAGATTCACCAGTCAAGAGGCTATAGCAATGTATTCAATGGTGACTTCTTTATAAGAATGCTAATCATTGATCATCACTATTCAGAGTCCTTATTTGCAAATTTACTAAAATTTATTTGTAACCTCCTAATCAATGTTCACAGTGCTTTCACTCACCCACAGATACAAGCAGAGTGGCAAAAAAGCAGTGACCTGATGCACACATCCCAGCTGAGGCCTGCTTTCTCATTTCAGATCTTATGCTGTAAACAAGTGTCCTTTTGTGTTCTAATTTTAGTGACACCTTTTTCACCTTTTTGTTGGTGATTTCACCATTTAAAATGGACCCCAAGGACAGGGCGGCATTGCGGTCTAGTGTTCCTAAGTGGAAGAAGGCTACTATGTTCCTTAGGGAGAAAAGATGTTAGATAACTTGCATTCAGGTATGAGTTCTAGTGCTGTTAGCCTGGAGTTAGGTGCTAATGAATCAACAATATATATTAAATAAGCTTAAACAGAAACACACACAAATCAGTGGTTATATATTGGTCAGTTGACAAAAATGTTGACCGCAGGTTCTCAGGAACCTAACCCTGTATTCTTCTTAGGAGCAGTGGTTCAGTATTCGCTGGTTCAGTATTCACACTGACTTTATGGAACATAACCACTTCAAATGCAAGAATCCCCCGTATGCCTATTGCACAGTAAAGCTATATCATGGTGCACTCACTGTCGAACAGACTTGTATACTCTACAAAATATTACAGATACATGCGTCCTAGGACACAAGTTACACTGAATGAACAAACGAATGAATGAGAACACAAATAAAAATATGAACTAAGGGATTCACAGTATTGTTTACTATTCTTCACAGGGTAAGTTGTAAATAACTTTTCATGAACACTAACCATATATCAATTATAACTTGACATTTTGGTTTTATGAAAAGGTTTTCATTTCAGTATAATTTCACTGAGATTAAAAATAAAGTATAAATGAAGCTTTAATGAATAATTCTCATGACCCTCTACTAAACCTAGATCTTCATATTATCAACAGGAGTTATTGTATTTATTTAATTTCTTTCTGCTCTTTTTAAGTAATTCATTTCATTTATTCACTCACTCTTTCTTCTTTCTTTCTTTCTTTCTTTTTTCTTTTCTCTCTTTCTCTTTCTTTCTTTCTTTCTTTCTTTCTTTCTTTCTTTCTTTGGCCAAGTGCTGCTCTAGGCAGTGAGGATATAGCAATGAATACGTCAGGCAAACATTCCTATTCTCATGAAACTTAAATTTCTAGTAACCAGAGACAGACAATAAGCAAATAAATCAGTTGGATAATAATACATGCTGTGAAGGAAAATGAGGCAGAGTAGGGAGAAGGGCTTGGAATTTCAAATCGAGTGGTCAGGAAAGACTATTCTCATGTGACATTTGAGAACTAACTTGAATGAAACGAGAGCGTAAACTAAGAGCATTACTACAACCACCAAATTTGTCACTACAACATTAGTGTCATTTCAAGTAACCAAAACCCACTAAGCTATCCTAAAAAAGATCGATTTATCTGCTCTAAGATTTTTGGAGGGCAACATTTTCTGATGTCTGAAACCTATTAGTGCATTTGGCATTAGCAGTGCAGAATGTAGGTGAGCATCAAGCAAGTTTTGTGATGGGACTTATTATTATATCTTGGTTAGCTGGAGGGGAGGCCTCTGAATAACTTATCTTCGTTGCCTTTTCTCTGGAGGCAGTGTGAAAGGGGCACCGTGGCCTTGTTGTATATGAACAGAGCTCCATTCATCACTTCTTCAACAGGCACTGCCATGGCTTAATGCTATCATCACACAACATGCATTGACACCTTCCCAGCTCCCCACGAAGAGGTGTTCAGTGAATTGGGCCTAGCCCATAATTTCTAATTCCCACTGGTGCATTTACATCCCTTAAGTAGCACTGCCCAAGAGAGACATTTGGAGAAATAAAGAGGACTATTAATAATGGTTACTTCTTTCTTTCATTCGACCACAAATGGTGTCTAATGTCAAAAAGTAATTAGCCAGAAAAAATATTCACATAGAAATAGTACTTGATGCATTATCTGGATAAGTGGCAGCTGGAGAATTTTTTTTTATAACAATAACTTTTGTCAGGGTTAGGTTTTGGGTTTTTGTTTTTGTTTTCTTTCCTTTTTTGATTATGGGCTCCAGTGAGAAAAAGTGATCCTCCTCCCAAGGAAGTAACAGATGCACTTTCCCTCCACTTTCCTTGAAACTGTTCACATCTAAGTTTTTGTGATGGGAGTTATTATTATTTCTTGGTTAGCTGGAGGGGAGGCCTCTGCCTAACATATCTTGTTCATTTTCTAATTACCTCTTGAAAACGCAAACACCCCTGAAACAATAAACTGGCAAATTTAAAAGGTGTAGCTAACTAAAATGAAGGGCAATTTTCTACTTATTTTAATGGCTTTAAAAGTGTAAATCTTACCCTTGGAATCAACTAGTCATCACATCTTAAAATAAAAGTAATATGACCTTGCCTTCAGAAAAGCCAGTTTATCTCCTTCTGTATACCATTTTCATCAAACAATGTTTCTTACTTGTTGGTTTACTCTTTTGGTCTGAGAATGTGTGTGATAATGTGTGGCATAAAAATCAAGAAATTAGTCTCACGGCAGGGAGTCTGCTAACAACACCATTTTAATCTTATCCTTCAAGCAGTGGCAGAAAACATATTAATTGCAGTTTAATTTGTGCAACAAATATTTCATTTTAATTATCCTTGATTTTTGTCAAGCTATAAAAATGTCAATGGTTCTGACACCATTTTTTTACAAGTTTTTTAAATGAAAGAATTAAAACCAAGTGCCGTTTCTGAAAGAAATTATGAAAGATTTCTAATTACTGCTTATGTTTTTGAAAAATTGCTAATCTAGTAGTCCCAAAATAACATCTGGGAACATGTGAACTTGAAGGTTTATTACTCAATGTTTATAATTCTTAATAATATACACGCATCATTAATATAATGGAATTCTCACAGGAAGGTTTTTTTTTTTTTTGTAATTATAGGCTATATCAATAACTGTCATTGAATGGTATGTTTTCTTTATAAAAATGTTTTTGTTAATTCCTCTCAGGAAAACTAAGACAAGAATAAGTGAAACTGACTGCAGCTGATATACTGCACTGAAGAAAAGAATGTTTACCATTCACAGAAGCAGAAAGAAAAATGTCAAACCACCAAAGTTGAACAGTATTATGTTCAGAAAATATTTATTAAGCTCTCGCTAGGTGCAAATCTTACCCAAACATTAATTCCCATGCAAAAATGCTACCTCCTCCTGGAAATCCTTCTCTCTCCAGATGTAAGTTAAATCTCCCTGCACTGAATGCATATGGTGCATAATTATACCCCTGTCACTCTCACTGTCCTTGTTATGTCTTCTGGATGGTGTCATAGTAATTCCCACACATATTTCATGTTCCCCAACAGATGATAAGGTTCCTGGGGGTAGGATCCACGCCTTCTGTGTCATCCTCCATCTATTACATTAAAATATACTTTAATTTTTTTAATGCTTATTTATTTCTGAGAAAGAGAGAGAGACAGAGCGCAAGTCGAGGAGGGGGAGAGAGAGAGGCAGACAAAGAATCCAGGCTCTGAGCTGTCAGCACAGAGTCAGACGTGGGGCTCGAACTCGTGAACTGCGAGATCATGACCGGAGCTGAAGTCAGATGCCCAAACGACTAAGACACCGAGGCGCCCCACATTCAAATACACTTTAAAATGAAAACCTACTGGTATGAATAAAATGTTTTGGGTGTTCTGTTTTGGGAAATACACTATTATTTCAAAACCTTTGTATAAAACTTTGTATAGACCTGTAGTTCAAAATTACTCATTTAGGAGACTTCCAGTTTTAAAAGGGCAGAGCAATATTTTTCTTGCCCTATCTTATCCTTTTAGAAATTTGTTCTGAAACATGGAAACTATAAACATCTATAAAACCACATCTTCAATGAAACTGGGAGATGGCAGTGACCCAAATTATAATTTACGTTGAGAAACAGATGAGAAGTGGTACCAGCCTCAAAAGGAACAGAGAACAGAGACAACTTTGTGTCTGGAAATAGGGATACCAATAAAATTCTATCCTATTCTTCCTTGCTAAACCCAGAACGTGCAGGCATTGGAATCTTCAGATATCTCAGAAAGCAAAAGTGAGGCACAGGACTTGGCTAAAAGTCTCTAAAGCAACACTTCTGGGCTCCTGGGTGGCTCAGTCAGTTAAGCATCCTACTTCAGCTCAGGTCATGATCTCGCAGTTCATGAGTTTGAGACCTGAGTCGGGCTCTGTGCTGACAGCTCAGAGCCTGGAGCCTGCTTCGGATTCTGTGTCTCCCTCTCTCTTTGCTCCTCCTCTGTTCACACTCTGTCTTTCTCTCTGTCAAAAATAAATAAACATTAAAAAAATAAAAGGAACACTTCTAAGCTCCAAGTGTCCCCCAGGAACCTCCTGCTTTTTCTCTCCCCATGTTCAAGGGTTTGTTTTCTGAGGGGAAATAAAACAAAAGCAAAAACTGGAGACATTAGTCATAGTAGAAGGTGAGGGTTAAGGTACCAATTAAGTGAAAGTTTTCACACTGAATGGTGAGAACATCACGCTATACCCCAGCCCCATTCCTAACTCCCAGAACACCAACACACTTGGCAGACTAGGGAATTTTGTTGGGGAAACTGAATGGCTATGAGTAGTGTCTCCTCCAGAGAAAGCCATCTCTGAGGTGAAAGCTATCAAACAAGCCTTACCCATGCACATAATGAGTTCAACTAGCATTTCAGCGAATCATTTTTAAATATAATGAACAGGCAAAGATTAGCAGATGTTTGAGAAAAACCTCCAAACTAAAAGACAAAGACAGATACAAATAAGTAAAATAAATAAGATACAGATACAAATAAGTAAAAAAAAGACAGATACAAATAAGTACAATAAGCCACCTGGGTGGCTCAGTCGGTTAAGTGTCTGACTCCTGGTTTCGGTTCAGGTCATGGTCTCACAGATCATGAGATCGAGCCCCACATCAGGCTCTGCACTGGCGGTGTGGAGCCTGCTTGGGATTCTCTCTCTCTCTCCCTCTCTCTCTGCCACTCCCCTGCTCATGTTATTTTTTTTCTCTTTCTCTCTCAAAATATATAAACTTTAAAAAAAATAAAAAAAAAAATTAGAGGACTTCGAAACAATTCAAGAAGCAGAACAAAGTCGGGGCGCCTGGGTGGCACAGTCGGTTAAGCGTCCGACTTCAGCCAGGTCACGATCTCGCGGTCTGTGAGTTCAAGCCCCGCGTCGGGCTCTGGGCTGATGGCTCAGAGCCTGGACCCTGTTTCCGATTCTGTGTCTCCCTCTCTCTCTGCCCCTCCCCCGTTCATGCTCTGTCTCTCTCTGTCCCAAAAATAAATAAACGTTGAAAAGAAGCAGAACAAAGTATCATTAACACCCCAAATATACTAGGAGACATTAAAAAATAAGTTGCTTCCATTAAGCAAGTATAGGCTGCTATTTAAAAAAAAATAAAAAATAAGAAAGAGCTTTAGTAAATTAATGCAGAAACAGAAAAAACAACTAGATAGAAAAATTGGAATTTAACACCAAGGAATGCTCCCCAAAAGTAAAATAAAGGGACAATGAAAGGGAAATAGGAGAAAAAGATTTAAAAAAAAGTTGAGGATCAATACAGAGAACTTGATCTCTTACTATAAGGTTTCAGTAAAAAGTAATTCGGAAAACAAATAGAAAAGAATTTGTAAAGAAAGCAAGGAAATTTCCCCCAAACAAAATGACAGATACCAGTTTTTGAAAAAAGAGTAGAGATAATTTCAACTTAAAATTCTATATCTAATCACTATCAATTACATATGAGATGCCATATTCAGAAATAAAAATTATACTGAAAGTCAGTAATAGAGTACAGGGAAACTTGACAAGAGGTGTAAAGAAAATCAAGTAAATGGGGATAAAGGCAATTATTAACTCCAGGAAATATAGAAAGTTATACAAAAAGCAAACATCATCGTAGAATGCTTCTTGGCTTAGTAGGAAATAATCTTTCCACACTTTGAAAACACCCCAAAACCCAATACAGAAAGTGAATATTTGCTGACTCAAGACTTAAAATTACTTCAAGAAAACATGGAGAGAGTAGTATAAAAGAGCTAAATTCATATCTTCCATAGTTGAAAGTCAATAGCTAACATCTAAAACTGATAAATTAAGAGATGGCATCTTATTTAGGTAGAGGATAAAAGAATTGAAAGTGGTGGTCTCTGGAAAGGAGGACTAGATAAGAAGGATGGGAAGGAGTGGGTCAGGAGTATGCCAAATTACATTCTAAGTCTTTGAACATATTTACTTAGCTATGTACATGTTTTACTTTGATATAAACAAAGTAAACAAATAATTACTGTACCAAACAGTTTACTGTTCTTAGAATTAAATTTCCTTCCTATTTGGATAATTATTCATCAACTACATTCCTCTCAGTAATTGATGCACTACTTTTTTTTATCATTTATATAAAATACCTAGTTACATTTATCCTAAATATCTAAATGCACGGTTTTCCATATGCTGTTTCTAAGGGCATATTTCTCTTTCTGACCATTTTTAACAATGCTTCCCATAAGCAAGTTTTTACAATAAAACATTAAGATGCAGATAAGATAGTCAATGGAAATTAATGTATTTTATAATGCCAACTCCTTCTATAAACTATTGGAAAATTATATACACACTAGTCTATGTACAATACTTAATGTCTATATTTAAACCAAAATTATTAAAGATGATGTTCTATTTTCTGAACTAGTGTCCTTTCCCCCAACTAAATCAAATTAAGAAAGCAATGTGAATTTCCTCACAAGCTATTTCATACTTGGATGCCCTTGAACTTTACTGAATCTGAACTGGAACATGTGTAGGTAAAATATTCAAAATATTAAGGAATGTTTATTTGCTGTTGCCATTCAAAGCACAATTTATTGCAGAACATTTATATATAACTCGTAATTTATTTAAACTTTATAAATAAAAGACTGTCAAATTCAAGAACTTCTGATACATATAAAAATTTAATCTCAATACTCAATACATAATTTCATTACTATTTTTGAGCAATACAAAATTACTTAAAGATTGAAAGGGTGTAAAAATGGAACAATTTAAATAATTATGGCCTCTTGAAACTCTATGGTTGGCATAGTCACACAATATAGGAGAACAAATACTTTTGAATAAAGTTAAATTCAACTGTGTATGTATCGTATTGACTTATACCACTTTTGTTCTACAAAAGGAACTTATCATAAACAAAATAAAGAGGAAATGTGTCTCACTGTGGCCAAAATGTAATAACTGCTAATTAGTTGATATTTTCTAATGTTTGTTTATTTTGAGGGAGAGAGGGAGTGAGAGCGAGCAAGGGAAGGGCAGAGAAAGAGAATCCCTAGCAGGCTCCGTAGTCAGTATAGAGCCTGACGGGCTGGAGCCCATGAACTGTGAGATCATGACCTGAGCTGAAACCAAGAGTCTGACGCTTAACCCTAGCTGAAACCAAGAGTCGGATGCTTAACTGACTGAGCCACTAAAGCGCTCCATTGATATCTTTTTTAATTTTACTTTTGACACTAAACCATTAATATAATTTATAGTCTTGTAAATATATTATATGAAGTTGATATTTACAAACACAACAAATTTTGGACTGCTAAGTAGGTTAACTACTCATATAATGTTGCTTAAATTATTATTCTATTTAACAAAACCCTTTTTATAAGAAATATAAAATATATTCAATATAAGAAAAATAAGTATGAAAAACAAGTATGAAACAAGTAGCAAGCATATACAACATTACGTTCTAAGTAGTTCAGATTTGGCTTTGATATGAACAGCTAAATAGTTTACTGGGGTATAAAAAAATCTTGTGGCCATCAGCCACCTGAAGGTTAATATGAATTATTAGTAGAAAACATCTCTGAATTAAGCTTGATAGGTTAAAAGCATTTCAAAAAAATCAAAATCTTCTAGAAGTAAATCAGCGTATTTTTAACAAATAAGAGCCAGAATGTTCGTCACTTTATTCAGTGTTACTAAGTAAAGTTTTGACAAGTATATATTCACTTTACTTAAGAAAAGAAAGGAAAAGTAGGGGTGCCTGGGTGGCTCAGTTGGTTAAGCATCCGACTTAGGCTCAGGTCATGATCTCACAGGTCATGAGTTTGAGTGCCACGTTGGGCTCTATGCTGACAGCTCAGAGCCTGGAGCCTGCTTCAGATTCTCTGTTTCCCCCTCTGTCTACCCCTTCCCTGCTTGTGCTCTGTCTCTCTCTCTCAAAAATAAATAAACATTAAAAAATTGTTTTAAAAAGAAAAAAAAGGAAAAATATAAGAATTGTTCCATATTGAATAGCCACATTAAAATTCTATTTTATTATTAACATAGTATCAGTATGCTAGGCTGAAATAATTATGAGTCGTAGATTTATTTTATGCAAACATTCTTTATTTAGCAATGTAGTGTAGGATATTAATGCATAACACTTGTATATATTTCTTATGTGGACAGATGTTTAGCTAATATAGATTATGATATATGTGTTAGTCATCATTAATGATATTTCTATAAACTCTGGAAATTAATGGTAGAGTATTTCAATTAGTTTTGTCTGGTCTACAACTATGGTTAGAGCCTATCCAAATTTTCAAAACTGTTAAAGTGATTTAATGGATATTAACCTTACAATGTTCCATAAAGCTCTTATCCATCATGGGGGTTAGTTAATTAGCCTACAGGAGGAATTTCCTCTCCAAGAAATCTTGCATTTAGAGCCCTAGGAAAACTCTTTCCCATCTATATTATCAGTAACACATAGAAGAATTGGCTAAGGATGTTGGGGGGAAATATCTAAGGACTAGTAATGTCTATCTTCCTAAGTGGAATTGAAAAAGAAGGATCAAAGAATTATCTCCAACAATCTCATGTTCAGGCAGTTACACCAGCAAGTTTTTGGAAGCTTTCAAATAACACATAATTCTCAATCTAAGTAAATTGCCCTTGACCTCCTCCTTACTTTTGACTTTATCACAGATTTTAAGTTGGATTTCTTTGGGGGTCATTGTTGTTTTTTTTCTTCAAACTGCATTTCTATCTGTCCAAGAGATTTCAGGATAATGAATGGAAATCACCAACTTGTTCAGCTACGGAAACCAAGCTGTGGGGTGGGCTTTACACAGGTTTTGCAGAGACGTACCGCATGCAGGGCCCCTATGATGCACAGAAGAGTTGTAAGTAGGAGGCAGGTTAGAAGTATGCATCTGCACCTCTTCCACCAATTATTAGTATTGGAGAACTACAAAATAAGGGCAGGTGAACTGGGTTGCCTTTGAATTGGAGCCTGAAAAGAGGCCTTGATCTAAAGAGATAGAAGACCCAAGTCCATAGGCTCTCTGTGTTGGTAAACAGTGACTGTCTAGTGCTCTTCAAATAGGAGAAGGATGAGGGGGAAACAATTATAAAGGCCCATGGAAGAAAGATCAATTCATAAGTTAAAGACTTGGATGAAAGCAGACTTGTGAAAGTCATCATTTCCAGGAACCACCCCCCCCCCACAAAAAATTTAAGTGTTAGAGAATATTTGCCAACTTCAATCAACTCCTGAAAATATGGATTCTATAAAACAGAGCCAAAGACCAGAAGACTAAGGGAGGCTAAATAACAGCACTAGATACCCATAAAAACAAGGTCAGAAACATTCGGTGACACAAGTAAATAAGATTACAGCAGCAGACTTAAAATTCACTCTAGAGGCAACAATTGGCTATTCAAAGTTGAACTGATGGTGAAGTTATATTTTAGAATAAAGAAAACAATTTTAAAAAACAGCACCCCCCCCAATACACACACACACACAAAATCAATCAGCTGAAATATTTCTTTTATAACAGTAGTTGATAGAAAGTCACAAAGCAGTATCTATAAAGTTAAGAGGAAAGGTTGTGAGCCCAGTACTTTATACACACTTACTCAGTGGTCACTGAAACATGAAAGCAGCAGAAAGGCACTCTTGGATATGGTCTTAATTGGGATTGCAACTGACAGAAAGCCCAAGTTAACAGTGATTTAAGAGAGAAGTTCATTTCTATTTTACACAAGATTCCATGGTTGGTGTGATACTCTACAAGGTAAGGGACCCAGGATTCTTTTATATTATTGCTCTACCTTTTGTGGCCTGCATTGATCCAAGGATTACAATATGATTGAAGATGTCAATCAATCTCTAGCTATCAAATCCACCATTCTAGACACCAAGCAGGAAGAAATAAAAAGAATGACACTCATTTTTCTTTAAAAAACAAAACAAAACAAAACACTATGGGAGGCTGTCCACTGTGGGGCTCTTGAGTTCCTACATACCTTGCTGAATGTGTTAAAATCACAAAGTCTTGATCATTCTTTTCCCTGGAATAAGGGCCACTTTTCAGTATTGTTTAGGCAACTGGCAACCCTGAGAAGGGATGTAACACTTCACTGTATTTATCACAACAGTTCTGCAAGGCACCTGGTCTCCCTCTGGACAGAGAAGGCTTGCTTACTGCTTCCTACAAACATGGTGGATGTCATATACTGAAGGTGTTTCTCCTATGCACACATGCAGGCCCCACCTGGCTCTCTGTATCCCCTTGTGAGATCTGAGGCTCAGAGAACTGGTACAACTGAACTCCTACTGCTTTTGCTCTGAGGAACAGTCTTGGACCTACGAGGCTCATGTCTTACCAGTACCTATGGCACTGTCAGGCTAATTTATGAGCTTGTACAGTTCTTCTAGCGAGAGTTCTGCTTTTAACTGTCCTTCACACCAGAAGACTTATTTATGTGGGGAAAAATTCTGATAAATAATTCTTGGGGGTTGAACTCACAGTTTTGCTTACATTCTGTTTTATAGCATATAGTCACAGGTCTACAGCTAGCTTTAAAAGGTGGCTGATAAATGCAGTTTTTATTTCAGGCAGTCATGTACCCAGGTATAAATCAGGGGTTCTATTAGTATAGAAGGAGGGTCTGTAAACTATGACCCATAGGCCCAAGCCAGCCTGCAGCCTAATTTTTAAATAAAGTTTCACTGGAACTCAGTCATGCCCATTCTTTTGTGTTGTTTAAGGTTGCTTTGGTGTTACAATGATGGACTTGAGTAGGATAATGTAGACCATTGGCCTTCAGAGACTAAAATATTTGCTACCTGGCCCTTTAAGAGTTTGCTGACTTCTGGTACAGAAGAGGAAAACTGATATGGAAGGACAATGAATTTTTTGCTACAGATACTCTATGTCTCAGAAAAGTTACTGTCCATGCCCTCCTTTTAATAAAGTCTTCACGTATGTCCTATGCATCAAAGAAATAACTCATTTTAGTATCTCATGAAGAAGAACCAGTAATATTAATATGATTTCAAGCTAAAAAATAAGATGTAGAAGATACGAAGACTATTAATAAACTTCAAAAAGATTGGTAAATATTGTACCCCCAAACTGCAGAAAATACATTTACCAAAAGTGACCAGATCCTGGGCCATAAATCAACAAATTTCAGGAGATTAAAATTACAGAGTATATTCTTTGACCACAGATGACTTAAACTAGTAAATTAAAAAAATATAAAAATCTCTAAATTTTAGAAAATTCAGTGATGTACTTCTAAACAAAACATGATTTATAATAGAAAACACTTAAGATTTGTGATAAAAAGTTGTGGAATATCACTAAATCCATGTTTTGAAACTTACAACCTTATAAACACATATTAGAAACAAAGATCGAAAATGAATTATCTATCTCAAGAAGTAACAAAAAATAACAGCAAATTAAACCAAAAAAGGTGAAGGAAAAAAAAGTAAAGAACTTATATTAATAAACAGAAAATGACCGTTCAGCTGAGAAAAGCAACAGTCAAAAGTTAGTTTTATGAATAGACTGAGGAAATGGATAAGTCCTTAGCAAGATAAGAAAACATTTACTAATATCATGAATGAAACAGGTGACATCACTACATATACCACAGGTATGAAGTATATAAAAAAGAAGATTATGAACCCTCTTTGCCAGGAAATATGAAAATTTAGATTAATAGGCCAAACTGAAAAAACACAACTTAATCCAAAACACACAATAAGAAATAGAAATATGAATTGCCCTATATGAATTACAAGCATTGAATAAATAAAAACCTTCCCAGAATGAACATCCCCAAGCCCAATGGGCTCACTAGTAAATTCTTGCAAATATTTAAGGAAGAAATAACAGAATTTTATATAAATTTTTCCCAAAAGAGATAGAAAGGGTATACTACCCAAATATTTCTACAAGGCCAGCATAACCTTGACACTAAAACATGACAAAGACTTTGTAAGAGAGAAAAAGGAGAGACAAATTTATTTTACAAACATAAGGGCAAAATATATTGAACAAAGTATTAGCAAATTGAATGCAGTGACACATAAAAATGAGAACATCTCAAGATCAAGTTGAGTTTATGCCTGGAAGAGATGACTGGTTAACATTTAAAAAAAATCAAACAAGATAATTGACTACAATAATGGGATAGAGAAATCATATGGTCATCTTATAGATGTAGAAGATACCTATGATCGTTTACTATCTATTATGATTAAAAAAAGTCATTTTTTAAAATAGAATCAAAATGTCTTTAATATTATAAAGTATGATAGAACATCATGATTAAAAATAGTACAAGTATTCACTTGACAAAAAACGATTGAGAAGAAATAAAATTTTATTTTACAGAAAATATGAATTACCATATAGAAATCATACAGATACACTATTATTATTAATGAATTTGGCAAAATCATCAGTACAAAGTCAAAATTGGGAAAAAATGAACTCTCATAAGAATGCATAAAGTATGGTATCATTTATGTATATTTTAACTATAAATAATATATATCATGTATCTACCATCGAGTTTTAACCAATATATTTTGCTGCACTTCACGTACCTATATACTGTATGCATATTTGTAGACATATGTAAAATTTTTCATAATTAAGAATTTTATATGATACTTAGTGAGAAAATAAATTTATCAAATGTAGTCAAAACTCTTCTCAGAGGCAGATTTATTACCATACAGGTTTTCACTATTTCCTTTTGATATCCCCAAAGTATTCCTTTCTTTATCCCAGAAAATAACTTAATGTTTGACTAAGAAATAAAGGTAAATAACCAAATATATTTAGAAACTTTATACTGCACATTATTTCACTTCTGCATATTATTCAGTAGATGCTTCATGATAAAAACTTTATGGTTACCTTCAAAATTCTATCACTCAAACATAAAATAAGTATTCTATTGTAAGAGAATCATGAAAATCCAAAGAAAATTTACTTCAAAAATTGACAGAAACACATCTTAATATTGTATGAATACATGTGACTATATATGTGTATTATATACGTGTCTCATTCTTTACATTTATATTATTTTTCCCTTTAATTCATAAAGCAGACCTAAATTACCTTTAACATTACTTCTAGCTCTGATATTGTATAATAACATGATTACTGGTAAGTCTTCTAAATATCCGCAAAGAATTTATAAAATCTTGGAAACTGGCATATGATATGAGAAAGTAAGTTTAAAGGGCTAGTATAGGGTCCTGGTTAAATAGCCCAGTCTTTGGCAATGATTAGCATTATTTATTCTTAATTTGTAATCTACAAAATGAGAGGAAATTACAGTGATAGAAATGATAACATCTAGGTTAGTTCTGGGGATTAAAAGGGATACTACACCTAGAGAGCTTTCTTAATGTATGTTCAGTTGGCTAAGAACAATTTTTACCAATAAAAGGGAAGGAGTGAAACATGGAAGAACGTTGCTCGATCAGGCTGTCTCCAAAGGAAACAGCAAATTAAGAGACAACACACAAAAGTGGTTTTTCGTCTTCATTTCCTTTCTCCCGCACTACCGTCGGACCTTCCAGCCGGCCAGGACTCGGCCCGGGCCCTGACCGGACCGGACAAGGACCTGTCCCGACGCACTGCAAGACAATGCACTCACGACCCGCCCCTGACCACGTCAACGACGTCCTGCCCTTCACGTTCCTTCCTGGTTTTTCTTTCTTTTCTTTCCTTTCTTTTTTTTTCCCTTTATTTTCTCTTTTTTCTCTTTTTTTTTTCTTTTCTTTTCTTTTCTTTTCTTTTCTTCTCTTCTCTTCTTTCCTTTTCTTTTTTTCCTTTCCTTTCCTTTCCTTTTCCTTTTCCCTTCCTTTCCCTTCTCTTCTCTTTTCTTACCATTTTACAGAACATAACCTATGCAAGTAGAATTTCATACATCTTTTATTGAATTGTACCACAAATTGAGGCAGTACCCTGCACATAGTGGTTCTCAATAGTTGCTATGGATGAATCAATATTAAAAATGAGGTTTAAAGGGGGGCTGGGTGGCTCAGTCAGTTGAGCATCTGACTCTTGATTTTGGCTCAGGTCATGATCCCAGGGTCATGGGATTGAGCCCACCATTGGCTTCACAGAGTGTGAGGCCTGCTTAACGCTTTCTCTCTCTCTCTCTCTCTCTCTCTCTCTCTCTCTCTCTCTCTCTCTCTCTCCCCCTCTGTCCCTCACCCACTCTTGCTCTCTGTCTCTCAAAAAAAAAAAAAAAAAAGGATTCTCTCTCCATTCTCTCCATCCGTCCCTCCCTCCTGCACCCACACACTCTCCCTCTAAAATTAAAAAAAAAAGAGGCATTTAATTGTTTAGAAATTACAGTTGTGCCTGAAAAATGACTGACTGCCTTTTTTAGAGGAGATAAAAACCTTTAAATGGTTGAACTCCAAGTTTTGCATGGTTTATACAGAGTGATCTAAGTGGGAATCTATAGATCTTTGGTCTTAATGCTTCAAAATGTTTGGCTCAAGGCAAAATGTAGGCATCTTATAAAATGATGTTGTATGAAAAAGGGAGAGCTATCCTTCCCTAACAATAAACTACCATCTATGTATTGGTTTCATAGAAACTCTTGGCCAAATTTTAGTCACCTAACTATGTCACCAGCTATGCTTCTCCTATGTTGTATTATACATACATTTGGGAAAAAAATGATATACATGGATATGCTTTATTGCTACCTTTAGCAGGATTGAAACAGTATATCAAATTTTATTTTGGTGGTCTTTTATTAGCTTTCTACCACTTGATCAGCTGATATCACTAATAATAAATTTTTTTTATATAAACTAGAGTTTGCAAGTCCTGTCCCGAGACTGTAATATTTCAAAAAACAGTCTAAGCTTTAGGGAAAAAACCAATTACAGAAACAGCATTAAAAATGCCAAGCACCGGGCAGAAGCAATTCTGGATCAGTTTAAAAAAGTGATTGATGAAACTCTAATCCAAGCTGAAGGAACAGTTTCACGACAAGCTGTGACCATTCCACACACTTCATTAGCTGCCATAATTAGCCTGGTGTTTCAATTTGTTAGAACTGGTGGGGACAATTTTCCTCAGAATGCAAACATCAAAAAACAGGGTCCCTCAGACTTCAGAAGAGGCTGATGAGAGGCTTTTCTAGTCTCTGTTAACTAAAAGATTAATTATTGCTGATGGGAGCCTGAGCTGTGATTGTCACTCTGTCTATGTGCATTACTTTTAGCATTAGAAGAAAGATAGGGTTGACACTCCACTACTCAATCAAGCAGCTTCACATTAGTGCACAAAGTCGGTTTTAATATCGAGGCTATTTTTGATTGATTTTTCTTCCTGTTTTCTGGGACCAAGACTCACACCTATTTATTTATATCAGAATTTTAAAACAGTCTCTAACATATTGAGAAGTTTGGTTAAAGTACTTCGCCTCAAGTTATAGCTTCCCTCTTTAAAGATCAGCAGAAGAGTGATTTCACATATTTCTATGATCATATAGTGGCATCTTTCAAATATGTTTATAAATCTTCTAAGACTACAAATGTTTTAGCCAACCTATAAAGCTACACTAATTTTAGGTGTATCTATAAAGATAGCACTATAATCTTGTCCCTAGATTAAGGGAGCATACTTTGATTTCCCGCAATGTAAATTCATGAAATCTAGGTAGAAGGGATGTTAGGAAGGAAAATCCTATGTAGTTTCCTTAAAACAAAGGGATTTCTTTTAGTCTTTTGGCCAGCAGGAACGCGGACCCTAAATTGATAGTATACCCTGATGACAGTGTTACTAAACATTTTACTAAAGGCTTAATTTTTCTTTCTCTTGGAGTTGCTATTATTCAATTATTTGTGTTTCACTAGTTATTTTTAAACCAAAAATTTCCACTTTATATATCTTTTTTTTAAAGTGATTTCTTTGACCTATAATGAATAAACTAAAAGTAGTTTAGAGAGGTATGAAGGAAGCAAACATAATCAAAGAAACTGGTGATATTTTCAAATCCGCAACATTGTAGTGGACAAGTTTTAAAATGAAAAAAATATAACCACATCAGAGAAAAATGCTTGTCTGAATTTCCAAGGGAAATTTTTTCATAGGTTCCATTAAAATCAAGTTTTTGTCATCCCAAATAGATGGGAAAATATATAATATGGAGCAGTACTAACAGATATATAACATGGGGCCAAATAAGTAATTCTCATTTTTTAGGTGCCATATTAGAAATGGTGACAAGGAATAGGTGAAATTAACTGTATGGTAATGAAATATTTTAACCTAAAACATAGGCAATGTAACGTATGTCATTAAATATGAAAGTATGAATATGTTAACTGTTTTTTATACTACATTTTGAAATCCAGTGTGTACTTTATACTTCTAGAACATTTCAGTTCAGACCAGCCACATTTCAAGAGCTCAAGAGCTATATAGGAATCATACCAAGGAACACAGATTTAGAGAATATAGAACTTTCTTTCCCAAAGAGAAGTTTTCCTGCTACTTCGTGAACACAGCAGTTCTGGAGTTCTGTGTAGTTACACCCACATGATCATAATGAACACATACAATAGCAGTTGAATCAACTTTTTACAATGAAGAGTAAAAGTCCTATATTAATAAATGAACACTGATGAAATCATTATAACACTATAATATAGTCCTATGCTAATAAATGAACACTGATGAAATAGATTGTAAGAACCACAACAATCAGTTAAGATAACATAAGACAAGAAATCAACAGGCCATACACACCCTGAGACTGAATATAGCTACACATTGGGCCAGAAAGGTACTGCCCATTCCTTGGGCAGGAATGAATGGTTAAAACAAAAATCCACATTGTATTCAGAGCTGAGATTTGGCCAGCATGCATCAGTATGGTCCTATCTGTCATTAACACGTGGAAATACTTTTATGAT
Organism: Lynx canadensis; assembly: GCF_007474595.2. NCBI lineage: Eukaryota > Metazoa > Chordata > Mammalia > Carnivora > Felidae > Lynx > Lynx canadensis. The sequence continues at coordinate 55,182,328 of NC_044319.2, read as the reverse complement.
TATTGTTGGTAAACAGCTGCTAAGCCAAGCATCATTTCCACCATCCTTCACAATCTAGCAGTTACTATATATCCCAGCAAGGAGCCCTGGGACTGTTGTGCATTCTGATTGTTTCGTACCTGTGAAGGACAGTTAGAAAATAATATTACTCACGCCTCTAATATATAGATAATTAGCTGGCCACAGTACCACAGTGAGTTATCGGTAAATCTGTGATTAATTTAGCCACAATGATGTTTTTTGATCTTTTCATCAAATTGCTTCTTCCTAAAATCTCAGGAAACACGTTCAAAACCAAGATATCTAGATTTAGCTGCTCTAAACAGTCATGCGAAAAGCATATTGAAACTAATCTCAGTTGAGTCTACCAAGCCATTTGCTATTCAAAAGATATTATAGAGATGATTACTGTTTGGGTATTGAAGTCTGAGGAAGGTTTTACTTCCACAAATTTACATCTCTACTATTTACCCGTGATTTAATTTATGAACAGTGGAGGATATACCCAAAGTAACTCTTGTAGTTCATACATAATATTCAAAGTTGTGTTGAATCATTCATCTTAATATTGTTATATACAGAGAGAATCTTGAGATACAGATTATAAAATAGCACAGATTTTAAACAACTTCTTCAGGAGTGACGATTTCACAATTAAAAAACAAAGTAAATGCGGCTGGAGTACTTCTGTCTTTTGAGAAAGTACTTCATAGAATGTGGCTTTTTGTCATAAAAGGTAGATTGATTTGAAAGGCACCAGGGTGGTTCAGTCAGTTGAGCATCTGACTCTTGATTTCAGCTCAGGTCATGATTCCAGGGATGTGGGATCGAGCCCCGCGTCAGGCTCCACTCTCCTTGAGATTTTTCTCCCCTCCCCTCTCCTCCCCTCTGCCCCTCTTCCATTCTCATGCTCTCACTCTCTAAAATGTTTTGTTTTGTTTTTAAGAAAGCTTAAAAAAGTGGGCTGACCTGAAAAGGCTGGAAATTAACCAAACTATGATTTGCCCCATCTAAAGACCCTTGTCTGGAAACATCTCCTATTGCAAATGGAAAAAGGCACATACCATAGGGGAGAAATCACAACTGATAAGAAATAAATGTTAAAGTTGAGTTGTGACTTAGAACAAAAGAATAATATAGAAGAAATACTCCATTTTCTCCCAGATAGTTGATAATTTCTAACAAATAATAGGGTGAATGACAGAGCCAACATTTTCCTCCAGTATTTGAGAGCAACCAACTTATTAATTTGGTCTGGCATGTTCCTAATAACATAATGACAGAAAAAAATCCTATTTTGTGAGCCCCTTTTGGAAACTACAGACTATCTTTCTGTCTTCAAAATGATTAATAGTTCTATTGTTGAGTATAACTTCAACTGGAAGGAAATTCTTCAAACTTCATGACCAGGTGTATTATCTGCAATCTTTGGAAAAACATCTGGTTTTGTTGTTTGATGAAAAAAAAAAGTTCCACATTCCATCCTGATCATCTCTTTCTGCGTCAGCATGAATTACTGTCAAACAGGCTACCCCAAAATCCTGAATACAGGCATGCATACTCCTGTAGTCAACTTTAAGCCAGAGCCATTTTATGTCCAGAGAATTTTTATGAGAAGAAGAGGGCAGAATATGAAATGAGAAGTCTTGAAGATAAGGATTCAACTTTAAGTGTAAGTTTAAAAATACTTGGAAGAAATAGGAAGTCATGGTCAGAACAGTATGATATGGAGTTCATTCATGGATTGGATTACTTAGGTAATTTTATGCACTATAAATGCACTTTAATGCACTATAGCCATATTATACATGGTGCTGTAAAGTCACGAATCCTTTTGCGAAAGCTTTTACTCTGGAAAATAAGATTAGAGGAAGATAATTATGCCAACTCTCTAATATTCTGGAGGAAACGCTTTTGGAAGCTGAAATGGAAAATGACAATTTGTTTATTTCTGTGTAGACAGAAATCTCTGAACACCAGGAACATCACAAATCTCTGTTCCAATTCACTTCTGCTGCGGTGTCCCTAAAACGGATACATGGATGCACAACTTTCAGCTGTCACAGCCTCGATAATAATGCAGACTCCAAAACACATAACCTCAAAGGCTTAAGGACTAAAGAAATGAAATGACATGAATTCAATCTAGAGATTTCTTGGAAAACTTTTATATTCCTTTACTCCAACCTTTGCTCTCCGGCAAAGCAAGTTATCGGAGTTCTGATTCTGCCTGACATACCTAGGTAAGTTATTCTTTTAGCGTGTGTTGTCATTAGAACAAAAACATGAAATCAAAATAATGTGAAAGAGAAGGGTACTGCCACATTAGAAGTCTACCCCAACATTTCAGGTTTTATTCAAAGTGAAAACATGGTAGTGTTTTCATTGAAATTTATTTTTACACAATTTCATTTCTTTACTTGTAAAATTTGGATTCGTAAAATTTGGAGTCATGTCTACATTTTTAGAAAATAGACATTTGAGAGTAATAATTGTAAACAAATATTAAAAAATATATATTGTTTTATTTGTTTCGTGAAGGAAAATAGTATCCGATAAAATTAAATTGATGGCATACAAATTTTTTGTGCTTTTGTTATTTGCACTTTAATTTTGGACAGAGGTCCAAAGCTCCAATTATATATCTAAAGAGTAAGATGTCAAAAAAGGTATCAAACTATTAACTTAAGTCTTAACATTATTTCTGAAGAAAATAGCAGTCTCCTGATTTAAACTGAAAATCCACTTTGCCTGTCTTTAAGTCAAACTTCCCACATAAGATAAGTAGAAGAAACAAGATAGGTAAAACTATTTCCTACAAAGGGAAATACGGTTAAGTGGAAGAAAGCTAGTGACTTGACTTGTATTAGTGATCTAGGGAGTCTACATGAGCGGACAGCTCTTGTGTACTAAAGTCCAAATCCACAACCAGGTAACACACACTTGTCATGGAGGTATAATTGGCAATTGTAATGTATAATTGTTATACATTAATATAAAGTATAATGAACAATTATACTTCCGTAGAGAAAATAATCATAGTATGGAATTTCACATTTATATGTAAGTTTCAATATGAAAAAGCTGGTTCTTTAGTCACTTCCCCTTTCCTCCCCACCCGGTGATGCCTTTCCTTATATATGGGTGTGTGTTCGTAGTTGTGCAGAAAGGGATTTGTGAGCTTAATGGGGCAAAGACAAACTCCGAGTATATGTTGAAGACATATATCTCAGGCAACATGTTGTAGAGGTAACAAACTTTTTGACCACAACATTTATAAACAAAACCAAGAAGACATACAAAGGGCCAACATACACACGACAAGATGCTCAATGTCACTCATCATCAGGGAAATGCAAGTCAAAATCACAATGAGATATCACCTTACACCTGTCAGAATAGCTACAGTCAAAAAGATATGAAATAGCAAGTCTCGGTGAGGATGTGGAGAAAAAGGAACCCTCATGAACTGTTGGTGGGAATGCAAATTGGTGCAGCTACTGTGGAAAACAGAATGGAGATTCCTCAAAAAACTAAAAATAGAACTACCATATGATCCAGTGACTCTACTATTGGGTATTTACCCAAAGAGAACAAAACACTCATTTGAAAAGGCACAGACTCCTATGTTTATTGCAGCATTATTTACAGTAGTCAAGATATGGAAGCAACCCAGTGTCTATCCACATACACACACACTGGAATATTCCTCCGCCATAAAAAAGAAAAAGAGATCTTGCCATTTTCAACAACATGGATGGACCTAGAGAGTATAATGCTAAGTGAAGTAAGTCAGACAGAGAAAGGCAAATACCATATGATTTCATATGTGGAATTTAAGAAACAAAACAAATGAACAAAGGAAAAAAAGGAGACAAACCAAAAAGAGACTCTTAAATACAGAGAAGAAACTGCTGGTTGCCAGAGGGAAGGTGAGTGAAATAGATAAAGGGGAATTAATAGTAAAGTTATCCTGATGCGCACTGAGTAATGTATAGAATTGTTGAATTATTATATTGTACAACTGAAACTAATAAAGCACTGTATATTGGTAACGCTTCAATAAAAACATCAACTAAAAAAACTAGAACTAAGTACATTGTTATCCCCTATGAGGTCATGATATGTATATATATATTAAAAAAAAAACTAATACCATTTGAAAAACTACCTTTCTTTGCTTTGGAATAGTAGACTTTACTGAGACTGTACTATAAATCATATTGTACTCTATAGCAGAAAGAAGCTTTCCTAAATGTGGACTTTACTTTTATGTTACCATATTATGAAAAATCATCCTTAAAGCTACTATTGATTATTTTAATACGACTAAGCCATAACATTATACTAACATAGTAGCTATATTCTGAGATAAGTTACTTCATAGAATACCAAACACTTAACATGTGATAACTGAAAATCCCCAATTCTGACAAATTCATGCAACCTGAGATCCTTTTTTATTGTAAGCATTTATGTCTATTATAGATCAGTAAGATGAGAGTTAGAAAGTTAAAGCAGGGAAGTTTTATCAATAACGTTTTGGGGTAAAAAAGAAAAAGTATATATGTTACCTGTGAACAATATATCTAATATATTCTATTATCTTTTTTCTGGTATATTTTTAGGATTTTCACTGTACCTTGATATTTAGGTAATGCTACCCACAAATATGAAAGCTACTTTAAAAACAAAATATACATTTTACATATAGTACTTTAGCTCCTCAATTAATGCTATTAGGATTAGAAAGTATATTAATACTTGCAAATTAGATTGTTTCCACCCTCTGGACATTATTTATGTATATTAAATGTCAAATCTAAAATGACAGATGATTTCTGACTTCAATTAGAAAAAAATATGCATGTCTCAAAAATCACATCAAAATAATGTAAGCAACCTTTAGATTCAAACAGTATGGTTTCAAATTCCATTTATTTCTCTTCAAAATAGTATTCTGAAGAAAATGCTTCAGTCTTTTTTTAATGGCTTATAGGCTTTAGCAATATAAATGAACTCCTACTGAATATGTTCACAAATAAAATGGAAGTAATTTTCTTAAAATAATACAAGCATGACATAAAAGTGAAGGAAAAAAGCATATGGTAAATGCTATTTGCTCTTCATTTTATTGCTATAAGAAACGTCATCCCGGTACATGGCATCAAAAAATCTGGACTCAATGTTTCTAGCTCAGTCTTCTAATGACAAATAATTAGATGGGTTAACAAAAGCATACTTTGAAAAAATACATAATAATAATTCTGAATAAATGCACAGAAATGATATTTTATTTACCATGAAAAAATGTAATTTTGGACTAGGATGTAGTTTTTACATTAAGGTTTAATTTTTTTTTAATTTTTTTTAACGTTTATTTATTTTTGAGACAGAGAGAGACAGAGCATGAATGGGGGAGGGTCAGAGAGAGGGAGGCACAGAATCTGAAACAGGCTCCAGGCTCTGAGCCGTCAGCACAGAGCCCGACGCGGGGCTCGAACTCACGGACCGCGAGATCATGACCTGAGCCGAAGTCGGCCGCTTAACCGACTGAGCCACCCAGGCGCCCCTAAGGTTTAATTTTTAAAATACTATACTTGCCAGTCATGCATAACTTCACTTGGCAGAGGGGGTATAGTTAGGAAAAACTTTCCTAAGGAAGTAGAGATCTGGCGTAAGTGACTGTGTGGGTAGACTGGATTCCGAAGAAACCGGGGGTCAGGGAGTCCATGAAATGTTCTGTACTGGGCGTAGGTGTGAGCTGTCTCTGGGATAAGCAAGGACAACAGTTGAAGGAGTAAAACAGCAACTTTTTCCTCTCATGTTTCTTACAGGCAAGTTCCATGACTAAAGGAAGAAGGTAGGGAAAGCAAGACATTTATAGTCCAACAAACGACAACGCATTGCTAGTTAGACAGCATAAGTACCATCTAATTTTCTCTTTGAAATCCACTTATTCTTCAAAGCCTTAGATCATCATCAAGGGACCACATTTTCCAACTGAGGAATTATAGAGGAAGAAATTTAGGTTTTTTTAAATATTCCAATTGTGAGCAGAACCTTTGCGAATAGCTCTTGGAATAGATTTAATAAGAAAGTAAGGTCAACATTTGTATCTTGCCAGTCAACAGTGTGAAGTATTTTCACTACTTTTGTATCTTACTAGTATTTAATCGATACCCTTAGAGTTCGTTGCTGACCAGTCCAGCAAGTCTCACTTTTTAGCCATCTGATATTTCATACTGGTTAAACTCTGAGCACGCTAGCAGATTTAAATTTTTTGCTAAGAGCTGATAACCTTATAATAGCCACCTAAAAAAGCGCTTGTAGTTTAATCCGGAGTTAATGACATTATTTCAGAATGCCACTAGTATAATCAAAGTTACTAACTGTAGAATTCTCAATATCAGTTGGGTAGTATGGTGTCCAGTATCTTTTTAGGATGGATATGAATGTTCAGATAAATAACTCTGTGCCCAACATCTTTGGGAGAAAATATATGGCACTTAGGCATGGTTTGGAAAATATTCAGTTAAGCATATTCAAAGAAATTGTATTCACAATAATTTTCACAATGGAACAGTTTCCTTAAATGAATTCTCAAGCAGGACGCCCATCTCCAGACAGATGAGTGGAGTGCTGAACTTGTCTGCAGGTTACATAAAGTGATATGAAACAATAAGGTAACAAAAGAAGTGTTTGACTTGTCCTTTATTTTTATGGTCTGTGTCACTGCTGGTTTCCTGATCTTTTTTGTAAGAGTTAAAAACAGTATTAAGCACCAACTTGGAAATTTACCAAAAACGATTTTTAAAGCACTGCTTTTTATATTCTGATATAAAAATCAACTGAGGGATACAAAAGGATAGGAAATGTTATCTATGAATTAAAATTCAGCTTGATAGAAAGCTTTCACATATTGTGTTAGAAGTAACATGTTAGATGTCTGATATATTTAAAATTCAATATTTAACTTTTGTAATATTAAAACATGAAATATATATGGTATGGAAAATAAATTTAATAGTAATACAGGGCAAATTAATCTTTTAATGATCTAGGACTCAGTCAATTTATTAATGTTATTTTACTGTTACTGTCTAAATAGCTTTTTTAATGTTAACACATGAACATGGGGCTAATGACGGAGAAATTTTAAATGATAGATACAGAGAGCATTAGAGATTTAGGATATCATTTCAACATTAGTGATCAAAATATACTAATAGAATAATAGAATGGGAAAAGAAACCAAAAGGGTCATAAATATAATAATAACTAAACTGTATGGTGTTTACCATGTTGGGTATTCTAAGTCACTTATACGGTTCCTAATTCTGTCATCATGACAACACTGTGAGTAAGGTAAAATATTTTCCCTTTCCACAGATGAAAAAACTGAGATACAGAGAATTTTTTAAATTTGGTCAAAATTATACACCAAAGTGGCAATTTGAAATGAGAGACTCTGACTCCAAAACATAATCCAATAGGTCTAGTATCATAAGAAGTACAAGAAGAGGAAGAGAATAAAATGGAAAAGAAAGAAAAGGCAGGGCGGAGCGCGGGAGAAAGAAAGAAGCCGCGGAAAAGGAGCACGAAAAAAAGAAAAAAGAAGAATGAGAATATAAGGAAAAAAGAAAAGAGAAGAAGAAAAAGGGAAAAAGAAGGAGAACATAGAAAGGAAAGAAAAAAAGAAAAGGAGAAGAAGAAAAAGAGAGGAGAAAAAGAAAAGAAAAGGAAAAGAAAAAGGAGAGAAAAAGAAGAAGGAGGGAGAAAGGAAAAGAGAAGGAAGAAAGAGGGAGGAGGAGCCCCATCCCCCGCCCCACTTCCTCCTTCTCAGCCTCTACCTCTCCCTTCTCAGGCCTTCTCACTCATTACACTTAAACTTCCTAACCCTCTATGCTTCTCCCCCTCCCCCTCTCCCCCTCCTCCTTCCTCTCCCTCTCCCCCTCCCCTTCCGTCCCCCTCTGTGCTTCTCCCCCTCCTCCTCCCCCTCCTCCTCTATGCATGCCCAGAGAAGAGGCCCTGTGGGAACACAGCAATGAGAAGGCAGCTGTCTATAAGCCAGATTCCTCACCAGAAGCCACCCCTGCCAGCACCTTGATCTTGGTTCTTCCAGCCTGTGAGAAAGTAAATGTCTGATGTTTAAGCCACCCAGTCTGTGGTGTTTTATGGTAACCTGAATAAACTAAACAATACAATAACAAAAACACATGTGAACAACAAAAAAATGACTATATAACAAGAGAAAGTTGGAAAATAAATGAGAGAAGAACTCTTGCACACTAACAATCAAATAACAAACAGATACTTAGGAATAAACCTAGTAACAATGTGAAGACTCTATGTGGAAAAAAAGCTATAATTTTTATTGACAGAGTGCGCTCTTCGAGAAGAAAGGACAACTGCATTAAAATCAAGATAATGTTCATTAAAACTGTAATGTTACACTTAGCTGATTGGCAAAACATTTTAATTTTTTTTAACGTTTATTCATTTTTTGATAGAGACAGACAGAGCGTGAGTGGGGGAGGGGCAAAGAGAGAGGGAGACACAGAATCTGAAGCAGCCTCCAGGCTCTGAACTGACAGCACAGAGCCCAAAGCGGGGCTTGAACTCACGGACCGCGAGATCATGACTTGAGCCGAAGTCGGCCGCTCAACTGAGTGAGCCACGAGGGTGCCCCTGATTGGCAAAACATTTTCAAGTTAACAATAATACATGTTGTCAGGAATACTGGATATCCCTTTATTACCCTAAATCTGTAGAACCTTTTGAAAAATAAGTTCTTATGAACAAATGTAAAGATGGACATATCCTACAAACAGTAATACCTTTCATACAGGAGCCAGGAGATATGTAAGAGAGCAGGTGTAACACTCATAACAGCATGGTTTCCTAGAGCAAAAAAGCTATAACGAACCCATATTCATCTCCAGTAAAATGGATAAATTGTGGCAAACTGATGTATGAAATACTTTACATCAGTGAAAAAGAATGAAATGTAGCTATATAGCAAGTTGTTAAAAAAAAACACATGGTATAATTTACACACCTATAAAAAGACGTATATATAAAGTGCCTAATCATGCAAAACTAGCTGCTTAGGCATATAAATATATGTAATAAAAGTATAGATCAAAGTGAAGAAATTATTAAAAATTTAGGATAGCAGATACCTCTAGTTAGGAACCGAAAGCACAGAATCATTAAGTAAGACTCCAAATAATAGGAGTATTTTTTTCTGTAAGTCAGGTGGAGAGTACATTGTGCCATTATTATTATAAATAATATTCTGGTGTCTGTATCTGCTTGACACATAATTGAGGTAACATTTTAAAAACATACAATATATAAAACTGTAAGTGTGGTGCATACAATAGAAACGTTAATATAAAATGATAGAAAGTCTAGGAGCACCTGGGTGGCTCAGTTGCTTAAGCGTCTGACTCTTGATTTCAGCTCAAGTCATGATCTTACCATCCTGAGTCCCAACCCAGAGCTGGGCTCCCAGCTGGGCCTGGAGCCTGCTTCAGACTTTCTAAACCTCTCCCCCTCTGCCCCTCCCCTGCTCTTTCTGTCTCTTTAAAAAAGAAAAAAAAAATCTACAAAAATCCCAAAGTAAATAAAATAGTAACTAAATGAAGAGAATAATAAAAATAATAGCATTGCTAACCATAAGAAACAATGTAATAAATAGTATTAAGGGAACTTAGTAGCTATTTGTAAAAATGTAAAACTGAATCATCATCACACAAGAAGAAATTTCAAATCAATTGATACTATATTAAGGTAACGAATTATTTAATATTTAGAAAAACTTTACAAGGGTATCTTAGGTAAGAACCATTCCCCTCTAAAATAACCGCACAGAATTAATAGACAATTTAAATTAATAGACAATTTGTTACTTAGCAAAAATTATCCCAACATTTGAGATAGAGAAAGGGTCAGTACTTTAATTTCTGGCAATACAGCAAATAGAAGTTCGGGAGGTTTGTTTCACTTAAAATTTCTGGATAAAAGATTTTAAGATCTTTAAAAAAATTTTTTTAACGTTTATTTATTTTTGAGAAAGAGAGAGAGTGTCAGCAGGAGAGGGACAGAGAGAGAGGGAGAGACACAGAATCCCAAGCAGGCCCCCGGCTCTGAGCTGTCAGCACAGAGCCTGACATGGGGCTCCAACTCACAAACCATGAGATCATGACCTGAGCCAAAGTTGGATGCTTAACCGAGTGAGCCACCAAGATGCCCCAAGATTCTAAGATCTTTTTAATATACAGATGACCTGGAAGAAAACACAAGGGATTCTCTGGAAGAAAGAATTGACAAGAAAGTGCAAATCTCGTGAGGGCCACAGTCAGTGTTTGTCTCGAGGTATGTATTTATTTACAGACTCTTAGAGTTTGGGTGTAACATGGTACACGATCAAGCAACTGACAACTGGGCGGCAGCAGAGTGTGAAGTTACACTGGAGAACTCCGTATAAATGCAGCACTCCTGAAAAATGACATTCTCTGAAGATGAACGAGAAAAGGAAAATGACCCTAGGAGGGAGACCTTGCCATATGTCCCTGTCTCATTCTTGGCTGTCGGTTTCCTCTGGAGACAGAGGAAAAAAAAAAGTCTTTCCTGCGAGTTCCTAACAATGAACTTGTCCTCATATAGGTGTGGATGTCAAACCAAAGTTCAGTTCACAGAGGTCCCAGGTGGGCAGTACCATGAAGCTTTTGGTAGAAACAAACAGAAACCATTTCCGAAGAAATGTACCTTAAACCAGGCATCAAAAAATTCCCATACATAACACTCCAAGGAACAAAAACTCATAATCCAAAAATTAAGACAATAGAAAATGTTAAATGAAAACCATTTTAAATAACAAAAAGAAGGCTGTCGATGAAAAAATCCATCATGACTCACAGTTGACTGAACATCAAACTTTGGAATTATATAATGAAAACAACCTTTGGGCTAATTGCTGGCAGCCACAAAAGTTATTTATTTATTTATTTATTTATTTATTTATTTATTTATTTAGAGGAGGAGCAGAGAGAGAGAGAGAGAGAGAGAGAGAGAGAATCTCAAGCATGTTCTGCATTGTCAGCACATGGCCAAATGTGGGGCTTGATCTTATGAATGGTGAGATCATGACCTGAGCCAAAATCAAGATTAGGGAGCTTAACCAATGTAGCCACCCATGCGCTCCAATTATTATTATTATTTTTATTTTTTTACATTTATTTATCCTTGAGAGACAGAGAGAGATAGAGTATGAGTGGGGGAGGAGCAGAAAGAGAAGGAGACACAGAATCTGAAGCGGGCTCCAGGCTCTGAACAAGCTGTCTAGCACAGAGCCCAACATGGGGCTCGAACCCACGAGCTGTGAGATCATGACCTGAGCCAAAGTCATGAGCTTAACCAACTGAGCCACCTAAGCGCCCCACCAAAAATAATTTTTTAAGAGAATTAAAAGAATAAAAAATGAACAGGGCAGTATCAAAATTGACCAGACTCACTTGAAAAAGAAAAAAAAAAAAGTAGAGTGTGTATAAATAAATAAAAAAAAAAAATTGAGACTAGAAATCCCATGGATTTAACAACAGAGTACACACAACTGAAGACAGACATACAAAATAGTTTTAATAAAAGTATACAACAATCAACATGAAGAGACAAGGCAAAGAAAAACATGAAATAAAGGTTACAATACATCACATATATAGAAAACATATCAAATCAGAATTCCAGAAAATTTAGAGAAGAGGAAGAAATACTAAACTTTGAAGATGATATAGTGGCTGAGATTTTTCCAATTTGGTAAAAGATATTATAAATCAAGGAACCCAAAGAATTCCAAGCAGGATAAATAAGAAAAAAAACCTACCTCGAAAGCAAGTGTTCATGTATATAATTAAAAAAAAATAATAGAGAAAAAACAAGCTAATGAAAAGAAACATGGGCAAAAGACGTAAACATGTAACTTATAGAGCAAGTGACTAATGATCTGAAAAGATTTTTAGGATAAATTTTTATCAAAGTAATGTAAAATTTTCAAGATGCCATTTTCATTTGTAAAATTAATGATGATAAACGATGCTCAGAATTGATGAGATGCAGGACAATGGAAGCTCACATAAATTTCTAGGTGGACATGCAAATGAGATTACTCTTTCTGTCAGACATTTGGGAAGATGAATCAAAAGCCTTAAAAACATGCATGCTCTTTTTTAACCCAAGGTTTCTAAACAGCGGCATGAGTGACATTTTAGGGAAATAGTTCTTTGTTGTGGGGGGCTGTCTTGTGCATTATAGTAAATTTAGGAGTGCAGAGCCTCAAGGTGGGTGGTACTAGAATCCTGTAGCACCCCCTCGCACCCAGTGTCACAGCCACAAATGTGTCTATACGTTGCCCAAACTGCAAAATCGCCTGTGGGAGAGAATGGCGGCTTTAAACACATTTGTAGGCAAAGGCTGAGCTGCGGGAGCGCTGCCCTCAGCACTGCTTCCGAATATGAACATTCAAAAAGATTAATTTAAGAGACAAATTAATATGAAATCACAGGAATTGGTTAAATAATAATATAGACACAGCACAGTAAAATTTATTCATGCTAACTTCTTCCACCTTTTAAAAAGGATACTTTACTATGTATTTCCCTATAGCTATTGCCCTATAAACCTCTCTTCTCCCTTTCACAGCCAAACTTATTCAAATAATTATCTACATTTGATCTCTCCCTTACCCCACCCGCCAACCCCATTTTTTTAGTCCTTCTCAAGCTACTACAGTCCGGCTTAGTTCCTCATATGGTCATTGAATTAGCTCTTGCTAAGTAACCAATGACTTTCATTTCTCTAAATCTATGGAGCTTTTTTTAATCTTCACTTTCTTCAACTTCATAGCATCACTGGCCATGGTTTATCACTCTTACTGCATTATCTTTCCTTGACTTCTTTGATAAGCATATTCTTTTGGTTTTCTTCACGTTTACCTCCTTGACTGCTCGTCTTACTCCAAATGGCCATTAAACGTCAGCACTCCTCAAAACTTCTAGCCGCCCTCTCATTACTCTGTGGTTTTACTTTAGGCTATTTCGCTCATTTTCATGATTTCAAGGATTATTTATGAACCGAATTTACTAAATTTTATTTATGAACCAGATCTACTCGATTTTGTGACTCTCGTCAAAGCTGTTGTTTGAAGCAACAGACATGTATATTCAGCTATTTATTTAACATTTCTACTTGGATGAGTCAAAGCCATCTCAAACCCAAACATGTACAAGATTGAACTCAAGATTCCTTCCCTACAGTTGCCCCGCAAACTCTGATCCTTTTCTTTTCCCAATCTCAGTGAATAGTATCACTAAAAATTCAGTTTGTCCCTTGCAGAAACTTAGGAGTAATCAGAAAACTTTGTTTTTTCTTAGTTTATCACATCCAATTCATTTTCAATTTTAACATTATGTGTATTCCTGACACTTCTAAAATTAATTCACATCTCTACAAATTTACTGTCACTCTTGTAGAATAAACTATACATTTTCTTCAGGGCAGTTTGACAATATATAACAAAAGCCTTAATAATGTGCTAGACTCTTACCAAAAAGACAAGGGATAATAATAAGTGTTGGTGAGGACATAGAGAAAAGGGGACCCTTATGTATTGTTCATGGCAACGTGAATTGGTACAGCCCTTATGGAAAACATTATGAAGTTCCTCAAAAAATCAAAAATAGAACTACTGTATCACTCAGCAATCCCACTTCTGGATATATAACCAAAGGAAATGAAATCACTTCTCAAAGAGGTAAATGCACCTTCATGTTCACTACAGGTAACTCACAATAGTCAAGACATGGAAACAACCTATGTGTGCACTGATGAATGAATGGTTAAAGAAAATGTGACATGATACACACACACACACACACACACACACACAAGCATATCATTCAGCAATAAAAAAGGAAATTCTGCTATTTGAGACAACATGGATGAACCCTGAGGGCATTATACTAAGTGAAATAAGTCAGAGAAAGACAAATACTATATAATTTCACTTATATATGAAATCTATACTAGTTTAACTCCTAGAAACAGAGTAGATTGGTGACTACCAGGGACTGGGGATGGAGAAAATGAAGCAATATTGGTTAAAGGGAGCAAGTTTCAGTTTTAAGATGAATAAGTTCTAGAGAACTAATGTTGCTAAGAGAGTATGTCTTAGATGCTCTCACCACACACAAATATCCCTTTGACTTCTCCATGCCAAACCTGCAGACATAGCCAGAATGACACTTGAGTAAGTACTGTTCATGCTAATTCTCGTGTTCATATAATAGTGCCAACACTTCCATAATGCCTAAGATCAAAATCAGCCTCTTTCTAAGACATCAACAATATTCACTCGTTACATTTGCAGTCATTCTGGGGCTCCAAATTCTGGTAAACCTCCTTTTTTGCCAAGTCAGATAAAGACATCATCAGGAGGTCACAGAAAGAAATTAAAGCTGTGATCCTATACCTAGGGATTAGGGCAAAAGTCTAGAAGCCTAAAATTTTCGCTGATACATTAACCTAATTTCCAACAACAACAAGATAAATAGAGGCATTTGAGGTTTTATTTTTTTAAATTAAGGTTAAGAGATTAACTGCAGAGAAGTGCAGATAACATACTCCAAGATCTTTGTCATTGAAGAATTCCTCAATTAGTAACTACGCAAAGAAGACTAGCATATGTTGACTTTTTGGAGACAAACTTAAAGAAGAACTTCTAATAAAGTTCAAGAATCACATTGGGACCAAAAATTGTCAAAAGAAAAATTTTACAGGCGAGCTATAAAACCTCTCACTGTCAAACAAAGATTCTGTCCTATACCATGCAGTACAGCTGCACATGTAGGGCAAACTGCTTACCTGGGGTAACGTAAATCTTACAGATCGCAGAAGGAAATGTTTGCCAGAGTCTCTTTAGAGCTGTACAGTTATTAATAATCTGACGGAAAGATCTCTCAATCCCAGACTCTACTGCAGTTACAAAATAAAAGTTTTTTTAATAGCTTACTATGCTTTATGAAAATGTGTTCTATTATGATTGTTCGTCACTCAAATGTAACATTTTGGACTTAAATGCAAATTAAGCCCTTAGGTTAATAATCATAGACTAATACGGTCAGATTTTAGCTACTGAAAATCTTGGATATATCACTGCACCCATTACTTTCAGTCACAAGTTAAAATTCACATCAGAAATCCTTTGTAAAAGCATAACTGAAAATTACTACACAATACAATAAATCTATCAGAAACAAGGCAGTGATTAAAAAACATAGATAGTGTAAATACACATATTTTAAGATTATTCCATAGGTTAAATATTATTTTAATAAATAATATTTGGCTCTGTCCTGTTTTCTAAAATACATAAAAATGAGTATAATAAATACATACATATGCAAATGCATCTATAGATCTGTAATAAAAATTATTTAAACCCCTATTTTTCCTGAGGCCTACTGACTTCAAGAAGACTAATACGAGGGTAACCACAGGAAAAAAAAAAATTGAAGCATTTCGGTCCCTGGTGCATTGTGAGAGAGAAAGAGAGAGAGAGAGAGAGAAAAAAAACACTTAAACTGAATACTTGATTATTGAAGGCCAACCTCATAAGCAAAATGTTTTCCCTCAATTACACCTAATTATTTAATTGTTTACATTTACTAATGAAACGAAACAAAACAAACAACTGTAAGGGGCTGTTTTTCAGCAAGTAAGTAATCATCAATCAACATGTACAGAAAGATTCTTAAAATTATATGAAGCTGGTCTGTTGAAATAGAATGGCATATTTTATCCCAATCAATGCATAAAAGTAAAATTATCCATAACTGAGGCATGTTTCTCTGCTGTACAGTTCAGCTGTAATGATCCCCACACACTGCACTTGCACATCAATTATGATAATCATAATCACGGTCGTTAAGCTGAATGTTCATTATTATCAGGATGCTGGTGACAGCAGATTCAATCACCGGGTGCAATGGGCAAGCAGTCACAGTCCCACCCAAGTTTCTGCAGACAGCGATGTGCCACATTAAATCTCTGATGTGTTCCACATCCCACTCCATTCCAAAAGCTGTAGACGGTAAAGGTCAACTTTATGTTCTGTGCAATATGCTTAGGTTCTCTAAATTAATTCTTCGGAGTACTAGATATTTTTATGCTTTGTAGCTTATGAAATCCTGTTTAGGACGAAAATGTATGTGAAAATAACAAAAAAGGGCTGCCCTACTGTTGTAATTCACCTACAATAAGGCATATGAAGAAAGGCTCTATGAACATGAGCCGTCTTAAAAGTCTCTTCCTGAACTCTGCAAACATGGGAAAACATGAAATCGTTCCATTAAAATCAATTGTTTAAAATGCATATGAGAACTCATTCCAATTTAGATAAAGGCCTTAGACTATTACTTCTGCTTCAGTAAATATGAATGTTTTGACAACCGAAAGAATGTTTCTAGTACACTGTATTTTTGTATTGTCCAACTCTTTTAGATCTACCCAAATAGATTAAATTAATAGTGACTGACTGGTATATACTCCTTATTGAACTTCACTTTTATTTTAAAGATTGATATCAGCATGACAAAGGATTTATAAATACAAATTATTTACCTGAACTTAAAAAGTTTGACCATTTAAGACACAGGCCTACCAATCTAACAACTTAAGTTGGAGCATTTTATGAATAGATTAAAGAAATATGCGTAAGTGATATGATATGTTTTATTATATTTTTTCTTATAGATTTCCATGCTTTTAAGAAAAATAATATATATGTTAGTTTTCATTATTGATTTTCATACTATGAAGAAAAAACTGTACTATTTGCTCTCCATGTGTTGACTTTGTGATGTCCTTGTATAGTGTTATTTGTATCAACAGCATTAAACATAAAACTAAAATACCAAATAATATTTTATATTTAATTGAGTTAATGTGAATGTGATTAGAGAAACAGTATCTAATTAACATTTGATTTTCTCTCAACTGATACCTTTCAACATCGTGTAACAAATCATTTGAAAATTATAACCTCCATGCCTATAGAAGATAGAAGAGAAAGGGATGATCTTAAAACATGATGGAAAATGTGGAGAAACAGGAACCACCTATATTTAATTGAGCTGTTTCTTGGCTGAAATCAATTTACTGCTTTCAACTCAATGTCATGTACATTTAAATGTTTGTAAACAGTCTGTCTTCCCACAGAAGAAGCACAAACCAGGTCAGCTTTCCTTCTTCAATATTTGGAGCTTAATAACTCTAGCTTCCCTAAAACTATCCTTACTCCACTAATAATGAATAAATTGTTAACTACAACCTCAGTAATCAAGAAAAAAGTTTTATAAAAATAAAGAAAAAGAAGCCTACCTTTAGTAGTTTACTGGACCCAATTCTCACTCAAATCACTTAATATCAAGTCAAAATATAAATTATGTCTAATAGTTGTAAGATTTAACATATAAACAACAAAATGTCTCCCCCTATATTGTGCGGATTACATTAGCCACACAGAAGAATGATTTGTTTATTTAATATGGTTATTTGAAGAGGTTAGAAAGTAGTAAGAAATAAGGAAGAAATGGAGAGAAGAAGGAATTTCAATTTGTTTTTAGTATTTTTCTACATGGTTTTATGTAGCGTTAAGTAGATTCATGATTTAATCAGATTTTTTTTTTTCAATGTATGAAATTTATTGTCAAATTGGTTTCCATACAACACCCAGGCTTTAAAATCCCTACACGTTTCCATCTTAATTTTGGGGGCCTACAAGAACAATTATTTGTCATTAACTTTTAAAGTATGTATACTTTCTAAAAGTATGCAGAGGCACACAATGATTCCTCAAAAGAACAAAATAAACTATTTTTCACTTTAGCGAGTAACCAAAAGTCTCTGTATGTCCATGAAGTTGCTTACTTCAGTAAGACAAATGCATATTCTTTTTTTTAATGTTTTTATTTATTTATTTGAGAGAAAGCGTGTGTCTGCACGTGAGAGAAAGCCAGTGCGGGGGAGGGGCGGAAAGAGACAGAGGGAAGGAGAGAATCTTAAGCAGGCTCCATGCTTAGCCTTGAGCCTGACCAGGGGCTCAATCCCACCACTGTGAGATCATAACCTAAGTAGATATCAGGAGTCAGACATTTAACCCACTGAGCCACCCAGGCACCCCAGATAAATGCATATTCTTGGAATGTCAGAATGTATGAGGTGAATCTGTCATATAAAACCAAAAGAACCGTATTATTTTAGGAAAGAAACATTTGCACAAGAATCTTTCTTACTGTAAAGTAGCTTAATGTCCTAAGGTAAGTCATTTATGTTTTAAAGAAATGAACACTTCCTTGAATTAAATAAAATGGTGAGAGAGCATAAGAGCAAAAGATGTTTATGTCAAATAGAAATAAGATGTAGATCATATTATGCACATTCAAAATATGAAATTAAATAGTTTGAAAATTATATTTAGCTTATATTCTAAATGGTTGCATATTAGGTAAAAGCAAATGCCTAGAATACATCATCACCAAATATTTAGGTTTGCCAATCAAGGAGTTAGGAAGAACTACTCACTGTACACATTCCTTATGCTGTGGAATTATTATTTAGTATTTTAGAGATCATTTTTTAAGAAAGATGACTTAGTAGGTGAAAAGAAAAAGGCACTTTCTAAAGAATCCACAGCATTCCCCAGTAACTTACCCTTGGTAATCCCATGGTTACAATATCCTAAAAAAAGACTTTTTCTTAGAGTTTAGTAAAATAAAGAAAGATCTCATTTTTCTTAAGGGTCTAACATGTTTCTTCCTCTTGAGTAATGAGGATATGTCTATAACTTGTGTTTTCCTCTTCATCTTCGCCATCTATAAGCTGAAATTCCTGCTGCCACTGCAGTCATGTTCCCTTTATTTTGTGAGCATAGACAACTGTTCTCATTTAAGATCACTTTCTCTTATTTTTATTTCTCAAATATAACCTTTGCTGTATTTGCCTTTTAGTATGGTGCCTTAAATCCTTTTGGAAGGAGGCCGTGTGTAAATGAATAAATCCTCATTGACAGACTATTAATAGAACCAGTATGTCTAATATACTATATAGACCTCAGTGGCTTTAACCCTTTTCCAAAAAGTCACTTACAACTTCACTTTATCTGTGTAATTATTTTTGTAATTAAGTTACAGTTTCTGTTAGATAATAGGACAAACACACAGTAGCAACTTTCATTGGCCTCATATTATACAAGAAACCTTGGTGTTTTTCCTCTTTAGAAATTTTTATGTAAATGCTAACAAATATAACTCTGGAGTCATTTAATATTTATTTGCCTCTTCTTTTCTATATCATATTATATATTCCTATCTATCTATCTATCTATCTATCCATCTATCATCTATCTATCTATCATCTATCTATCTATCCATCTATCCATCCATCTATGTATCCATCTATGTATCCATCTATCTAGCTATCCATCTATCTATCATCTACTTCTCCATCTATCCACATACAGAGGTTGAGAGAAAACAACCAAGCGCTGATCTCCGTGCCTGAGAAGTGGACTCTACTCTGTAATCGCAGATTCAAACTTTGACCCTGACTGGCTTTGGCAAAGCCATGATGCATGTCAGAGATCATAGGGTGGCTGACATATAACACTAAAAAACAAAAACACAAACCTTTCACTGCCACAAGTCGGCAGTGTCATGTATACATAAAATAGCTATAAATAATTTTATAACCAGGAAAGTGTTAGCTGCAATGAGAATATTTATATTTGTTGCAATTGGTGCATATTTTTAGCCTTTCCAAAGGAACATCATTTTTAAATGTTCACCAACTTACCTTGTCACAGATCCATTTCTTAGGATTTTCATCCCTAAAATGTTGACTTCCGTAAGAATTGGGACCATACTTGCTTGATGAATGCATTAATGGGATG
Organism: Lynx canadensis; assembly: GCF_007474595.2. Classification (NCBI taxonomy): domain Eukaryota; kingdom Metazoa; phylum Chordata; class Mammalia; order Carnivora; family Felidae; genus Lynx; species Lynx canadensis. The sequence goes on along the minus strand of NC_044319.2, from coordinate 55,162,317 downwards.
TACTTTTTATTTTTATGGTAGGAAGAAAATGGCAAAAACCTGAAAGAATATTTAAGTGATATTGTTAATTTTATATCTACAGATATTTGATTTAAAAAATTAGAATTAAGAGAAGTACTAAAGCATAGTGAAAATAAAACATGGCTTGGAATCAGAATACCTGGATTCCACTTCAACCTCTGCCACTATCTCTGTTACTAACTTTTATGAATCTTCATGTCTCATTCAGTAAATGGAGATACCAAAACTTTTCTCACAGAATTTTTTATAAGTTTCAAATATCTTGGAAATATAGAAAAATTTTAATAAACTTATTAATGATGCCAAGTAACTTACTTAAAATTTATTGTGTGAACAAAAACTTTCTTAATTTAAAAATGGTATCCAAAAATGAAAAGGATGCCCAGTATAAAAAATTCTCATTGAAATGGGTTGTCTTCAAATATACTTTCCTTTTTTTATTGAGGTATAATTGACAAGCACGGTTATATCAGTGTCAGATGTATAGTATAATTCAATATTTGTATATATTGTGAAATGATCATCACAGGTCTAGTTAATATCTGTCACCATACACGGTTACAGAATTTTTTTTCTTGTGATGAGAATTTTTTAAGATTCATTCTCTTAGCAACTTTCAAATATGCCATACAGTATTATAAATGAGAGCATTATGCTGTACATTACATCCCAATAACTTACTTATTTTATAACTGGAATTTTGCACCTTTTTGACTCTCTCCACTCATTTCATCCACCTGCCCTCCGCCCCCTATCTCTGGCAACCACCAATCTGTTCTCGGTTATCTACCAGAACTTTTTTTTTTTTTTAAGATTTCACATATAAGTCAGATCATATGGTATTTGTCTCTGTCTGACTTATCTCGATTAGCATAATGCCTTCAAAGTCCATGCATGTTGTTGCAAATGGCGAGATTTCATTCTTGTTTATGGCTGAATTATATTCCATTGTATATACCACATATTCTTTTTCCATTCATCCACTGATGGACAAGACATTTCCATATCTTGGCTATTGTAAATAGTGTTGCAGTGAACATGGGGGTGAATATGCTTTTCTGAGTTAGTGTTTTTGTTTTCTTCAAATAAATCCATAAGTGAATCTGCTGGATCATACAGTAGGGAGTTCTAGTTTTAATTTTTTGAGGAACTTCTACACTGTTTTCCACAGTGGCTGCACCAATTTACCAATTTGCATTCCCATCAACAGTACACAAGAGTCTCCTTTTGTCCACATGTTTGCCAACACTTATATCTTTCTGACGGGTGTAAGGTAACTCCTTGTGGTTTTGATTTGCATGTCCCTGATGATTAGTGATGTTGAATATCTTTGCATATACCTGTTGCCCATCTGTATGCCTTCTTTGGAAAAGTGTCTATATAAGTCCTCTGTCCGTTTTAAAATTAAACTGTTTCTCTTTTTGCTATTAAGTTGTATGGGTTCTTTATATGTTTTAAACATTAACCTCTTATCAGATTCATGATTTGTAAATGTTGTCTCCCATTAAGTAGGTTGATTTTTCATTTTGTTGATGGTTTCTCTTGCTGTGTAGCTTTTTATTTTGACGTGGTTCCACTTGTTTATTTTTGCTCTTGCTGCCTTGGCTTTTGGTGTCAAATCCAATAAAATCATCCCTAAGTCCGAGGTCAAGGAACTCACTATGATTTTTTTCTAAGAGTATTAATTAAGGTTTCAGGTCTTATATTCAAGTCTTTAATCCATTTTAAGTAAACTTTTTGTGTATGTTGTAAGACAGTAGTTCAGTTTCATTCTTTAACTCACCCAAATAATGAAGGCATCTTTGGCAGGGGTTATGAATAACGGGGCTTTTCAGTCACCCAGACCAGTATCCACATCTTAGCTTTGCCCTTGCCAGCTGTGTTCCCTTATGGATGTTACTTGACCTCTATATGAGATTTTACTTCCATCCAGGGTTGTTGTAAGGAATGAACAAGTAGAAGTAGCTTGTGGTCACAGCCACCATTATCATTATCATCATCATTCTTATTCTAATGTGTTACCATGATCAACATAAAAGATCAAAATTTTAAAATCCACATCTAAGATTTTGATGTAATGTGGTGAATTGTTAAAAAACCTCACCAGAACCCTCTGAAATAAGAGTAAAGAAAAAAAAATTATAAATCTACAAGAAGAAAGAGGACAGGAGAGGAGAAACAGCAGATTAAAATACCAACAAATTTTGGGCAGGTGAAAAGCAGATAGATAATTCAAAACGACTGAAATCGCAGTTCCAGAAAAGGGAGAGGCTAAAGGGAAAGGTCAATGTTGCACAACCTTGGCGAGGCTCAGGGAAAAAAGCTACAGTTATTGCAGAAGGTGAGAGTGAGGGATAAAACTGGAAACAGATTAAAAGTCTACGCAAGGAGTGATTAAATCCCCAGGTTCCTCTCCCAGTCCATGCATCCATGAGAAGAGTTTATTGTCAGAAACTTTACACTGGAGAGCTCTGGTCTCAGTGGGAGCAGGTGGCAGGCCAAGGGGGAAGCACCAAATGGGATATATGGGTTTTAAATCAGTGTCTACTCAGTGAACTCTTCCCTTGCTCATGTCTATGTGAACTGGCAGTGGGACTTAAACACTTCATCGGACTAATGCATTTTCTCAAAAGATCTTGGAAATGCCCAGAGAAACAACTTCAAATTTCGGCATTTGAAGATTTCTTAATGGAAAGCCTATCAGTCAAAAAGCCACACTCACACACAACTACAGTTTCTAGTCTGATTTTTAGAGTCTCCTTTAATATGAATGTAAGAATGGATTACCAGTTGGGGGAAATCCCAACGTGAAAGACAGACACATCTCCAAGCATAAAAGACATAAAAGATAATCTGGAGGAAAGAAATCTAATGAAGGAAACAGGAATATACTTCAAACACTTTTCATTAATGTAATCAAAGAAGATATGGTACTAATGAAGTTGGAGTTTGATGCTTTTTTAAATAAAAGAAACATTTAGAGAAAAAGATGTGGGCAATAAAAAATATATATTATACAGTGAAGTGGAATATTCTGCTGAGAAGAATATTCTGAAATTCAGACTTTGGAAAAACAAAGTTGAAGTTCAACAGATTTATTGACCCTAACCATTTGTCAATATTTTCATATATATTACCTCATTTAATTAACGCAAGAAAGGCTTTTTAATAAAATCTAAATTCAATTGAAAATTTGTTTCCTTGCCATTACGTTCATAACTTTGCTTTAAAAAGTAAGGGGAGGGGCAACTGGGTGGCGCAGTCGGTTGGGCGTCCGACTTCAGCCAGGTCACGATCTCGCGGTCCGGGAGTTCGAGCCCCGTGTCAGGCTCTGGGCTGATGGCTCAGAGCCTGGAGCCTGTTTCCGATTCTGTGTCTCCCTCTCTCTCTGCCCCTCCCCCGTTCATGCTCTGTCTCTCTCTGTCCCAAATAAATAAATAAACGTTGAAAAAAAATTTTTAAAAAAATAAAAAAAAAAAGTAAGGGGAAACAAGCATTATTTCATCAGTTTTCACACTTCTCTATAATTTATCTTTAATGTTTATTAATAAACTGCTCTTTAATATTTTTCCTAATGAAAAATTCTTAGGAAAAATTTGTTTAAAATAAAAATAAACAGAACACAGAGCTTTGAATCACACAAGATTACACACGCATGTATTACATATGCTCCTGGGAAAAGAGCTCTCATATAAGACAGATTGTGGTCCTTCCAGTACTAATTTGCACATGGGATGGACATCACACGCACAAAAATTAATGTGGCCCCAATGTCCCTGAGTATACAAGAGGGGTGCTGTGAGCCGGCTGCTGCACTTACACTTTTTATCACTTCTGAATTGCATTTTAATAGTACATTTTTCTTTTGTGTCTGAACAAAATTTGCTTTCTCAAGGGAATGGATGGCTGAGAAGACAAGGCTGAAAGACTAAGTACTTTCCTGTCCACGAGTTAATTTTACTTTCATTCAGCCACAATGTTTCACTGAAGGAACGTGTATGCATATTCTTAAGTGTATGTATGTATGTACGTGCATATGTAGGTAACGTATTAAAAATATTTAGATGTTTATAAATATTTTTCAAATATTTAGCTTCAAATTAGGAATCAATTATTTAATTCTTAAATAGGATTTGCTCTGTAAAAGTACAAGTAGCTATCAAAACCCTAAAAACATCAATGTAGCTTATAATCAAACTTTTAGAAAATATCAATTACTTTTTGAAATGTTATCTTTTACCAATTTTAAATAGATACTCAGATGCACTTCTTGCTTGCAGTCATTTCTTTTCAATTGGATGAATAGCATATAAAGAAGATACAGGTTAGCCTATTATTTTTATAATTTCATCAAAGATTCAGATCTGGAATAAATTCTAAAATACATTGTGGACAAACAGTGGCTTTAAAAACACATCACTACCTGAACGTGTGGGCATTTAGGGAAGAATCTGTAAGGAATCTAGGGAAGCAAAAATTAAAAACAGTCAATTAGCTTCAGGGAAAATGAGTCCCTGAGTATACTTACTATATTTTCCAAAAAAAAGAAGACTAATGAATTATATATTTTTTCTCTCTGATAACTCCCTTTTATTACCCCTTTATATTCCTACTATTGCCACTCACAATGCTAGGTTTTCCTCCAACTCATTTATTTCACTACCAAATAACTGAAATCTACAAATTATGAACCCCTCTTGCCTATTGATTGAAGCCTATATTCTTCAGCCCATCTGTCAAGCTTCCTAGAATGCACTTGACCTGTCCACTTTCCATCATTCCTTATCTGCCATCCCACTGACGCCATTCTCCTTTCTTTCTTTCTGTCTTTCCATCCTAGGCAACCTAATTGTCCCAATCCAGGCCCACACTGATTCCCCTACTGTCCTAATATCCACTCATTAAACTAACATTCAATGAAGCTTTTATATACTAAGCACTTTGGAAAACATTGAGATAGAATGATGGAAGATGGACTATACCTAAAAGAAATTCTTGCCTAATGGTAGGGGGTAGAGAATAAGACAACACAGAATGTGTTAAGTTGTGTGATGGATGTATGCACAAGAGGTTACTAAGGTACAGAGGAAGGTTTATGTCTGCATGTGCGTATGTGTTTGTAATATGCCAATGTGCATGCTTATGTTTTGGGGTTACTGGAAAGCAGTTGGGAGATGGGACATGGAAAAGTTATCTTGCCAGGCTGTGTTTGCCAGAGCTGAAAGACAAGTAGTCAAGTTAAGAAGTTGGTAAAAGCCAATTTAGACAGAAGAAACAATATATACAAAGATACAGAGGTGAGTTAGAACAGAAAAAGGAATTCCGAACTGAGAGGGTTCAACACAGCTGGAGATTGGGTTCTTTATAAAGGACACGAAGTAGATCATGGAGAGCCTTTTGGTAAAGATGACTGTACAGTAAATAAGAAGAATATGTACAGTTATATATTACAGATCTTTATAACTTGCAAAGCATTTGTTTTTATGTTTACATGTATATAAATTTTGACACTTGATAGGGGAGTTATGCAAGCTGCAATGGATTTTAGCTGGGTAAATCACCCCAAGATGAACATGGTGATAACAATTTATAGATACCAAGGTACATGCTTATGGAACAGGTCTCAAACACTGAACATGCCCTAGATCAGCCCTCCTAGTAAAATACATGTATTAACACAAAGCAAGATAAAGGGATACTTTATTCAGGATAAAGGGACACTCTATTGCAAGTTAGGAATTTGGTTCCAGACCACAATGAATTCTCCAAGAGCTATGCAAAAGATGCAAATAAGATTGTGTGTGTGTGTGTGTGTGTGTGTGTGTGTGTGCGCGTGTGTGTGTGTGCGCACGCGCGCGCCTAGGCCAGAGGTAAGAGAAATAGCAAAGCACAGCAAGACAATATCTAACCTGAGTTTTAATAAATGGGTCAGACTTCATTAGACAGACACAGAAATTGAGAAGAGCATACATTTCAGGGACTTGTATGAGTAGATGCTCAGAGGTAAAAGCCTGGAACACACATGTAGGGTCTTATAAATTATGTAGCTAATCTTCCCGGAAAATAGAAACACTTTTCATGGGGTGCATACCAGCTCCTATGAGAACAAGCTAAGCTTCAACAGTTTTATCTTACTTAAGGTCTATAGGAAATACTGTCTCAGTTACTTTATTCTTTCCTCACAGATACTATTGCCAAACTTGGGCTCATCATTGGGCTCTTGGCCAATCCTCTCTTTGAAATGCAGACTTGACCACAGCATTACAAAGGCTAATCAATACTGGGGATCAAGGAAAGGTAGCCTGTGACCATGTCTCATAGCTCTCTCTCTGTTGCTAAATCAGATGCCTTGAGATCCTTTCATTCCAAGACATGCCTGACATTTTTCACCTTTTACTGAAAAAAATATTTTTTTAATAAATGAATTATAAGATAAATACAGGATTCTTACATAAGTGACTATCAATACATCCACTTTTTCATGTGGGAAAAGGAAATAAAAATACTTTTCCATCATCTCAGATCAGTTATAAAATGATTTAGTCTTCAAGTTTTTAAAATCTCCTACACTTCATAGACAAGAAAATGTAACGTAATGAGATGATAGCATAGCAAATAAGGTCTTATGAATTTTATTGACTTAATATTTGAGTAATTGAACTTCATATGTGCAAGCAGTAGTTTACTTCTAACTCTATTAAGAGTGACTTCACGATAATATTGTTTCTTAACCATGTACTACTGAGGTAAAAAATGACCAAAGACTCAGAAAATCAGTAATCGGTTTGGCCTTATATATTACACAGAGAGGGAGTCACGGCAATTATTTTTTCTCATAGCAATAATGGTTGCCATAAAAGTTTTCTCATAGCAGAATTGTAGAATATACTCAAAAGATCACAAGTTGTGTTAATAAAATCTTAGTTTATGAGCAGCCCATCCCAATCATTAACAACACTGGTAGGACAGACACTCCCTAATGGGGATGCAGGAGTGAGTGCTGGAATTCATCCCAGGATCTTGGCTTAAAAGGCACATCTAAAATACTTTCAAAAAAAAAAAAAAAAGGAGCAAGGATTCAGAGCTTTGAAATGTTCAAAATAGAATAGTTATTTAGTTGGTGGTGAAGAAAATAAAATAGGAGGAAAAAAAAACCACTATGGGCTAATTAAAGGAAGGCATTTCCTTTAATTCCAGAGGGAATCCTCTGTAGTCTACAGAAGTTAATTTGACAAGCAAAGACACCTGGGTGTAAAAGTTTGGAGGGAGGTGATGAAAGAACTAAAAGATTAAACATGAATCAAGCAAATTGATTTAATCTAATAAACCAATCAACAAACAAATAGTTTTCATGTTATCTTAAAAGTACACCTGTTCAAAAATGATTCTATTAGACTTTAATATTATCATCATTATTATAACATAGAAAATACTAAGTTTAATGTTTTGAGGGCTAAGTTATAACCAGTTCATTTCTGGTCTCATTATCAGATGACTCAGTTCTCATTAACTAATCATAGCTTTTTTTTTTTTTTTTAAAGATAAAGTATTTTGAAAAAAAACACATAATTGGAAATATGCAAATTATTTTTGTCAATTATATTTGAAATAGGATGAGGTATGTTTTAGATTTGTAGTATGTATAACTAATAGTGAATATTGAATTAATATAATGAATAATGAATGTATATCATTTTGCTATATATGTAAGTGAAATTATGCTGTACCTTTTAAACTTATACAGTGCTACGTCAATTATGACTCCATACTGAATAATTTTAGCCCTTTTAAAACACTAACCAGGTTAACTGACTCAGGTATGATTCATAAAAAAGGTCCATAAAAAGCTGAATATTTTTCCTTTAAATACAGAATAATCTAAATTTTAGAATAAACTTAGCAAGTAAGTCTCTTTTTCATTACGTTCAATACGAGAAATAAAGTATTTTCACTGTATATATTAAGAATCCAAATTTCCAAATAAACTTAACATGTAACTCATTAATACCAACAGAAAGACCTCAAAACATAGTCTACTACTCTATTAAGATGTTTTAGTTGAGTCGAATTTTGGTTGAAGAGATGTTAATAAAATGAGCAACAAACTGGAATAGGAATTAAACAGACTTCGTTTCTGGATGAAGACAGCTTTCACTGAGATTTTAATGTAACCATAGCTCTAAGTGTTTAATACATAAAGTATTTTAAAATAAGAGTGGAATTCATAGTGGAAATTTAAAACTCATAAACTATTTAAGCAGCAATATCAATAGCACAGGTCTCTTCCCTAGCGTGGAGACAGAAATGTAATATTTAAAGGACTCAAATGGCAAGATTATGTGTTCAACTCGACAGTGAGCTTATATTGCAAGCTTCTAAATTTAAGTGGGAAGACATATTTTGCTCTTCTCCTTACATTTTTCTTGGCTTAAGAGGAATCGAATTCTTGGATATATTGTTATTATTAACAATCTCAAGGCATGCTGATTCACTACCTTTATTAGAGATATGTAACAACTTTCGGACATATGTTTTGCAGAGTTGACTTTTCTGTAGTTAATTGTGAAAAATCTTAAGAAAAAGAAAAAAATAACCTTGCTAAAAGCTACTAAATTTAAATGTTCTAGCGAAGTAACATTTCACACAGGCTCTTCTTTTGGGCCATTTATGTCAGATGTTTTAAACTAACAAAGGCACCAATATAGCTAAAAAGGATAAGCTCAGATATTTTAAGGACTTGTGTAATTGATATAAAAGAACATAGAACTGTGCATGTTAACCATAGTGAAATTAAAATTAAAAACTTAAAGAAAACAGTTTTATTAAACTAAGTAAAAAACTAAATAAAAGCTAAGGGGGAAATAAGGCTACAGGAAACACTTGTACAAATCATTGTTGAGAAGGCCTAAGAAAAAAAATAAGCTGAAAATTTTTTAAAAATTGCTAAGGAAACTCAAATATTCTTTGTTGAGTAACATTCCAGAGTGGCATACTCTAGACTGTGGTTTCTGGAAGAGGGGATTCCGTGGCCAACTATACTATCAGATCTAGGAAGCCAGGAGATCTCTATCTTGTTTATCGCTCTGTCCCCAATGCCTAATATAGTGTGCCTGGCACATATTAGGCATGCGATAATATCTGTTGAATGAATGAGTGAATAAGTTTGCAAAAGGCTATATATTATATTCTACTTCTTTGCGGTTTACACTAAATAAAAGTATATTTAAGACTGAGATGCCCTATAAATGCCAAAAAAAAAGTTTAACTGTTTTAAATATAACTTTTTCCCAAATTTATCTGATAGAAAATTCACTAACATCTTGCAGATTAGTGTTTTAAGAGACACAGTTTGGAAAATGCTATTGAAAGTAAGAGAAAGAAAAACAGAAGTATAGGTTTGCCTATTACTGGGAGTAATAGGAAAATGTTAATAAAGATCAAAGAGAAATCACAATTGAACTCACTTTCTTTTGTTTGACTTTTCTTTCAGTGAGAATAATTTTGGTGATCAGATAAAGACAAAACAAACAAGACTCAGTTCAAGCTCAAGTCAATATTAAAAAAAAAAAAAAAGAAAAACTTAACACCTACCATTTTTCAAGCATTGTGCTCAGTGTACTGTGTAAGTCATGGGCTATATTCTTGAGGAGCTTATCACCTAGAACAAGGGTCTCCAATATTTATATCCAGAAGGGCTAGGCGGGTAACACCAGTGAGTCAGACAAAAAAAATAAGAAGGTAAGCTTCAATTATTGCCATGTGAGACTTTGGGCCCACTGTTTCTAGATCATCTAGGCTTTATTTATTTATTTATTTATTTATTTATTTATCATTTTTTTTTTTTACATTTATTTATTTTTTTGAGAGATAGAGACAGCATGAGCAGGGGAGGGGCAGAGAGAGAGGGAGACACAGAATCCGAAGCAGGCTCCAGGCTCTGTGCTGTCAGCACAGAGCCCGACACGGGGCTCAAACTCACAAACTGTGAGATCATGACCTGAGTCGAAGACGGACGCTCAACTGCACAGAGCTCTGCAGCACGGAGCCTGATGCGGGGCTCAAACCCACGACCCGTGAGATCATGACCTGAGCCGAAGTCGGACGCTTAACCGACTGAGCCACCCAGGCGCCCCAAGATCATCTAGGTTTTAATAAAAACTGGAAAATCTGGATTAAAAAAAAATAATTACCATTTTTAATTACTTTTCCATTAATATAATTTTTAGAAAATTGTAGCATCCAAATATAACATACCTGGAGACTATGCAGCTCAGAAGCCATTAAATTTTGCAACCTCTGGTTTAAATTTTACATGTGTGCATCTAAGCATTTTCAATGATTTCAAGGTCTCTAACCGAATTATATCTCAAGTCACTGAGCCAACCTTTGGATTAAATCACCAAATCATTATCAGTTATTTTTAAGAAATTGTGACTGTACCAAAGATGTTACAAAATGAATTTAAAAGCAGAAAATACAGATTCTACAATCCATAGGTGGCTTAATTTGGTGTTAATTTTCAGCACAATTCTAGAGTGTAATATTAAAATAAAATCCTAGAAAAGTGGTGACATATATATATGGCATAGACACATATGACACTGGCACCATTTAATCTTAATAATTTAATATGTGTTTGTGTTTCCATATTTTAAATTAAAAATAAATAGATTTTTTAATAGAAATTTAAATATTTGAATATTTTAACGTATATATATATATATATATATATATATTATTACACACACACACATATATATATAAATTTAGAAACAGGTGTATATACACATAGACATATATCACCATAGGTAAGAGTAAAATTTTAGACGTGATATGTCTGATCTTTGGCCAAGAATTTGTCTGATATGTCTGAGCTTTGGCCAAGCTCTTTTATGATATCCTGAAGAATATGGGAGAAATAAGAATCAGCTGATAGTTAAAGAAGAAAGTAAAGCTACCAATGAATGACTTCCCAATGGCCAAATCCAAAACATACTTTTAGTTCTCACTTGACTTGACTTCTACGTCAGGTTGTTCATCCAGTCCTTGTAGTGAATTTTCTTTACATCTGTAAAATATCTCTTTCTCCTCTTTGCTTTCCTAATTTCTTGACAGACTTACCATTTTCTGCCAATACCTTGAATTGATGACTCTTATCTTAGCCATAACTGTGCATTGAATCACCTGGGCATAATCGCAAACACATCTGCCTACTGAGTCAAAATATCTGTGACTGGGGAAGGCACATGTATATAATTTTAAACCTCAAGGTGATGTAGATGAGCATCCTGACCGTAGTCCTAACATGAAAGCAACCCCCAGAAATTTGTACATTTCTCTCTCGATAGCTTCCCTCTAGCAGATTCTTCCACCACCAAGGTTTTAATTAATTCCTCTACAGTGATGATTTCTAAATCCTTATCTCTATATACAAAGTTTTTCTTTAACTCAAGACCAGTATTTTCAAATGCTCACTAGGAATATCTATCTACCTAGATGCGCAATAGGAATCTTAAAGAGCTGCCCCTGAATTAAGCTTATATCCAAAACCTCCATCCAATCAAACCTATAATTCCTATATAGACATACTTCATTTTATTACACTTTGCTTTAGTGATCTATTCAGATATCGTGCTTTTTGCATACTGAAGCTTTGTGGCACCCTGTTTAGAGCAAGTCTATCAGCGCCATTTTTCTAACAGCATTTACTCATTTTGTGTCTCTGTAACACTTGGGCAATTACCACAATACATCACACTTTTTAACTATTATATTCATTATCATGATCTGTGATCAGTGATTCAGGATATTACTATTATAATTATTTGGGGGCACCATGAGCTACATCCATATAAGACAGGGAACTTAGTGGATAAATATTCTGTGTGTTCTGACTGCCCCACCAAATTGACATTCCCCCATCTCACCCTTTCCTCAGAACTCCCCTTCCCTAAGACACAAAAACACTGCAGTTAGGCCAGTTAACAACCCTATGGTGACCTCTAAGGTGTTGAAGTAAAAAGAACAGTCATATGTCTCTCACTTTAAATCAAAAGCTAGAGGGGCGCCTGGGTGACTCAGTTGGTTGAGCGTCCGACTTCAGCCCAGGTCATGCTCTCACACTCCGTGGGTTCAAGCCCCATGTCGGACTCTGTGCTTACAGCTTGGAGCCTGAGGCCTGCTTCAGATTCTGTGTCTCCCCCATTTTCTGCCCCTCCCCTGCTCATGCTCTGTCTGAAAAATAAATAAAAACATTTAAAAAAATAAATAAAATAAATAAATCAAAAGCTAGAAATGATAAAGTTTAATGAGGAAGGCATGTCAAAGACCAAGATAGGTCAAAAGGTAGGCCTCTTGCTCCAGACAAGACAGTTACCTAAGTCGTGAAAGCAAAGGAAAAGTCCTTGGAGGAAATTAAAAGTGCTACTCCAATGAATACACAAACGAGAAAGAAATGAAACAGCTTTATTTCTGACACGGAGAAAGTTTGAGTGGTCTGGATAGAAGATCGAGCCAGCCGCAGCATTCTCTTAGGCCAAAGCCAATCCAGAGCAAGGCCCTGACTCTATTCAATCCTATGAGGGCAGAGAGAGGTAAGGAAGCTGCGGAAAAAAAAAAGTCTGAATCTAGCAGAGGTTGGCTCGTGAGGTTATGGAAAGAAGCCAATGACATAGATGTGTAAGGTGAAGCAGCTAAGTTCTGATATAGAAGCTGCAGCAAGTTATCCAAAGATCTAGCTGAGATAATTAATTAAGGTGGCCATACTAAACAATAGATTTTCAATGTAAACGAAATAGCCTTCGATTGGAAAAAGATGGCATCTCTAAGAATTCCGTAGCTGGAGAAGAACCAATGCTTGGCTTCAAAACTTCAGAGGACAGGCTTACTTTATTGGTAGGGTCTAATACAGCTGGGGACTTTAAGTTGAAACCAATGTTTATTTACCATTCCAAAAATCCTAGGGCCTGTAAGAATTATGCTACGTCTACTCTACCTGTGTTCTGTAAATGAAACAACAAAGCCTGCATAGCACATCTGTTCACAACATTTAAGCCCACTGAATATTTAAGCCCAATGTTAAGAACTACTGCTCAAAAAAAATATATATATATATTCCTTTCAAAATATGAACACTCGCTGACAATGTACCTGGTCAGCCAAGAGTTCTGATGGAGATGTACAAGATGGAGGTTGTTTTCACGCTTGCTAGCACAGCATCCGTTCTGCAGCCCATGGATTGAGGAGTAATTTTGACTCTCAAGTCTTACGATTTAAGAAATACATTTCATAAGCCATAGTTGCAACAGATAGTGATTCCTTTGGTGGATGTGGGAAAAGTAAACTGAAAATCTTCTGGAAAGGACTCACATTCTAGATGCCATTAGGAACATGCATGATTCAAGCGAAGAGGTCAAAATATCAACATTAGTAGGAGTTTAGGACAAGTCAATTCCAATCTTCACGGATGAGTCTGCAGGATTCAAGATTTCAACAAAGGAAGTATGTGCAGATGTGGCAGAAATGGCAAGACAACTAGAAATACAAGAGGAGCCTGAAGATTTGATTGAATCACACTTGGACGGAGGAGGGGCTGCTTCTTCCGGGTGAGTAAAGAAAGTGGTTTCTTTTTTTTTTTTTTTTTTTAATTTTTTTTTCAACGTTTATTTATTTTTTTTTTGGACAGAGAGAGACAGAGCATGAATGGGGGAGGGGCAGAGAGAGAGGGAGACACAGAATCGGAAACAGGCTCCAGGCTCTGAGCCATCAGCCCAGAGCCCGACGCGGGGCTCGAACTCCCGGACCGCGAGATCGTGACCTGGCTGAAGTCGGACGCTCAACCGACTGCGCCACCCAGGCGCCCCAAGAAAGTGGTTTCTTGAGGTGGGATCTACTCCTGGGGAACAGGCTGTGAAGATTGTGGAAATGACAATAAAGGAGTGAGAATATCACATATTTAGTGGATAAAGCAGAGGTTTGAGAGGATTAACTCCAATTCCACAAGAAGTTATACTGTAGGTAAAATGCTATCAAAGAGCAATGCATGCTCCAGAGAAATCATTAGTGAAAGGCAGAGGTAATCACTATGGCAAATTTCACTTTTGTATCAAGAAACTGCCACAGTCATCCCAACCTTCAGCAACCGCCCTGATCAGTCAGCAGCCATCAACCCTGAGGCAGGACCCTCTATCAGCAAAAAGATTACACCTTGCTGAAAGCTCAGATGATGGTTAGTCTGTTTTAGTAATTATTAATTAATTAATTAACCCATTTATTTTTTGGAAAAGAATGTTTTATCCATTATCCTTATATGTTTCCATTTCTAGAGTCTGTAGAATTTTGTTTTGTTTTGTTTTGTTTCAAATTTTTGTTTAAATTCTAGTTAACATTTAGTATAATATTGGTTTCAGGAGTAGAGTTTAGTGATTCACCACTTACATATAGCAATAAAGTATTTTTAAATTAAAGTATGCACATTTTCAGACATAATGCTGTTGCATACACTTAATAGCATACTTATAGTGTAAACATAACTTTCATATGCAATGGGAAGCCAAAAAATCAATTTGACTTGCATTATTGTGATATTCACTTTGTTCCTTGGTCTGGAACCAAACCTGCAATATTTCTGAGGTATGCCTGTATTTTTTTCTTAGTCACGTAAGGACATCACCGACTAGCCAGTCCACTCAGCCAGAAGTCATCACGTCAAGGCACTAAAGGACTCCTTGCTTGGCACTCCTCAATCTGAAGAAATCTTTGCTTATGGCCTTACTCCCATAAAACACTGTAGTTGATATAATGTAACATACCCTCCCCAAGATCACGACTGTGGTTTATTTTTTTTTTTTTAATGTTTATTTATTTTTGAGACAGAGAGAGACAGAGCATGAACGGGGGAGGGGCAGAGAGAGAGGGAGACACAGAATCTGAAGCAGGCTCCAGGCTCTGAGCCCTCAGCACAGAGCCTGATGCGGGGCTCGAACCCACAGACCGTGAGATCATGACCTGAGCCAAAGTCGGACGCCTAACCGACGGAGCCACATAGGAGCCCCGACAACTGTGGTTTATTTATATGTTAACTTAACATATCTATTACTTTAACACATATTTATTATTTATTGTGTTCAATGTTACGACTTATGTGGGCTAGTTTGTTTATATATATTGAGCAAAACAGATTCTCTTTCAGCAATTTGAACTGAAAAAAAGGAATTAGCTGTAGGTTCTAGAGCTGGAAGGTTATATTGAATCAGGCCTGGAATGGCCATGATAAATAAATGCAAGCTGAAGATTTATGGGAAAGAAACTCCTAGCAGATAAAGGTAGTCAGCAGACAGCAGATGAGAGGCAGAAATGCAGAGAAAAGCAGAGATGCCACCAGAGTGAGCAATCATGCCCCTGCAGCCTCAAGGTCATCTTAGTCCAGTTTTTCTTTGGTTCCTCATATTTCTACAAGATTCCCTGCTGGATCTTTTCAAACATAACTTTTAACTTAACTTTTTGAGCTACCTTGAGTGGATTTCTGTCCTTTGCAGCTAAGAAAGCTCTAAGACAGTGACTCTAAACATATCTGTGCCCCTGACCATGCCATCTACACCCTATCAGGCTGGCCCCTAAAATTGGTTTAGGGTTTGTAGGATTCTACCTACAGCTATCTGTCAACCTCTCTCTGCCCCTCCACTGCCAATGTCCTCTTCATCTTGGAATTGGACTGTGGTAACAGTCCTCTAACTGGTCTTTGTCACCAGTGACTCTCATTTCTTAACCATGGACAGAGCTAGTAGGGTGATGTTTTTAATCTATCTGACCCCTTCACCCCAGTGACTAAAACTGTGATGGTTTCATACTGTCTTTCATATGGTGAAGTCCAAATACTTTACATTGGTTCACATGGCCCTTCACACTTGGGCTCCAAGTACACTTCCCATCTCATCTCTGCCACATTGCATGAGGTACCCAAGTCGCGAGCTGAGCTCCACAAGACACCTCAGAAGGCACACTGAAACCCCATGAACTACGCACTGTTTAGCACAGAGATGGCTTTATCCAGGCCGCCTCCTTTTGTCACCCTCCTTGTTCTGTCTGGCAAAATTCTGTTCAGGCTTCAAGTTCCTTCTGACCCCAACACACATTTTTTTCTTAATTAATTAATTAATTAATTTTTGAGGGAAAGAGAGAAAGAGACAAAAAGAGAGAGAAAGAGAGAAGGGCAGAGAGAGAGGAGAAAGAGAATCCCAAACAGACTCCATACGGCCAGCGTGGAGCCAGATGTGGGGCTCGAACCCGCAAACTGTGAGATCATGACCTGAGCTGAAACCAAGAGCGGGGGGCTCAACCGACTGAGCCACTCAGGTGCTCCCAACACACTTTTGAACCCTAAACTGAAACAGGAAAATTTTGGATGTATTCATGCCACACTAATATAAGAATGCTGAGTATGGCACAAAATGATTATTCTTCTGTCAAAAAAGAAATTCCATATACCTCATAAAGTACCTAAAGTCAACTGGCAAAACTTTATCTAGCATATGTCAGGCATTGTCTTAGGAAGAGTACATAGGGTATGACAATACCTAACGAAAAAGACCGCAAGTGTCTTTTTATGACTTGCTCAATTACATACACCAAGGCGTATGTAATATTCTCAGGGTATCAATAAAAGTATTCCAAGTTATCCCATTATGTTGATGTTGTAAATCTTAAACTTCTTTGGTGTTAAATGTCTGTTAAGAACACAATCCAAGTGTTCTGTGGTTAGTTATTAAAAAAAATCATTTTTTTCCCATGGAAAGTAATTTATTTAAAAAATCACTTTTTTCCATGGAAAGTAACTTACTTAAAAAATCATTTTTTTCCGTGGAAAGAGTGAACAAAACAAAAGCACAGTTCTCACTGTAGAGTCAAAGTAATAAAGGGCCCTTTTGTAGACAAATTCTAGAACTTCTTAATTATACATAGGCTTATTATCTGTATCTCCAGTATTATAAAGTACCAGAACTTCATTAGAAAAATTAAGCTGGAAAAACGAAGGCAGCACTTTGTAAATTTCCACTGGAAATGAGCTGGGAGAGGCAGAGGAATACTGGATCAAAAGAGGGTAATCATGCTTAACTGTGCCCTAGAGCACCCGCATGTTTAATACGATTTGCACAGTAACTACCTCTCCTATTACTGCTTGTTTGGAGTATTCTGTGTTAATGGGGTTAGCTAATTTAGTATTTTAACTTAAAAAGGCTCTGCTGATTAATAAATGTTGCACACTGTGCTAGTAATTAAAATAAATGGAAGAGTTACAAATAAAAGTTGAATTGTTAAGAAAACATTGTCTGAAAATATATGATAATCCCTATTTATCATAATACAATAACAGTTCAGAAAATATGCAAATTGTAAAGGCCTAAAGTGTTTGAAAATCCCAAGGGTCAAAAAACTTTTGAGATGTGTTAAATTTTCTTATCACTATTCTTTAGTGATAAATATAACCAGATCTCATCTAGATGTACATTTTTGTAAATGTCCTTTAAAAAAAAAAAAAAACTGTTTAGATCTAGTTCCTTAACCTTTCCTATAACATTTTTCCAGTGGTAACGGTCTACGAAATGATACTGATACTTAATTAGAAAAGCATATTTAAAAGGTTTAATAATGAGTAAATCTATTCACCAAGGCTTCTGTCTAAGCCAGGGTGCACATTTGAGAGAGTGACGGCAGACACACAAGATTCATAGTTACTGAACACTTGTTACCAGTGCCAGCAAATGGCCGAGCTGAAGAAATGGAGCTGCTATGCTTTGCTACTAAATGTGTGTAGGATGCCTCTCACTTCACCTAACCTGGTAACAAAGGGTGACAGGACGTGCCATCCCAGAACATGCCACTTTGCCAAAGGATTATTTTGAGCTAAAGGCACTTGAAAAGATAGGCACAAGAAAAGTGATCTGAACTCTCCATTTTTTTTGAACGCTCCTTTTATTCCCTAAAATCGGGAACTAACACACCCCTATGACAGCTGGCTCTCCTAAACCAGGAGGAAAGACGTTCTTACCACCAGAGATGAGGAGTTGAGGCCAACGGAATTTTGTACAAATTTTGTTATTTAACTTTTCTCTTCCTTTGCTCTCCCCACACGTTTTATTTTTCCACAATTGTTTCTCATTGTTCAAGCTCATATATAAGCACTTAGGGTTTGCCACTTTTTTGGGGTATTCATTTCCTTATGTGGCTCCTGTGTCATGTAATACTTAATTTAACAAGTGTGTGTGCTTTTCTCCTGTTAATGTGTTGTAGGTCAATTTAATTTTTAGGCCCAGCTGAGGACCCTAAGGGGTTAGAGTGCAAGTTTTTCCTCCCCAACAATAACTATCAGAAAATTAACACCTTTTATTTTTCAAAAAGATGTAGACAGCTATCAAGCTGTCTGTATTTAGGTTCTTATGAAAGCCTATACAGCTTTAAAATAAAATATAATTTATACTGTGATTCAATTATTAACTTCTCCTCATAGGGAGGCTCAAGCCACAATCATATTTTTTTCAATCCTTTAAATGACCATGCCTTAAACCTGCAGAAGAATCTCCAGTCCTTAGAAATCCAAGGATTTCCCTCAAGTTTAGCTCAGGTTTATAAACACCAAAGGCTGATCTAACAAGATAGCTCTTAGCTTTATTTATTTTTTTAATTTAATTTAAGAGAGAGAAAGAGAGAGAGAGAGAGAGAGAGAGAGAGAGAGAGAGAGAACGCGAGTGGGGGAGAGGGGCAGAGGAAGGCAGAGAGACAATCGTAAAGCAGACTCCACGCTCAGTGCGGAGCCAGATGATCATGACCTGAGCCACCATCAAAATCCTGATGCTGCAATGACTGAGGCACCCGGACGCCCCCAAGGTAGCACTTTCATCTGAACAACAAGGTACATTAGTTTCCTATTGCTTCTGTAAGTCACCACAAACTTACTGGCTTAAAGAGTACAAAACGTCAGCAGCCTGAAACGGGTCTCACTGGGCTAAGATCAAGGTGCCGGCAGAGCTGCATTCCTTCTGGAGATTCTAGGGGGAAAGTCACTTCTCTCCCTTTCCCGGCTTCTGGAGGCTGCCAGTTCCTTGGTTGTGGCTGCGTCCATGAGATGCAAAGGCAGCAAAGATAAGTTGTCCTTTTCATATCACACAACTCTGACCTATGTAGTAAAATCTCTGCCTCCCTCTTCCACTTTTAAGGACCCTTGTGATTATATTGGGCCCCCTCAGATAATTTGGGATAATCCCCTCCCATCCTTAAAACCTTAATCATGTCGGTAAAGTCCTCTACATCATAGAAGGTAACATATTCACAGCTTCCTGAGTTAGGTTGGGACTCCCACAGACTCTGTCGGGAGCCATCATTTTGCCTCCCAGAACACAGACTGGCACTGACTTCTATTACGTGTCTTAAATCCACTCCCATTGGATCCAGTTACAGTCTGCATAATTATACTCCCTGTATTAAACCAGAATGCTTAGAATTAACAGAAGGTATTAACATATAGGACCTTAGCACCTCTCATAAGACTGTAAGTGAAGCCCCTGTCAGCCTGTACCACCCGACATGATCACCCATTCCATTCCATCTCTGCCATGTCGGTGCGTATGTTAAGCATTTACTTGGAGAGCTCTTTGATGGCAGGGACTTCTACTTCTTCCACCTCTTAATAACAATGACTCCTTTCTCCGCTTCATCGGGGCAACTGGCATGGTCCTATTTTACATCTAAAAATGTTCTTTGAAATGCTCTCTGAAAAAATCTAAAACAAATATGTGTTGCTGTCTCCATTTTTCAAAAAGTAAAAATAACAATTCTTTTAAATGTTTTTAAGTGAATATCAGATTGAGTAAATCATGGGAGTTAGAAAATTCCTTAACGCAAGCGGAAGAGAACATGGGATATACAGAGGAATGGAAGCTGCTCAGAAGCCCTGAGGCACAGAGTTTCTCATGAAGTGTGGCAGATTGGCTAGAGAAGCAAGCCTAGATCCCATCCTAAAGGGCCTTGTGTCTTGTGATGAAGAATTAAGATTTATCATGGAGTTGATAAAAAGCCATTAAAAAGTATTTTGGCTGAATGACAGCTTGCTTAAATGTCTCTAGTATTGTGGTAAATGGGAATATGAACAAGGAAGATAATTTTCCTCAAGAAAAAGTGAGAAACTGGAATGAGTTTCTTTGGGGAAAAGAACAAACAGATAAAGTTCTCAAATGTTTATAAAACCCCCTTTGTAGTCTGTACTCAGTGCATACAATACTATTGTCCCACTTTCTATGCTTATTTTAAAGAACAAAAAAGAATGTGACATTATTTGGAAAACAGGACTGTTGCAGATATAATAAGATGAGATCATAATGGAATAAGATAGGCCCCTAAGATAGATAGGACCCTCTGCATTACAAAATTATGCATCTCTGTGGTAAAGAATACTTTTTCCTAATTTCTATCACAGAATTATTATCTATAAGTATATAAAACCTAAATTTCTAACATTTCTTTTGCCTCACAATACACAATATACAATTATGTTATGCAGTATATAAAAACCAAAATGGTTTCAGAAGAAGCTACAAAATATCACTGCTTTAATTCTCAAAACAAAACAAAACAAAACAAAACAGGAATTACCCATTGGCTAGTTGCTACGACCAGTTGCTTAGCCCCATGGCTAAAAACATAATAGCTTTAAATCTCTAAGTAATTTCTTTAGCATTCCCAATCGGGTGTGTTTCTGATTGGTTGATAATCCTGGAAGCACCTTTCAGTCTGAAAGCTTCAGGATAAGGGGTTACCAGCATGATATATAGCACAGATGTTGAAGGTATTGACAAGTATCCATGGAGAGTGTAAGTGGACTACCTTTCTTTGGGGATGATGTTCACATCTGTTCTTCCAGGCTTATCAAGGGAAATTCTATGAAAGGATACTTCCGTATCTTTTGATAGATGGTGATTTGCATATAAATACCAAGGTGGCCAATTATTTGAACAGCTAATCTTGTTATTTCATAAACCTATGCATCATTGAAAACAAAAATAATTCTGCGTAATAGAACTCTTCCAATATACATCACTAAATCGCAGATTTTGCTTGACTAAGTCTGAGTAGCATTAATCTTCTATAATTTCTTTGGTAAAACAAATATACCTTCTCCAAACCAAATGGAAATAGGTTTTTTATTGTTTTCTTATTCATCATAGGTTGGGTGTCTGTCAATTCTTGAAAGAAGCTGTGGAATACTCTATAGCTAATTATTTCACATCAAGTAATTGCTATAAGATAAATATATATATATATATATATATAAATAACTTGAGATACCTGCCAATTTTATCTTTCATCTGAATTTGTGGGAAATTTTCATTTTTAAAGAGATTCTTCAGAAATGTATGATTAAAATAAAGCACATTATATATCCCACCTGACTGATAAAATGATCCAAAATCCACTGTGCTGGATGAGAGGTAATTCTAGTTTCTTTACTTAACAAAGCATGCTTTGTAATGTATTTTGGAACTATTATTAGATAAATTATTATTATGTAACATTTATAATATGATTATCTCATACTATATATCATGTAAAAACAATAGTTTATATGTTGTTGACTATTATACAATGATTTATAGTAATATTTTATATTATAATTATTATATAATTATAGTTTATGTTAGAATATAATAATCTTATTATTAGAATATGTAGATTACTAAAGAATTATTATAAGATACAATACAAAGATAATTACAGGATATATTATAGGATAATAATAATAATTTTTAAAAAGCCATTCTAGATTTTAAATAGTCTGTTTACAAATTATATACAACTATTTTGATGACAAAAATGCCTTAAGAGAGAGGAAGTGCTTTGGAGAAAGATGTATGAATTGAGACCCAAATCAGTGAGACTAGTAAAATAATTTTAAATTGCATATGCTATTAGATCTTCCTTATCTTCTTCAGTTATCTTCCTCAGTAGTAAAGACTCTAACCTCCTTCACTGCATCTGATTTAGTTATTTATTTATTTATTATTATTTTTTAATATAATTGTCAAGTTAGCTAACATGCAGTGTATACAGTGTGTTCTTGGCTTTGGAAGTAGATTCCCATGATTCATCACTTACATACAACACCCACTGCTCATCCCAACAAGTGCCCTCCTCAATGCCCATCACCGACTTTCCTCTCTCCCTCGCCCCTCCCCCCCATCAACCCTCAGTTTGTTCTCTGTATTTTAAGAGTCTCTTATGGTTTGCCTCCCTCCCTGAAACTATTTTTTTTCTTCTTCCCTTCCCCCATATTAAGTTTCTCAAATTCCACATATGAGTGAAAACATATATCTGTCTTTCTCTGCCTGACTTATTTCTTTGCCTGACTTAGCATAATACCCTCCAGTTCCAACTACATTGTTGCAAATGGCAAGATTACATTCTTTCTCATTGCCAAATAGTATTCCATTGTATATATAAGCCACATCTTCTTTATCCATTCATCAGTTGATGGAAATTTGGGCACTTTCCATAATTTGGCTATTGTTGATAGCACTGCTATAATCATTGGGGTACATGTGCCTCTATGAATCAGCAGTCCTGTATTCTTTGGATAAATCCTTAGTAGTGCTATTGTTCAGTCATAGGGTAATTCTATTTTTAATTTTTTGAGGAATCTCCACACTGTTTTCCAGAGTGGCTGCACCAGTTTGCATTCTCACCAACAGTGTAAGATGTTTTTCCACATCCTCACCAACATCTGTTGTTTCCTGACTTGTTAATTTTGGCTACTATGACTGGTGTGAGGTGGTATCTCAATGTGGTTTTGATTTGTATTTCCCTGATGATGAGTGATGTTGAGCATCTTTTTTCATATGTCTGTTGGCCATCTGGATGTCTTCTTTGGAAAAGTGTCTATTCATGTCTTCTGGCCATTTCTTCCCTGGATTATTTGTTTTTCGAGTGTTGAGTTTGGTAAGTTCTTCATAGATTTTTGGATACTAACTAACACATTATCCGATATGTCATTTGCAAACATCTTTTCCCATTCCATCGGTTGCCTTTTAGTTTTGTTGATTGTTTCATCTGTGCAGAAGCTTTTTATCTTGATGAGATCCTAATAGCTCAGTTTTGTTTTTATTTCCCTTGCGCTCAGAGATGTGTTGAGTAAGAAGTTGATGCAGCTGAGGTCAAAGAGGTTGTTGCCTGCTTTCTCCTCTAGGGTTTTGATGGTTTCCTGTCTCACATTTAAGTCTTTCATCCATTCTGAGTTCATTTTTGTGTATGGTGTAAGAAAGTGGTCCACTTTCATTCTTCTGCATGTTACTGTCCAGGTCACCCAGCACCATTTGCTAAAGAGCCTGTCTTTTTTCCATTGGGTACTCTTTTCTGATTGTCAAAAATTAGTTGGCCATACATTTGTGGGTCCAATTTTGGGTTCTCTATTCTATTCCATTGGTCTATGTGTCTGTTTTTGTGCCAATACCACACTATCTTGATGATTATAGCTTTGTAGTAGAGGCTAAAGCCCAGGATTGTGATGCTCCTTCACTTTGGTTTTCTTTTTCAACATTACTTTGGCTATTCAGGGTCTTTTATGGTTCCATACAAATTTTAGGATTGTTTGTTCTAGCTCTGAGAAGAATGCTGGTGCAATTTTGTTTGGGATTGCATTGAATGTATAGATTGCTTTGATATTGGAAGAATATTTGTTCTTCCAATCCATGAGCATAGAATGTTTTTTCATGTCTTTGTGACTTCTTCAATTTCTTTCATAAATTTTCTATAGTTTTCAGCACACAGATCTTTCACATGTTTGCTTAGGTTTATTCCTAGGTATTTTATGGTTCTTGGTGCAATTGTAAATAGGATTGATTTCTTGATTTCTCTTTCTGTTGCTTCATTGTTGGTGCATAGAAATACAAACGATTTCTGTACATTGATTTTGTATCGTGCAACTTTGCTGAATTCATGTATCAGTTCTAGCACCTTTTTGGTGGAGTCTTTGGGTTATCCATGTAGAGTATCATGTCATCTGTGAAAAGAGACATTTTGACTTCTTATTTGCCAATTTGGATGCCTTTTATTTCATTTTGTTGTCTGATGGCTGAGGCTAGGATTTCCTACATTGTTAACACGACATTAAACAACAGTGGTGAAGGCGGACATCCCTGTCATGTTCCTGATCTTGGGGAAAGCTCTCAGTTTTTCCTCATTGAGGAGGATATTAGCTGTGGGCTTTTCATATGTGGCTTTTGTGATGTTAAGGTATTTTCCTCCTATCCTGACTTTCTTGAGGGTTTTTATTAAGAAAGGATGTTATATTTTGTCAAATGTTTTTTTTTTCTGCGTCTATTGACAGGATTATATGGTTTTTATCCTTTCTTCTATTAATGTGATGTATCACATTGCTTGATTTGCAAATATTGAACTAGCCCTACAGACCAAGAATGAATCCTACTTGATCACGGTGAATAATTCTTTTAGTATACTGTTGAATTCGATTTGCTAGTATCTTGTTGAGAATTTTTGTATCCATATTCATCATGGATATTGGCCTGTAATTCTCCTTTTTAGTGGGGTCTTTGTCTGGTTTGGGAATCAAGGTAATGCTGGATTCATAGAATGCATCCAGAAGCTTTCCTTCCATTTCTAATTTTTGAAACAGCTTGAGAAGAATAGGTATTAACTCTGCTTTGAATGTCTGGTAGAATTCCCCTGGGAAGCCATCTGGCCCAGGACTCTTATTTGTTGGGAGATTTTTGATAACTGATTCAATTTCTTCACTGGTTATGGGTCTGTTCAAATTTTCTATTTCTTCCTGTTTGAGTTTTGGTAGTATGTGGGTGTCTAGGGAATTGTCCA
Organism: Lynx canadensis; assembly: GCF_007474595.2. Lineage (NCBI taxonomy): Eukaryota > Metazoa > Chordata > Mammalia > Carnivora > Felidae > Lynx > Lynx canadensis. The sequence goes on along the minus strand of NC_044319.2, from coordinate 55,137,423 downwards.
ATTCTTCCAGGTTGTCCAGTTTGTTGGCATATAATTTTTCATAGTATTCTCTAATAATCGTTTGTATTTCTGTGGTGTTGGTTGTGATCTCTCCTCTTTCATTCGTGATTTTATTTATTTAGGTTCTCTCTCTTTTCTTTTTGAGAAATCTGGATGGGGGTTATCAATTTTCTTTATGCTTTCAAAAAACCAGGTCTTAGATCCATTGATCTGTTCTACTGTTTTTTTTTTTTTTTTTAATTCTATATTGTTTATTTCTGCTCTAATCTTTATTGTTTGTCTTCTTCTGTTGGCTTTGGGGTTTCTTTGCTGCTCTGCTTCTAGTTTCTTCAGGTGTGAGGTTAGGTTTTGGATTTTGGATTTTTCTTGTTTCTTGAGATAGGCCTGGATTGCAATGCATTTTCAATATTTTCACTTTCATTTGCTTCCATATATTTTTTAAATTTCTTCTTTAATTGTCTGGTTGATCCATTCATTCTTTAGTAGGATGTTCTTTAACCCCCATGCTTTTGGAGGCTTTCCAAATTTTTTCTTGTAGTTGATTTCAAGTTTCAAAGCACTGTGATCTGAAAATATGCATGGTATCATCTCAATTCTTTTATATTTATTGAGGGCTTTTTTGTAACCCAGTATGTGATCTATCTTGGAGAATGTTCCATGTGCACTTGAGAAGAATGTGTATTCTGCTGATTTTGGATAAAAAGTTCTGAATATATCTCTCAAGTCCATCTGGTCCAGTGTATCATTCAAGGCCATTATTTCTTTATTCATTTTCTACCTAGATGATCTGTTCATTGTTGTAAGTGGAGTATTAAAGCCCCTTGCAATTTCTGTATTCTTATCAGTAAGATTGTTTATGTTTGTGATTAATTGATTTATACAGTTGGGTGCTTCCAAGTTGGGGGCATAAACATTTATAATTGAGAGCTCTTCTTGATGGATAGACCCTATAACTATGATAATAATGCCCTTCTTTATCTCTTGTTATAGTCTTTACTTTAAAATCTAGTTTGTCTGATATAGGTATGGCTACTCCAGCTTTCTTTTGACTTCTGGTAGCATGATAGATGGATCTCTATCCCCTCACTTTCAAAATGAAAGTGTCCTCAGGTCTAAAATGGGTCTCTTGTAGACAGCATATAGATGGATCTTGGTTTTTTATCCATTCTGATACCCTATGTCTTTGGATTAGGACATTTAGTCCATTTACATTCAGAGTTATTATTGAAAGATATGGGTTTAGTGTCATTGCGTTATCTGTAGGTTTCATGCTTGTGGAGTGTCTCTGGTCCTTTGTAGTCTTTGCAGCATTCCACTCACAGACCAGCCCCCCCCCCCCCCCCCCCGGCTTAGGATCTCTTGCAGGGCTGGTTTAGTGGCCATGAACTCCTTCAGTTTTTGTTTGCCTGGGAAAGTCTTTATCTCTCCTTCTATACTGAATGACAGCCTTGATGGATAAAGGATTCATGGCTGCATATTTTTCCTATTCAGCACATTGAATATTTCCTGCCAATCCCTTCTGGCCTGCCAACTTTCAGTGGACAGGTCTGCCTCTACCCTTATGTGCCTACCCTTGTAGGTTAAGGCCCATTTGTCCCTAGCTGCTTTCAGAATTCTCTCCTTATCTTTGTATTTTGCCAGTTTCACCATGATATGACATGGTGAAGACCTATTCTTGTTGAATCTGAAGGGAGTTCTGTGCTTCCTGGATTTGGATGTCTGCTTCCTTCCCCAGATTAGGAAAGTTCTCAGGTATATTTTGTTCAAATAAACCTTTTCCCTCTTTCTCTCTCTTCTTCTTCTTCTCTGGAAGTCCTATGATATGGATATTATTACATTTCATTGAATCACTTAGTTCTCTAATTCTCCCCTTGTGGTCTAGTATTTTCTCACCTCTCTTTTTCTCAGCTTCATCATTTTCCATAATTTTATCTTCTGTTTCACTTGTTCTCCCCTCTGCTTCCTCCATCTTGCTGTCACCGCATCTAGTTTATTTTTCACCTCATTTATAGTATTTCTTAATTCATCATGACTATTTCTTAGTTCCTTGATTGCTGCAGCAATAGAATCTCTGCTGTCTTCTATGCTTTTTTCAAGCCCAGCTACTAATCTTATGACTGTTATTCTAAATTCTTGATCAGATATATCTGTTTTGAGTAATTTTCTAGCTTTCATTTCTTCCTGGAATTTGAGAAGTCTTCCATTTTGTCATTTTGGCTAGTTTTCTGTACTTTACATGTTTTAATATCTTGTTATGTGTCCTGCAACTGCGAGCACTACTATATTAAAAAGGGGTCAAACATTTTCCAAGGCCTGGCTCTTCAGTAGGTGTTTTTGGAGTCTGTTGTACACTGCACCTGATTTATGAAAACTACAATGTATATCAGCATTTCCAAATTAAATTTAGTCCACATTAAGAAAAATGTTTTTGTTCTATTGGCTCTTATTTTGGAAGCATCATAAATACATAGGCTTTCACTAGATAATTAAGGTAATTATTTTCACAGATGTATGGACAGTAGTCACTTATCCCCTTGGAATGCCATTAATTCACACACACACACACACACACACACATGTCTGTGTGTGTGTGTGTGAATAAATATGTATTCATATATATACACATTTATAGATATTTACATATATAAATATATAAATATATAAAACATTTGCATGTTGCTTCTGAATGGGTCAAGGGTGGCTTTACCTTTTTTCACAAAAAAGAGATTCTCTACAATCAGGAAATAAAAAATGTTGGATCCCTTAAGACACCCAACATGGTACAGCTATGTTTTTAAACTAAGAACTCACATATTGTCATTTATATTTCGCATCCACTCCTGTTTTCTGAGTTCTTCTCTGGCCATCTTTAACTCATTGATTGGTTCTGCCATCCACAATGTTGGCTCCAAAGGCTTGTAGCGCTGTTCCAGTACTTCGGTGATATCACAGAAAGGTCCCTGACAAGAAAGAATGAGCAAATACTCTAGTATGGAAGATTTGTTGTTATATTTTTGATGACTAAAGGTGCTGAATATTTACAAAGTATAGTAAGTTTACCAAATTATTTTTAAATAACAAGCTATTCTTCTCTGAAGTAGAAAATACATAAGAGGGGCACCTGGGTGGCTCAGCTCAGGTCATGATATCACAGTTTGTGAGTTCGAGCCCCACATGGGGCACCACACTGTTAGCACTTGGGATTCTCAATCTCTCTCTCTCTCTCAAAATAAATAAATAAGCTTTAAAAAGTACACAATAATATCACATCTTCAGGAAATGTTCACACAAGTAGTAAATATTTTGATAAATTCTTAAATTTTAAATTTGATAAATATTTTGATAAATATTTGATAAATGTTTTGATTTTATAAATACAAGTAGTAAAATATTTGATATTAGCCAGAATTTCCCTATTTACATCAAAAGACTTTTCATGCTAAAACTCTTAAATTTGTAGTTATAAGTTACTTTGTTTTCTAATTAAAAAAAATGTTTCTTCTGGTATAATTAAAAAAAAAATTCTCTCCCTTTTTGAGCAAGTAAAAGTGTTTGGAAAAATTCTGAGCATTGCTTTTAAAAAGCTCTCTTATAAACAGAAATAGCATAGCAAGTGTTTTTTTATTAAGATAAAACTTGGAAGTTAATGCCACAACTTATGCTTAATTGGTGATCCTCCAAAACACAGAGGGGCCATAATTGTAATTAATTTAAGTGTTCTTTATTTAAAATTCTAAATTCTATTGCATAATAGCTCTGATACAATGGCAACTATTTAATGGTACAAATACATAGGAGAGGAAAGTCCATAAGCCGCAATAGTGAAAACTGTTTTACAACATATCCTACCTTTAAATTAGTAGTTACTTACACTAATTACTAGAATCCACTGATTGTCTAATTAGTATCATATTAAGTACAACACAAATCAGAAGTGGCTCCAGATTCTGCTACACCATTAATTATATACTGCTTTCTTTTTTCATCACTATCGTACAGGAGAGAAGTGATGTAAAATGGACAAAGATTCCTAATCATATTCCTTATCCTTAAAGATCGCTTCTTTAAATAGGTTATCACTAACAAGACACAGCTGGAGTTACTGCAAGCACTGAGTGAAGACTGTGGGGCTAATAAAAAGAAATGATTCACGCCTCATTTATGTTCACTTATGTTTTACATTAATAGAAACCAATAATAGGAACCAGTTACCATAAAAGTCATGGACCGTAAATAACACAAATGGCAAATAAGTATCATCTAGTACTTTTCACAGCTGGACAGGAGGATTGCTATATTTGAAAGTAGTTAATGGATTTTTATTGGAACTTTACTTTTTAAAGATACAGTAACATGATTCCAAGTTCACCATTAAGAAATCAAATGGGGATTTTTTTTTCTTTACAGATTCTTAATGTTTTCCTTTGAGAAATTCTATAGTTTAAAAATTAATACTTGGTTGTGTTATCAGGGAAAATTATTTCTCTAGACCTTTTTCCCTCATATGTAAAATGGAATAATAACTCACAAAATTAATCTTACAATATATGAAATAATGTAAGTAACACTCTTAGCATTGTACTCAGAACATACTAAACACTCAAAAATGATACTCCTGGCTTTATTGTCATTATTAGTTTCAAGAGAAGTTTGAAAAAGGTTTTGAACAATAGCAGTGTCATATATATATGAGGAAATGGGCAAGGCTAGTTCTTTGAAGGAACCAGCATTCACAAGGAGGAATGGTCTTCTAAGTGTCCAAGCTCTGCCCTCTATCCTCTGGTGGTGTATCAACATAACACATATCCATTTGTAGACTTACTTGTTCTGGAGCTTACTGTTTCCAGAAAGACTAGGAAATGAAAAAGGAAGAGCCCTACTCAAGCAGCAAAATTTAAGACAAAAATAGACCCAGTCTCTCTTTGGGGCTTAATATAACCTTTGTGGTCCTAGTCCTCCTGTTAGCATGTCCATCTCTCTATGTCCCTCAGTGCCTGTTCCACACATTTCTATCCTAAACAATCCATGTCTTGCCTCTGAGCTCAATAGAACTCCTCCCTGGTAAGCAAATGCCATGTGCTGTCAAGCTTCTCCTATGCCAACGCTCTTTCAATTTGTGCCTTTTAGATCGCAAGTGATTACTTACATTGATCATACCTGGAGTGACATGGGGTCGCAGATTTTGGACATAGCTTCCAACTTCAGATCTGCTCATTGTACCCCTTTCCAAATATTAATCCCTATAATGCCTAGACTCAACCTGAAATGTTAGTCTCCTTTGGCTCTTAGCTATAGTTTTCCAAAGTTTGATTTTATTTGCCTCCAACGAAATCCTGATTATAAAGGTCAAATACATTTATGTTCTTCTGTGTTTTTAATAGCCCGTGTTACTTTATAGTCATCTTGTATTTTTAAACTATTCTCAAAGCTTAAATAATAATGAAGTTATATTTCAAACTCCTAACATTATCTCATACGTTTAAGAAATTTAGCTTACAAGTACAGTATAAATATTATAATTTGGAGTAGAGCATATATAATCTTAAATTTCCCTAATGATGTATGTAACTTTATATTATTAGATAACATAAAGGAAATGTGGTTAAGTCCAATGAAACCACAACAGTAAACATCCCATTCTGTGAAAACAAGAATGGAAAGAAGGAAAAAAGAAGACAAGGAAGTGAGGAAAGGAGAAGCCAAAGGAAGCTGAGAGAGAGGCAGGTGGGATGAAAAGATGGGTTGAGGAAGAATGGGAAGGAAGGAAATACAAAAGAAGGAAAGAAAGGAAGAAAGACGAGATATAATGGTGTGGAGGGGAGGAAAGAAGACCAGGGATAGGAATAAGGAGATAGGAAAAGAAGGAAAGAGAAAAAGAACAAGGGTAGAGAACAAAAGTAAAAAAAGGAAGAAAGAAGGGAGCAGAAAAGAAAAGATAATTAACAACGATCATTATTTTGTGGTATGCTAGATAAAGGTAATTTCTGAGTATGTGTATATAAGTATACACATATGTATGATATACATCTGCATATGTATCCATATATATACACACATATAAAATCCTCCATATATATGTATATTCCATAAGTATATATACACATGTATATTTTATATGAATGTATATATATTTTTTCTATGTGTCTTCATATATATATACTATTGTGATATAGAAAGAAATATATATTGTATGGTCCTTGTCTCTGATTCCTGGCATAGACTTCCTAAAATGCTTGGGATTTCCTGAGTGATGGGGTGCCTTTGTTATTCAAAATAAGATTACACCTGAGATTATGCTAATGAGATGATTTAGATCCCTAGCAGCCTCATGATGAGACTGGTCACCAGAAAGAAGGTTGAAATTTCCAGCCCCATTTCAGATCTTCAGTGAAATCTAATGGAGTTCAAGTTTGAGCTTTATAAAAACTCTTACACGGAAATTTGATGAGCTTCTTAGCTTGCACACACTATCTACGTGCTGGGAAAGTGGTGCACCCAACTCTGTGGGAACAGAAGCCTGAGCGCTCTGGACGCTTTCAGAGCTCACTCCATGTTCCTCTTCATCTGGCTGTTTACTGTACCCTTTATAATAAAGCAGTAAACTTTTTTTTTTTTTTTAATTTTTTTTTTTTCAACGTTTATTTATTTTTGGGACAGAGAGAGACAGAGCATGAACGGGGGAGGGGCAGAGAGAGAGGGAGACACAGAATCGTAAACAGGCTCCAGGCTCCGAGCCATCAGCCCAGAGCCCGACGCGGGGCTCGAACTCACGGACCGCGAGATCGTGACCTGGCTGAAGTCGGACGCTTAACCGACTGCGCCACCCAGGCGCCCCTAAAGCAGTAAACTTAAATAAAAAGTCTTCCTGAGTTCTTGAACCATTCTAGCAAATTATCAAACCTTAGGTTGGGGTCAGGGGACTGCCCAATTATAGCCAGTTCAGTAAAAAGTACGGGAGACCCAGAAATTGCGACTGGTATGTGAAGGTGAAGAACATTTTTGTGGGGTCAAAAGCCCGTAAGCTGCGGAGTTTGCATGAACTCCTGGTAATTGGTGTCAGAACTGGCTTGAATGGATTGGATGCCAAATGGTATTCAGGGAACCAGAGAATTAGTTGTTGGTGTTGGAAAATACCTCAATCACACACATATATTCCCATATATTTACCATTTATTATATTTATTTCCATATTTATTATATAAATATAAATGCACACATCTTCCATACAAATATAATGACATAGTTTTATATAATTATATATATAAATATTATATTATATTAATTTATATATAATTATGACATTTATATATATATTTATATATAAAATATTATAATTATATCAATATATCTTTATATGTATATATATTTATATATATTTCATAATTTATAAATAGTTATAATTATATTGGTATAATATATGTTTATATAGAGTATAATTATTTATATATAAAATTTATAAATATTTATATAAATTATATAATTTTATAGAAATACACATTCATGTATATATATTTATAAATTATATAAATTAAAATTTATATAACTTATATATATTTATATAATTTATATATTTTATTATATATAAAATGTATATTTTATTTATATATAAAATGTATATATTTATATAAAAATATACATGTAAAAATGGTTCACATATATCATATATAAAGGTATATATATATATATATATATCTTCCATGTGCATTCCATAAATACTAAATACATATATGTATAAATAGAACGCTATGGGGGAAGCTATGTAAAGTAATAAGTGGTTGTATTGAGAAAAGCATATTAATAGAGATGCAGAGTGAATACAAACTTGTATAAAATCAGCAGTATTAAGCACAGAAAAGCAAAGCAAAGTAGTGAAGTTAATATAAAATACCGGTATTATAAAACTCATATAAAATGATATTAAATGTGCATGGTTAACATTGTAAATATTATACAGCGTGGCAGTTTGGTATGGTAACCTCTAGAGTATTTCCAACTCAGAAACATTTGTATACCTATATCTTATATACCATATAATTTTCACATTTCCTAAGAAGTTGTATTCAGAATTACCCTATGATTCTGTGTACTCCCAATAGCAATTTCATTGAAGATAGCATAAAATATAGATTATATTTTATATATCGGACACCTTAGCAACCATTGAACACTTAATACACAAGCAATGATGATACTAGAATTATTTTCTTTATAGAATAACTAATACACTGAATTGCTCATTCAGATGGTATCATGCAAAATTGTTACTTGTATCAACTGAAATAGTCATAGGCATAATTCAAATGGTAAAAATTCAGTTATTTACAAAATGCAATTATATTTGTTTTCAAACTATTTTAATGCCTTTATTAGAATACTGGTATAACCTATATTTTGAAAAGAATCATGAAACCATACTCTGAAGGTATGTTCAAAATACACTGAAATTTTTGCAATTATCTCTCCCTTGTCCTCTTGTTCAAGTCCACTCTGTGTGTCACTCTATTTCAGAAAGAGGGGAGAATTTTCAGCTTCTATGTTTTTCTTAGATAAATTTTTTTACAGCTCTTTCTATAATATAGTGTATACATCAGTTAATAGTATTTCCTTAGATAGTTTAATGATCAGTTAGTAGCTTTAAGAGAGCAAAAAATGCACAAAATAAGGGAATAAAAAAAAACAGTTTTGGAAAATGAATACATAAGATATCAGAAATAAGGCTTGGATGAGGTTGGCTTATTGCAAGCTGAGGAAATGGGTGCGGGTGTGAAAAGCAGTCTCGAAGATGTCCTCCAATGATCCCACTTTGGGATTCAAGCCCTTGCGTGGACTAGACTTACTCACTCCTAAAAACAGAATATGGCAGAAGTAATGGGCTGTCACTTGCGGCATGAGGTCATAAAAGGCTGAGGCTTCCGTTTTGACAATTCTCTGAATGACCTCTTACATTCCCTGAATCATTCTCTGAATGATTCTTAGATTCCCCTGAGGGAAGCCAGCTGCCAGTGAGGCAGTAGTGTAGACAGGCCAACGTGAGAGGGGACTGAGATATGAACACGACCAATGATATGAGTGACCTTGGAAGAGGATGTCCTCATCCTTCCCTTCCTCCCTACGGTTGAGTTTTCACATGAAATCACAGCCTTGGCTGGCACATTGACTGCCACTACATGAGAGATCTTGAGTCAGAGGTACTCACCTGAGCTGTACCTGCCACACACCACAGTTTCTCAGAGAAACTGTGAGAGAAGACATGTTTGTTGGCTAAGCCATCAGGTTTTGAACCCATTTATTATATAGCAAAAGACATGCAGAGGCAAGCCTATGCAGGGAACTACCAGGTACGAGTCGCGCAAGTCTGGCTGTGCAAATCGAAATCAACCCAATTCTAGGTTGATGCTACCTGGTGGCGGTCGTCTACTCCAGATTAAATATTGCTGGGGATCATAGAATTGTTGCTTTCTGGGCCTTTCGGGACGGTGGCGATCATCAACCAACACATCCTACTCCACTGCCCTAGGAAGTCATTTGCCAATCCAGCTCTATACCCATCCACAGGGAAGATTCATCTCTGCTTGAGTCCTGCATTGTTTTCGATCCTCTGTAATTCTCCAGCTTGCACTTTTTAAATGACTCAAACCTAAATTACGTTTAACATTGTATATAAAGATACGAATCATCACATGAGAAGTTAAAGGTGATAATACATCTTATTTTTTTTTAGCAACATGTTATAAGAAGTACTGTTGCAACAATATTCTTACAGAAAAAGAGTAGATCCTAGCCAAAAATCCGATGTGTTAACTCGGTATCTGAAACCATAAAATTCAGTACTATAGAAATATTTGATTCCTTCCTTGGTATATATTTGAAACACACTCTGTATTTATTAGCTATAGTTAAATTCCATAAAAAAACAATTTTTCTTTCTTGTCCACAAAGACAAAAGAACACAACAATAACCCTTAAAAAAAACAGCAAGAATACAATCACCGACAGAATTCTTAGACGGAAGTGATAAGTACCTGACACTGCTTCCTATCAATGGGTGGCAGAATTTCAGATTGAGGAAGGGAGCGGGCACTCGTACACGCCAGCCGGTTGCTAATGTTGACGTCGCGCTTCTGCTTAACTTTAGGCCTTTGGCTCCTTAAGGGCTTTGCCTTCTGTAACCGCAATTCCCATGGATCGGGATCTTTTCTGAATGGTGAATTGTATATACCTGGAATCTGAAAAAAGAACATAATGTTGATGTTTATCTTCAATTTTCACACGACTTAAAAGTAAGATAAAACTGTATCATAAGAATTGTCATATGTTTAAGGGGTATTTTACAGTAGAACTCTAGTTTTTAACTAGAGGCTGACTTCAGATTCATCCAAGGAGATTGCAAGGTACTCATTTTATCTCTACTCCAGACTAACAATTTCAGAATCGTTCATAGTTAAAGACTACACATGTTAAAAACCACTGAGTTCTAAAGTCGGTTGAGCACTGACTTTAGCTCAGATCATGATCTCATGGTTCGTGAGTTCAAGCCCCCCATCGGGCTTGCTGCTGTCAGCTCAGAGCCAGTTTCAGATCCTCTGTCTCCCTTTTTCTCTGCCCCTCTCCTGTGCTCTCTCTCTCTCTCTCAAACAGGAATAAACATTAAAACAACAAAAAACAGCAACAACAACACCACACTCAGCTATAGCTTCTATCTGGCACATGTGGCGTATTTTATACAAAAGTATTTAAGAAACATAAGAGAAGGACATTAAGTCATTGTTTCTGTCTTCTGAGTACTATGTATACATAGATTTAATCATACCATTCACTTACACAGCTCAAATATGCAATGGTTGAACCAGTTTCAGGCACAAAGTATGCACTCAATAAATACATGTTTTAATGATTATGTATTATACAACCTATTTAATGGCAGCTATTTTAAGTTCTTCACTTTAAAATAATAAACTGGTTTTTCTATTAGGTGTTATACTTGCGTAGTGTCGTATACCCTTAATGTTCTTTCATTGACTTGGTCACACACTGTATCAAAATAGTCCACTTACTTATTAGCACAGCGCCTGCTATGCAATAGAGGTTCAAGGGAGGTGTGTGCAACAAATGTTAAATTCAAGTATAGCAGAGGTTCATCCTCTGAAAATTCAGTGGCGTTTGAGTTTACAAACTGCATAGAAGTTTGACACTTTTTTCGTATATACAAATGCATAACCATAAGGACAAGTTACATTTTAAAGGATAGTATGACTTGTTTGGTTTCTGTGTAGATACTCTAGACTAATGTAAAGAATGTATCCATTAAACCCATATAGTTTTTCCTATAATGTGCTTTTCTCTCATGTCACCATTATGTGCATACACTTTTCTGTTCACTATAATTACCTGACGTGATCAGCAGCTCCAAAGTAGTATCATTACCTTAGATTGCTGTCTTTGAAAAACATCTTAAGAAAATTTTATATATATTTAAAATTTTTAAGTTTTATTTATCTTTTTTTTTTTTAATTTTTTTTTTCAACGTTTTTATTTATTTTTGGGACAGAGAGAGACAGAGCATGAACGGGGGAGGGGCAGAGAGAGAGGGAGACACAGAATCGAAAACAGGCTCCAGGCTCCGAACCATCAGCCCAGAGCCTGACGCGGGGCTCGAACTCACGGACCGCGAGATCGTGACCTGAGCTGAAGTCGGACGCTTAACCGACTGCGCCACCCAGGCGCCCCAAGTTTTATTTATCTTTGAGAGAGAGAGAGAGAGACAGAGACAGAGTATGAGAGGGGGAGGGGCAGAGAAAGAGAGGGGGACACAGCATCTGAAGCAGGCTCCGGTGTGGGGCATGATGAACTTCAAGATCATGACCTGAGCCGAAGTCGGATGCTGAACCGACTGAGCCACCCAGGCGCCCCCCCAAATTTTGTATTTCCAGGCTAATACTTCAGTTCAGTGTTAACTTTTGTCCAAAACCAGTTGAGGCTATAGTCAGTGTCCTATCCCTAATGCCTCATTAATAACCTGGGACAATTCCCTCACAGTTCCTACCCACCTACCGCATTGTTTCATAATTACCTTTGTCTGTATAGGTCTTCCCCAAACCAGCAGCTGGAGCACAGAGCTCTGTTAGGTATTTTTGTATCCCCCGGCCTAGTAGGGTACTTGGCACATAGTAGACATTCAAAAAAACGAATGCTAAATGTGGTTATCGAGAACAATGATGCACTATTCACAAAGGCCATGAAGCCTCTCTTTTACGCTTGTTTCCAAAACCACAGTAAAATGTTTATCTTATCAACTTCTTACAAACAAATACAGATTATACTCTTCTTATCTTTCTTAACATATCAGTTTCCATGTGCTTTCAAACACGCTGTGAGCTAGAACTAAATTATCATAGACCCATTGAGTCACCTCCAACTCAACTTTCCTGTTATAGTTGAATTTTATTAGGTAACATGAAACCAATGCAATATATTTAAATATCTTAAAAATATTTTTGAACTGGGTCTTCTTTGGGATTTTTCCCCTATATAATTTATACGAAAAAAAGGTATCGAAAATATTACGGGTAATCGTATAAACCATAGTTAATGTCATACTAACATTCTCTCATTATAACACTAAATATCAAATAAGGCAGGCTCATAAACAGTTTAAATGATGTTAATTAAAGACAATATGGGCACATATACTTAAAATAGTTTTTAGCGTAATTTTTAAGTGGGTGATAATTTTTAAGATGATTTTCAGGGTGATTTTCTATGATGACAATGTACCAATTATAGTGAGAAAAACACAATATTATATTAAAAGAATATTCTGACATAAAATATAACTAAATCTCTATAGCCTATGAGAAAGGAGAATGCCACTCTATTTCGTGATGATCTAGCTAATTTAAGTCTGTTAGTTTATCATTTTCACAACCTTGCAGATTAAAATTGTGAAATAGGTACAATTTAACCAGGCTATCATTTATCAGTTAAAAATATCTATCTACTTGAATAACTGTTATTAACTTTACCCCATTAGAAATCTTTTTTGGTCTCCTTCCACATTTGCATGCACATGTATACATAGGCTAGATGGGAAATGCAAATAGATCAGTAGACATGATAACTTTCCTAAATGATATTTTGCAACCTATATGGAGACCTCCTCATGTGTATTCTCTTTGCAATTTAAATCAAATATCGGTAGAAAATATATTTTAATTGAATTTAAAATGTATCATTGAAAATCTTCAAGGTGTCGGTTAGTTAGAAATTAATTTAATACATTTGCTAACTTACGTCAATGAAAACAGTCCAGCCCTCCCTCGGTCCCTACAGCAAGCAAATACTCTATTTATTTATACTGATACAGTATTCATTTAACTATTACTTCTTTAAGTAAATAAAACAACCCTAACTTACTATTGTCTCAATTGGACACGCCATAATTTTGCAAGCCACTTGTGAACAATGGTTTGTTGTGGATTTTTAAAAAATATTACTATGAGTCACAAAAGACAAGGTTAATCCTAAGGGACCGTGACATATTTTTCAGTTTTCACATTTTTCGCAACTTAGAAGGGCTACTGCCAAGCTAGCTTTTGGGACTTCATTTTCAGCAATAATTTTCTAGAGTGACCAACACTATGGGGAAATCTGTGCTAACTGTTTAAAAAAAAAAAAGCCTACAACTGAGTTATTTGCAGCACTGTCATGCTAACATTCAACTCAATAAGACCCAAGAAATCTCAGGAGAGGACTCTGCTAATAGCTTCTTACTGACCTCCTTGCATCAGGCTGGGCTGCTGACTGGTGGCCCAGTGGTGAATACGGCAAATGAGGTGTGAAAGCACTGATTTTTTTTAAAGGCTATGATTCTGACTCGTCAAAAGGAAAAAAAAAAAGGCAATGAGTTATATAATAGATATATATTTTTCTTGAATTCCCCCCTTCAGACCCTCCATCATGGGAACTTAAGCATGACCTGGAATATTAATTATGTCAGGTTGAGCAACGAGCAAATGTACCATTTGTTACCCAGTCACCCTTAGCATTACCATTAATATTTTGAACCATTCCATATTTCTAACAACCTATCAGTTTCTCTTTTCTTCCCGGTTTTTATTCTTTATTAAGTATTGTGTGGGAAAGTACTTTAAAAAATGCAGTTGGTTTAAAAAACAAATGGATGGCAGATGTGGAGCATCTACTGTTTTATTTCATGGAGAATGTTTTTACGGTCATTTCCCACTCATCCACAGGCCTTCATTTTGCCTGGGGGAAGCTCTATTCTAATTTTTGCTTCTTCTCTCTGTTATTGAGGTTAACTTTTTTAAAAACACGTTTCTGTAAAATACAAAGAATTTGAAACATGACCGTGTACCCTTACAGCTTCCAAAGCAGAATGACCAGCGTTTCAATTTCGGATTCTGCCATCTGAGAATAATAATTTCTCATAATTTCCAAGTAGCTGCTTACTCAGGAATGAACAGCTACTACGTACACAGGAGAGGTGGGAGGATTCAAGTTTTACTTCTGCGAGTGACAATTACACAGTGAAGGGAATTGCGGATTGCCACACAAAGGAACAAAATCAAAAGGTATTTTCTTGGACAAGGATTCAGAATTTGTGAGTACGGGGTGGGGGGGGGTGCGGAAGATACACGGTTCTAGAAAGGGGGGCTGACTAAAATATGTTCAGGTTCTAAGATTTAATAAAAATTATTTACAAATTAGACTCTAAGCCAGCCCAGAAGAGTAGTAAAGATCTCTAATAAGCAGGAAAGTAAAAGTGGGCCTGAGAACTGTGAATGAAGTATTTGCGAGGCTAAGGACTGCTGAATCAACACTGACCAGTGCACTTCATCATCATTATGGAGACATACTCGTGCCAGGAGATTTATAAAAATCCCACTCAGCAAATAATTGCCCTGCTGTTAGGGGATAGTCAGAGTGTTAACACACTGTCACAGTCCAGTGTTTAGTAAGATATTCTACATTCAATTACTCTTGCTGAGAACTAAAAGAAACATGGTCGTTTCTCAGCTACTACAGTTATGTTTCCACATGCATTTCAGACAATAGTCATGTTACCCGTCAGACACCGTAGCCCAGAAGGAATACGAATTTCATGGAAACATTTGGTATTCGCCAAGAAGAGATTTGCTAGAAAACTTGTCTATATAAAGCAATATGAAAAAAAAAATGACTAACGACACATGCTTTTCTGTTACTTCAGTTAAGGAGAATTTTTAAGTTTTGAGTCAAAGTACAGAGTGGGGTCATGTGAAATGGAGACCCCAGATGTAGCTGGCTTCATTAGTTTAACAATGATATTTATAAGTCATGTGGATTCTGTAATTGTTATTATCATATATTAAAATGCTTTCATTAAATATTGAATAAGACAAAGAAATTTAAAATAAAATCCCGTCCTCTATTTACTAATTCAATTCAATAATATTTAGCAGCTACTAACTTAGAAACACTTTACTAGATCTAAGGTGGGTACAGATGAACAAAAAGAGATCACTCCCATCAAGCCATTCTCAGTGGTGGGGGAGGGAGGGTTAGGAGAGTGATTTTGTGGCTGACGATGACATACCCAGCCTATAGTAAGTATCCTCTAATTACTGTTGTAGAAGAGGTACACACCAGAGATTATGGGAAAGGTATTATCTTTTAGAAAATTCTGTGGACCGTATGACCCAGCAATAGCACTGCTAGAATTTATCCAAGGGATACAGGAGTACTGATGCATAGGGGCACTTGTACCCAATGTTCATAGCAGCACTCTCAACAATAGCCAAATTATGGAAAGAGCCTAAATGTCCATCAACTGATGAATGGATAAAGAAATTGTGGTTTATATACACAATGGAATACTATGTGGCAATGAGAAAAAATGAAATATGGCCCTTTGTAGCAACGTGGATGGAACTGGAGAGTGTAATGCTAAGTGAAATAAGCCATACAGAGAAAGACAGATACCATATGGTTTCACTCTTATGTGGATCCTGAGAAACTTAACAGGAACCCATGGGGGAGGGGAAGGGAAAAAAAAAAAAGAGGTTAGAGTGGGAGAGAGCCAAAGCATAAGAGACTGTTAAAAACTGAGAACAAACTGAGGGTTGATGGGGGGTGGGAGGGAGGGGAGGGTGGGTGATGGGTATTGAGGAGGGCACCTTTTGGGATGAGCACTGGGTGTTGTATGGAAACCAATTTGTCAATAAATTTCATAAAAAAAAAAAAAAAGAAAATTCTGTGGAAAAAGTATCTGGCTTTGTTCTAAAGATAGGTAGAATTTTGGTAATGAAAAAAAGGGAAGTAAGGCATTCCAGGCTAAGCGAAGGGTAAAAATAAAGACAAACGTATTTGTGGGAAAACACAGAGCGGTTGTTCAGTGAACACCATATTGGCCAGTTTAAGCATGAAGCTATAGTCAGAGATGAGGTTGTAAAGATAAACGGGCCAAACTCTAGAAGGCTGCAAGTTACACTTACTTTTTACATAAATGGGAGTCTATTGATTTTCACATTCTCCTTAGAAGGTAAACTCGGGAGGAAGTCTTAAGCACGCCCTACTAGTACATGAAGTCTACAGAAACACACTTCATGGAAACACTGGTGAAAACCACAATATTACAAAGAGACAGAGCTAGCATCAGATATGGCAGGGACATTGGAATTATCAGAACAGAAATTTAAAACAACTATGATTAATATGTTAAGGGAGCTAGTGGATAAAGTAGTTAGCAGACACGAACAGGTAGGCAATGAAAACACAGACATGGAAATTCTAAGAAAGAATAAAAAGAATGCCAGGGATCAAAACTATGGTAACAGAATGAAGACTGCTTTTGGTGGATTTATTGTAGACAGGACATGGCTGAGGAAGGAATCTCTGAACTTGAGGATATGTCAACAGAAACTTCCAAAATGGAAAGGCAAAGAAAAAAATGTCTGATACAAATGTAACAAGAAATATCCAAGAAAGGTAGGATAACAAAAGGTATAACATCACATAATGGGAACATCCAGAAGAAGGAAGAGAGAAAGGAGCAGAAGACATATGTGAAATAATGGTGACTGAAGCTTTTCCCAAATTAATATCATACATCCAATCACAGATCCAAGAAGCTCAGAAAACACCAAGTGAAATAAATGGCAAACAAAACACATAAACAAACATATACCTGGGCACATCATATTTAAAATCTTATAAGAAGCAGAGGTGATAAGCACCTTACCTTCAGAGGAACAAATATAAGAATTACATTCAACTTCTCTTCAGAAACCCTGCAAGTGAGGTGAGAGTAGAATAGAATACACCACCCAGAGTGAACCCTAATGTAAACGATGGACTTTGGGTAATAACGATGTGTGGGTGTAGATAGTATATGGCAACTTCCTGACCAAATGTGTTGTGAACCCCAAACTGCTCAAATTTTAAAAAGCCTATTAAAAATAGTTAAGCCTATGCTTAGCCTATAACACAACAATTCCATCCTTGGGAATCTGTACAAGACAGATGAAAAAAATATGCCCACACAAAGGACCTGCGTGCAAATGTTTACAGCAGGATTATTCATTGATGCCAAATTGAAATGAACACTACAAATGTTCATCAACAGATTATTAACTGAATATAGTTATCTGGAGAATAGAACACTATCAACAATAAAGAGAAAGGAAATACTGATGTGTGCTATAGCATGGAAGAATCTCAAGAACATTATTCTAAATAAAAGGAGTTAGACACAATACCACATATTATATCATTTCATTTGTATAAAATGGTCCGGAAAAGCAAATGTAGCTTAAGACATGGGTATAGACACAGGTATATAGGAAATCTCTGTACCATTGCTCCATTCTGCTGTGAACCTAAAATTGCTCTAAACAATCTATTACAAAAAAAGCAAATGGTGCCATCAGCCTCTGTGTCTTAAGCCAAAAACCTGAGAATCACCTTGATGATGCACGGTCTTCCCCGGTCCCTTATATCCAACCCAGCAACAAGTTCTATTCATGCTACCTCCAAATTCTATCTTGAATCCATAGGCATCTATTTAGGCCCACAGCCAACACCTTTATTCAAGCAACCTTATTACCAAAGTGCTTCAAACTGAAATTTAGCTCTTCTCCATCTGTTCAGCTTTGAACCCCACTTACCTTCAGGGGAAGCCAAAGCAACAATTAAAACGATTATTTTAGCCCCTAAAAAACTATGTGTATTTTTAATGCACTTAAAAATCCTAACAAATTCTGAACAAAGTCCCTTTTTTCTGTTCCAACCTCTTTTAAGTCACGCTTTCTATCCCTCACTATCTACCATCCACAATGGTTTTCATTTCCTCACAACATGCCACGCTACTCCATGACTCAAATTCACCAAACGTTTTTCCTATCTGCTTATTTTCCTGGCCAAACTATACTCATCCCTAAGAATTCATATTAAATCTCACTTGTTTGGAAGACCTCTTGTCACCACCCCCCCCCCACCCATATACTTTGTCCTGTTATTATTTTTTTTCTCCCTCTCAAAATCTTCTGTTCATTTTCTTCCTGGAACTTACAACTTTCTAATTATACACATATATGACTTTGTTTTTGACGTTTATCTCCCCAATTATCTAGAATTTAAGCTCCATCAGGGCAAGAACTATGTCCATTTATCGGCCCTCTGTGTACTTAAGTTTTGTGGTTCTCAAAGCTGGCAACAGAGGACAGTCATTTGGGGAACCTGATAAATACTGATGTCCAAGGCCCAACCTAGACCAACTCAACCAGAATCTTTGAAGCAGTCTGGGGCATTAGCTGAGTTTAATTCTGTGTTTTAAAGCTGATGTGCAGCCAGATTTGAGAACCCCGACTTATAGCCTATCTTAATATCTGGCTCAGAGTAGACCATCAATCCATATTTATCTGAACAAGGAATATAGACCAGCAGTCTGGGGAAAATGTGAAGACCGTTTATTGAAAGGTAAGAAGAAAGAGCCGCGGAAATAGAAGAATGACATGGACAGGGAGCGTTCTACAGAAACAGAACCAGAGGACATTGATAATATGTTTATTAAGAAGAACGTAAGAGAATGTGGACTTACAGAAAAACTTGGGCTTAGATCCCAGGCAGAGAAGGCGGAAAGAGGGGACAGTCAGGCAGGGATATTACTACCTGTTTTGGAGTTATTAGAATTGAGCTTCCCCCAAATCCAGGTTGAAAGGTCCAGTGTAGAGCTGTAAGAGTAGGTCCGGAACTTGGGAAAAAGGTCATAGGTGGCAAATGGAGTTGTTTTCTGAATTGAAATAGCTGAATGTATGAAAATGAATGGGGGTCACTGAGGGAGAGCACGTGGGGAATTCAGGGGGGACAGTCTTAGGAGCACATGTAAGAGATGGTAGGCGAGGGAAGCCCATGAAGGACACTCAAAAGAGCACACAGCGAGGGAGGAGAGGCAGGACGCAAGGGAGAAGACGGTTCCGTGAAGGAGGTCAGCAGTGTCAGAGGCTCGGGAGAGGTGGAACAGCATGGGGACAAAGCATGCACCACTGGCATGGTAATTAGAAGGTGACAGGTGACCTCCACAGAAGCAAACGTGTTCTGTGGCACAAATCACATCGTAATTCATTGAATGTCAGGAAAGAAAAAGTAGAGACTGATTTGAGTCTTCTAAAATATAGGAATATTATCATGACTCAGAAAATCTTGGGACCTAAAAGAACATTTTTCCCCCCCAGTCAGGATTTCCCTTTATATTGCATTTTGAAAGAATTTCTGAGAGAAGATGCCACGTTAAAGACTTCTGGGAAATCTTTCCCACTAAACAATCCTTTTGTCTTTTTCTCTGTAAATGTCAGATCACTCACTATTCTACTAATCCCTGTAAGGAGTGGATGAAAGTTGCTTATTTTCTTGCTTAGGAAAATTTTCTAGGCCTGCTCCTTTTCCTAACACATAGAAACTCCCTTCCCCACCTCCAAAAACCCCAACCAACCAACCAAACAAACAAACAAAAAAACGCTTCATTTACTTCCTCCCCTCCTTTATCTGCTACCTTGGCACTCTCTCCATATTGGCTTTGATTCCTGCTTTTCCATGTGAGTCACAGCATTGACAGTTTATAAATAATTATAAAATACTGGAATTAGTATTGATACGGATATATAACCATACTGAGAATAGATATTCTGGGGGGTTAGGATGGCTGGTATTTAAGACGTGTGAAGGAAGACAAGGAATGTGCCTGGTGTGTAAGATAAAGGAAGGCATTCCCTAGAACACAAAGATTTGCAAAGGAATAGAAACTTTTAAATGACTTTGATATTAAAGAACTATAAATAGCCCTATAAAATATCAGAGTAAAAAGATACACAAGAATTACTGAAGAAGACTGAGAAGAAATGATGAAAGAGTAGAAGAAAAGCTGATCATAAGGTCATCAAGGCCAACGCAACTTTCAATATCTCAGGTGTGATGAGCCCAGGTGCAAAACTCCCAAAGGTCTGGTGGATCTAAAATTAGGAGATTCCTGGGTGACCTTACCAAAAATTATTCTGAATAGTGCAGTGCAAGTGGACACGAATTCCGCAACGATTTGAAAATTCCCTATTGCAATGTCTCACAACACCAATTTCTACATGTTCTGCACTGGCTTATTATACATACCAGTAAAGTATGAATGACCTAAGAAAAATAGTAAAGGATGTTCCACCACCCACCCCAACCTTCCATGGTATACCATTTCCACCCCCCCTCAGAAACCTATTATTTTCTCTTGCCCAGTTCTTCGTTTTTTTTTTTTTTTTTTAATGCTTATTTATTTATTTTTGAGAGACAGAGAGAAGCACACTCAGACACTTAATGGACTGAGCCACCCAAGTGCCCCCCCCCACCTTGCTCAGTTCTACACATGATTTAATTTAAAAATGATTGCAGGGGCGTCTGAGTGGCTCAGTCGTTGAGTGTCCGACTTCAGCTCAGGTCATGATCTCAAGGTTCGTGGGTTCAAGCCCCACATCCGGGCTCTGTGCTGACAGTTTAGAGCCTGGAGCCTGCTTTGGATTCTGTGTTTCTCTCTCTCTCTCTCTCTCTCTCTCTCTCTCTCTCCCTCCCCCACTCATGCACTGTCTCTCTCAAAAATAAACATTAAAAAATGAAAATAAATAAAATAAAAATGATTCATAGTTTGGGTTTAAAAGATGACTTTCAAGACAATTAGTTGCTAAAAGAAAATACAGAACCGTCAACAGGATTGAAAACTTTCTTTTGTTAAAGAAAATGTACTAATAGAAAGGAGCATTTGTCATAACTATATTCCCAGTGTTATCTGGGGTCTGTAAGAAACTGATTCCCAAGAGTCTTTGAAGAAAGATTTCTTAAGCAAACAGGAGGAAGCCATTTTAAGTTTTATCAAAAGTATAGGATTGACTGCCTCATGGGGAAATGCTATGTTGCCTTAATCTGGTTGGCTACAATCTTGTGACCAGATCTCAAAGACCACCTCATTTTCAGACTACTGTGCTCTCACACAGTCTTTTTCTGTAGACCTGTGGCTTCCTGTATGGAAATTATTAATTAGTGCCTATTAGGTACAGATTATACCTGCCACTTTGTGATAATTGAGCTGAGTGATTAGGATTTTTTCACTTTCCTGTGTTACCCTTAAATAAAAACTTTATCTTTTTGGGTTATCTTTTGCTTTCCTGTTTTGTTCTGACCTCCTTGGTGGTAGGGGAGCCCAGAAAATTACACAATGCTTCACAATTGTGCTATCCTTTATCTCAACTCAAACTGTAAGACCCTCTCGCAGCAACACAATTTGGCCACAAACACAATTAAAGGGAAGTGATTTAATCAGAGGAAGTTGGCCAACACAATATTTTGATCAAAAAAACTGATCTGGTGTAAAATGAATAAGTCTAGTCTCTGGCGTTGGGGTGTACTACTGGGTTGTTTCACAAGTTTTTATGTGGGCTTTTTGTCATTTCATTCCTCACTTCAAAAATATGAAGAATACCTCCCTTGTACTTTTTAACCCATTACTTCATTTTCAGTCTATTATATCATTACTGTGCTAATGAAAATAAAGAACAGGTGCAGCAACTTGAATTTCTCTACAATAAGAGATAATTGGATCAAACACCTATTTATCTATTTGGTTTTTGGTCAAAATGCTATGCTCAACTAATTATCTGCTAATTAATCCCAGCTCTCCTTTATATTCTCTTTTATACTCATCTTCAACTACTGTTATTCTTTTCCCAACAATTCTGATCCCTTGACTGTAATCCTTTCAACCTTGCCTGTGAAATCCCTCTCCCATCTATGCTAAACAACTTCTCTTTGCACCCAAAACTTTTCAATAAATATATTCTCTACCTTCTTTTTTTTTCTTTTTATACAACTGGAACTTCCTTTGCAGGCCCACTGAACAAAGCATTTTAGAACTCCCCTGTATCATAGTGACCAGGGAGAGATTTGCATTTTCTTAGTTCACAATGTCACTTTCAAACCAGTACTCGTTGACCTTCTTGAAATATACATATGCAATCTTTTGTCCTTCCTTGCAGTTATCATTTGCCCATATCATGATAGCCACTGGCACTTAGTTCAGTCTTCCTTTCTACTATGTGATGGGGGATAATTTTAGGTATGTCATGCATAGGTGGGTGACCCATCCCAACAGCATAGATTCATGGTTCTTCGACTCCTTCAGCTTCACTGACCTTCACCTTTACACACTAGTACTGAGATCAAGAGTGAGATGTCAAAACCGTTTGTATTCTTACAGATATCTCCTCATCTCAAATCATAGGGTCATAAGACAATGTGTAGTAGTGTTGAATAGGACATCTATTGTTTCAGAACTTCAGCTGATGCCTCAAAGGCAAAATACTTAAGAGATTATATAAGTACTCACCCTATTCTTTTCCTCATGGCTCTTTTCCCAACAAGACAAACACACTGCCCAGCAGCTATCCAGATGTACCCATGAAGGCTTGCCTGTCTTCCTGTGAAGGAGCCCTGCATCTTAGACTCATGCCTTTCACCTCCTGATGCTTAAAGAAACTGATAAGCTAATTCGCACAAAGCATAAAAAGGTAATAATACTGAATATATGTCTAGTAGTTATCTTCAAATAAATAGAATTTAAAGATATGATTTCAGCCATCATCCAGGAAAATAATGTTGAACTAGGACCTTTTTCAGTCCTTTTAAAACCATACCATAAAGAGAAAGTATGGTTTTGAAAACAGCCACATCTTAGTTTGAATTTCACTTTCACCCTGTCTAGTTATGGAACTTGGCTTATTTTGGGACATAAAAGGTTTTTTAAAGAGTTAGCTTCCCCTTTGCCTTTTCTTTGAATATAGGATTTGCCATTTTAAACACCACCTAGGGGGCACCTAGGTGGCTCAGTGGGTTGAGAATCCAATGATCTCAGGTCATGATCTCACAGTTCATGGGATCAAGCCTCGCATTGGGCTCTGTGCTAACAGTGTGGAGCCTGCTTGGGACTCTCTCTTTCCCTCTCTTTGCCCGTCCCCTGCTCATGCTTGCTCTGCCTGTCTGTCTCTCTCTCTCTCAAAATAAATAAGCATCTAAAAAAATTAAAAAACACATGAAATATTCTACCAAATATAGGCATCAGTTACTAAAAATCATACATGTGTCAAGATGATTGTTTTATTTATGGTTTTTATTTAATTCAGAGAAGAAATAGTGAATAATTGAGACTGAAATAAAAGCTTCCTTTCTTGTTTGAATGTGAAAGTATTGTAAATCTGAATTAGGACTCTTATTAGAAATAGCATAGCATGACTCTGATATTAGAAATCGGGGACATTACAGTGACACGGTTGCTGTCCTTTATGAATTTGCCTACTTTAGAGGGAAGTAGATGTAACCATAATGCCAATGGTAAGTGTTTATTTAGACATTGGAGATAAAAAGCAACAGCTGTGCCTTGTGAGGTCAGGGAAGGCCCTACAACAATTTTAGCATTCGGATAATTGTTGACAGAGCAGTTGATTTTTGTGTGGATATAGAAAGAAAGAAACCAGGTAAAATAAATGAATCATTTTAATGATGTTAATTTAAGACTAATTCAGATGATCATAAATTAACTTATGCATGTAGAGCATAAGCATAAATAATAAGTATGAGTACAACAAAATTATATTATCCTAATGATTCACAATTTATTTCAAAGAGATACTAAAATGAAATTATATGCATATGTATATATACATGTATTAATTTGCAAGTAGATGGAAAATAAAGCTGACTAAATTTAGGAGAAAATATTTTTCAACTCATAAAGGGACTAAAACTACAGGAATGCTTTACATTATATAACACTTTGAAAATGTAACTTTTCTCTAAACTGAGAGAGGTCATATCCTTTCGGCAAGACTTTCCTTTCCGTATGACAACAGCAATTGAGACCTGCAGTTTATTTATTTTAGGCCCAAGATATATTAACAGATTAAGATTTAAAAACAAATTCTTTCTCTTTCTCCCTTCTTCACACCTTCCTTCCATTTTCTCACCTTTTATTTTACTATCTGCTGCAATATTGTATAGATAACATAACTCTTTTTTGAGTGAAATACTTTCAACTGTCAAAAATACATAGAAAAACCAATTGACGAGACTATTTAATAGAAATATGCTACTTTATACTAACATGTTTAAAGTCACATTTGTCACAGCAAAATGAAACTAAATTTTAATATACATATATTTTTAAAGGTTTTTTTTTAACGCTTTATTTATTTTTGAGACAGGGAGAGACAGAGCATGAACGGGGAGGGTCAGAGAGAGGGAGAATCTGAAACAGGCTCCAGGCTCTGAGCTGTCAGCACAGAGCCTGACGCGGGGCTTGAACTCACAGACTGCGAGATCATGACCTGGGCCGAAGTCGGCTGCTAAACCGACTGAGCCACCCAGGCGCCCCTAAATTTTAATATATATTTTTGAACAAACAATTGTACTTCCTCTTTGGTTATGTTTCTTTTGTGATTATAATAAATATATAAAATATGGTACAAACTTTCTATGTCTTTTAAAATATTTACCTACTAGGGGCGCCTGGGTGACTCAGTCGGTTAAGTGTCTGACTTCGGCTCAGGTCATGATCTCACGGTTTCTGAGTTCGAGCCCTGCATCGGGCTCTGTGCTGACAGCTCAGAGCCTGGAGTCTGCTCCGGATTCTGTGTCTCCTTCCCTCTCTGCCCCTCCCACATTTGTGCTCGCTTGCTCTCTCTCTCTCTGAAAAAATTTTTTTTTAATTTAATTTAATTTAAATATATATATTTAATTTAATTAATTTAAATATATATATATTTAAATTAATTAAATTAAATATATATGTGTGTGTGTGTGTGTATATATATATATATATATATATATATATATATATATTTCCCTACTTTATACTATATAAAATCTCAAGGTCATAGATGATTTCTTGTGTTGGACTATATCTTAATTTACACTCCAATGTTAAGAAATACTCATGTTTTTAATAGTGACATTAATGATCAAATAAGCTACATTACTCAATGTTTGAGAATTTTGACCACTGACTTAGTTAAGAGTTCATTTTAAGAAAACATTTGACAATATAAACTCTCTCCTTACGTCCCTAGTTTTAATACAAAGGAATGTTTTCTGCTGTAGGGTACAGGGCTAGGGAAGGAGATATAAGGAAGATTAAAGGAAGAAGGGAAGAAAGAAGATGGAGTAATCCAAAGCCTGAGATTTTAAAATTTGGTTGCTAGATATTCAGCTGAAATATTTCTAAAGTTTTCCAATCCAGAAGAGTGAATTCAATGTCAAGAGTGTAGGGAGAGCAGGGCTTATCTATACGAAGCTATTCTTTTGGACTTGCAGGAGAGCTAAGATAAATCATGAGCTGACGAACAGTGACAAAATCTACCTCTTCATTATTATCCATTATAACAGAATCTAACTTTCAATTGGTCTCATTCTAAAATATTTCTGAAGTTTAAGAAAGTCTTCTGAAGTCTTAAGAAACTTAAGAAAAATAGTCATACTAATAATAGGAGTAAATTCTCAAATCTACCAAACTATTATAACCTTATTAGATCTAGTTAAAGCCATGGTATACCTTCCTTGTATTTCTAAGTTTTAGATTTCATGGTATTATAAGTAGCGATAGCAAAAGGAACCAGAAAAACTCAGTCTTTTTTAATCAGTGAAGAAGTTGAAAAAAGTGATTATAATTAACTTACCAACAACATTAATTTAATATGAAAGCAATAGAAATAAGCAATACCAGTTAACTGTCTGTGCAAAATGTTTGCATACAATTTAAAATATGGTGTGCCAGAGTATAAAAGGTAGTAAAGGAACATTTTACATTAAAATAGGAAATTGGAAGTACTTTTGTTACAATGTTTTCTAATTCTTTTCTGACTTTTGAATTTCCTATTAAAGATTTGAAATTTTTATACAAACCTGTATTTGTGTATGTATATACACAGATGTCTATATAACACACATATATACATAGGTGTGTATATATAGGTTATTTTTTAATACCTAGGATTGGGAGTAGAACTCTCTCTACTCCATAGCTAATACGTTAAAAATTTGCCCAGTCACTGGATGGAAATAAACAGACCCTGAGTTTGATGTCCAAACAAAAAAATAATAAATAAAGAACTAAAGAAAATCAGTGCCTCAAATTTATGGGCAGGATTAAAATAATAGTGTTCTTTGAAATGTCTGAATGCTAGATTAGAAAACTGATATGCAGATGATTATTTATATAAAATTAAATTACATTAAAAGTTAAAACTTATTTGAGCAAGTTAAACACAGTACAAAAATATAGTCCAACTAGAGGTGAAGTAACAGTTAAGTTGATTCAGCTTAATTTCTGGGGCCCTCATTTTCACAGGCTCTTTCCAAGACACAAGGAGGGAGCCTGGCAATGTGCTCACCTGGTTATGTTTTGTTGTAAAGTCTGTGAAAGTAAAGTATAAGTTCATTCCACTGTTTCTTATACTCTGACTTACCCTCTATCACACCTGGGTTGGGTGGCACAAGAGTGGCTATGGGCATGCTGGAGACTGAGCAAGAAAAAACTAAGGTGGGTATATATTTAATTTAGGTTTTGCTGGATATATTTATTTTTTTCCTGTTACTTCCAAGTATATTAATTTTTTTTTTTTTTTTTTAGGAATCCCAATGTAAGAATAACTTTCAGGAATATTCCTGAACCCACTGGGCAGACTCACCTGCATCATGAAAAAGGTACAGGACCAGAGACTTCACAGCAGTATGAACACCCTAACGTGTCTGGCCTGACATGCACCCTGATGTTTACAGCAGCGGTATCAACAACAGCCAAATTATGGAAAGAGCCCAAATCCCCACCAACTTATTAATGGATAAAGAAGTCATGACATATATATACAATGGAATATTACTCAGCCATCAAAAAGAATGAAATCCTCCCATTTGCAACAACATGGGTTGACCTACAGTGTATTAAGTTAGTCAAAGACAATACCATATGATTTCACTCATATGTGGAATTAAGAAACAAAACAGATGAACATAGAGGAAGGGGGAAAAAAGAAAGGAGGCAAACCATAAGACACTTAACTATACAGAAAAAACTGAGGGTTGATGGAGGAGGGGGGTGAGAGATGGGTTAAATGGGTGACAGACATTAAGGAGGGCCCTTGTTGGGAGGAGCACTGGGTGTTATACGTAAGGCGATGAATTACTAAATTCTATTCCTGAAACAGTATTACACTATGGTAGCTAACTAGAATTTAAATAAAGCTTGAAAAAAAACAGAAAAACAAAACACCAATAATAATACAACAGAAGGGAAGGAAGGAAGAAAGAAGGAAGGAAGGAAGGAGAGAAGGAAGGAAGGAAAGAAGGAAGGAAGGAGGAAAAAAGGAAGGAAAGAAGGAAGGAAGGAAGAGAGGAAGGAGAGGAAGGGGGAGGAAGGAAGGGAGAAACAGAGGGAGGGTCTGGAGCCGAAGTATGTGGTTAATGGAAGAGAAGTGGGTTTTTCTCAAATGGAGAATTTGATTCTCATCATTTCCTATACAAACAGAAGATCTCTCCTTTCAAAAATATACTCAATAGAGGCACATGGGTGGCTCAGATGGTTAAGCATCCTACTCTTGATTTTAGCTCAGGTCATAATTTCACGGTTTGTGGGTTCGAGCCCCGCATTGGGCTCTGTGCTGACAGTGTGGAGACTGGCTGAGATTTTCTCTCTCTCTCTCTGCAATGCCCCCCCCCCAACTTGCTCTCTCTCTCTCTCTCTCTCTCTCAAAAATAAATAAATAAACATTAAAAAATATACACTCAATAATGCAGCATATGCAAATGGAAACACATTATTTACCTTCTTATAGTAATAAAACTTTAGATCAGTGTTCCTACAAAAGGGAATGAGTAAATTTCCTTTACTCACTACAGAATACAAGAAAGTTACTGTCAAATAAAGAAGCAATCAAAGAGTATGAAACCAAAATATGGTGAGCAAATATTAGAGAGCTATCAAGTGGTTAATACAACTACTGCAATATTTAGATTTTGAGTTTTGAGGTATTCTCAGATATTAAAATTTGAAATGTGCTTGAAATATTCGCTCATCATAAAAAATATCCATCCTCTTGTATTTTGTAACTTTGTACACTTCTTGTTTCAAGGTAAGATCCCAACATCTTATAAGCTTCAGGCCCCACAGCACATGAATCTGCCCCTGGTCACATGCACAAGAGAGGTATACAATGTCTTTTGCTAAAGAATATTTTTGAAAATAAGTTTTAGAATGTAGCATGCTGGAAAGAGGAAAATACATATAAGAAGAGTAGCAGAGGCCCCTTTCTAACTGAGTGGTCTCACTTTACATTAATTTTTATTTTTATTTTTGTCTCCATTTCTTAGATGCACAGTGGCTGAATGGTGGCAGGGAGAAGAGTAGGGGCACACACTTATTTGGGGACACACTTTTTTTTTTAACCACTCGCTTTGTCTCTTCAAAGAGTACTGACAATGGACAATCTTATCTCTTTCATACATTACAGGATAATAAAAACGATAATGTTAAAGATGGGAGGAAATAAAATGTAAAAGTTAATAGCTAATTCATTCGCCATGCTAGTTCAGTCCTTGGCCTTTTCTGAAGAGAGAACTTGCCAATAGCAACAAATTATGTGATGGTTTTGTGATGTGGACGGTTCACTTGGGACCAAGAGCAAATGACCAAACTTGAGGACCTGCCTCTTAAACTATGGATCCAAAGACCGTCGGGTCAGATCTTTATTCACTACCTAGTCTTCTTGAAAGAATAAATCTGCCAAGTGTCTAGAGGAAAAATGACTACCAAACAATAGTCTTTTAGTCACCAGAATGATAATTGCTACTTTCATACAATATTGTGGGGATAAATATAATAAAAGTGCTTTGAGCTGTTCACAGAAATGCGCCAGAGAACTCTATATTATGTTCTCGCTTGCTTCTTTCAATCTTTTGATATGCAGGCCCTAGCTTTTCTCTTTGTCCATGAACTCATTCAAATCAATTTTCTTCTAAGTACTAAAACATTTCAGAGAAAGGGTAAAAAGAGAGTTCAATGAATTGAGGGTAACTCAAGGAAAATGTACACTCAGAATGCTAGTGTTTTGAGGGATAAAGAGACAGCCATAAACCTAGGGTAGAGTTCCAAGTAGAGTTTACTTACGTGAATCACATATAGACACAGACGTAGAACCACTAACGCAGATTTTCACTGTGGCTGTACTGTACTGAGGATGCCCCAACATCAGAGTTTAAATAAAATATTACATAACCTTGAGCAAGTTGCTTCATCTTCTAGACCTACTTTCTTTAATCTGTTAACAGAAAGAGCTAGAAAAGTAATCTATAAAGACTCCATGCTGCTCTAGTATATTGCAATGAAAGGTCCTGTCCTCTGTCAGTGTGAGTTCCTATTTTTATATTTTTCTCCATGGAAACATACAAACTACTGGGAAGTTTGCAAAAAAAAAAAAATCAAAATCAGATCCTTCATGTAAGACTTATGAGTGTACTACTCCATACTTCCCTAATTCTCACTTTTACTGCCAGACCTTTTCAACTCCAATAGAAATGTGTCAAAACTAGGGATGAATAATTTAAGAATTAAGAATTCATTGTTGAGAATGCTGTGTGATGTAAGAAAGAAAGAAGAGGTATCTAGAATGAAATAGTTAACTAGGGACACTAAATAGCAGTGATGCTAAACGAAATGGCAAAATTGTTAAGTTTCTGTAATATGTCCTAATTTTCTTTTTTCAGTGCCTTAAATACATATTTTTCTCCCCAGATAGTCCATGGAGTCATCATATACTTTAGCATCTCTAGATCTCTTCGTTACCAACCTTATGCCCATTTTGGTCTTCATATTCCAGGCACTGGACATACTTTTCTTCCCTCCTCTTATGAAACCTAGTCCCGGTTATTGTCACCAAGCTATACTAATAAGACACCTCAAAAGCTGTCTCCTTCTTGGAAGTATTTTAATTTAATAAGGGAAAAGAAATATATCTTTAATGATAAAACAATGGCAAAATCCTAGTGTCAGCGGAAAGTATGTGAGATTGTTGATTCTTTTTGGGGAGCTGGGGGTGGTAATAGGGAAGCTTCTGAATTTCTAGAATATGACAAGCCACAAGAAATCACCTATCTCATAAAGAGATCCTTATGATGAATGTTTCTAGGGTATGATGATCATCCTGAGAAGGAAAGGAAGATAAGGCTAAATAGGAGGGTAGAGTCAGATTCTTCAGAGTTTTAAAGGTTATGCTGAAAACTTTGGATTTTATCCTACAGACAACAGAATCTTTGGAGGTTTTCAAACCTGCAAAGAGACATGACCTAAAAAATACTATTTTAGCAGAATTTATCTGATGGTAGTAGATATACTGGGACAGAGAGGAAAAGAATGAACCAAAAGAAAATCATTTCAGAGATTATTACCATTGTCCAGGGTTCAGGAAACGGACACGGATGGAATTTATTTAAAACATACCAGGAAGAATAAATGGAAAGAAGTTGGTGGTTGTACAAAATAAATGAAAAGAGACAAAGATTTAAAAATTGGGGTGACTAGGATAGTTTAGATCATCGATCAAAATAAAGACTGATTTGGACAAATAAGAAAAAAAAACGCATAAAGAAAAAAAAAAGCTAAAAAGAAGAACAAAGGAATCAGGTGACGCACCAATCAAGTTGCATCAAACCATGAAGACTGTAAATGTAAGACTCACTCTAGTGGGTACTATTAAAGCCACACATCTCAAGGCGTGCATCCTTTTGTATGTACATCATGGAAATGCAGAGGTGAGGGATGGGATGGTGGAAGGGAAAAAGAGAAAAGGAGGTCCGACTTAGAAGCGAGACAGGAACAAAATTAATATTTTGAAGTCAAAGCAGTAGTTTTCAGACAAAGATCACAGGTGTAAAAGTATACTCCAGAGAGTCACTGCAGCAATGCAGTCAACACCACACTGAGTTTCCCCACCATGACTGTGGTATGCCCCTGACTACGGAAAATGTCTTCTGGGAAGGCTCTCCAAAGATGCTTTCCGAATATACCATATACACAAAGACATCCTCTCTCTCTCTCCCTCTCCCCCTCTCTCTCTCTCTCTCTCTCTCTCACACACACACACACACACTCACACACACACACTCACACACACACTCACACACACTCACACACACGTGCATGTGCACAGGTACACGCTGGCAGGCTGCCATTCCTCTGTTACTTCATCACTTCAAATTAAAAGTGAGCAATCACTGGATTCCTGGGTGGCTCAGTCTGGTAAGCGTCCGACTCTTGATTTTGGCTCAGGTCATGATCTCATGGTTGAGAGCGAGCCCGTGGGCAGGGGCAGCGCGGGGTGCCGGGGCGGGGAGTGCTGACAGTGCAGAGCCTGCTTGGGATGCTCCCTCCCTCTCCACCTCTCTCTGCCCCTCCCCCTACTCATGCTCTCTCTGACAAATAAAGATTTTTTTTTATGTGAGCAATTACATATTAAGTATTTAATACATGCAGGGCACAGAAGCTCCCCATTTATGATGCTGGGGGGCTAGAGTTGGGAATAAATAACTTCAAAGATTTACTGTATTTCTTAACATTTTTTTCACCTTATAAGACTTGTCTTATAAACATGCTATCCATACCAGTATGTTATCCATATCAACAGGGTATCAATTAATTTTTGTTACATTAAGTTTTTAAAACTAAGCTATTTTTCTTTTGTGTACACATATGATTTGACAACATTTTGTAAAATAAGTTGCTGAAATCATTTCTTTCTCTCAAAAAATAACGTAATTAAAGAGAATGTTCTATTAATATTCGTTGGGGCATGGGGTCTTTTTAAAGAATCCTAAATAACTGAAAATCATTACCTCAGTGTCCATTTAAAAATTTTCACTGCCCCTTAAAGAAAAAACATTGAAAACCTACTATATAAATGATGACATGAAAATTACTTCTGTAAAATGTGTGCAAATTCTATTTAATTAATAAACTTTCATTTTAGTTTTAACTTGAATATGTATAAACTATTAAAAGCCATTGTTATAAAATAAAACACATATAGTTATAATATACTTAATCACGAATATATTTTGTACCTATCCTTTTCCATTAGCATATTGAAATAAAAAACAGGGTTATATTTTTCACTGATCAGGAAACAATGTATATAACTTTATACAATATCCTATATTTTGAAACATTAACTGTTTATGATGTGGCTCTTGAGTTTTCTATTTGTATCTGTAACTCTGCTGTTCTCCCGGGCAGGATCCATAAAAATTCTGGCAACATTTTAGAGGCAGTTTCTTCTAATGAATCCAACAATAGGCCTTTGCATGTATCCACCAGTAGGTGGAGCAGACAACATAATTTATTACCCAAGAACAAGGACAGGGAATGAAAGTCAGTTTATTTGGAATAAAACAAATCTGCAAATGAGATTTTCTTCAAAGGAAATATGTCCTATATGTGTTAGATTCAGTTTGACTGGTTACTGAATCAAAATAAATAACTTTATTAAATAATCAATCTTTGCAGAAAGATAAATTAAATTTACAAATGGAAGCAATGTTTGCATTTTACTTATTCAAATCAACTGAAATTAGCTTTCTTTTTATAAAACTTTTACAGGGACAAAGATTTTTTTGATGTGTTCATTTAATAAGG
Source organism: Lynx canadensis (assembly GCF_007474595.2). Classification (NCBI taxonomy): domain Eukaryota; kingdom Metazoa; phylum Chordata; class Mammalia; order Carnivora; family Felidae; genus Lynx; species Lynx canadensis. The sequence goes on along the minus strand of NC_044319.2, from coordinate 55,104,167 downwards.
GCGCTAAACCCAATCCTGTTTTACAGGTGATGGGGTGCATAACAAACAGTACTTTCTGGAAAATATAATTGACTAATCCTATTATGTCTGTAGCAACAAATTAACCTTATTACTACTAGTAAATGGTGATTGATTATTTATGCAAATAAGTTACCATGTTCAGCTTTCTGATTGAAATAAACATATACAAAAGGTGCTTTAATATGACTTGAACTTTTTAATTAATAAAACCCTGAGGGGTCTATTAATTCACTCATTGCAATATTAGTTATTTACTTGTGTAATTCCTATTAGTGCTAACATATTTGCTTGCATAAAGATGAGATACTTAATATCAGTTAAAATCAAGATAGATTTTAGAACTATTTTAACATATGCATTAGATTTACACTAACATTGACTTTGAAACTAGGTTATCAGTATGAATGTATCAGCATAATAGTCCCCCAAACTATTAATATATTAAATAACACATGGCTTCATTTATTATCTACATATGAATTCACAAATACAATTTTGGCTTAGAAAATTCCTTACCTTTTCTAAAACATTCTTTGTCTGAATTAATGTTTTATTTCTACTCATCTAAGTGAAGCTACATCAGGCCTATGAAAATTTAATTCGAAAATTAGTATTCTACAAACTATATATATCATTTAAATCACTCCTTAATTATTGAAATCACTAATAAAATAGTTCCAAAAAGACTACTAGCATTATTCCTTTTAAATACATCTGCAAAACTTTTCCTGTTCTGATATACTTTGTTTAAAAATTATTTACACTTGAATATTTATTCAGCAAATTTTCAAATAACTACGTAAGTTAAGAGTTAATACTAACACAAGCCTTTAAAAATACCCAATTCATATTTGGCTTTATTTTGGACTTAAATGTGAATTTAATACAATGAAATCAAAACTCTTAAAGTAAGCAATGCAATTAAGCTGTAAACATCTCAGGGATGTTTTAAAATTTGCAGCTTAATTTCTCCCAATAGCCAAGTCATGCTGAGAAAAT